>NC_073629.1:27635800-28260800 GCF_029407905.1 Bubalus kerabau | reverse complement strand
TGCAGGATTCTTTAGCACTGAGCCACCTGGGAAGCCCAATCATATTGTTATTGTATAGATCATTTTTCAAGGAAAATACTCAAGGGATTTAAAGCCCATTAATTTATTGGAGAAAAGGACCGTTCATTTTTGGCCTCATACATGTCATATAGTATGTTAGGTGTCGGAGAAATGGAAACTAATGGCATACAGCTCTTCCTGTATTCAGGGACTAAAAATGCAGGGACTTGGAGTGAGGACATAGTCAACAGATGGGTAAGTACTTAGCTGTTACACACTGTACTGTGTTCAGTGCTGTAACAGCAAGTTTATAGACTACTGTGGGAGCAGATTACAATAGCAATTTCTGGGGTTTCTGAAGACAGAATCTCCTTGGGTGTTGTCCTGGATGGATGTTCTGTTGAATTCTGGTGAACAGTGGTAATGCAGTGGAGAAATTCTAGTATACAAGTTTTTGTTGTACATTTGCTTTTTTAAAATAGCTAACTTCATCCATCCATCTTTTTTGTGACTTAAATGTCTCCCCTTTGTTTTTTTTTTCTTCCTCTAGTGGTTTTTAATTGCCAACAGATCTTACAAAGTGAGTGCAGCAAGCTCTTTTTTCTTCAGTGGTGTGTTTGTGGGAGTTATCACTTTTGGTCAACTCTCTGATCGCTTTGGAAGGAAAAAAGTCTATCTCACAGGTAATCTGTTAGTGTTCATGAACTGAATAAGAGAAGTTATTTTCCTAAGGTTCCCAGAGAAATACTAAGGAGACCATTTCCTTAAGTTTCTCAGGGAATTACCATGTGGACCCAGAACTGATTTTTATTTCACTGGTGAGAGGCCAAGTGCTTCTGGCCAAGCATTTTAAAGCATACCTGAGGAAGGCCAGGTATCTGCATTATAAGCATTTCCTAGTGGTGCCTTCTGCAAGCTGTGGGTCCCAATTCATGCCATACTTCTACGGAGAACAAAGATTGAGGCGGTTTGCTAGTCCATTTCCTTATATCCATTTCCTTATATCTTGTGTGTTGATTCATTGCAGATGAGCTCCACAGGACTCAGCATAGTTCACCTGACAAGCTGAGTGTGAGCTAGGAATTTTCAATTTTCAGCATTATTGGGAATAGTTGCAAACCATGCATGAGGACAGAAATCAACTTGTAACAAAGAAAACCTCAGTTTTTCTTGATAATCTTTAAGAGAAACTGATTAAAAAACAAACCATAGCTTAGAAAATTTAAATTCACAAAGATTTATCTTTACAAATTAACACATATATTGCATTCATCAAGTGCATTTTGCCTCTGGATTATTGCATACTGTTCTTCTCTTTCTAGGTTTTGCTCTTGACATCTTGTTTGCTATCGCAAATGGCTTTTCCCCCTCATATGAGTTCTTTGCAGTAACTCGCTTCCTGGTGGGCATGATGAATGGAGGGATGTCGCTCGTGGCCTTTGTCCTGCTGAACGAATGTGTGGGCACCGCCTACTGGGCACTCGCAGGTACTGCTTCAATCCAGGCTGACTTGGAGATGGGGAGGGGCTCCAGAGAACTACGCAGGAACCAGCTTAGCCCTGGTGTCTAAAAATGCATCTAGATATGGGGTGCTCTATCCAAATACTAGATTTGCTTTCTTTCTTTCTGGATTTTTTTTTTTTAATTTTTTGAACATATGGGCTCTTAGTTCCCTGAGCAGGGATCCAACTTGGATTCCCTGCCTTGGAAGCATAGTCTTCATCATGGGACTGCCAGGGAAATCCCTAGATTTCCTTTCCTGAGTTCTGTGTGGCCTTGAATGAGTCATTAGTCATTTTATTTTATTCCCCTATTGGTAGTCTCCCCTGGGGCCTACAGATGGTGACCTTTTCCATATACTCACAGATTGCCTGAAGGTATTTGTTAACTGCTTTTTACCATAAAGTGAAAAATAGTGCAGAGGAAATACTAGAAACTCCTGTCTCAGTGCCTTGGTATTGTATTTTATTAAATCTTTGTCTCATAGGCCTTTTTACTGTTCTCTTCAAATCAGCAGGTAGTACTCTTGTAGTATTTCTTTAGTGATGTGTAAGTTTCCAAATGGAGGCCATGTTCTGTATTACTTTTAACCATCCCATCATCTTCTCAAGAACTATCAATGATTTTAAAAGCATCCTTGACTTAATGTCTTGGGAGGACGATTGCACTAAGATTCTACTTTGTGGACTATAGGTTTGCAGTGAGAACTTTGTTTTGCTTTCCATTCATTTAAATGTTATTGAGTACTATAGATGTTCTTGTACTAATATGGGAACAAGTTGATTGTGCAACTGTATAAATGAGTCTGCCTGAGGATGTAGGTGAGAGAGTGCCAGCTGCCATTTGCTGAGCATCTGTTATGTACCAGGAACCAGGCTCTGCATCTGGCCAATGCCTCTAATATTCCCAGAACCTACAAGTTAAGAATTTCTGCCTTCATTTTACAAATGAGGACACTTCACCGCTGAAAATGTTGCAGGAAGGGGAGCCCTTCTAGAACCCGAGAATGGGCTCTTGTCTAACACTCAGAAGTGAACTGTCGGAGGAGACACACATGCTGACAAAGCAAGAGACTTTATTGGGAAGGAGCGCCTGGGTGGAGAGCAGCAGCGTAAGGGAACCCAGGAGAGCTGCTCTACCACGTGGCTCGCAGTCTTGGTTTTATGGTGATAGGATTAGTTTCCAGGTAGTCTTTGGCCAGTCATTCTGACTCAGGGTCCTTCCTAGTGGCATAGGTGTTGCTTAGCCAAGATGGATGCCAGTGAGAAGAATTCTGGGAGGCGGTCGGACACAAGGTGTCTCCTTTTGACCTTTCCCAAACTCTTTTGGTTGGTGGTGGCTTGTTAGTTCCGGGTTCCTTACTAGGACCTCCTGTCATAAAATACTGCAAATGGTTACTGGTGCCTGGCCGGAGTGGGTGGGTTCAGTCAATGTGTTCCCCCTAACAAAAGGAGAGGGTGTGTGCCTGTTTTCACATAGCTCATGACTGTCAGGGCCAGGATGATGCCAGGCCCTTGTCATCCCACTTTTCCCTGAGGACTCCCCTCTTGTATCTTCCATTTATTGTTGTTCAGTCACTCAGTCACGTCCGACTCTTGCGATCCCATGGACTGCAGCATGCCAGGCTTCCCTGTCCTTCACCATCTCTCAGAGTTTGCTCAAACTCGTGTCCCTTGAGTCTGTGATGCCATCCAAGCATCTCATCATCTGTCGCCCCCTTCTCCTCCTGCCTTCAGTCTTTCCCAGTATCAGGATCTTTTCTAATGAGTCGGCTCTTCACATCAGGTGGCCAAAGTATTAGAGCTTCAGCTTCACCATTAATCCTTCCAATTAGTATTCAGGGTGGATTTCCTTCAGGACTGACTGGTTTGATTTCCTTGCAGTCCAAGGGGCTCTCAGGAGTCTTCTCCAACACCACAGTTCAAAAGCATCAGTTCTTCAGCACTCAGCCTTCTTTATGATCCAGCTCTCACATCCGTACATGACTACTAAAAAATCATAGCTTTGACTTTATAGACCTTTGTCGGCAAAGTAATGTCTCTGCCTTTTAATATGCTTTCTGGTTTGTCATAGCCTTTCTTCCAAGAAGCAAGTGTCTTTTAATTTCATGGCTGCAGTCACTGTCCTTAGTGATTTTGGAGCCCCAAAAATAAAAGCTGTCACTGTTTCCATTGTTTCCCCATTTATCTGCCATGAAGTGATGGGACTGGATCCCATGATCTTAATTTTTTGAATGTTTAGTTTTAGGCCAGCTTTTCCACTCTCCTTTTTCACCTTCATCAAGAGGTGCTTTAGTTCTTCTTTGCTTTCTGCCATGAGGGTGTTGTCATGGGTCACCTTATATGAATACTGGTGGCTTGGCCCTTTTTTGTCACTGGTCGTGTCTTTGGAGTTAGTAAAGGCTAATGTATTGAATTGGAAGACAGAGGCAAAATAAGCTCTGCTGTATTATGTCCACCAAAATGCTGTCCAAGCTGAAGGACACACAGGGTTGAACAAGTTAGAACTAGACTGGGGAGGAGGAGACACCAGCTCCGTCCTCGCAGGACAGGCTTCTTGCCTGCTTCTTACACATCATGCTTCATAATTCACTTTGTCTATATTAGCTTTCAGAAAAGCCATTAGAGGTGGGCTTTTTTTTTTTTTTTTCCCCTAGCTCAAGTCCTAAGTTAGGATCAGTGAGAAAACATCCTTTGAGTCTTCAGTTTGCATTGAGACTGTTAAAGTCATTTTTGCAAGTAGTGGGTTCAGACTTGCTGGGACTTTGCCAGAAATGAGTGATGACGGTGTTCATGACCACTCACATTATCCAGGGGAAGACACAAAAGCACCCTCTCCTGGGGTTTTGGTTTCCCTGAGTCCAAAATCTTGCTCATACAAAGCATCATGAGTACGTGTTCTTCATCTTCCTGGCACATTCGTCTATTAAAATATTCACATTTGCCTCTAGTTGTTCCATGAAGAAGATGCTTTCTTACAAAATATGTATACTTCCCCCACCCTACCAAGTTCTCTAGGATGATTCCTGTCCCGTTGCCTACCTTCAGCAAAAAGAAAGACCTCTTGGTCTCTTGCTCCTTTTCCAGTTGCCTGAAGCCAGTGAAAAGATTTCTGTTAAAGCGCTTTCACCTTCCGTTCTTGTCCTTGAGGCTGAGTTAAAGTAAAGCTATTAAAATTTCTATAGCAAAGGGAAAAGGGAGAAAGGGGAAAAAAACTGCAACAGTGGTACCAGATGGTTGCCAAATTCAATGTGAAATTCAGAAGGAGCTTGAGAGAGTTCCCAGAAGGCCAGTGCACTTGACCTGCACCCAGGACAGAAATAAGTTTCTGCTGCCCCTAAAACTCTTTTGTGAGGAGTTTCCTCCTTCCCTCTCCCATGAGCAGTCTTCCCCCAAAGTTTTGTCCTTGACCTTTCTTTCTAGGCTGTTCTCTCCAGCACAATTAAAAAAAAACCACACCTTTTTATTTTGTTTTGAGGTATAGCTGATGAACAATGTTGTGATAATTTCAAGTGAACAGGGAAGAGTCTCAGCCATACATATACATGTATCTGTTCTCCCCCAAACTCCCCTCCCATCCAGGCTGCCACATAGCATTGGGCAGCTTTCCATATGCTATAGGGTACATCCTTGTTGGTTTTCTGTTTTAAATGTAGCAATGTGTACTTGTCCATCCCAAACTCCCTAACTATCCCTCCCCCCACAGCAGTCATACATTTGTTCTGTAAGTCTGTGAGTCTATGTTTTATAAGTAAGTACATTTGTATCATTTCTTTTAGATTCCACATATAAGGGATGTCATATGATATTTCTCCTCTATCTGACTTCAGTCAGTATGACACTCTCTAGGTCCATCCATGTTGCTCTCCAGCATGATTTTATATACTCCTATAATGTCAGATACGCTCAGAACTGAAAGAAATTGAGGGGAAAAACCTAAATGATTTGCAATAGGGGATTAATTGGAGGAATCCAATGGACAGAGGAGCATGGCAGGCTATACAGTCCATGGGTTGCAAAGAGTCAGACATAACTAAAGCGTCTTAGCACGACACGGCACCCTGATTGTTTAGCAGTAAAAAAAAAAAAATTTGTTTTGAAAAATTGTGCATGATTACAAATAATATTTGCAGTATGTATAAAATACTATATAAAGTACATATAACAAAGTATAAGTGCAAACTGAAAACATCCATTTTTAATCAGTTGCAGTGTAGTGCTTAACAAGAATAAGTAAAATTGATTGAAAATTTTTGAGAGTAGAAAAGGTAAAATACTAAAGCTATGAAAAATGTCATATTAATATATTTGTTTTTAATTTTCTTATATAAATACCTTATATCAAAAGTTATTGATGTTCATTGTAAAAAAAAAATCAAGAAACATATAGAAGTGAAACATAAAGAACACATATAGTCCTGCTCACCCAAAGACCACAATTGTAAACAGATTGCTGTGTGTCTTTCCAGAGCTTCTCCTTTGCATATCTGTTCTGCAACATGCATTTATTAAACAGACCTTGCCATGTACCAGACACACTGCTTTTCAAAAAACTTTTCATGGGAATATAGTTGATTTACAATGTTGTGTTAGTTTTAGGTGGACAGCAAGTCAATCAGTTATATATATTCATATATCCACTCTTTTTTTAGGTTCTTTTCCCATATAGGCCATTACAGAGTACTGCGTAAAGTTCCCTGTGCTATTCAGTAGGTCCTTATTGGTTATCTGTTTTGTATATTGTAGTATGTATATGTCAATCCCAATCTCTTAAGTTGGCCTTTTCCATTTATTATTTTCTTATTGGAATATAATTGCTTTACGATGTTGTGTTAGTTTCTGTTATACAATTGAGTCAGCTGTATGTATACATATGTCCTCTCCCTCCCCCCGCCCCCCATCCCACAACTGAGTGAGCTGTATGTATACATATGTCCCCTCCCTCCCCCCACCCCATCCCAGCTCTCTAGGTCCTCACAGAGCACCCAGTAGAGCTCCCTGTGCTATACAGCAGCTTCCCACTAGCTGTCTATTTTACACGTGGTAGGTATATATATTAATGCTATCCAGATACTACTATTATAGACGGACACTTGGGATAAAAGAGTGAACACGCCAGGCCTGGGTGGGGGAAGGTCCTTGCTCTTATGGAACTTATGTTTTAGTCAGGAGAGGCATAACCAATGTGAAGTAATTTCTGAAAACTTTAAGTGCAGTGAAGAAAATTAAACAGGATAATAGAGTAGGCAGTAAGTGCAGGGGACAGTTACATTAAATAGGATAGTTAGAGAAAAATTTGATGTAGGTATTTAATCAAAGATGTGAAGGATGCAGAAGACCTAGGGGGCATAGTTTTCTGAGCAAACATTCCAGTCAGATGGAGTGGCAAGAACCAGGTCCCTGAGGGCAGGAATGAGCTTCTCTGAGCACCTGAAAAGATGCAATGTGGAAAGGCAGGAGGAGGCTGGGCTGAGATCAGGCTGGAGGGGCTGAGTGATGTAGGGTGCATGATGGGCCAAATTAGGGATTTTTTTTTTTTTAACTCAAAATGCAGTGAGTAGCCAGTAACTGGATTAAAGACAGGAGCCATAGAAGCTTACATACAGAAGGATTACTCTGGTAGGTGTATGCAGGCTGGATCATAGAGAAGCAAGAGTAGAAGTTGAGGGGCCATTCAGGAGGCTGGTGTGGTTACCCCTGTGGAATCCGCAGATGTTTTACACCAGGTGGGAGTAGTGAAAGAGGAGGAAAGCGCGTGTGTGGTGACCTGCTAAAGAATCAGCAGAGAAGGCAAGAGAAAAGGGATCAAGGGGGCTTCATGGCCTTCTGCTTGAAAGCTGGATGGATCATTGGTGCTGCTTAAAAAAAATGAAATCATCACTGTACATTATCTTCTCACCTGCTGAAATTTGACTTTTGCTAGTGCAAACTGACCAGGGGTTGCAGACTTGAAATTAATTAAAAATAAGCAGAAAAGAAATCTGAAAAACAGATGTAAATAACCAAAGACCATGGTGCGTGTGTGTGTGCTCAGTTGTGTCTGACTCTTTGTGACGCCATGGATTCTGCCAGGCTCCTCTGTCCATGGGATTTCCCAGGCAAGAAAACAGGAGTAGGTTGCCATTTCCTCCTCCAGGAGATCTTCCAGACACAGGGATGGAACCCGAGTCTCCTGAGTCTCTTGCATTGGCAGGCAGATTCTTTACCACTGTGCCACCTGGATAGGCCCATAAACAGCTACAAAACCACCTATGGCATTCCAGAGTTATAAAATGCAGAAATGGTGATTTGAAATGTTCATTTTTTTTTTAATTAAAATTTTCAAATAGCCTAGAGCCTTACCACATCTTTATCTCCTCGCCTTATTCCTGTTGTCATTTACGGGCATATGTGTGCAGCTTCTGGCTGGGTATCACATGCAGATGTCTGTTGACCCCTCAAATTAAAGGTATTGCTTTCTTTCACCTAAAATCTACATCCTTTTCTGGGACTTCTATCTATAGCCATGTCATCATGGTATTTAAGTCATGAAACTAGAACCTTTGAATCCTTTCCTCCTGTATACCATATCCAGCTGATACCAGGTCTTTCTGTGACAGAGATTCAACTGTGATGAGCTTAGATGCAAAGGGAAATCTTTTGGTTAACACACCCAAACCAAGAAGAGCCAGGCCTTGGCAATGCTTAGAACCAGGAAGTTAGGTGCGTCTCATTTCTGTTTCCTGTTGTCTCTGAGAAACTTCCCCTGCTCAGTCAGGGATGAGGCCCAGCAGGTCATTGGTTTCACTGCCAAGTTCAGTATTTGAAAATCCTAAAATACTGGTAGGAACTCTGATTGTCCCAGCTGGGGTCACCATGGTGGAACCACGATTGACGTCTCCCCCTTGAACCACAGGGATGAAATATAGGGAGGTCATCTTTCCTAAAAAAAGGAAAAGATTCTTGGAGTTAGAAAGGAGTGCTAAGTAGGCAACGTTTTATAACAGACACTCACCAGAGGAGGCTTCCAGATGGCATTTTTGGGGACATTAATTGATATAAGCGGCTATGCCCTGTTTACAGTAGGACCGTATAGCTAACATTTGTACAGCATGCATTATTTCATTTGAAACTAATGACTCTACTTTTTGAGGTTTGTATTATTATTTCTTTTTCATTTATGAGAAAACAGAGACTCAGATATTTAGGGATTTTCCCAAAGTCATATGGCAGTGTAGAGAAGAACTGGGGTCTGAACTTGGTTCCGCTGAAATGGCCTCATCCTGTGGTCCTTTGTCTTTTTGCCACATTGTCAGTGGATACCGAGTACTCGGAACTGTTCTGAGCAGTGACAGAAAGCCTTGTTCTTGGAAACCAGGTGCTATTTGGTGCCCTGTAATGAATCTGTAATAGCTATTGATTATCTAAGTTTCTAGGGAAATCACAGGGAATGGAAATCCCATTCCCTTACTTAGCAGACCGCACGCCCTGACTGGTTTTCTGTTCATGCCGAACTTACTGTCACATTAGCCTTCCCTTCTGCATCCCCTTTTCCTCACTAGGGCACAGCAAACAAGTCATTGTGTTTTGTTGTAGGCTGATAATCTGTGGACAAGAATAAGAGAAATGTTTGTCTTGCAGGATTGTTGTAGAAAATTCCTGTAACAAAGTCGTGTTGCTGTGGGATGTCCACAGGAGCCTGCCTTTCCCTAGAAGGGTGATAGGGGACAGGAGCGGTACCGAGTGCAGGCTGTCCAGTCAGACCAGGGGACAGCGCCTCCCGGTGGGGCCCCATGCAGCCCCATGTCTTAGACCGCAGCACCTAACTTTCTCTGAGCTATTTCCTCCATCTCTAGATAGCTAATAGTGGTACCGGCTTTATGGGACAATGTTTATAGAGTCTAAATCTCAACAAATAGTGGCTGTTATATAAATAAGTCGTGATAGATGCTGTCTACTACTAATGGTAGCAGTTACAGAAAGCATGTCAGAGGTGCAGAGTTTGCAAGTATACTGGGCAGCACAGTGGGTTTGTACTCATTTGTTATTTATTTAAAAATCATAAGATCCTTAACAACCCCACGGTTGATGTTTTTACTGTCAGTGTGCTGACAAAAATTCTGCTTTGTGGAACTTACATTCTACTTGGAAGAGAAAGACAAGAAACAAATGTAAAATGTCATGTGTCTGGTGGTGATCAATGGGGAAGGACCATATGAGAACTGGGGAGTAGGCTGTGACTCAAGATAAGGATTTCAGGGACAGCCGCTGTGAAGGAGATGCAGGCCCACCACTGCCATAGTCTCGTGACCTAAAAACCTCCCACCACACAGCAAGCAGCATTTCCAGGCCTCAGCCACAAGTTCAGGCAGATGTCAGTGCAACATCAATGAGAAAGCACTTGGGCAGCCCTTAAAATTTATCTTGACCACATGCGGTATGTATTTTTCATCTGTCCTTCCTTCTTTCCCACTGATCTCCTGGCCTCTCTTCTGGTTTTATCATCTGATCCTCGATGATATCTGTGTAGGTTTTTCTTTCTGCTGACGTCTCAGAAGGAAAGGATTGGTTCCGTGACCTGGGTTGGAAATGGGGTTGCAGATGGTTCTTTCTCCAGTAACAAGTCTCTTTTCCTGAATTAGGGTCAATTGGTGGCCTCTTCTTCGCAGTCGGCATTGCCCAATATGCCCTGTTGGGATACTTCATCCGTTCCTGGAGGACCCTAGCCATACTGGTTAACCTGCAGGGAACCGTGGTCTTTCTCTTGTCTTTGTAAGTAGTTTTTCCTCTTGGACTTTTAATTTAATAAGCAGAAGGAATATCTTAAGAGGATGCGGGTCAATGAGCAGCGTTATTCCCTTTCAGGAGTTTGCCTGAACTGACTTTGGTGAAGAACTAAATTCCGCAAGCGCTCCAATGCTTGGCAGCTCCTGGGAAGAGAGATGCTTAATTAATTCAGAATGCAGGTATCCCTTGTTTAAAGTAACCTCTCAACCTCTGCATTTTAACCTTCAAATTCTCAAGGGAGGGTACTAGTTTCTTTTTTAACCTAATGCCTTAAGCTTAAAAATCTTCAGGCTGGATCAGATCCCGTGCTAGGGGTGTGACCGAAGTATGATATTATAGACCAGTCTATGCATATTGAATGTATAGTGATACCTCCTCATTCCACAGATGACTGTCATCTCAGGGCCTCTACAGGTGGACATGGGAAGATGCTCAGATATGGGAGAAATCCTTAGAGTGCATGGATTCAAAGCAGTCCAAGGATGATGCCCTGGTCAAGGCAAGATATCACACCATGCTCCTCTTAAGGCTATAAGATGAGCCACCAACTTAGGCCTGTTTCTCCAGAAGTTTGACTGTGCTTATGAAAGGTTTTCTCCCTTTAGATATCAGACCTTTAATCCAAAACATCAAAATCTTTTGGATAAATAAAATTTTCAGCCAGTGGCGCCAGCTTTCTTCTGTGCTGTAAAGTGAGATACCTGTAATAGAATTTTCATTGAGGCAGCAATTCGATTTAGTAATTCTTTATATAAGTTCTACTAATTGAGATTTGGTGGGGATTGAGCTGAAATCTGTTTTCATTCTCTCTTTGAAATCAAGAGTATTGTTAAGTGCAAAAACGAATATAATAGAAATAGTTAATCTATATTTATTGATGTTGTTTAGTCTCTAAGTCATATCTGATTGTTTTGCGACCTCATGGACTGTAGCCCAGCAGGCTTCTCTGTCCATGGGATTTCTCAGGCAAGAATGCTAGAGTGGGTTGCCATTTCCTTCTCCAGGGAATCTTCCCTACCCAGGGATCGAACCCATGTCTCCTGCTTAGCAGGCAGATTCTTTACCACTGAGCCTCCAGGGAAGCCCCCAACCTATATTAGAAAGGTAAAATTTATGAAATGCATTCAGTTATGTGAACTAGAGTGAGATAATTTTATTAGAAAGGAAAACTAGCCTTATTTTATTAAGGTGTATATTGTAAATTTTTGGAAAAAATGTATTCCTTGAATTAATAAGCATTCTTGCTCATATTAGTAAATAAATGAATTTTATTTTTAAACATTTAATAAACTGCCTACTTCGTAGAGCTTTCCAGGTGGCACAGTTGGTAAAGAATCTGCCTGCCAATGCAGGAGACGCAGAGACCATGGGGTCGCAAAGAGTCAAACACGACTGAGTGAGCACGCAGGCATACTTTTTAATTCAGGCTGGTTCTCATCCCTCCTTCAATAGTAGAGTGACTTCACTGGTTGATCCGAGGCATTCTTTTAGTTTTCAGAATGTATATTCTGTTTGTTACCGCTTAGTAGTCGGTGGGGACTTTGACTTGATGAGAGATTAATTCTGGTCGTGAAAAATGGGAAACGGAAGAAAGGACGTAAAATCACTCTATACCATCAAGCCTGGAAAGTAAGGCTTGCTGCAGTCAGCCTCCAGTTTATCTCCTACCCCATCTTGTGTTCCCATCATCATACTATGCTGCTCACTGTTCCGGTTTACACCTTAGGCTGGTCTGCCCTGGTGCCTCCTACTCAGTGCTATGGCCAGCTCCTTCAGTGCCCTTCTCGCTATTTCTCTTATTTATTAGTAGCCTTCCCAGTTTGCTTAAAAGCCACCCGCTCCAAGCTTTTCCTGGTCAGATACCAATCATTCACTTTCTTGTCTGAATTCTGCAGTACTTACTTGGCGCCCTTCCAGTGGTCCCTTATTTCTGCCTCACACGGAGCCTAACCTCTATAAAACGAGCTCTGAACAGCCCCAGCTCTTTGCTCAGCTGCATTTCCCAGCACCAAAGCCCAGAGCCCTTCCATAGACCAGATGCCTCCTGTCCATTGGACAGATGTTGGCACAAAAACCTTTAGAATTAGCCTTCATTAACCGTCAGCAACATCAGAAACAGTCATGTCATTTTAGAGACATACCTTTTTTGTTTTACTAGAGACCTTGTTACTTAGCTCAAAAATTCCTCATTTTTACAATACTTGAATTAGAACAGTTTTATCTTAGAAATCAGTGCCCCCTTAATTTAAAAAGGTTTTCCACCTTGAAAGAAATTCACAGGACATTTTCAAGCAGAGGCCTCAGTGTTAAATTAGCAATATAGCTTCTAAAAGTGATCAGGACACTGTGTAGAGGGCAGCATATTCAAGGGCCTCCTTTTCCTTTTAGAAACATGCCCTGCTGTTTTGTGGAAATAATCAGCTCACGTTAGAACTCATATTCCTAAATCTGTCCATTGGCAACTGGGTGGGGCTTTGTTATTAAGAAGCTTATCGGCTTCTCAAAATGTGGAGAAATATCAGGTCCTATGTTTAAATCATCCAGATAAATCCAAGTAGAAATAGTTTTATTAACACAGAGTCAAATTTCTAAAACCTGAGTATCTCTCAAATACCATCTTTAAACATGATTTACAAAGTTTTAAAAGTGACTTATTGCTTATAAACAATTCTGAAAACACAGAGAACCTTAATAGGAAGGAGGGAAATAAATTAGTCAAAGATATAATAATAGTGACAGCTAATATGTTGACTATTTCCTTGTTGGTCCTTTTCCACTCCTCTAGTCCTCCTCAGTTTTAATTTTTACTATAATAGATTTTCTGTTGTTTCAGTTATATTTCTATCCCACGTATACTCTCCATATCACCCCACCAGTCTTATGTTCTTTTTATTTGTATTTAGGCTTGATCGCCAGAAGGCAATGGCACCCCACTCCAGTACTCTTGCCTGGAAAATCCCACGGACAGAGGAGCCTGGTAGGCTGCCGTCCATGGGGTTGCGAAGAGTCGGACACGACTGAGCGACTTCACTTTCACTTTTCACTTTCATGCATTGGAGAAGGAAATGGCAACCCACTCCAGTGTTCTTACCTGGAGAATCCCAGGGACAGCGGAGCCTGGTGGGCTGCCATCTGTGGGGTCGCACAGAGTCGGACACGACTGAAGCGACTTAGTAGTAGTAGTAGTAGTAGGCTTGATCAGATAGTTTTACATTGTACCTCATATATGGCCCTGCGGATAGGACCAGTTGATCAGATGATAATCATCGGCTGGCCTAACTTCCAACCAAATGGCATTTTACTTGATTATTTACTTGTGTATTAGTAACAATAATCAGATAGCAGTGAAAAGGTGAATAAAGGAATTTTTTCAGGAGGTTATAGGAGCCTTTGTTCCTGCTTTTGTTGATAACCAAATGTTGTGCCTGAATAGTCTCTCTCCCTAGCAGAACTCCTGGGAAAATGTCTGCCTTTTTTTGTTTCCATTGTCTCTCCTCTCAGCGCCTATTACATTGCTCATGCAAAGTGAAAGTGCTCAAATGGTTATTGAGGAACTGGCTCTCCATGAAGTTACAGACTGTGTGGTGTTTGTTGCCCTTCACTCTCCTTACTGAAAGGCAGGGAGAGTTCTAAAAGGCACTTTAAATATCCTTCAATTAAAGACAAGCACATCAAAGAAAAGTAAATGCATACAAGTTTCATCTTAGTCACATAATATCAAACTAGATCAAAAGGCTTGATGCTGTGTTTTATAAACAAGGTGTCCATGTTCCTGCCACCAGTTGGTTTTGAAAGGTCCCCTAAAAATATGCAGAACTGTGAAGAGGAGAAAAGATGCATAATACCTGTCTTGAAACTGATGAAAGAGAGCTGTGGCAACAGAAATGTTCGATACTTTATTGCTCTAGTGAGAAACAACTTTATTTTTTGGAAATGAAAGTTAACCAGAAAATAATCTTTGTTTCTTGAAGGACATGGGAGATCAGGAAATATCCTCAGGACATATTAAAGTGAGTGTGTCAGCTGACTGGAAAATATTAAAGCTTTAAAAGCTCTAAAGCTGCTAAAATGTAATCACTTCTTTCTCATTTTTATATGTAGTCTTCAAATAATCTCTACCTTTTAAATAGCATCACTATGTTAAAAACACTTTAAAAATTCTTTTCTGATGCATAATAGAGATTTTAATCTTTGTGAGGCTTTTTCAGAACTTTAAAAACTCTGTATTATGTTTATTAATATTATTCTAACAACACTTGACCATGATTTGGAGTCTCATCTCTGATGCATGTTTTATGAAGAATTACTCAGTATTGTATTACTGTTTATATATTATTTATATAATTTATAAATTGCTATTTATATATTAAAATTTGCTGAAAAGTAAATGCATCATGTTGATGCTTGGTAGAAACCAACACAATACTGTAAAGCAATTTTCCTTCAATTAAAAATTAGTAAAAAAAAGTAAACGCATAGTCTGCTTTTTTCACTGCAGCTTTGGAAGCATGTTTTTGGTTTCCATTCATAAAAGAGGCCATTATTAATGTTGGCAGCTGTTGACAGCTGCCCTCTGTAGCCCCCTCCCTTCCACGTGTCATTGGGAGAGCCAAGCTTTAACCCTAACATGGAATCCACTTGTGGTCTGGGGGCCACGTCCTGCGTGGGGGATCTGTCTCCTTCCGGTGCGTATGTACCTCTACGAATATACAGCCTCTGATGACGTCTCTTTCAGATCCATTCCTGAATCCCCTCGTTGGTTATACTCCCAGGGTCGGCTGCGTGAGGCTGAAGCCGCTCTGCGCCTCATCGCCAAGAGGAACCGGCAGCTCAGGTGCAGCTTCTCGCTGGCGCGCCCGGCAGGCGGGAGCTGCGAGGAGGCCGGCAGCGTCCTGGACCTCTTCCGTCGCCGGGTGCTCCTGGGGCACACGCTGACCCTGATGTTCATCTGGTAATTCTCTCTAAGGGCTCTGCTGTGGTCCGCAACCCAGGTTACTGATAGTCTCTTCTTTCTTCAGGGTTACAGAAAATTTCACTCTTGAGTTCAGCATGAGATTGTTTTTAAAAAAATACAACCCTCCCCTGCCTCCCTTAGGCATTGTACTCACCTGAGCTTTCTCAGCATCCTCCCTTTCAAGGAGGAAATAATGGTGCCTGCCAGGAGGTTTACTGAACTTATAGATGTCAGAAACACATCTTTGCTTATGAAGTATCTAATGTAAATTTTAAATCCCCCAGTTCAGTTCAGTTCAGTCGCTCAGTCGTGTCTGACTCTTTGCGACAGCACGCCAGGCCTCCCTGTCCATCACCAACTCCCGGAGTTCACCCAAACTCATGTCCATCGAGTCGGTGATGCCATCCAGCCATCTCATCCCCTGTCATCCCCTTCTCCTCCTGCCCTCAATCTTTCCCAGCATCAGGGTCTTTTCAAATGAGTCAGCTCTTTGCATCAGGTGGCCAAAGTATTGGAGTTTCAGCTTCAGCGTCAATCCTTCCAATGAACACCCAGGACTGATCTCCTTTAGGATGGACTGGTTGGATCTCCTTGCAGTCCAAGGGACTCTCAAGAGTCTTCTCCAACACCACAGTTCAAAAGGATCAATTCTCAGTCCTCAGCTTTCTTCACAGTCCAACTCTCACATCCATACATGACTACTGGAAAAACCATAGCCTTGACTAGCTGGACCTAAATCCCCCAACCCTCCTCCTTAAAAAGAAGGAAAGCAGCAGACAGACCAGGGACAGAAGCGTTTCTAAGGAGGACTTTGAAGCACCTCCCCTTGGTTTTGGCCTCAGGCAGGTAGCACATTCTAATTGAACATTCCCACTCACTGACTCAACAAGTGAGCTAACTGTTATCCCTCCTATCAGTGAGATCCTAGGAGTGCCACATGACAGCCTCAAAAAAGCCTCAAAGCCCCGGTGCCAGTCAGTGAATGAATGGGTTAGCACTCTCCAAACCGGATTTTCTAGTTTGGCTGATTCTGACCTGCCCTCAGAATGTTCTTTGCATTAATGTAGATTGCACTGAATGGTTCAAATGGTTCCATTGAAAGAATAAAATTGTGGAAAAGGGAAAAATGGATAATCCATATGTAGAATTTATAGAGTACCCATGTGTTTTAATATTATTCATTCCATTAAAGTGCCGTAAGTGTAATTTGGTCCAGGATTGGACACGAACATCATATTTACTGGCCTAAAGGATGGCTGTGCTGTGGTTTGCATGTATTTGGCAAGAAGGCTACATAGAAACTTGTATTTTTCACATGGGAAGTCATTTTATATGAAGTTAATCATATATATATAAAGCTAAAAAGAACAGTAGATTGAGAATAAGAAGCTGCAAAGATAGTTTTCTATAGCATGATTCTCTTTTCCCACCCAATCAAACCCTGGCTACCACCTATTTGGTTAGGGGTCAGGTCACCCCAGCTCACTGAGCCAGCTTGCTGCTGGAATATCATGGATACATAAGAAATGTTGAGTGAAGGACACTAGCTTGGAGGCCTGGAGATTAAGGGAGTAAGGGAACCTGTTTTTAAAATAATCAATTGATTAATTAATTTAAAAGTTTTATTGGCATACAGTTGATCTACACTGTTGTGTTAGCTTCAGGTGTGCAGCAAAGTGAATCAGTCGTGCATATACATATATCCATTTTTTTAAGATTCTTTTCCCATATAGGCCATTATAGGGTTTTGAGCAGAGTTCCCTGTGCTATACAGTAGCACAGGGAAGGACTGTTAGTTATCCATTTTATATGTAGTAGGGTATGTATGGGGGCTTCCCAGGTGGTGGTAGTGGTATAGAACCTGCCTGCCAATGCAGGAGACATAAGTGCGATCCCTGGGTTGGGAAGATCCCCTGAAGGAGGGCATGGCAACCCACTCCAGGGTTCTTGCCTGGAAAACCCTGTGGCCAGAGGAGCCTGGAGGGCTACAGTACACACAGTCACAAAGAGTCAGACATGACTTAGCTAATGGTTCAAGCACACACAGCAGCCCCCACCCACACACACACACACTGCATCTGCCAGTCCCAGTCTCTCAGTTTGTCTCTCCCCCTTACCCCTGATAACCATAAGTTTGTTTTCTACATCTGTAACTCTCTGTTCTGTAGATAAGTTTATTTGTATCCTTTTTTTTTGATTCCACATATAAGCAACTTCACATGATATTTATCTTTCTCTGTCTGACTCACTTCACTCAGTATGCCAATTTCTATGTCCTTCCATGGGAGCTACTAATTTGAGGTTCTATCAATTGTAAAGGAAATACTTACAAAGTATGTTCAGGTACTTTAAGGCTCCATAAAAGTGCATTTGCGTGTCATGTAGACAGTCAATCAAACCCTCTGCCTTGAAGGAAGCATCTGCTTTCTTAGGGGTTACTTACTTACAGTTTTTAAGGTTTTTTCCCAGGAATATTAACTTTTGGGTTCTGGACTTCAGCGGATTAAAAAAAAAAAAATAGAAAAACTAGACCCAGAGTCAGGGAGAATATTCCTGTTTATTTTGTGTCTTACACAGCCAAATGAGCTCTTCTCAAATAAACTTCTGCCCCCAGGGCTCAGAATGTTAAAACACACGATAACAGAGACAGTGTCATTCCACATAGAGCCGTTCTTTTTGAAGATGCTATAAAATTCTAAAATCTTTTCTGTGGATCTGTCATTGAAGAAAGCCTTAACTGGGGAGTGAAAATATACCTCTGTGTTTAACATCTGTTCCTTTGCTGTTTCCCACAGTAGTGTGGGATAATAATTCCATGATGCCCTAAGTATACTGTTAAATATTATGCAAGCATTTAAAATTTTTGTTTGGGTCCCATAAACAGGATTGAAATGATTTTAATAGCTGTAATTATGCATCCAAACGATCAACTCTACCATCAAGGAAATTTGTAGGCAGGGTCCCCATCTCGGGACCAGAGGCCTTCCTTGCATGTTCTCCCTATTTTCTCTTACCACCAGCTAAGCTCCTCTAGTGTCTCAAACTGGCTTTGTTTGTGCCCTTCTTACTACCTTCACAGCCTGAATTAAATATGTATGTGTATTTCTATGTCTGGAATTCTTCACTAGGACTTCTATTTTAAATGCAGAATAAATACATACCAACACATACAATACATTAGGAATAGCACTAAGTAAGAGGAGGGTCTCGTCTCTACTGCAGATGGAAAGAATTTAAAAAATATTTTAGGAAGGGGATTCCCCTGGCAGTCCAGTGGTTAAAACCCTGTGCTTCCAATGAAGGGGACACAGGTTCAATCCCTGGTTGGGGAACTGAGATCCCACAGGTTGTGTGGAGTGAAGAAAAAAAAATTAGGAAAATATTTCAGTTTGCTTAGCTTGCTGCTCACAGCAAAGTACTAGCGGGCAGGGAAACCAGACAATTCACTGTTGCCTTGCATCCTTACCCGTGATGCCCCAGCTGTGACTCTGCTCGTCATCCATAGTTTATGAATGACAGCTCCACCTAGGACCAAGTAATGGGAAGTAGCTGCTGCCGGAGCTCATTTGCCAGAGAGGGATGAGTCACTAAGCAGGCTGTCTCCAGGGACCTCTCTTCCCTGCCTTCCCTCTCCTTGGTTCCTGTGGCCCATTCTTAATGATAACCTGGGACACTTGGCCCACTTTGCTTTTTTGGCAGAGATGGAAAGAAAGCTTTCCCTTTCCTGTTGATCTCTTCATAGTTGTAGCTTATTGGACTTTTTCTAAGGAAAAGAGATGCAACTGGGAGTTTCCTCGTAATTAACACTTGTCAAAATGAACTGTATAAACATAAAAACTAATGAATTTCCAAAACCCAAGTGTTTTACTGTTGTATAGAAATTTTTGTTTTACAAAATGCATTCATGTTTAACAAAGCCTAGTTTCAGGGTTTATTTATGTTCTGTTCTAGTTCGTTTTATTTTTAATAATGCAGTTTCCTAGGCACAAAAGCTTTTGCTCTCTGTGGTTTTCAATTACCTGAGGTCAGCTGCAGTCTGAAAATATTAAATGAAAATTCCAGAAAGTAACAACTCATAAGTTTTTAAATTGCATGACATTCTAAGTGTATGATGAAATCTCATACCCTCCCACTCCATCCCATCTAAGACATGAATCATCTCCTTGTCCAGCATATCCTGCTTATTAGTCACTTACATTGTCTTACTTATCAGATCGACTATCCGTATCCCAGGGCATGTGTTCACATCACCCTTATTTTACTTAGTAATGACCCCAAAGCATAAGAGTAGTTCAGCAATTCAGATGTTTTATTACGAGGCCTAATATAGAAGTTAAACCTTATCATAGGGATGGCTGTCTAGGGCAAAAAATAGTACATAAAGGGTTTGATCCTATCGATGGTTTCAGGCATCCACCAGGAGTCTTAGAATGTATCCCCTGTGGATAAGCATAGAGTGCTGTATTCCCCTCACTCTGGAAGAAGTTCCTGTTACTCCCCAGTTTGGAGTTTCAGGATGGCCTTTTCTCCAGTGTAGCTTCTGGGCTGTAAGACATAGGCTCCATGCCTGGCACAATATCTGCCACGCAAGGGGTGCTGCCTCGATGTTTCGGCAAAGCTGCGCAGAAATCAGTGCCGGGCTTTGATAGTCCTAGAGGACCCTGCCTCTGCCATGGCCTCGTCTTCTCTTCCCTGTTGTGGCTGTCTGCAGCATATGCACCTGCTGAATGCCAGGAGGGGTTGAGACTCTGGCCAGGTGTTAGAGTCCCTGTCACTCTGGCCTGCAGGCCACCCACTGGTGACTCAGGCACTTATTAGCATGTGTTCTCAACACCATCCCCTATTGGCCTGTCCCTAGGAGTTCTTTTGTAGAGTCATTTTCATAATATCACAATGACTGCTTAGGGCAAGTGTTTATAAATAGTTGAATTAAATAAATTTAAAATAGAGTCATTGTCTCCTAATAAATGCAGAAGTGTGTAATGAGGGCACTAACGGCATCTTCTCTGTCAGGGCCTGGCCACTCGTTTGCTTTATAGAGCATCTAGACGTAGCTCACAACATTTCCAAGGCCCCTTTATTTTATTTTTTTTATTTTGTCCTAGTATAGAACTTATATTAGGATAGAAAGCCTAATGAGGGAGTCAAACTTACTCTTTGAGACAGAGGGCATTATTTGAACCAGTGTTTTAACCTTTTCTGACAAATTCTTATGGACTTTCCCATTGTCTTTCTTGTCTTTCACCCCCAATTGCAGGTTCGTGTGCAGCTTGGTGTATTATGGCCTCACTCTGAGTGCAGGTGATCTAGGTGGAAACATTTATGCCAACTTAGCCCTGTCTGGCCTCATAGAGATTCCATCTTACCCTGTCTGCATCTACTTGATTAACCAAAGATGGTGAGTATGGGTGGATATGAAATGTACCGTGTAGAGGACACATACACTAACATGCATAAACACCCAAATGTTACTGTCGTTGTCCATATGCAGTATCTGCTAAGTATTCCATGATGATCAGAATTCTTTTCAGACCAGACACAGTGAGAATTCATTATTTAGTGCATTATTCCTTGGGTTTCAAGTTTATGAGTTATTGTGTAGATTTTTTTTTTTTAATTGAAGTATAGTTGATTTACAGTGTTGTGTTAGTTTTTGGTGTATAGCAAAGCAACTCAGTTATACATATATATATATATTCTTTTTCATAACTTTTTCCGTTATAGTTTATTACAAGATATTGAATATAGTTCCATGTGCCATACAGTAATGAAAAGTAAAGCCATGAAAGACACCAGGATTCTTGGCCTCTGGAGGAGAGGAATTCAGTCTGGGGCCAGTGACAAGGCTTGATCGCTCAGAACTTTTGTGTGATAAAGTTTTATTAAAGTATAAAAGAGATAAGACAAAGCTTTTGACATAGACATCAGAAGGGGGCAGAAAGAGTTCCTCACCTGCTAGCCTTTAGCAGTATGTTATATCAGCAGGCTGCTAATTAGAGAAAGGAAATGTCTCAAAACTCAGAGTGGCACCAGGTCTCTCACCCACAACATGCATTTTGAGATAACATTGGCACAGGTGAGTTGGTTCACTTCCGTCCCTCAGTCGTGTCCAACTCTTTGTGACCCCATGGACTGCAGCACGCCAGGCTTCCCTGTCCATAACCAACTCCCAGAGCTTACTCACACTCATGTCCATCGAGTCGGTGAGGCCATCCAACCATCTCATCCTCTGTTGTCCCCTTCTCCTGCCTTCAATCTTGCCCAGCGTCAGGGTCTTTTCCAGTGAGTCAGTTCTTCACATCAGGTGATCAAAGTATTGGAGTTTCAGCTTCAGCATCAGTCCTTCCAATGAATATTCAGGACTGATTTCCTTTGGGATTGATTGGTTTGATCTCCTTGTAGTTCAAGGAACTCTCAAGAGTTTTCTCCAACACCACACTTCAAAAGCATCAATTCTTTGGCACTCAGCTTACTTTATCTCCAACTTTCACATCCATACATGACTATTGAAAAACCATATCTTTGACTAGATGGACCTTTGTTGGCAAAGTAATGTCTCTGCTTTTTAATATGCCGCCTAGGTTGGTCATAACTTTTCTTCCAAGGAGCAAGTGTCTTTTAATTTCATGGCTGCAGTCACCATCTGCAGTGATTTTGGAGCCTAGAAAAATAAAGTCTGTCACTGTTTCCATTGTTTCCCCATCTATCTGCCATGAAGTGATGGGACCAGATGCCGTGCTCTTAGTTTTCTGAATGTTGAGTTTTAAGCCAGCATTTTCACTCTCCTCTTTAACTTTCATCAAGAGGCTCTTTAGTTCTTCTTCACTTTCTGCCATAAGGGTGGGGCCATCTGCATATCTGAGATTATTGATATTTCTCCCGGCTATCTTGATCCCAGCTTGTGCTTCATCTAGCCCAGCATTTCGCATGATGTATTCTGCATATAAGTTAAATAAGTAGGGTGACAATATACAGCCTTGATGTACTCCTTTCCTGGTTTGGAATCAATCTGTTCCATGTCCAGTTCTAACTGTTGCTTCTTGACCTGCATACAGATTTCTCAGGAGGCAGGTCAGTTGGTCTGGTGTTCCCATATCTTCAAGAATTTTCCACAGTTTGTTGTGATTGTAGTAGTCAATAAAAGTATAGCTCAGTTGGTAAAGAATCTGCCTTCAGTGCAGGAGACGCCCTGGTTCGATCCCAGGGTTGAGAAGATCCCCTGGAAAAGGAAATGGCAACCCACTTCAGTATCCTTGCCTGGAAAATCTCATGTACAGAGGAGCCTGGTGGGCTGCAGTCCATGGGGTCACAAAGAGTCAGGCACGACTGAACGACTAACACTTACTTACTTACACTTAGATGTTTTTTTGATACACTGAAAGATGAACTCCTCAGGTCGGTAGGTGCCCAGTATGCTACTGGAGATCAGTGGAGAAATAACTCCAGAAAGAATGAAGAGACAGAGCCAAAGCAAAAACAATACCTAGTTATGGATGTGACTGGTGATGGAAGTAAAGTCTGATACTATAAACAGCAATATTGCATAGGAGCCTGGAATCTTAGGCCCATGAATCAAGGCAAATTGGAAGTGATCAAACAGGAGATGGCAGAGTGGACATCGACATTTTAGGAATTGGTGAACTAAAATGGACTGGAATGGGAGAATTTAACTTAGATGACCGTTATATCTACTACTGTGAGCAAGAATCCCTTGGAAGAAATGGAGTAGCCATCATAGTCAACAAAAGAGTCCAAAATGCAGTACTTGGATGCAGTCTCAAAAATGACAGAATGATCTCTGTTCGTTTCCAAGGCAAACCATTCAGTATCACAGTAATCCAAGTCTCTGTCGAAACCAGTAACGCTGAAGAAGCTGAACAGTTTTATAAAGACCTACAAAACCTTTTAGAACTAACACCCAAAAAAGATGTCCTTTTCATTATAGAGGACTGGAATGCAAAAATAGGAAGTCAAGAAACACCTGGAGTAACAGGCAAATTTGGCCTTGGAGTACAAAACAAAGAAGGTCAAAGGTAACAGAGTTTTGCCAAGAGAACGCACTGGTCATAGCAAACACCCTCTTCCAACAACACAAGAGAAGACTCTACACATGGACATCACCAGATGATCGACACCGAATTCAGATTGAGTATATTCTTTGCAGCCAAAGATGGAGAAGCTCTATACAGTCAGCAAAAACAATACTGGGAGCTGACTATGGCTGAGATCATGAACTCCTTATTGCCAAATTCAGATTTAAATTGAAGAGAGTAGGGAAAACCACTAGACCATTCAGGTATGACCTAAATCAAATCCCTTACGATTATACAGTGAAAGTGACAAATAGATTCATCGGATTAGATCTGATAGAGTGCCTGAAGAACTATGGATGGAGGTTCGTGACATTGTAGAGGAGGCAGTGATCAAGACCATCCCCAAGAAAAAGAAATGCAAAAGGCAACATGGTTGTCTGAGGAGGCCTTACAAATAGCTGAGAAAAGAAGAGAAGCTAAAGGCAAAAGAGAAAAGGAAAGATATACCCATTTGAACACAGAATTCCAAAGAATATCAAGGAAAGATAAGAAAGCTTTCCTCAGTGATCAGTACAAAGAAATAGAGGAAAACAATAGAATGGGAAAGACTAGAGATCTCTTCAAGAAAATTAGAGATACCAAGGGAATATTTCATGCAAAGATGGGCTCAATAAAGGACAGAAATGGTATGGACCTCACAGAAGCAGAAGATATTAAGAAGAGGTGGCAACAATACACAGAAGAACTGTACAAAAACATCTTCATGACTCAGATAACCAGGATGGTGTGATCACTCACCTAGAGCCAGACATCCTGGAATGTGAAGTCAAGTGGGCCTTAGGAAGCATCACTACGAACAAAGCTAGTGGAGGTGATGAAATTCCAGTTGAACTATTTCAAATCCTAAAACATGATGCTGTGAAAGTGCTGTGCTCAATATGCCAGGAAATTTGGAAAACTCAGCAGTGGCCACAGAACTGGAAAAGGTCAGTTTCATCCCAATTCCAAAGAAGGGCAATGCCAAAGAATGTTTAGACTACCGCACAGTTGCACTCATCTCACATGCTAGCAAAGTAATGTTTAAAATTCTCCAAGCCAGGCTTCAACAGTATGTGAACCATGAACTTCAAGCTGGATTTAGAAAAGGGAGAGGAACCAGTGATCCAATTGCCAACATCCATTGGATCATCGAAAAAGCAAGAGAGTTCCAGAAAAACATCTACTTCTGCTTTATTGACTACGCCAAGGTGAATCATCCCGTGCCAGAAAATGATTGATATGAATCTTGAAGAAAGGCAGGTTTCCAAGCAAATATATAGTTTCATTAACATAGATTAGGAGAATAATTGTATGAGTAAAACATACTGGTTTGTTGAGCCCTTATTGGTTCTGAGTCTTACGCAGGACTTGAAGAAAGACAGACTCTAGGGTAAATTTGTAGTTCATTAACATAGCTTAAGAAAAACATTTACATAAGAAAAACGCATAGGTTAGCTCAAGGTTTGAGAAAAGTTAAGTTCAGATGGAACCAGGTGTCATCATGGCAACACAGAATTTTAAGAGAAACCTCCTTTTAATTTTGTGTAGAGAAGGGAAAAATCTGAGACCCTGCAGTTTGTTTCCTCCTGCCGCTTAAGAGAGAGATAAAACACGTCTGACACTTGCAGCCTGTTTCCTCCATTTGGAGACCCCTAGCCTTCGTGCCTGTTACCCTCTCAGTAGGACCTTGTTGTTGATCTATTTTATATATAGTAGTTTGTGTCTGCCAATCTCAAACTCCTCTAATTTATCTCTCCCCGCCCTTCCCCTTTGGTAACCATAAATTTGTCCTCTATGTCTGTGTTTTGTGGATAAGTTCATTTGTGTCATATTTTAAATTCCACATGTAAGTAATATCATATTTGTCTTTCTCTAAGTAACTGGCTTCACTTAGTATGATAATATCTAGGTTCATGTTTTATAAATAAGTTCATTTGTATCATATTTTAGATTGCACATGTAAGTGATATCATGCTATTTGTCTTTCTCTAAGCGACTTTACTTCACTTAGTATGATAATCTCTAGGTTCATCCATGTTGCTGCAAATGGCATTATTGCACTCCTTTTTATGCCTGAGTAGCATTCCGTTTTATTTATGTACCACATCTTTATCCATTCATCTGTTGGTGGACATTTAGGTTCCTTCCATGTCTTACCTACTATAAATGGTGCTTCTGTCAACATTGGAGTGCAGGGTATCTTCTGTTTTTCTCCGGATTTATGCCCAGGAATGGGATTGCTGGATCATATGGTATCTCTATTTTTACCTTTTTAAGGAACCTCTTTATTGGTCTCCATAGTGGCTATACCAATTTACATTCCCTCCACACTACCGGTGGGAATGTAAATTGGTATAGCCGCTATGGAGAAAAAGTTTCCCTTTTTTCCACATCCTCTCCAGCATTTATTATTTGTTGAATTTAAATGATGAACATTCTGGCTGGTGGGAGGTGATATCTGGTTGTTTTTATTATTTCTCTAATAATTAGCAATGTTGAGCATCTTTTCCTATGCTGATTGGCCATCCGCACATCTTCTTTGGAGAAATATCTATTTAGGTCTTCATAGATTTTTAACCCAATATTAAAAGACGTTACCACCTGACTGTTTTTGAGTAGGCTGTGTGTAATTCGTTCATCCCAACACATGGGAATATCAGCTAGACATACGTAGAACTCCATGACCCGATTAGAATTTCATGACCCACTCATGGTCATTTAGAAGCTCTCACATAAGACAAAGAACTGGAGGAATGAGAAAGACTTTTCTTTCCTCTTAAGTCCCACCAGACTTTGTTGATGGGAAGAATAGATCCTGCTTTTGCCAATCATAGTCAGTGAGCACCGTTTTGAAATATTTTTTAAAAGTTCTTTTATAGAGCACTCATTCCTTGGCTTTCTCAGATTCCTTCTATTACTGAACCGCTGACCAGGGCAGTTGGAAATTGTGAGCTAGAAATCAATTGGCTTATACCATTTATCATTTTCTAGAAGTCATCATTTTTATTAAAAAAAAGAAAAACAACAGCATTCTTTTAGCATGCACTGGATACTATCATTGTGGGTATTGAGGTCAGCTTATTTTAAAAGGCAGTTTTAGATTCCATTCAATTGAAGGGCTTTTCTTTGGGGGTTGGGCCCAGTTGCCTCTGCTGACCCCTCTCTTCATGCCTGAGTGTACTCACATCATGGTCCAAGGGCTGAGTCAGGGGGCGTATTCAGAAATCCGTCCCAGCATCCTCGGGGGGCCAGACACCCCTCAGGTGTTCTTCCTGTTGTAGCTTCCTGTGCCCCCCTCTGATGACCACATACAGTGTCACAAGGACATAGTCTATGGGGTGTCCCGTATGTCTTTGAATCCCTAATGCCTGCCTTGAATGATGCCTATCATTTGAAAGACATTGGACACTGACTGTTAAATTAAGCACAATAACCTGGAGACTAGCATCCTTCCCTGCCCCCAGCGGCCACCACTGGAGTCAGGATTAAACCCTGAGGCAGAGGGAAGGAGCGCCACACTGGGGGTCAGGCAGGCCTATCTTAGCCATGTGTTAATGTAATGACTTAGAGAAGTTACGTTCCTCGATGTGTTTATCCTTAAACCAGGGATTATGAAAGTCCCCTGGAAAAATTATCATAAAAGTACCGAATAACATTGCAGCGCCTCACAGAGGACCTAGCATATTGCCTGGTAAAGGAAGGCTTGTGAATGTTCTTATCTTTCTTTCAAGTCTAGAGCTCTTATTTGAAAATTATTTCTCCCAAGAAAGTGTGCAATGAATTTCACTTAATTCTGGTACACTAACAAGAAATTTCCTTCTGTTTGTCTTTTTAAGAAAGAGGTCTATAAAATTTTAACTGCTTAAGATACAAATAACCAGAAAATGAATAAATGAGCTAAAATTCTCCATGTTTCAGTTTTCTTCTCTAGAAGATGGAGAACCTTTAAGCACATGTCTTAAAGGTTGATTATTAGCATTAAGAAAGATGATAGAGACAGAAAGCATTTCCGATAGTGCCTAGAACATAGTAAGCACTCACAAAAGTAGATGGAATGGTTCTCTGTTCTTGTCCCACACACATCATTTAATCCTGCCATCCAGGTGGTTTTCCTTTGCTTTGTGATGGCTACTTAAGTCATGTCTTGGTCAGTCACATTTGCTACCCACTCCTTAAGAAAAGATGAACATGTAATGAACGTGGGGACAGTTAAAAAGGAAGGTTGGAGGATGGAGGAAATGAATGTGTAAGTTTCTCTAGAGAGACGTGAACTTCTCTGTTTTATTTAGGTTTGGTCGGAAGCGGACGTTGGCAGCATTTCTGTGCCTCGGAGGACTGGCTTGTCTTATTGTCATGTTTCTTCCTGAAAAGAAAGGTATGCCTTTCCAGTTTCTACATGGGGGTTTTGAACAGCACTTTTATTACAATGAATCTCAATATAGTGGAGAGATTACCATATGCCATGCTTCATTTCTGTGATTGCATATTATTTAGCAATTGTGTGGGGTATAATGGGCCAGATTCTTGCCATTGCCTAAACTATTCTCTGGGTGAATAATGTGCTTAGAGGTGCACTATTAATTCTTTCAGGCGATTAAGCTACCATCTGGGGTGTCTGGACTGCAGTACTGGTGTTGTTAGAGTTGTTTATTTGATGATGATGAGGGCCATTTAGTTCTGTACAGAAGGAAACTCTGTCCAAGGCTGCAGATTGCCCTCCTCAGTCCAGCCAATCACGAGACTGGAGATGAGAGGCCCTGGTCCTCCACGGTGGTTTTGGCACCCCTCAGCGTCCCCATCAGTACTTCCAAGGCGCCCTGATAATAGCAAGAGCAGAATAAGAATAATATTGGTGATGATTGACCTTCTCTCAGTCTTTTGTAAAGTGTGAATAAAACATCCTTAGGAAATGCCGCTATTTTTATATTTGTCGCGTTGCTATGTAAACACAGCTTTAAAGAAAAGTCCCTTTGGCATTCATTTCTAATATGATTCCTGCCCTTCTGTAGAAATTCTATAGATAATGCTGTTTCTCAATTTCTTTTCTGCTGTAGCACACCTGAGGCATGCCCTCTATTGCATCAAGAACTGTGGTTTTAGCAGTGATTTTCAAAGATAAGAAATGGGTCATAATGAACTCTCTGCTTCTGGGGCTTAGGGTACAATGCAAACCCTGTTTTAGAGGCTTTTGGATTTTGTTAGGGCTCCATCATGGCACTTGTTCTTTAGGTGAGAATCATTGTGAAATGGTTTTAACATAAATGTTTTTAAGGGAGTGCTAAGCTGGGCAGCTTATAGGGTCTTAGTTCCCCAACCAAGAATTGAACTCAGGCCCAGCAGGTTGGGCTTCCCCGGTGGTTCAGCAGTAAAGAATCTGCCTGCAATGCAGGAGCCACAGGAGACACGGGTTCAATCCCTGGGTCAGGAAGAGCCACTGAGGAAGGGCATGGCATCCCACTCTAGTATTCTTTTCTGGAGAATCCTATGGACAGAAGAGCCTGGAGGGCTACAGTCCATAGGTTTGCAAAGAGTTGGACACGACCAAAGCGACTTAGTATACAAGCACCAGCAGCGAAAGCTCTGAGTCCTAACCACTGGACTGCCAGGGAACTCTCTAACATAAACTTTTTTGTGTGATTGTTGCTTGAAAGTAATTCTATTTTTTTTTAACCTTTTATTTTATATTGGAGTATAACTAACTAACAAAGTTGTGATAGTTTCAGGTGGACAACAAAGGGCCTCAGCCATACATATATATGTATCCATTCTCCCCAAACTCCCCTCCCATCCAGGCTCACCCTTACATAAAGTTTTGATGACTGCTAGAAATGCAGCTGAAGAATTCGTTTCCTGTCAGAGCATATCATGTGTTAAGTGCTGCCTTGGTGATGGCTTCTCTTCAGGGGTCACTGAAGACGCCAAGGCCACGTGCCCTAGTTCTGCAGCCCCCGCTACATCTGCTGTGCTGTTGGCTGCTGCCTGAGGCTCTGTGCCTTAAGACCAGAGCACTGTTGGTTCTAGTTAGGATTTTACTCAGTATTGAGAACAGCCTTACAGTGATTTTCATGGAATCCTGGAAACTAGAGAATTCAATACATTTGCCTACTTCTCTCACCTCTAAGAAAGTTGTCACCTGTGCTTCTGCTAGCAAAAGGAGAAACTTCTCTACTGTGGTCCTGCCTTGAGCTTGGAGAACTAAGTGCCCAGTTCTGTTTGTCTGGTATGAGACACTGATGGTCTTCAAATCATTGCAGTTTTCAGTTCAACAGATTCTGTTTTTCATAGACAACCTGGAAATTCAGGTGTTTTCTACCTGTAATCATCTCTTATAGAGAGAAACTTTTCCTTGTTGCTCTAAGTGCGTCTATAAGCTGTCATAACTTAGGCAAGCCTGGCCACTTCATGTCTTTCCTCTCTCCCACATATCTGAATTCCAGGTAACCCACACGGTGGGACTCTACACACAGCCGTTTCTACACAGAGCCAAAGGGAATGCAGATTTGTGATCTCTGGACTAGACTGATCATCACTGTCTGCTCACTTCCTATCTGGCCTAAGAGAGCAGCTGAGCCCCTCATGGATCGTGCCCTTGGTGGATGCTGAGTAACAAACAGCACAGCAGAGTCTCACACACCCACAGATGTGCCCTGGGAATAGGATTCCTCTGACACACTTAGAAAAGTGGATGTTGTCTATTTTTGAAGATTTCCAGAGAAAGACATTCCGTAATGTTCCTTCGCAAATTGTCTCTATTTTTAATAGCCATTACAGTGTTAGAATGAGCCTCTTCCACTACAACGGAGCCCATTTCCTTTCATTTTATTCATCACTAGAGATAGTGAACATATGGTCACCCCTTTTTTGCATAATCCTTTCTGTCTTTGCAGGGAGTCATCTAAGCTATTCCTGAGTCTTCTCTACTTTGAGCTAAAAATATTTGTTCTTTAAACTTTCTTTGAACCTTTCATATTTACTCTTTAAAATATTCTGATGGCTTTCTTTTAAAGCTCAGTTTTTTTCAAAGGGCTGAGGTTTAGGCTACCTGTTATGAAAATTCCAGTAACTGTATATGAAGAAAGAGACCTGGCCATTCAAAAACTTCTGTTAACATCTTGTGCATGAGCTTGGTGACCACTCACTTTCTTACTGCTTTTCTGTTCATTTGCCCTCACTTTTCCTTATCAAGCATACATTCACTCTTTCCTTTCTGCCAACTTAAGTGGCCCTCTACCTCCCAGCTCTTTTTTAGCATTTGCGTATGATTGTGGTGCTCAGTGTCTGAGGCACAGACATGGGTGTGCCTCTAGAAGAGACAGCCAGTAAGCTAGAAAATAGATTGCTTGGCGTTCCTTAGCCTGTGTGTCTGTTCAGTACTTATTTGCACCCTGGTTGGCCTCTAAGTAGATGTTCTCCCCAGGGGCAGTGTTACCAGGTAGTCACTAATGTATTCCACAGATTGGTCGTCATACATTTTACCTGATCGCTATCCTTGATTAAGGGCTTCCCTGGTGGCTCAGACAGTAAAGAATCTGCCTGCCAAGCAGGAGCCTAATTGAGAAGATGGATAGTAAAGCTTGGGAAGGCCAATATAGCTGGAATTTTCTGGGGCAAAATCCTGGAGAGGAGTAAGATCTATTTAGGGAGAACCCCAGAGATCTGCAGAAGATCACTGAGCCCTTGGCTGCTTTCGGATCTGGCATGTGTCTGAGGAAGCTCCTGAGGCTGGAACAGAAGGAACAAGTAGAACAAATCTTGGAATGTAGGGCCACACATGGTTTGTGTTCTCTTTAGCCAAATGTGGAGTGTTGGGTGAGACTTCCTGGGCCAAAGTAACCCAACATGATAGGCTATTCTGCTATAGCAGAGCCTGCTCGAAAAGCGCTTCAAACACTCAGAGGATACGGTGATTCCAAGTCACTTAACTGCATTCTAGCAAGAAGAGCATCAATATGTAAAGGAATATGACGTAATCTAGCACTTAACAGTGTGACATTCATAACCTATGGCATCAGTCAGTGTTGCCAGGTGTGCAAATAAGCAGGAAAGTATCTCCCACAACAAGGGGAGATGTCAATAGAAACAGAACCAAGAATGACACAGATAATAGAAAGAGGAGGCAGGAACCTTAAAACAGCCATTATAAGTGTATGCCATATGTTTACAAAGACAGAAGAAAGCATGATCATAATGGGCAGAGAAATAAAAGATAGAAAAAGAGGCACACGTTACATCTAGAGATGAAACATACAGTATATGAAAATAAAAGCAGTGACTGAGATGAAAGACAGAAAAAAAGATGAATGAGGAGGGGACTTCCCTGGTGGTCCAGCAGTCAGGAGCCTGCCTGCTAGTGCGGGGGACACAGGTTCAATCCCTGGTCTGGGAAGTTCCCACATGCTGCAGAACAACTAAGCCCATGCACCACAACCACTGAGCCCGTGAGCTGCAACTGCTGAAGCCTGTACACCTAGAGCCTGTGCTCTGCGGCAAGAGAAGCCACCACAATGAGAAGCCTGCTCACCACAACTAGAGAAAGCCCAAGTATGGCAATGAAGACCCAGTGCAGCCAAAAATAAATGAAATTTTTTAAAAAAATCAGTGAGGAAGACATAGCAAAACACACTCCAGAATGAAACAAACAAAAGTTATAGGATAACACCAAACCCAACATGTATCCAATTGGAACCTAAGAAGGAGAAAGTTAAAAAAAAAAAAAGATACTTGAAAAATTATGGTCGACTACTTTCCAGATTTGATGATAACTATAAATGCTTAATGAAAAAGTGGTCAGTTCATCAGAAAGATATTACAGTCCTGATTGTGTGTGCATCTGATAACAGAATCAAAGTTCAGAAAGCAAAATGGACAGAAGTGGGAGGAGAAATAGACAAATCCACTATTATAATTGGATATTTATAATGACTCAATGACTGATAGAAAAAGTAGACAGAAGAGAATTAGAATATGGAGACTTAAACAGCCAACATGAACTAATTGACATTTATCAAACACATCCCTAAAACGGCAGAATATGCATTCTGTCTGGAAAGTGCGCCCAGAACAAGTACCAAGAGAGACTATGTTCTGGGCCATGAAACAAGTTTCAATAAATTTAAAAGGATTGAACTCTTACAAAAATGAGTTCTTTGACCAAAGGGGACTTAAACTAGAAGTCCGTAGTAGAAAGATATCAGGAAATCCTCAGATCCTGGATTTTAAAAACCATTCTTTGGAAAAAAACATGGGTCAAAGAAGAAATCACAAAGAAAATTAGAAAATATTTTAAAATAAACAATCAAAGTACAATTTATCACATTTGTGGGATGTAGTAAAGCAGGGTTTGGAGGGAAAGTAGTGTAGTTTAAAAAAGTATCAGAGGGGACTTCCCTCATGGGTCAGTGGTTAAGAATCTGCCTGCCAATGCAGAAGTCATGGGATCAATCCCTGGTTCGAGAGGATCCCACATGCCGCGGGGCTACTAAGCCCGTGTGCCACAACTAGCTAAAGCCTGGCGTGCCTGGGGCCCATCCAGCCAAGAGTTATCCCGGCTCACCGCAACTAGGGAAAGCGCACGTGCAGCAATGAAGACCCAGCACAACCAAAAATAAGACATTTTTTAAAAGGAAGTTTTCAAATCAGTTATCTAAGCATCTCCCTTAAGAAATTAGAAGGCAAATTAAAAAAAAAAAAAAAAGACTGACAAATTAAACACAAAGAAAGCAAAAGGAAAGAAATAATAAGTATACAAGTAAAAATCAATAAAAAATAAACAGGAGAATAATAGAGAAAAACCAATGAAACCAAAAGCTGGTTTTTTAAGATCAATAAAATCAATAAACCTCTAGCTAAACATCTTATTTCTGCTTTATTGACTATGCCAAAGCCTTTGACTGTGTGGATCACAATAAACTGTGGAAAATTCTGAAAGAGATGGGCATACCAGACCACCTGACCTGCCTCTTGAGAAACCTATATGCAGGTCAGGAAGCAAGAGTTAGAGCTGGACATGAAACAACAGACTGGTTCCAAATAGGAAAAGGAGTACGTCAAGGCTGTATATTGTCACCCTGCTTGTTTAACTTCTATGCAGAGTACATCATGAGAAACACTGGGCTGGAAGAAGCACAAGCTGGAATCAAGATTGCTGGGAGAAATATCAATAATCTCAGATATGCAGATGACACCACCCTTTTATGGCAGAGAGTGAAGAACTAAAGAGCCTCTTGATGAAAGTGAAAAAGGAGAGTGGAAAAAGTTGGCTTAAAGCTCAACATTCAGAAAACAAAGATCATGGCATTGGTCCCATCACTTCATGGCAGATAGATGGGGAAACAGTGGAAACAGTGGCTAACTTTATTTTTATGGGCTCCAAAATCACTGTAGATGGTGACTGCAGCCATGAAATTAAAAGACGCTTACTCCTTGGAAGGAAAGTTATGACCAACCTACACAACATATTAAAAAGCAGAGACATTACTTTGCCAACAAAGGTCCATCTAGTCAAGGTTATGGTTTTTCCTGTGGTCATGTATGGATGTGAGAGTTGGACTATAAAGAAAGCTGAGTGCCGAAGAATTGATGCTTTTGAACTGTGGTGTTGGAGAAGACTCTTAAGAGTCCCTTGGACTGCAAGGAGATCCAACCAGTCCATCCTAAAGATCAGTCCTGGGTGTTCATTGGAAGGACTGATGTTGAGGCTGAAGCTCCAATACTTTGGCCACCTGATGCAAAGAGCTGACTTATTTGAAAAGGCCCTGATGCTGGGAAAGATTGAGGGCAGGAGGAGAAGGGGACGACAGAGGATGAAATGGTTGGACGGCATCATCAACTCGATGGACATGGGTTTGTGTGGACTCCAGGAGTTGGTGATAGACAGGGAGGCCTGGTGTGCTCTGGTTCATGGGGTCACAAAGAGTCAGACACGATTGAGCAACTGAACTGAACTGAAAATCACAGCAGATGGTGACTGCAGCCATGAAATTAAAAGACGCTTACTCCTTGGAAGGAAAGTTATGACCAACCTAGACAGCATATAAAAAGCAGAGACATTACTTTGTCAACAAAGGTCTGTCTAGTCAAGGCTATGGTTTTTCCAGTGCTCATGTATGGATGTGAGAGTTGGACTGTGAAGAAAGCTGAGCACCGTAGAATTGGTGCTTTTGAACTGTGGTATTGGAGAAGACTCTTGAGAGTCCCTTGGACAGCAAGGAGATCCAACCAGTCCATCCTAAAGGACATCAGTCCTGGGTGTTCATTGGAGGGAGTGATGCTGAAGCTGTAACTCCAATACTTTGGCCACCTGATGCGAAGAGCTGACTCATTTGAAAAGACCCTGTTGCTGGGAAAGATTGAGGGCAGGAGGAGAAGGGAATGACAGAGGATGAAGTGGTTGGATGGCATCACGGACTCAATGGACATGGGTTTGGGTGGACTTTGGGAGTTGGTGATGGACGAGGAGGCCTGGCGTGCTGCGGTTCACGGGATCTCAAAGAGTTGGACACGACTGAGTGACTGAACTGAACTGAAACTAATAAAGGAAAAAGAAAGAGGACACAAATTACCAATATCAGGAATGAAAGAGGGACATCACTATAGAAATTTTAGGCTTTTATAAGGAGATAGTTTTGGCATAAATTGGCATAAACATTTTTATGCCAATAAGTTTGACTTAGGCAAAATGGAAAAATTCCTTGAAAGATACAAACTACCAAATTGTATAGAAACAAAGATAAGCTGAATAGCCACTTTATCCAGTAAAGATATCTAATTGGTAGTTTAAAACATTTCCACAAAGAGAATTCCAGGCCCAGATGGCTGGAATTATGAAGCACATAATTAGAAACACTGGTAAATTATGAAACACATAAGGAAGAGATAATATAATTCTACACATTCTTTCAGAAAATAAGAAAAAGAATACTCTTTCAACCCAGTGTGTGAGGCCAGCAATTACCCTAATACTAAAACCAAACAAAGACATAAGAAAACGACAGGTCAGTATCTCTCAATAATGTAGATACAAGAATCATTACCTAAATATTAGCAAATTCAATTCAGCAATAAATAAAAAGGGTAATGCATTATGATCAAGCAGGATTTATCCCACAAGTGCAATGTTGGCTTAACATTCAAAAGCTAATCAGTGTTATTCACCATATTAAAAAACCAAAAGGAAAAACAAACCGTATGATCCTTTCAATACAAATAGGAAAAGCACTTGTCAGACTTCAACACCCATTCTTTACAATATGGAAATAAAAACAAAAATAAACAAATGGGACCTACTTAAACATAAAAGCTTTTGTACAACAAAGGAAATCATAAACAAGATGAAAAGACAGCTCTCAGAATGGGAAAAAATAATTGCAAGTGAAGCAACTGACAAAGGATTAATCTCCAAAAAGATACAAATAGCTCATTCAGCTTAATATCAGAAAAACAAACAACCCAATCAAAAAATGGGCAGAAGACCTAACAGACATTTCTCCAAAGAAGTCATACAGATGGCTCATAAATATGTGAAAAAAATGCTCAACATCACTTATTATTAGAGAAATGCAAATCAGAACTACAATGAGGTGCCACCTCACACTGGTCAAAATGGCCATCATCAAAAAAATCTATAAACAATAAATACTGGAGAGGATGTGGACAAATGGAAACCCTCTTGACCAGTTGTGGGAATGTTAATTGATATACCCACAATGGAGAACAGTATGGAGATTTCTTTAAAAAACTAGGAATAAAATTACCATATGACCAAGCAATCCCACTGCTGGACATATACCCTGAGAAAACCACAATTCTAAAAGACACATGTACCCCAGTGTTCACTACAGCACTATTTACAATAGCCAGGACATGAAAGCAACCTAGATGTCCATCGACAAATGAATGGATAAAGAAGTTGTGGTACATATACACAATGGAATATTACCCAGTCATAAGACGGGACAAATTCGAGTCAGCTCTAGTGAGGTGGATGTACCTAGATTCTGTGATACAGAATAAAGTAAGTCAAAAAGAGAAAAAACATCATATATTAATGCTTATATATGGAATCCAGAAAAAGTGGTGCTGATGAACCTATTTGAGGGCAGCAATAGAGACACAAACAGAGAACAGACTTGTGGACACAGCGGGGAAAGAGGGAGGCACAAACAGAGAGTGGCACTGAAATGCATGCGTTACCATGTGTGAAACAGATGCTGTGCTGTGCTCAGTTGCTCAGTCGTGTCCAACTCTTTGCCACCCCATGGATTGCAGCCTGCCAGGCTCCACTGTCCTTGGGAATTCTCCAGGCAAGAATACTGGAGTGGAAATTTGCCATATGAGGCAGGGAGCTCAACATGGTGCTCTGTGACGATCAACCTAGAAGGGTGGGGTGGGGTGGGATGGGGGATGGGAGAGAGGCTCAGGAGGGAAGGGACATATGTGTACTATGGCTGATTTATGTTAACATAAGACAGAAACCACCACAGCGTTGTAAAGCAATTATCCTCCAATTAAAGATTTTTAAAAATGAATAAAAAGACAATAGTATGGTGCAAATGCAAGGGGACAAAAACTCACAGCAACTAGAAGTCTCCTCGGCCTGATAAAAGAAAACCTATAGCTAACATCACATTTAATGGTGAAAAGCTAAATTATTGTTCCCTAAGATCAGGGGAAAAGGCAAGGATGCCACTTCTTTGGAGCATTTTACTGAAATTACGGAAATTGCTGGCGACTACAGTGAGGCAATTAAAAAGAAATTAGGGGGATCCAAATTGAAAACAAAGAAGTAAAATCATCTTTATTGTAAGACTACATGATTGTCTCCATAGAAAATACTAAAAAAAAAAATCTATTAGAATAAATAAATGAATTTAGCAGTCTTTGGTGCAGTTTTATTTCTGTATATTAGCAATAAACACGGAGAAGGCACTGGCAACCCACTCCAGTACTCTTGCCTGGAGAATCCCAGGGACAGGGGAGCCTGGTGGGCTGCCATCCATGGGGTCGCACAGAGTTGGACATGACTGATGCGACTTAGCAGCAGCAGCAATAAACAAAAAATTGAAACAAAACAATGCTATTTTAAAAAAATAAAAATATTAAATATCTAGGAATAGAATTTTTAAAATATGTATAAAACCTATATAAAACTATAAAATATAAAACATTGAGAGAAATTGAAGAAGACTAAATAAATGAATTGGTGGTAATGGTAATAATAAAATAAATGAAGAGTTTACCATACTCCAGGATCAGGAAATACTATGTAAGATGTCAAGTTCTCCCCACATCAATCTATCTTCAGCACAATCCCAGTAAAATATTTATCAGGCTTCTTTTTGTTGATACATATTGACAAGTTAATACTAAAATTTCTATGGAAATTCAAATTATATCCAAAATAAATTTTATCAAGAAAAATTAAGTTGGAGGATTTTATCCAACCTGATTTTGAAACTTATTACAAATTTGTGTTAATCAAGACAACATGGGGGATTCCCTGGTGGTCCAGTGGTTAAGATTTAGCCCTTTCTCTTCAGTAGCCAGGGTTCAACCCCTGGTTGGGGAACTAAGATCCCACAAACTACAGAGTGTGGCCTAAAAACAAGAAAAAGAAAAAACAAACAGTAAGTATGGTATTGGCATAAGAGTGAATGTATAGGACTTCCTATATACCCAGTGGTAGCAGAAGCATAGATCCACGAAAGGACTTTGATAAAAATGTTCATAGTATATAATAGTTCCCAAATGCGCCCCAGCTGAGGAATGGATAAACAAATTGTGTTATATCCATACAATGAATTACTCACCAACAACAAAGGAAGGCGTTACAACCTTCTGATACATGCAGGGTCGTGGATGAATTTCAGAAGCATTAGAGCTCTCTGATAGATTTTTAACATATTCACAAAATAGATTTTTAGCATATTCACAAATAGTAGAAATTTACTGTAATCACCCAGTGAATTAAGTGGATGATAAAGTTGAACTTTTACTCTTTGGGTCAGTGCAATGTGACTAGAATATACTGAGATGTGTATTCTGGTGACCCCAACGGACTCTGAGAAAACTTCAGAGAACTAGTTCTGAAAATGACATCCTTAGTAGCTACATCATTGGAATTAAAGCCTTTTAAGTTCATTACTTTGAAGGATATAAGTGTTTTGAAAATTCTCTGTTTTTTCCCTCACAAAGATAATTGAGCTTAATTTTTCCTTTTAAAACACTCTTTTTTCTCAACAGTCACTTTGAACATTCATAAATAGCCAATAATATATTATTTCATTTTTGGATAAAGAACCAAGGTCAGAAATCCAGGGAACCAGCCCAGTGGCTGCAAAGCCTACCTCATCATTGACTCATGACCAACAGCCCAGCAGCTCCACAGGGAAAAGGCTAAGAAATCATTTTGTAGTAATCAGAGCTGTCTCAAATTGACATGGGCTGCTTTGGGGAAAGTGAGCTTCTCCACGTTCAAGTGGCCACTGCAGACTCCATCGGCAAGAACATAGAGGGGAAGTTTCAAGCAGCAGATGAGGTGTCGGGCTGATGGGAGCACTCTGTGGGTATGTGGCTGGAGCCGGGCTCCCCAGATGAACCGTGGCTGAAAGTGTCCTGAACCTTGCCAGGGAGATGTCTTTCAGCTTGGGATCTTGTGGGTGTTTAGATGTTGCCTTCTGTGACATATTATTTGAATTTAATTTTCAGGATGACAATCCCTTAACCTGTTTTAAAGATGTTGTAGAATGTCTCCAGCCCTGTTCTGAAAGATGCCATCCTGTGTGGGTTGAAAACAGTCCCAAAGATCATTTGCAATCAAGCAAATGTGCACATTTCTGTTTGCTTCAGTGCCACTCAAGACACTTCCTGACTCCCCCGGTTTCCTGAAAAATCACTGATGAATTTAATTTGCCCTCATTATTGGTTTACTTGAATTTTTTATATATCAAAGTCCAGTCCTATACCTTGAACATGATTGTTTTTCCAGAAGCAAGCACCTCATTGCTTGAAATAATATATTCCGTACTTAAAATCACTGACCTAGTCTTCCAAATAGCCTGGCAGAAGAGAAGCAGGCCCCAGATGGTCGAGTTTGGCAGTGCTGGGCCACTGCATTCAGAACATCATCTTTAGAAGGCCATCTTTAAAGCAGATGAAGATTTATTTCATAGTCAAGCTGGGAATGTGAAACTTGTATTTTGGAATGGGGTATATTATGTGCCTCCCTCTTCAGATGTTGAGAGAGCATGAACACAGATGCTCTTCACTTAAACTAATCCCTGTCATAGTCTTTACACTTATCCATTCATTAAATATTTAGTGAGCACCTCCGTGCATCAGACTGTGGGAGGTGCCAAGAGGGAAACAGATACAAACAAAGCCTTAGCCTCAGAGAAGTCAAAATATATTTGGGGCAGCAAACTGGAAAAGTAAGCAACTACAAGAGAGTGTCTGAAACATGCCAGTTGCGTGGACTGGGGAATAGGGGCCATGAAAGTCAAGGGCAGGAGAGGATATTGCCTTTGAGTTATTTAAGGGAAGAGTGGTTTTGATGAACCACGTATGCAGTCCCAAGGAAGGGACAGACATGTTCTATTACACAGAAATGTCAAGGAGAATGAGAAGCAATTACTTTGGTGATCAGGACATTGCTGTTGACCTTCAAGAATAGGAGTTTCAGGAGAGGATGGTAATGGAAGCCACATTGTAGCGAGTCATAAGGCAGATGCATTTGAGGAAAGGGAGGGTCAGTCACTCAGGTCAGTCACTCATTGGAGATGTTTGATTGTGAAGTGAGGAAAAGTGCAATAGAGCCGGTGAGAATTTTTGGTAATTTTGTAGAAGGAGAAATGTGTTATTTTGAAGGTGGAGGCTAGTGGGTTGCTGAAGGGAAGAGGTTAAATATTTTTGAGGAATAATTACATTGTAAGATCCCAGAGAAGATAGTATTAATAAAAAGAAAGAACCACTGGACAATTGATAGCTTTTTAGATAGGGAAATGAACTGGCATAAACTGTATTTTTGCATTGTGTGTTTAAAAAAAAAGGTTACATTAGGAAACTCAAATATCATTATTGATTAGTAATCCAAGTAAGGAGTTGGGGAGGAGGAAGGATGAAAAGTAGTTCCATATTTAAAATCTTGTTCTTTAAGGAACATTAATGTGTATCTTCTGGTAATAGTTTAGTGGGATTATTCCTTATCTTTGCAATGGAATGCCAAGGAATACAAACTGAAGATCGGAGTTTGGGGGAATTTACTCCTCTCATGTATCAGGGCTTCTCATGCTAATGAGCCTTTTACATCATTGGTTGTTGAATGAGGTTGGGAAGAAAGGAGAGGCAGGTAATACCCATATAGGTAGAACTTTCGACTTCTGTGACGCTTGCTTGACTCCAGTACAGACGTTTTCAGGGAGCTCTGTCGTTCAGGAGTGAGTGCAGTTTTTTTGTTTTTTTTTTTAATCTAATTGACATATAGTTCATTTACAATGTTGTGTTCATTTCTGCTGTATAGCAAAGTGACTCAGTTATACATATATATTCTTCTTCACATTCTTTTCCATTGTGGTTTATCACAGGATATTGGATACAGCTCCCTGTGCTGTAGAGTAGGACCTTGTTGTTTATCCATCCTCTGTGTAATTGTCTGCATCCGCTAATCCCTAACATGGCTGGGAGACTGAGGACACACACAGTCCCAAACTCCCAGGTTTTCCCTCCCCCACCCCCATCCCCGGAAACCACAAGTCTGTTCTCTATATGTGAGTCTGGTTTTGTTTTGTAGGTATGTTCATTTGTGTCATATTTTAGATTCCACATATAAGTGACATCATATGGTATTCGTCTTTGTCTGATTTAGTATGATCGTCTCTAGGTCCACCCTTATGGCTGCAAATGGCATTTTTTATGACAAAGTAATATTACATTGTATATGTAAACACACACATATATATATCTTCTTTATCCATTCATCTGTCAATGGACATTTAAGTTGGGTAGGTTTAATCACCCATCATGATAGCCACTGTGAAAGATTTCCTGGGGCTAGTCAAAATGCTGAGAAATATTTTTTTGTGCCGTTTGTGATGACTAAACCCTTTGCACGTGTGTCTAGTTATACGACCGCTTTGCTACTTGAGATCACCATGAATGTCTCTTACTCCTTCAGAATTAAGTGTGTCATTCAGAGGGATTTTTCTCCACCGAAGACCTCACAGGTATGGCACTTGTCTTCCTCAGACACAGGTGTGTTTGCAGTGGTGAACAGCCATTCCTTGTCCCTGCTGGGAAAGCTGGCCATCAGCGCTGCCTTCAACATTGTGTACATCTACACCTCGGAGCTATACCCCACAGTCATCAGGTACGCCTTGCCCTCAGCCTCCGTCTTCACATTTCCTGCATTTTGTTGTAGATTTTTGCATTGACAGAGGCGTGGTCCTCACTTCTAGGGCACAGCTGGTGGGGGCCAGGAGCAAGGCAGTAAGCAGTCATGAACCCAGGGCCTGTGGAGGCTCAGTCTTGCCCTACTAGCTGAGGAAAATGTTGCTTTATCTTTGGCTGAATTCCCTGTCCATCTTGTGAGAGAATTACTCTGCACTAAGTGTATCCCATCACCCGAATAGCGCTCGTATGTTGTTTTTATTTCAGTCACTTGAGTGACTCAGACACCCCTCCCTCCTGTGTCAGGCACACAGTGGACCAGAGAACAAGGTCCCTGTTATCATAGAATCTGTATTTTAGCACAAAATATACATATTTCAAAAGAGATAATCCTTTATAGTTATAAGTGAATATTATATTTACATGTTAAAAGTAGTTTTTAATGAGAAGGACATGCTTATATCAAAAATAACATATTCAAAAACAAACCAAGAAAAGCCTCAACATATTTCTTTCCAAGTTTCCCCTCATAAAATAAGTTTGAAAACAAGAAACCAAACCTAATTTGAAGGGCAGAGATGCAGCTTAGTCTTTGCAGAACTGGCTCTGTGTGCTGGGTCTTGGTTCCCTATTTAGCATTTTCCCAATCTTTTTTGAGGATCATTCCAAGTGGATCCTTCTGTTTCTCTCATCCATGCAAGAAGACTAATGGTTCTGTCTACCTTTTTCCCAGTAAGAGATCAGATCTCCTGCAATTGGCTTGTCATTCCCTGGTTATTCCCAGAAACTGCTTTCTCTAGCTATTCCCTATAAAACTAGGATGGCCATTTGGTTCCAAACTGGGACACTTTTCAGAGTGAAAGTGGACTTGTTAACAATTCAGCTGGAATAACAGGGTGCTGTATGATCACACTACTTATAATCATTATCATTTTCATTTCCTCTCCCCTCCTTAATACCCACACTCCCAAAAAGGTAATGTTCTTGGTTTCCTGAGAAAATATGTTCAGCCAGTTCCTATATATATGCCTGATCCTTCTGTAGCTAATTAGTTGACTTTAAAAGACTTTTCAGGCCATAAAGCCTTGGCTTTTCTTTGACTATTTGAACTAATAGGAGACCTAAAACATGAGAACATTTAACAAGAAATATTCACATGCTCATTTTTTCACCAGCCTCTGTAGCTGCACTGTCCAACCTTGCATGTGGCTATGTAAGTTTAAATCAATTAAAAGTTCAGTTCCTCATTCTCACATTGAGCATTGAGTAGCTGCATGTGTCTGGGGGCTTCCATATTGGACAGGGAACTTACAGAACATTTTCAGCATCATAGAAAATTCTAATGGGCAGTATTGCTTATAGTATCCTGTACTTCCACTTTGGGATTTGTTATTCTGAGCCCACTATCCCTTAGAGCCTTAAAATTGTCCCCCTAGAACTTACTGGTTTTTTGTTTTTTTTTTTTTTTCTTATACCTTACAGGAATGTTGGGCTTGGAACTTGCTCCATGTTCTCCCGAGTTGGTGGGATCATTGCTCCCTTCATCCCCTCACTGGTTGGTTTGTACCTCCTAGTTTTGTTTTTCTCGATTCTCTGCTTTGTAAATGTTTGTGCTCTTGAGTAGAAAGAGGCAGCAAGCAGCTGCTACTGAAGATCAGCCGATGCAAATGTGAAACTTGTGCCTTTTAGATTAAGGATCTGTCAGTGCAGATGGACCCCTCCCAGGGATTGCCTGTGTTCATTGCAGTCAGCTAATGCCACCCTGAACCTTCCTGTCCCTATTTGTAAGTTAGCAGATTAGTGAGCATTTCTGAAGTTTCTGTTGTGTGCTGGGCTCTGTGCTAAGCCTCTTCTATACATCATCTCATGCAGTCTTCACCATAACCTTATGTGCTAGGCATTGGTACCCTGTATTAATAATGAGGAGAACAAAGCACACCACTTGGAAAAGAAAGTTACAAGAGGAATGTGTGAAAGGGAGATATGAATAGTGTAAATTCCATCCCATCTTCAAGTGTCCATGTTCTGCGAAAGATCCCATGGAGCCCCCCGGGCACGTCACTGTTGGTCTTCTCTAGGACTTTCCCAGCCAAGACTTGTTGAAACGTGACTAGGTTTGATGTGAGGCTGTGAGCCTGTTCTATAGACAACCACTCATCACTCAGGCTACGACTCACCATGCCCTACTATAGGGTATTTCTGAAGTGCCATTGTAGCCTTTTCTTTTCTTGAGGAAGCAAGATATACTTCCTTTTTCTGAGTATCTCTGTTACTGAGTCCAAGCTCTCTCTGCTTGCTGAGTGACAGGCCAGTTAACCACTATGTCTCAACAGAACCATCTTGTCAGAGTCTGAATGCTAGGTTCTTTCATAGAACACAGAGTCAGAGGAGATGAAGAAATAAAATAAAAAGGCCATTAATCTTGCAAATATCTCCCAGAATGGCCAGCCTGGAGAGGGGATGTGTTAATCTCTTCTTTCTTGCAGCAGTTCACAAGTGGCCAGGGTCAGATTACCTTTCTGTGAGTTGAACGATGGCACTTTAACCCTCAAGCATGGTTCTTTGTGTGCTGCGTGCGTGCTAAGTTGCTTCAGTCGTGTCTGACTCTTTGCCACCCTATGGACCATAGCCCACCAGGCTTCTCTGTCCTTGGATTTCTCCAGGCAAGAACACTGGAGTGAGTAGCCATCCCCTTCTCCAGGGGATCTTCCCGACTCAGGGATCGAACCTGTGTCTCTTATGTCTCCTGCATTGGCAGGCAGGTTCCTTACCACTAGCGCCGCCTGAGAAGCCCAAGGTTCCCTGAGGCAGGCCATTATGTATGATTATAATGACAAAAGCAATGAAAAGCAAGTCAAAGAAGCAGATCCAACATGCAGTAAGAATTGACTCTTCCCTGAAACATCTCTCCATGTTTCACACTCAATTTTAGATCATAAGACCCTTCTTACAGGTCTTACTAGTTCCAGTCTGCAAAATGTGTCCAACATTAGGTGTTTATCATTACAGATGCCCTGTTTTGGATGGCTGTCCTAGAACGTTATAAAACCCAACATGGTGTTTCCCCCTGAGTCCGGCTAAGTTGAGAAGAGGCGAGTGTTGCCCTTGGTTCAATCACACACCTGCAGTGTGGTCACGTGTGTGCATGCAGAGGGCCGGAGTCCCCCTCCCCTCCTCCCCATGCCTCCCTCTCCTCCCCCTTCATGTCATCACCTTTGAAAAATCAGGAAAAGATGACCAAAGCAGACATTCTAACTAGCCACAGAATTTAGAAGCCCAAACCAGAGAGGACAAAACTAGGTGGTTCCCATGCAGGAATTTAGGAATGATAATCAGTTCAGGAATCTCCTGGAGCCCAGTCCTGCAAGGACCATAATGTTATCTTTGAAATGATATATTTGTATTTAAATTTTCCTGAGAATGTCTTTTGGATCAGCCTGCTAGCATATCAAAACCACACGTGTAGGTTTCTCTAGGCTTTTCTCTTCCTTTTCAGGGTGTTCAGTTCAGATGCTCAGTCGTGTCCGACTCTTTGCGACTCCATGCGACTCCATGCAGCACGCCGGGCTTCCCTGTCCATCACCAACTCCCGGAGTTTACTCAAACTCATGTCCATTGAACAGCAAGGAGATCCAACCAGTCCATCCTAAAGGAAATCAGTCCTGAATATTTAAGGGTGTTTACACCTTTAACCCCCAAGCCTCTCAGTTCTGGTGCTTAGGGAATCAGTACTCGTGTATGAGACTGTTTGGCCAGTTCCAGGGTTGGGAACTTCAGAAGTTCATTTGCAGTGTTGCCTGCATGTGGAGGTCACCGTGTCACAGGCCACTCGCCTCAAGTGGGAGCTGAGTGTCTGGCTCACCCTGGCCATGTGTCTACGCTGCCCCCACCCCACAGCCCCCACCCGAGCATAAAACAGTCTGCTGCTTCTACTCCACAGCCAGCAGTCCTTTTTATCTGCTCAGTTGCATCGCTGTGCCTGAGGACTGGCTCTGGTTTCCCCAGGTAATTCTCTATAGGAAGAGAAGGAAGGCTGCGTGGTGTATTCTAGTGGGAAAGCAGGACCTGGACAGTAAGCGTGGCAGGTCCTTAGTCATGAGTGCTGATGTCATCTGCCAGGAAACTAACGCTGAGCTTTTGTTTGTTTTCATTCTGCTCCCTGTCCCCACAGAAGTATGTGCAGTGGTCTTTACCCTTCATTGTCTTCGGAGCCACAGGGCTGACCTCAGGCCTCCTGAGTTTATTATTGCCAGAAACCCTTAACAGCCCATTGCTGGAGACATTTTCTGACCTTCAAGTATACTCATATCGGAGGCTAGGGGAGGAAGCATTATCCTTACAGACCTTGGATCCCCCTCAGGTATGACACAATTGTTCTTATCATTCTGCTTTACTCCATGATGACAGTTTTGGGGGTAATGAAAAGAAAGAATGTCTGGTTAGAGTAATGTGTGTGTGCTCAGTCCCATGGGCTTTTCAGCCCCACAGGCTGTAGCCTGCCAGGCTCCTCTGTTTCTCAGGCAAGAATACTGGGATTTCTCAGGCAACAATACTGGAGTGGGTTGCCTTTTCCTTCTCCAGGGGATTTTCCCAACCCAGGAATCCAACCTGCATCTCCTACATTGGCAGGCAAATTCTTTACCACTGGGCCACCTGGAAAGCCACCTGGTTAGAGTAATAGAACTGAGCAAAAATTCTGGAAAACAAAGGTGGGATCTAATTGCAGCTGATTTTCAGGGAAATAAAGATGATTCCTTAGCTTTCTTAGAACACTTTAGGGACTAATTCTTAGGGGAATAAATATCATCAGAGTACCTTTGTCAGTTGAATGCTAGACAGTAATTTAATTTTAGAGATGTCATGACACCATTTCCCTGCCCGTTTCTTCTCTCCTGCTTTAGTCTGTGGACAAGGAGAGCCCTTTAGGGAGCGAGAGTGACGAAGAGGAAGAGTTTTACGATGCGGATGAGGAGACTCAGATGATCAAGTGAGGAGACTCAGATGATCAAGTGAGGAGTCCCAGGTTCCTCCTCAGAAGCAGAGGGTCATCTTCCATGCCTCTGTCAAGCGCAGGTGCTCCTGGGAAATTGCAGAGAGCTATGGAAAGAAAGGCTTGAACAAACAGAAGGTACTCAGAGTGGCCTGATGTTTTATAGGCACCCAAGGAAGTTGGAGAAGAGATTTCCATGAACAGGACATCACTGCTTTGAGTGAAAAGCTATTAACTTGCCTACAGTTGAGATATAGTGCAGAATCATGACCTTTGGCCAGATTGCTCAATTCTGCATGCCAGAGTGGTAAGCTCAGTTGTTTCTAGAAGTTTGATTATGTTGCCGTTCAACTTCATTGTGACCTAAAGGCAAATATGTAAAATTTCTTCTCACCATTAAGATGGAATCTGTGTACCAGATTTGACATCTGCCTGTCTCGATTGCTCCTCACCAAGAATCTTTGGAGGCAAGTTGATGTTAGCATTCCATTCATTTTTGTGCCAGAAGAAAAGCATTGAGAGATCGTTTGTGTGACCTGAGGCCCTCCAGCTTTACCCCAAGAGATGAAATCTGGGCCCACAGCTTGGCCCCTGGTTCAGTGACTGGTTCCAGCTCCTCCTGTTAGTCCGACAGATGACCCACTAGAAAAATCCAGCTGCACCAAAGTAATGTTCAGAGTCCAAGGTGTGGCTGCACTCCCGCCCCCCACCCCCAGCAGCTCTCTCTGATACTCAAATTTCCATCTCAGATTCTAGACCAGCAAAACTTCCAAACATGCCCAGTAAATGATGACGTTTTATAGAGGGGAAGGGCAGTTAAAAAGTGACATGTTGAGCCCTTTTGTTGAGCCCTTGGATGTTTGAAGGGGAGAAAACAGATGCCATTTTCAATAAGGAAGAAAAGAAAATTACCTTTCCCAATTTTCTGTTTGCTTTGTCTTCAGTGTTGTGCAAGGAGGAACTTGGGCAACCTTTAAGGACTGGAACTCACTTAGTCCTAGGTCAGTCCCAGCCTGTTTAGTTTAGCTAGAATGGAAGGCACAGGAGTTTCCTAGGAAATGTTGGTTTTTGTTAAATACCACCAGCTTTCAAATAAAATCAGTTGTACTCTGCTTCCTCAAATCATGTGCCGGAAGTGTTTCCTGTGAACTCCAGTGTTATCTCAAAAAGAAGTGTTATCTTGGAGTCAACAAGCTTGGACAGCATTGCTTTAGGTCAGTTTCCAAACTGGGACCGTTTCCGTGTTTTCAGAATTTCCATTTCTGCTAATCTCTTGGAGAAAAAGAAATTTCATTAGAAATAGAAGTCATCACTGTGTCTGTGTCTGGAAATCTTGGAGGACTCACCTCGAATCGGCTCCAACCCTCTCCTGTCTTCTTCCACTTACTTTTTGGTTTATACTAGCCTGTACCTTTGCATTTGTTACAGTGTTTTATATCCTTCATGCCCTTATGTATTGGGCTTTTTATAAATAGGAAGCATCTCTACTACTGTTTATTTCTCTCCACTGTGCCCAGAACACACTATGTATTGCTGTTTCTAGCCATCAAGGAAGTTGTAGAACTCCTGCCAGTATCGCTTTTGTCCATCACAGGCAAATCTGCCCCAAACCCCCAGACTGTGGAATCTTGGCATCTTTCTCTGGGAGATGGAGACCCTGCCCACCATCAAGAGAAGAAGAAAGGAAGAACTTACAAGGACACTTAGAAGCTCTTTGTTGTGATGTTAAATGGAAAACAACAAGCTAACGTTTGGTCGTTCTTGGCTGGTTGTCAGCCTCTTTGCATTATAAGAGTAGTGACCCCATTATCAAAAAGTGCGGAATCGAGAAGGTAAAAAAATGTAGACTCAACACCCAGAGTCAGCCAGTGTTGTGGCTTTGTTCTCTTTGAAGACCAACTGGTAACCCATCTTTTTTGTTGGCACTGGGGTTCCCTCTGCCTCTGACTAGATAAATAAGGATTCCATTAGTTCTGTCCCTGAGTATTCTCTTTTTCCAACTCTAGATAGAAGAAGGGAGGGAAGGAAACACAGTTTGAACACATGTTGCTAAGGCTGGACTACCAGCTGCTCGTGTCAGGTGTGTGTCACTAGATTTCTTTAGTGCTTCTTTCTTGATGGTCTTTTGGCAACGTTTAATAATTTGCCTTTTATAAAAACAGATTTTTTTTTTTCCTTTTGGTGTTAACTGTTGAAAAATAGTGATTGTGGAGATTGTGCACATGAGTACATTTGTGTTGATTAAATTATTGGAAAACTCTTAATTTATAGATAACATACGTGGTTTGTTCAGATGATTTGTAAAAGGTTTCCTTTTAAATGTCTGTATTGTATTCAAAATTAAATTTCTTTTCTCCAGAAAAACAACAAGAAAAATGTAAGACACATGAGAAATCCCAGGGCTTCCAGCGTCTAAGGTCTTATCAACAGCTTGTCCAGAACTTAAGCACCACACGGATGTCTTGAAAGAAACTGTGCTATAGTTTTCTGATCAGTGGGTTAAAAACCACTGCCCATTGAAAATGCAGTATCTGTCATTTGGCTGTTTTCAAGTGATAACAGACATTCTTTAGTATCTAAAAATAAAGAAAAAAACACAAATACAATAAGTAAGAAGCAAATAAATGTTCCTGGGACACTGCCCAAGTAAATTTGATCCGGACAAGTATTTTTATAGAGGTCAAATTGATAAAGATACTTCTAATAGATTTATATTCTTAACAAAAACATTGCAATAATTCTCTCTACTAAACCAGAATTAGAATGCAGCTTTCTAATAGAATTGACTCCTCCATTACAATTTTTTATTAGCTCATTAGTTCTTAAATTGGATATCTATATTTTTTATTAGATAATTAGTTCTTAAATTGGACATCTATAAAGGATTTTTTTCAGTAAATAAAATGCAGTGTTTTTGGCTTCTTGTGAATTTGATAGAGAATTGTAAAACATAGGCTTTTTCTTTTGTTCTTACAGAATATGTCAGGGTGTATACAGTAGCATCTTTGACAAATGGAACAAATATAGAATATGCTAGAAACTATGGGTGGTTTGTGGGACAGGGGCTATAGCAAGTTTAAGGAGTTGGTGGAAACAGAAGATAACTGTAAAAATATATCTAGGAGAAAAATGCAAAGATAGGGCATGGTTAGAAAATTTATCTGTGTAGTATATTAGACCTTATGGTTATCTCAATAGATGTTCTTAGTTGCTCAGTTGTGTCTGACTCTTTGCGACTCCATGGACTGTAGCCCACTAGACTCCTCTGTCCATGGGGATTCTCCAGGTAAGAATTCTGGAGTGGGTTGCCATGCCCTCCTCCAGGGAATCTTCCCATCCCAGGGATTGAACCGAGGTCTCCCACATTGCAGGCAGATTCTTTACCATCTGAGCCACCAAGGAAGCCCATCTCAATAGATACATGAAGATTATTTGACAAAATTCAACACCTATTTAAAATAAAAGCTACTAGCAGACAAGGAATAAAAGGAAACTTCCTTCTCAAGATAAGGGGTATTGTAGTACATAAGGTTAATTGGGACATAAGATCTCATCACCTTCCCAGAACTTTGGCCTTCAGACTTTATTGATAATGACCACAATAACAAATGGATTCTTTCTCTTCCCTCTTCTTCTACCTCTTTCTAATCTCTGTCTCTGTTTCTATTTCTCTTTCTTCTTGCCTTACAAATGCCTACTAGATGAAAATATTTAAAATGCATTAAAATATGTATATAAAACTTTCATGAAACATGTTTATTCTTAAGATAGCTTATATTCTGTCCCATTTTGTTTTTTAAAATGCCATTTGTGATCCCCTAAACCAATTCCCACTCTAGTGCTCTTGCCTGGAAAATCCCATGCTCGGAGGAGCCTGGTAGGCTGCCATCCATGGGGTCGCACAGAGTTGGACACGACTGAAGCAACTTAGCAGCAGCCGCAGCAGCAAACCAATTTCATGACCTACTATAACATAAAAATCCATGGTTCTTCTCTTGTACTTCTTGTACTGCAGAGGCTTTAAAGCTAAGATGTACATTTCCCAAACACCCTTTGCAGCTAGGCTTCTAGGTGCAATTAAGTTTCCATCACTCAGATTCAGATGGAATTGAGAATGTGGGAGTAAGGTGGAGGCCGTACTTGTGGTGGATCATTTTTTCCTACTGGGGTCTACAAAGATGGAGGCATTTGGTTTTGCTGAGGCAGTTTCAGCAGAAATGTTGACAGTCAGGGGCAATACATATTAAAACCTTAATAAGATTTTTTTTTTTTACACAGAACCTGGAAAAATAACTCTAGTTAAGGAAAAGTAAAGATTCAAAAATACTCAACAATCCCAAAAATATAAGACAGGCAAGAGACTTGACTTCCCAGATATTAAAACAAAGCTATGGTATGAGTGTAGCAATAGATAAGCAGATCAGTAAAACATAATAGAAATCTCAGAACAAGACAAAGGATATATAACAGTTTGGCATTTTCTGAAGATGGTATGACAACTCAGTGGGGAAAAAAACTGAACTATTCAGTTATTGTTGAGCAACTATTGGGTTTCCATATCAAAAAATAAAATAAAATTACACCCTTTCTACACACCATAACAAAAATTCCAAATCAATTGAAGAACTTAATGGAAAAAGGCAGAACTTAAAAAAAAAAATTATAAAATGATATAGGAGAATGTTCTTATGACCTTGAGGGATAGATGGATTTTTCAGACAGAAAGTAAAAATCACAAATCATTTTTAAGAAGATAGGTTGATATGTTTCACTAAGTCTAAATGTAAAACTTCTTTCTATATGACTAGACACACCACAAAATTAAAAGCAAAGCAATAGACTAGGAAAAGAATATTGGCAACTTCTGTGAAAGACAAAGATCAGTATCCAGAATGTAGAAAGAATTAGTGCTGATCAAAAAGAAAAATAGGGAGGAAGCTTATAAAATATATTTTTAGGTAACTTACAGCCTCACTAGAGGATCAGAGAAATGCAAATTGAAACAATGTTAAGTTATTCAAAATCTATTAGATTGGAAGAAAAGAAGAGTTCTAAAACAACGTTTTGAAGATACAAAGAAGAAGGAATTTCTCTACATTCTGATAGAAGTATAAATTTACTTATCAACTAGATTGTCAATAGCCAGTGAAGTTGAAAAATTTAAACATTCTGTGACACAGAGATTCTACTTCTGTATCTATTAATATGTCATGGAAGAGTTTTCAGATATTTTGAAGGAAACCGTTTCACGCCGTGCCACACATAGTACACAAACCTACATATACACATCCATATGTACATATATACCACCAATAACTTTCTATAAAATAATGCCATTACTAAATGCATTGCACTGTATTTTCTACGCTATTATATTTTACTTTAAAATGGAAAGAATATTGGTGAAGACACACAAAAGTGATTTTACAATTTATAAGCAAATAAAAGCATGCAGTTGCAAGAAGTGAAGCATAATACCTTTCATATTTACCTTAGTACTTGCCTAGTGTGCTTGTCTGCAAGTAGATATGTACAGAGATGTCCATTATAGTTGTAATGAAACAATGAAATTAAATACCTTCAGTAGGGAAATGTATAGATACCATTTTATATTCAGCAAATGGAATTAAACCTGGGACTTCTACGCACTGAGGTGGATGGATGTTCAATGTTGAATCAAATGTTAGCTAATCTTTTGTAGATCAAAGTTATTTTGTGGTTAACTTCTTTAGTGAGTGACAGGAATATTTGCCAGTTATTTAGGCCATACTTTACAGTCAAGACTGTTGATATTCTGTTGCAGAAATACAAGTCTCACTATTATTCCTACCCCAATGAAGAGTTATCCCCCTTCCCTCTACATCTGAATTTCTCTTGGAAAAGAGTTTGCATCTGTGAAAACATTTAGACCACTTCTCAACCCAGACCCTAGAGCTCTATAATATAAATCTTAGAAGAGATTAGTCATTTATTGAAAAACATCAGGGGCAGATGTAGCCAAATGAGTATTAAAATAACTTCAGTCTGGACCTTGCAGAACAATTGATTTTGAATAGACTAGATTCTGATGGAATTGCTTTGCTTCAAAATATAACTGGGTGAAATGATTGTGTAAGATAGGTAAAGATGCACACTCAACTTGGAGGTGAATTTAATAATAAATGAATGATTTACCAGTATGTGGGCAGAGCTTCCAGAAACCATAGAAGAGAAGGCAGTATGCAGAAGGAAGCCCATTGATACAGTCTACACAGGTCAGCCTCCTAGCCCCAGCACAGATTGAGGACGGGATCCACAGAGGTAACTGTTCAGCATGGGGAAGCATTTGAGAGTTGGTAATATTTGTCACATCAGATTAGGGTTTTTAAATGGTAGAAGCCAAGATATGCTTGCTGGTGATGATACAATAAATTCATTTGCTTCCTATAGGTACATTTCACCATGTATAGGGCGTTTGCTTTCCTATTTGCTATAGCAGGTGGCATGCATCCATCCAGTTATGTAGCAGGATCCAGTTATATGTGTGTGAATGTAACAGAAGAGGGACTGTAACAACAGCGATTCGCTTTCAAATAAAATTCTTCCCATACTATGTATTATCATTAATACAGTATATTGTAGTTTTCTCTGAATGTGTACTATAACCAAGAGAGAAGACAAAGAGTATTTTGCTTCTACAGGCAGAATAGCAGCAGAATACACTGGTGGTTAGGAAATGTCAATCAAACGAACTTTTCCATAAAGATTCCCAAGACTCCTTTAAAAAAAAAATTTATTTATTTATTTGTCTGTGTTGGGTCTTTGTCACTGCGTGGACTTTTCTCTGGTTGTGGTGAGCAGGTGCTACATTCTAGTTGCAATGCCCAAGCCTCTCACTGTATGGCCTCTCGTTGGGGAGTGGAGGGTCTAGGGCACACAGGCTTCAGTAGTGACAGCACATAGGCTCAGTAATTATGCCTCCCCAGGGCTTCCCTAGTAGCTCAGATGGTAAAGCATGTGACTGCAATGCAGGAGACCCGGGTTCGATCCCTGGGTTGGGAAGGTACCCTGGAGCAGGAAATGGCAACCCACTCCAGTATCCTTGCCTGGAAAATCCCACAGACAGAAGAGCCTGGCAGGCTGTACAGTCCATGGGGTCACAAAGAGTCGGACACGACTGAGCAACTAACACACACAGCTCTAGAGCACAGGCTCAGTAGTTGTGGCCCATGTGCTAGCTGCTCCATGGCATGTGGAATCTTCCCAAACCAGGGATGGAACCGATATCTCCTGCATCAGCCAGCAGATTCTTTACCACTGAGCCAGCAGGGAAGCCCCCAAGACCCTTTTTAGTTTACATAAGTAATTGGATGCTGTATTCGTTTCCTATTGCTACTGTAACAAAATATCATAAACTTTAGACAACATAGATTTATTCTATTACATATTTGGAAGTCAGGCGACAAAGTGAATTTTAAGGGGTTAGAATGAAGATGTCAGCAGGGCTGTTTCCCCCCCTGAGTTTTCCAGGGGAAATCCGTTCCTTTGTCTCCTGCAACTTCTAGACAGTGCAGCGTCCCTCAGGCCTGGCTCAGCACCCCAGCCTCTGCTCCTGTTGTCTAACATGGCCTTCTACTCACGCCAATCTTCTGCCTCCTTCTTATTAGTACCTCTGTGGCTACATCAGGCCCTCCCAGATAATTCCAATTCATCTCTCCATTTCAAGATCCTTATCTGCAAAGTCCCTTTTGCTGTAAAAGGTAACATTCACAGGTTCTGGTGATTAGCGTGTGAATATCTTTGGGGCCCAGCAGTCACCTTATTACAGGTGTCTTAAGTGTGTGTCACTGAAGTTTTCTAAGTGGACAGGACCTGCTGACATCATCAGTGTATACTTGTAAGTTTTATAGGAAAACCTAGTCATCATCAAGATAAGCTGTACTCAGACCATGGGTAACAGCCTAAAATCTACTTTTATTAATGAGTTTATAGACACACTTGGCTAAACCTGAAGTCTCCCAGTTATTGTTTGAAAGAATAAAGTGCTTACAAAAGAATTTAAACCTACTAAGACTTTGTCTCTGAGTTTTATTTGTTGCCGTGTCTTAACTTCCAGTAGTTTTCTTATCAAAAGCAATTGTTCTCTCTACCTTTGTTGTATATTCTTAAGCATTTTGTACTTTTCCATAATTATAGTATTTATTGTGTAATCTAATAAATGATTATGTCTTCCCTATTAAGCCATGAGCTGTATGAAAACAGGGTACATGTCTATCTTTTTTCCTACTAAATGCCCACCCATAGCACTGGACCCAGTGTGTTATTAGGCATTCAGGTACTTCTTTTTTATATTGGAGTATAGCCAATTATAGCCCAGGTGGCAAGAGTGGTAAAGAACCTGCCTGCCAGCACAGGAGATATAAGAGATGTGGGTTTGATCCCTGTGTTGGGAAGATCTCCTGGAGGAGGGCATGGCAACCCTCTCCAGTATTCTTGCCTGGAGAATTCCATGGACAGAGGAGCTGGTGGGTTATGGTCCATAGGGTGACAAAGTTGGATATGGCTGAAGCGACTTAGCACACATGGCTGATTAACAGCGTTGCCATAGTGTCAGGTGAACAGCGAGGGACTCAGCCTTATATATACATGTATCCATTCTCCCCCAAACTCCCCTCCCAACCGGTCTGCCACATAACATTGAACAGGGTTCATGTGCTATACAGTAAGTCCTTGTTGGTTATCCATTTTGATAATAGCAATTTGTACATGTCCATCCCAATGTTTATTCAGGTATTTTTGAAGAAATACATGGATTCCTCACCACTCTTTCCTATGAGCTCTGTCACTACATTGAACTCAAAAGCTGCCAAAGAGGCTGTATCTTACTCATCTTAGTACCTCTAAGAACTAGCACAGTATTGGGGACATGGTAGGCATTCATTAAATTTTTAAATGAGTGAATACCCAGACACAAGGGATTCAAGACTGGCTTAACTGACCTATCAGCTAGTGTTCTTAAACAGGATATTCTTCCCCAAGATCAGTTTGAAAAGAAGGCCTGTGGAGTGTTTAGCTCTGAGAAAGCTACTTATAGGTTACTTAAAAAAAAAAAAAAAAACAACCTTCATTCCACATTAACCTTCCTATTACCTAAATCTTCATTGTGAGCAAAGTTAAAGTTGGGATTAGAGTATGTTCAAGAGAGAAATGATCCCTTTTAACAAAGTCTAAAATGTCTACCCTGAAAATAGAAATAAGCAAAGAAGGATTATTAAATAATGATCTTATCCATGTATTTATTTATTGGAATATAATTGCTTTACCATATTGTATTAGTTTCTGCTTTACAACAACATGAATCCTGTATAAGTATACATAACCCTCTCCCTCTTGAGCCTCCCTCCCACCCCCGTCCATGTATTTATATACCCATTACTAAAACACCATTCATCCTACTGAGTTGTAGAATAAATCAATCTAGTGATTCTTTTCTTCTCACTGAGGCCTCTCCCAGAGGATATTCTTTGGGGAAGTTTTTGGTATAACCATCAATGGTATAATAATCAGCTCTCCTAATATAATTCATCTAGTGGAAACAACATGTAAATGTTTCAGAAATGCTGTCAATTTGATTCCAGGCATTTGAGGGCTCAGCCCATTAACAAAAAAGTTATTAGGAATTGGATCAATGTCTTGATTTTCCTGTTTGCTAGGTGCTGCAGAGGCTGGCTCGCAGGTGTTGACTATGTTTCCCTTAATTTCTCAGAGGAATGCAAAAATACCTGAAGACATCTCAGAGTAAAGCCTAAGGGGAAACCTGGATAGGTAGGCTAGTTGTATTCTCCATTCTGCCATGTGCAGAAACTATTTATTATTGGTAAGTAGGTTCCAAACTATCTTGAATTCAAGGCCAGAATATGGAATCAGATGCTGTTGGGTTATAGAATTCTATAATGATTGATTTGCCAATATCAAAGCAGAGTCAGAACATAGCAAATGCATTTCCAACAGTAGAAGAATTTATTATCTTCCCAATCCAGTCCATCAGGAGAGAGATGAGGCTTGATAAGGATTTAACTGATTAAGAATGACCAGGTAAAAAGTTGAAGACCTGGACAACAGCAGAGAATGTGGGGGAAAAAAAAACAGAACAAAGGTAGTGTTGTTTTGTCTTGTGGAACAAAATGTCCAAGTGAAGCAGAGGTATAGATTCATTAACAAGTTTTGTTGACAAAGGTGTCATAAAATGACATCCAGTGAAAAGAGGGACCATCTAGGCTTTGCATGTTTACGTTCAAACCACCCCAGATAGCTTCAAGATTATCCTAGGAAGATGTGCACAAAATATCAAAAGATTTCCTTAACTAGTTTCTTATATTCAAGAGGAAAAGTAACGGGAAAATAATTTATTCCTAAAATATTTAGAGTGCCTACTGTGTGCTGTGTCCTATTCTTGGTGCTGGGTTAGGAGAGAACGTGTATTGAGCATTATTCTAAACAGTTTATATTTCTTGGTATATACAATCTTTGGAAGAAAACTATGAAATGTATACCATGGATCACATTTCATAGGTGAGGAAACTGAGGCCCTAGTTAAGGACCCCCAGGTCAGACAACTAATTGTTGGCAAAACCTGGATTATCTGACTTCAGAAGTCACTTCTTAAGTGACTAAGCTATACTGCTACAATTCTAAAGTGACGAAAGTGAAAGTGACGTCACTCAGTCGTGTCCACCTCTTTGCCACCCCGTGGACTGTATGTAGCCCACCAGGCTCCTCTGTCCATGGGATTTTCCAGGCAAGAGTACTGGAGTGGGTTGCCATTTCCTTCTCCAAGGGATCTTCCAGGGTTCTTAAATGTTAGCAGGCCTTGTATTTTCCAGGTACTGTTTGATGACAATCCTGATGGTGTTTATAACTACTATACATTGACTGCCATGCATCATGTCATCACGTCACCACGTCTACGCAGTCTATGATTATGTCTTAAAATTCTCACAATAATTCTATTAGGTAGGTGTATACTTCTCGCTCTGTTGATGACAGCAACAAAGTTTAGGGGCATTATGTAACTTTCTCAGGATCACAGCTGGTAAGAGGCACTGTTAGGTCTACATCGCATTTTGCAAGTCCCAGACGTTTTGATTAGGCTCTATGAGGAGGCAGAATATTTAAAGGATTCTAATTAGTTAATGATTCTCCCTGTATTTTAGAACCATTAAGGTTTTTTTTTTCTTTCCAGAATTAAATCAATAAATGAATATAATTGTCAATCAAAAATATGGATTGAGAAGCTCATTAAGATTCATATGGCTCATTAATGGATCAAATGCAGTTATGATCTCATAGAGAAGACGGAAGAATTCTCCATTTCTGAGTAGTCATTGGGGTTACTTTCATTATTCACTTTAGGGCAACTATTAAGCTACCTTTCCATCAAATATATTCAAGAAAAATTCACGGAGTGCCTACTGTGTACCAGGCATTTCCACAAGCTTGGAGCTGTCAGAGATCATTGAGGTGGGTTTCTTAAGCTGTGAGCCGTCCCAGGGTCTTTGGTCTAATTGGTGGGATTTAAGTCCAACAAATTGAAAAGGACTTAGTGAAACTGAGAGACCTTCTGGGATCCAAGTTTGGGAAACTGGCTGGTGCCTGAAATGGATTTCTTTTTCAATGAAGAAGTTCTTGAGAGGGGAGGTCTCAGGCTGGGACTTTTGATAGTGGTTTCATTTGATAGTGGTTAATTATGCCAACAACTAACAGGCTAAATAAAGCCTGTTATCTGAGGAGAGTGAGCTTGCTGCTATCAGCAAAGGGACACCTAAACATTTCCTCTTGTAAATACTCTTTCCCTTTATCAGATTAGCCACATTTCAAAGTCCTGTGCAAAGACCAGGACTGCCATCATTTTTTTTTTTTTTTTTTTCATATTCTTCATTATTCTTTATTTGATAACTTAATAACTTTTAACTTTGGAGTAGTTCAACATGCTCCCAAAAGATATTTTAAAGACCCTCTGAAATCTTCACAGTATTGCAAGAATACAGTTTTAGGATCAGATTTTTTAATTTTCTTTTCCTCTTCTTTAACATGTAATATTAAGACATCATATGTCCCTGTGCTGATTATTAAGTGATGTGTATATAAAACAGCTGCCAAACAGGAGAGCTTCAGTCAATTCTAGTACCTAGAAACTGCCAAAGATTTTTAAACAAGGATTTAATACACACCTTTTAAAACATGCTTTATTTTATTTTTTTGGCCACGCTGTGAGGCTTGTGGGATCTTAGTTCCTGACCAGGGATCGAACCTGCACCCTCTGGAGAAGAAGCACAAGGTCCTAACCAACTTCTGGACTGCCCCCAAATTCCCAAAAAATGTTTTAAATGTTAACTCTCATGGTGCCATAAATTTTTTTTTTTTCCAAAATGAAATTTATATTGACTGTTTCAAGAAAACATATTTTCAGTCTGGCCCAGTTCATTTGCCACCTAATCATGTAAATGAGGAAATAAGGCTTTTGTAAGCCCACTTCCTTTTTCTCTATCTTCCTTGAAGATCTGGAAGCTCCCTTCCCCTTTTCCCCTCCCACTTTCCTGAGGAATCCGGGTTTGGGGAGGAGGCAGTAGCCTCCCGGTGGGAGGTGAGGAAGGACTATAAAATCCATTTCTTCTAACCTTGGACCCCAGATCTTCTCTCTTTCCCTTTTGGAAGCAGCTTGGAAGGGTAAGTGTGGGAGAAAAGTAGTTGGGAAAGTAAAGTAATTGGGAAGTGTGTGTTTCCCACCTAGAGCTCCACAAGGGAGCTGGGGAGAGGAACTCTGCTTGCACCATTCTCTGGGTCATAGGGAGAATGATTCTTGAGGATTCTTTCCCTCCATAGGTGCACTCATAAAGAGTGTGATCTGGTCAGAGTGTCACCTGTGATTAAATCATTGAAACTCAAGGGAGCCTTAGGTGAACAAACAGGAAGCAAATTCAGTTACAATATGTGGACCACACTTAAGGCTGATGAACAGGTCTTACCGTTTTGAGAACAAGCAAATATTTCCAGTCATTTGTATCCAGTTGTTCACATGAGTTCTATTCCTTGCCCTTTTCCCTTTTCACTTTGTATACTCTCCCTGAGCAATCTCTACTCTAAATACTGAATTTTATTTATATCTTTTCTCTGATTATAAAAATTTCAGTATGTTAATTGTAAAAAAAAAAAAATCAATGGGAAAAAAATCTAATATGGAAAGAAATTCGATGCACTCCCACCACCCAGAGAAGACCACTTTTATTTCACGGGTAATGTGTTGTGACCTACTTTTTTCTGTCAATAATGTCATTAGCATTTTCTTGTTATTAAATATTCTTTACTGTATAATTTTTAAAGACTGCAAAGTCTTCCATCATATAAATGTATTATAACTTATTAGCCAGTGTCCAATTTTTATTTAGTTTGTATCCTTTGTTTCCTATTAAAAATGAGGCATGCAGAGAGTTGGCATACCTTTCAAGCTTCTTTCATATAAATTTTAAGATGCAGTCATCGAGTTAGTGGGCATGATTTTTAAAATTTTGATAAAAATTTTCCTGTCAGTTTACATTGCCACTGTTAATATATCAGGGCCATATTCCCCACAGGCTTCTAAGCATTATTACCTTTCTCTAATTTTTGCCAAACTATCAGATTAGGGGAGGGACCAGATGAAAGAATATCTCATTGTTAGAATCTAATTTGCCTGTTTCTGTAACTAGAGATATAATAACAGTTTGGGAATTTTTTGTTTATTAATTGTCTGTATTTTCTTCTATGGATTGTCATCTCAGATTCTCTGCTTTTTCCTACATTGTGAAATTATGTTTTCTAATTTTGAAGTTTTGAATTTTTATTTGACGTTTTTAGGACCTTCAGCATATGTTCTTTATATACACAAGTTTAGGTAAATGCCTACCTCCTTTTCCCTCTGATTCCTTTTGTGATTTGTTTTTGTATGTAACTCTTTCGTTTACTTGGAATTTATTTTGGTGTATGAGGAATACGGGCTTCACCAGTGGCTCAGTGGTAAAGAATCTGCCTGCAACTCAGGAATGCAGATTTGATCCCTAGGTGAGGAAGATCTTCTGGAGAAGGAAATGGCAACCCACTCCAGTATTCTTGCTGGATATCCCCATGGGGTATCCCATGGGGAGGAGCCTGGAGGTCTATGGTCTGTGGGGTTGCAAAGAGTCAGATAGACTTAGGGACTAAACACCAGTAAAGGGATACAGGGAACTGGCTTTATTATTTTTTTTTTTTTTTCTAAATAGCTGAACATTTTTCTTTCATCTCAGGGGTTCCTATTATCCTCACAGATTAAAAGCTTCACCTTTAAAAAGAAAACAGCCTGTAAGGATCCAGAACTCATGCATGGTCAGGATTGTTAAAGCAGAAGAAGGGAGATGGGTGGGAGGAAATGGGGCTTGAGAAAGGCAGTCAGTGAGGAGACTTCAATTTTATGAGAATTATTGTATCAATTATACTTTTTTAAAAAAAAAGATCAGTAGTAAAAGTGACAAATGTTTTCATTTGTAAAGTCTGGATATTTGGACCTAGAAGTATTTTCTATGTTTTTCTGGCACTCTGAAAAAATTTATGGGAACTGTATATTTCCTGGAGTCACCAGTAAATGGAGCCTGGCATCTTCTTAACAATTTTATTATTTCTTCTATAGTGGTTGCCCTTAGAATGTTCTTACTTCTTTGAGTTGATTTTCCTCATTAATTTTCTTCTAGGACCTCAGCCCCTTTGTTTCAGATGTTGAATTAATTAGCATATGGTTTAGAAGAATAATCTCTTTATACCTGTGACTGTATCTTTCTGATTTCCATTTTTCATACTGTAATTGTCTTTTTATTTGATGAGATTAACTGAAGTGTCTTTATGTTTCTGTTGTTTTATTTAAAAAAAAATTTCCAAGTAGTTGGAATTATTTTGTATATAATCATTATTTTTTGTTGTTGTTTTGCACTGGTCAAAAGATGTAGTCAGTACAGTTTCTTTTTATAATATTGAAAATTCTCTTTGTCATGATTTTTCCATATTTTTTGTGAGCACTTGATAAGACTGTTCATGTTTCTACTTTAATTTTTACCTACTTGATCTGCCAAGGACTGAAAGAGGTGTGTTAAAGCTTCCTATCCCAGCTGTGTTTATGCCAAATTCTTTTTGTACTTCTAGTAGTTTATGCTTTATGTGATTATTCTTAATATTAGTAATGGTTCGTGAAGATTCTTGCTTGACTACTACATATACACAATGCCTATTGAAAACAGCAGAAAATTGAAATAATTGTGTTCCATATGAGAGTCTATAGGGAGTTTAACCCACTGATATTTATTGTCATAATTACTACTTTGGACTTCTGTCATCTTTTCTCGCTTGTATGTTTTTGTGCTATATTATAAATTTTCTATCTTTTTCTATATGTTGTATTTTTCATTGTGATAAAATATACATAACATAAAATTTACCATTTTAATCACTTCTAAGTGTACAGTTCTGTGGCAATAAGTACACTCACATTGTTGTACAACCATCGCCTCCATCCATCTTGAGAAATTTTTCATCTTCCAAAACTGAAACTCCATTTAATAAACACTAAACCTCCATTCTTTCTGTTCTCAGCCCCTGGGAACCACTTTTCTGTTTCCCGACTCTGTGAATCTGACTACTGTAGGTACTGAGTACGAGTGGACTTGCACAGCATTTGTCCTTTTGTGACTGGCTTACTTCACGCATAATGTCTTCAAGCTTCACACACGCTGTTGCATGTTGTCAGAATTTCCTTCCTTTCTAAGGTTGTGTGCTATTCCACTGTTTATGTAGACTATACTTTGTTTATCCATTCACCTGTTGATGGACATTTGGATTCTTTCTAGCTTTTGGCTGTTGTGAATAATACTGCTGTGAACATGGGCATGCAATACCTGTCCAAGTCCCTGCTCTGATTCTTTTGAGTGCAGTACCCCCAAGTGAAGTCACTGGATCAGGTAGTTACTATAAGTTTAATTTGGGAGGAAATTAAATTAAAATTAAAATTTAGAAGTTAATTTAAAATTAAATTTGTGATACCATTTCTCATAGCCAATGCCCAATTTTACATGTCCAGCAGCAATTTCTCTACATCCTCACCAACTTTTGTTATTTTCTGATTTTTTAAATTATTGTTGTCCTAAAGGGTGTGAAGTGGTGCTTTATCATAGTTTTGACTTGTATTTTCCTAATGATTAATGATGCTGAACATCTTTTCATGTGCTTTTGGCTATTTGTAGATCTTCTTTAGAGAAATGACAATTCAAGTCCTTTGCCCATTTTTAGTTGAGTTTTTTTTGTTGTTTCTGAGTTGCAGAAGTTCTTTATACCTACCTACTATAACATATATCCCATCCTTACTATCATTAAAAGCAATTAGCTCCTAGTGCCTTCCAGTTTGTATCCCTCTGCAGGTTGTGACAAATGGATAATATCACCCCTTAGTTCCAGTGTGAATTACAAGGCAAACATATTTTTATTTTTCATTGGTCAATTCAGTTGGCTTGAGGCTGAGAGTAGAGGAAGATTTTTGATACATGGGCTTATTTTGCATTTCACTGTACATCTATGGTCATTCAGAGCCTCCTAACTTAATATCTCTATTTTGTTGCCATCTTTCTGCCCTCAGAGGGATTTATTTCTAGATGCAAATGTTATCATTTTATTCCTCAGTTTAAAAACTCTCAAGGGTTCGAACCCCAGTTCCTACAGGACAAAGTTCAGACGTCTCCTCATGTTAGGCCCAGCCATTCTCTGGACACTGACGACCTCTAAGGTTTCAGATCAGACCACTCTTCTTTCACCTTACTCTAGCAACAACAAATTCATTCCAGTTGCTTGAATACCTTAAGCCTACTTTCTGCTAAGTGTTATGCTAGACTCTGTGAAAACAAAGTCTTTCTAATAAATTCTAATTTTAAGGATCTTATAAGACTGGGTGAGGAGACAGAAGATTGTATCAGTTTTATTATCAATCCAGTTTTGAGAATTCCTTTTGTGTAGGTTTGCAGGAAGCATCTAGAGAATGCTTTAGGGAAGTTGTTATGACTCCATGTTTTTTTATTAAGATGTAATTCACGTACCATAAAATCCACTCTTTTAAAATGTATGATTCACTTTTTTAAAAGCATATTCACAGGGTTATGTAACTATTGCCACTATCAAATTCCAGAAAATTTTTTTATCACTCCAAAAGAAACCTTATACCCATTGGCAGTTGTTCCTCATTCCTACTTGTCCCCAGCCACTGGCAATTACTAATCTCTTTTCTATCTTCATGGACTTACTTATCACATATTCAATAATGACTTCATATAATTTGTGGCTCTTTGCATCCAATTTATTTCATTTAGCATGTTTTCAACCTTTATTCGTGTTGTAGCACATATGTGTCAGTATTTCATTCCTTTTTTATTACCAAATAATATTCCATGGTATAGATACACTACATTTTATTTATTCATTCATCAGTCAGTGGACAATTAGGTTGTTTCTACTTTGGAGCTATTAATAATGCTGCTGTGAACATTCAGGTACAGATTTTTGTATGGACATTTATTTTCATTTGTCTTGGGTATATACATAGGAGTGCTGGGTCATAAGATAACTCTCTAATTAACTTTTCGAGGTCCTGAAAAATTGTTTCCCAATGTGGCTGCTCCATGTTACATTCCTACCAGCAGTTTTGAAGATTCTGACTTCCCACATCCTCCCAACACTTGTTATTGTCTATCGTTTGATTATAGCCCATCCTACTGAAAGTGAAGTGGCATCTCTTTGTGTTTTTTTTTTCTTTTTGTCTTTTCTTCTAATTATGAAAATATGATAACACATTTACAGGAGGCTTGGAAAATATAGAACAAAATTGCATATAGTTCCACTATATATTACAGTTGTCTGTTTTAAGTAGATAAATTGTTGTGGTTTTAATTTGCATTTTCCTAATGACTAACGGTATTGAATATCATTTTGTGTGCTTATTGACTTATTTGTGTGTCTGTTTTGTTGAAATGTGTATTCAGATCCTTTGCCCAGTTCTTAATTAACTGTCTTTTTATTGTTGGTTTTAAGACTTTTTGTAGATTCTGGATAACAAACTATCAGAAATATAAATTTGCAAATATATTCTCCCATTCTGCAAGTTATCTTTTCACTTTTAAAGATAGTGATCTTTAAAGCACAATAGTTTGTAATTTTTATGAAGTCTAATTTATATTCAATTGCTTAATTGCTTGTGCTTTAGGTATCATGATTGTTCATTTCCAAGTGTATGTTAATAAAACTGACCTACCTGTTTAGTAAACTGATTTTGATCATCAACTTTGCTGAACGTGTTTATTAGCACCAACAGATTTGTGTGTGTGTGGATTCCTCATGATTTTTTTATGTCATCTTCAAATAGAGATGATTTTACTTTAAACTCCCTCATAGAGTCTTTTTCACCTTTCAAGTCTCAGTCTAAATATTCCTTCTTCATTGAATTTTTCCTTAACCTGCCAGGCAATATTGATGTTATTTACTTTAGCACAGTTAATGGGCTTGCTCGTACTTATCACTGTTGTACATACTGTTGTCCTGTATTACAATTAAGTGTCTGTTTCCCTCATCATTAAGACAGGCCCTTTTGTTTCCGTTCCATGAGTGGAGCTCTTCAGTGTGGTGTCATATTCAATGTAAAGAAAAGTGTCCTCAGTGTCCTATAGTTTAATTTAAATGCACACAGCTACCCTCAAAGATTGTACTTAAGCCTTTAAAGTAGACCATACAAAATTCACTTATTAAGAGATGAAAACCAACTTATCAGTAGACCTCCAAATGGCAGACATATTTGTCAATTATGTGTTCTTCTCTGTACTTTACATAGCAGGGTTGGCTTTTACTCAGTTCAGGGTTGCAAACTATATGAAGAATAATTACTCTGCCCTCAGCTTGTGGAGAAAAGCTATTATAATTCCCTCATAATTACAGCCATGGATTGTTCTATCTTTAACTGAGTCATCTCAAATAAACTGAAATATTTTTAACAGATATTTTGGTTTAGGAAGCTTCTAGAAATAGTTCATCAAAAGGAGTTGTACTGTACTGGGCACCCAAGCTGAGGTTAAAACAACTGCAGACATAGTTGGTGTCTATGATATTACTCTCATTTTCTTTTTGTAAGTCCTGTGTGTGATTAATTTGCTGCCTAGTATCATTCAGCATTGCTTTTTATTTGAGATCATTTTAGTCTCATTTAATGATTGAGCTATAGTTGGATTTAGCTGGGAAGCTGATGATTTATGCAATCTTACCCTTAATTGGATATTGAAAAGGAAATAAGAATCTAAGCAATTTTTGGCACCAAGAGCCCAGAAGCCCTTGTATCTCTCCAATGTTGATGACTGGTACTTGATGTTGTAATAAGGCAAGAATTTATACTGAGAAACAAGATCATTATTTGAAATAAACCCGCATGAGCTGAGGATAAAGGCTTACGCTTTACTTTTTGGTTGATAGTATTCTGGCTGCTTATGACTGATGGGGGTTGTCATGGTGATGAGAGAGAATGAACTGGGTGGTGGCTGGGATAGACATTGCAGCGTGGGAGAAGGGGGCTTAACCTACATATCCTTTGTTAATAGGGCTTTGTTATAGCCTTCCTCTGAAGAAGGCTTGTAATATCATGTTGCCTCTCCTGATGCTGGAGTGTGAAATGAGGACAGTAAAAGAATCCTGTGGTTCTGCAAATCAGACTTGTCTCTGTGTTCACTCCATTATCCCATGACCCCAAGGAGGCTTACATCCTGAGACTTGGTAGTAAGAAAAATGTTACTGTTTATATGATAGAGCAAAATGTAAAAGAGTTATTTCAGGAGGTGCCAGTCATTTGGCTCTTTGTTCTACCATTTTTTGAAATAAAATGTTTAATAATAAAGACTCCTTGATGTTGAGGTATCAAACTTCATTCATTCTTTTCTATTCTTGTTACTGTTTTCTCTGACTGGGTTGACCTTGATCACTTTTATTGAAGAAACATATGCCCAAAAGGCCAATTTTTATTTTCTCAACATTGATTGTAGATTATAAACACCATAAACATATGGTAAAAAGCTGTGTTTTCCTTGTCATTTTGTTTCCTTAATCATGTTTCAAGAACAAATATTGTGGTTTCTGACTAGTGAGGCAGAGAAGTGGGGTCTGAGTGTTCCTTTTGGTGACAAAACCTCTGGCAGGCACTCTGAAAGGTTTTACCTTTCTCAAAGAATGAGCTTTCTGTGGTCTTAAGATTGAGAAGTCCTAAGGACAGAGAAAAGATAAAGCTGTCCCCAGCTTCTAGTAGAGGTGGAGAGAGTGGCAGAAACATGACCCAGAAAAGTAAGAAACTTACCCCCCAGAAGACACTGGCTGAAAGGTTGTTGCCCTTCCTGAGGCAAATAGCTGACTGACATCATGGAGGGAGCAAAGGGCGGTACCTCTAGGCGGCCTGGGTGGCCCTGGGGAGCTCACTGAGCTCTTCAGCAGAGATATACTGCTGTGCCATGGTTGCTGGGACAAAATACTGCAGACTGGGGGGCTTAACAATGAAATTTATCTTCTCATGGTCCTAGAGGTTAGAAGGCCAAGATCAAGGCGTCAGCAGGTTTGGTTTCTCTTGAGGGCTGTCCTTGGTTTGCAGGTGGCCACTTTCTCACTCTGTCCTCACATGGCCTTTCCTTTGTTCACATGCATCCCTGGTGTTTCTCCCTCTTTTCATAAGGCCACTAGTCAGATTGGACTAAAACCCACTCAAATGGCCTCATTTTAATCTCATTACCTCTTTAAAGGCCCTCATTCAAAATATAGTCACATTCTGAGATACTAGGGATTAGGAATTCAGCATAGGGGTTTTTGGAGGATGTAATGAAGTCCATAGTAAGAGGAGACAGTAAACTCTACCATTTGGGGGGGGCAGTGAAGAAGGGGAAAGCCTACCAAAAAAAAAAAAAAAAAGACTTGTAATTGTCTTGGCAACTAAAGAACATCTAAGTATAGTCAAAAGACCTGAGACCTCTGGGGGTAGTTGGAAACTTTATCCCCACTTATCTTTCTCCCGGAGCAGCAGGAGAAGGAGACAGCAACAGTGGTCCTGGTAGGAAAAATGCTAATACTCCTGGAGAAACCAGGGTTAGCAACTTATCCAATCAGCCGGGCATCTGTAGAGCACTCAAGAGACAGCTGAGAGGTAGAAGACACAGTCTCAGACATCAGAGAGCACAAAATCTCATTAAGGTACAAGTAGGGCCATGTGGAAAGTTCCTAAATTCAGAGAAATGATCCAAGCACTTACCAAGGTTTTTGTTTGTTTGTTTTTTGTGAGATCTCTGTGTGTCCAACCCTGGGCAAGGAACTGGGAATTCACTGAGAGCCAAGCAGAGCTGGTTCCCGACTGCTTGTGGCTCCCACTCTAGAGCGGGGAACAGACGTGCTCTATGTCCACATATGTACGTGCTCTACGTACACATTTCATCTCAAACTCTGATAAGTGCTCTGAAAGCAAAGGACAGTGGGATAGGATTGAACGTGACAGGGAACGTATTCTGATCCAACTGGAAGGAGTCCTGAGGAACTGAAATGTAAGTTGAGCTCTTAAAGATAAGGAAGAGTTAGCCAGGCAGAGGATCAGAGGAGCATTCTTCCAACAGGGAACACTGAAGACAGATTGGAAAAAAAAAAAAGATAATGTAAAAGTTTTTTCTGATTATATAAACAATGACAATTTTTTCACGATTTATTCATTTATTATTTTTGGTTGCATTGGTACAAGTGCACACAAGCTGTACATGGGCTTTCTCTAGTTGCAGAGAATGGGGGCTACTCTCCATTGGGGTGTGCAGGCTTCTCATTGCGGTGGCTTCTCTAGGTGCACGTGGGCTTCACTTGTTGCAGCCTTTGGGTTCTAGAGTGCAGTCTCAGTAGCTGTGGCATAGGGGCTTGGTTGCTTCCCAGACCAGGGATCCAACCCATGTCCCCTGATTAGCAGGCAGATTTCTATCCACTGTACCACTGGGGAAATCCCATGAAAATGTTTTTTACATTTAGAAAATGGTTTTTTTACATTTAGAAAATGTTTTGCTTTTGTTTTTTTTTTTACCCAGGGATTTATAAAAACTTACCTGAAATTTCACTTCCTTGAGATAATTGCTATGAGAATATATGCTGTTTTATATGGTGAAGAGCAGCTGTAAGCTTTTTTTCCTTTTTTTAGCTTCTTCCTATCTTCCCTCTGCTTCTTCTGTCTCCCACTTACGAACCATTTGTACCCCATTTCTTAGCTAATGTGTGTATATTTCTGTATTTTTTTCATGTTAACATACATGCACCTTTTCCATGTGTTACTGTATGTTATATACATGCAGTGTGTGCTCATTCATGTTGTGCTCTTTGTGACCCTATGGACCGTAGCCCACCAGGCTCCTTTGTCCATAGGATTCACCCAGCAAGAATACTGGAGTGGGCTGCCATGCCCTTCTCCAGGGCATCTTCCCAACCCAGGAATCAAACCTGGGTCTCCTGCATTGCAGGCAGATTCTTTACTGCTGAGCCACTGGGGAAATTATGTTACATATACTGTATGTAATATATGACACATAAGTATATTATATCTATATAGTGTATCTATAGACCCTAAACATAAATATAGTATAAAGATATAGATACACACACTCATATTGAGGCTCTTTGTCCTTGTTTTTAAAAAATGGCATTACGTTATGTATGCTTCTTGGCATCTTTGGTGATTTGTTATGGACATCCCTCCAAGGTAACTACCAAATATAACTCAGTGACTCTCACCCTAACTGTCACCCAGAGACTGATTTAGTTGGTTTGGGGTGGGACCCCAGCAGCTATTTTTCAAAAGCTACTCAGATAATCCTGTGTGTAACCAGGGTTGAGAACTAATCCAAATCATTCTTTTAGTTACACACTATTATATGATATGTATGGTCTAGTTTTTAAAATATTTTTATTGAAGTATAGTTGCTGTACAATATTATATGTTATAGGTATACAATATAGTAATTCACAATTTTTAAAAGTCATACTCCATTTACAGTTATTATAAAATATTGGATTTTTTTCCATGTTGTACAATAGATCCTTGTAGCTTAGTTTATACCTAATAGTTTGTATCTCTTACTCCCCTAACCCTATATTGTGCCTTCCTCCTTCCCTCTCCCCACTGGTTTGTTTGCTGTTTGTGAATCTGCTTCTTTTTTGTTATATTTGTTGTATTTTTTATATTCCACATATAAGTAATATTATACACCATTTGTATTTCTCTGGCTTGTTTCACTTAGCATCATAACCTCCACATCCATCCATGTTGTTGCAAATGGCAAATTTTTTTCTTTCTAATGGCTAAGCAGTATTCTGTTTATATATTCACCACATCGTCTTTATCCATTCATCTGTTAATGGACAATCAGTTTTCTTCCATTGGATGGTCACATTTTATTCAACTATTCCAGCAATGATAGGCAATCTCTTTGTCCTTATTATAAATGATATTGTGATAAACATCCTTATATTTTCTAGTACACTTGTAAAATGAGGAAAGTAATAGTATTTACCTTATTGGGTTGCCATGTTGATAAAATGGCTTAATATTTGTAAAACATTTTAAACAGTATCTGGCATATAAAATGTGTTTAGTATATGTTGGCTATTATTATTGATGGCATTGTTAGTATTACTTGTATCTGGTATCCTTATATGTGATTACTTATTTCTTTGGATTAGATTCCCAAGGTTAAGGTAGTGAAGAAATGGAAATGGCAGTCAGGAGGAATGGGTGGATGGACTGAAGAGTTATTTTAGAGGCAGACAGGACTGAATGGAAGATTGAATGTGGGAGGTGAAGGATAGAAGTTTAAAGATGACTTTAAATTTAGGATGATGGTGGCTTCTTTTTCTGATCTCCATAAAACTGGACAAAGAGCAGATTTGGGAGAAATATCAAGAATTTAGTGTGAAAAAATGAAAATAATCATAAAGAAATATGATTATATAAAAGTCCATGGCAATAAACTTGAAAATTTAGAGGAAATGGATGATTTTTGACTCAAACATAAACTGTTAACATTGACTCTAGAAGAGGTAAAAATTAAGCATATCAATAGCCTTGGGAGATGTTTAAAAATAGATTTCTCACTTTGAAAAGGATCAAGCCAAAATGTTTTGGCAGCTGAGTTGTATCTAAGCTTTGAAGAAAAGACATTTCTTACATTATTTAAGCCATACCATACTCTCAAAAAAATATAAATGAATTTCAACATTGTTTGTTTCCAGGTAGAAACCTCAAAACAAAGGGAATGCCCAACAGAAGTGAAATAAATTATGACATGATTGTCTAACTGTTTAAACAGTGAATTCTGTCTTTAACAGTAAACATGGCAGGGTAAGGGAATGGGAATATCCACTCTGTATTGTTAGAGAATGAGATGCAGAAGAAGTGTATATAATATTATCTTATTTACTCATCAAGCCATGGAACTTTGAGAGGGGTGCTTCTTCCCAGAAGACCTTTTTCACACAGGTATGGTCAGCTCACCAAGCACTGGTCTTGGAGGACTGAGTCTACCCAGAGGGGCCACCCTTTCTGCTTTGCACAGTGGTGATGAAGCAGCTAGAATCAGCCCTGAGTGTGTTGACATCAGTGAATCAGACACGATCTATGCCTGCAAAGCTACAGATGGATAGAGATGGATAACCCTATAGTGCAAAATAAATCACTCTAAAGAACAATTTCTATATTATCAGTGCATGTTCAAAATCCTTCAAAAGCTCTCCATTGCCTACAAAGAAAAACCAAAATACCTTAGGCTTGAATTCAGCATCTTGTGTAATCTCTTCAAACTAATCAGGCATCTGTCAGGTGTGCTGCTTTGACCACAGTTCTGGCTACTTCTTTATGCCTGTTCCCAGCTGTTATCCCTGGCTTAGGATGCCCCCTCCCATCTACCTCTCATCCCTTACCTCCTCGGATACACCAAGCCTTCCTTCCCATGCTTCCCTACAGCAATTCCTGTCTGGGCCAGCTGGGATTTGACCCTTCAGTACAGGTCTGGTGATACCACTCTTTATACTGTGGCCTCCATTCTCTAACTTTACCTAAGAGAGAAACCTATGGCATCTAGAGGATCTTTGCATTTGGGGCAGCCAGCATAGGACTTATACAAAGCAAGAGGGCATTGAGTTTGGGCGTATCGTCCAAAGATTCTTTTAAAATTTCCCAGTGTACTTGCAAATATTATATGTTTGCCCTTGAAATTGTGTAGCTACCTTGAAAAGTTAGACGTGTACTGCAAAATGATTTATGGATCATTATGGCAGTTCTCTTACTGCCTCTGACCTACATATATTTTTGTTTCTTTTTTTGATTATTTATTTCCTGCCTCAGCATGATACAACTGATAGAGAAAGCCAACATAGAAGTATATACTTTATACTAGTGATAGTATTTTCCTACTTTTTAACATTTATAAGATTGATGTTTTCTAATTATGCAAAACAATGTTAGCAAAACTGGAAAGCAAATATAAAAGGAAGCACCAAGAAGTGAGTTCATTTTGTTTTTAAATACCATTTGTATTATTTTTACCTTTTTTCTGATTATAAATAGCATATGCTCATTGTAGTAAATGTATACAAATCGATTCACCAAAAGAAATAAGCTTGTAATTGTTCCACCATCCCAAAATGACAACCATTAATTTTATTGCATATTTTCTCCACTTTCTCTTTCTTCGACATGTTCTTAAAAATTTGTTGTTGCTATTTAGTTGCTAAGTTGTGTCCAATTCTTGGCAACCCCGTGGATTGCAGCACGCTAGGCTCCTCTGTCCTCCATTATCTCCCAGAGTTTGCTCAAACTCATGTCCATTGAGTTGTTGATGCTAGCTAACCATCTCATCTTCTGTTCCCTTCTTCTCCTTTTGCTTTCAATCCTTCTTAGCATCAGGGTCTTTTCCAATGGGTCAGCTCTTTGCATCAGGTGGCCAAAGTATTGGAGCTTCAGCTTCAGCATCAGTCCTTCCAATGAATATTCAGGGTTGATTTTCTTTAGGATTGACTGGTTTGATCTCCTTTAAATTCTTAAAAATGTTATCTGTTTACTAAAATATATTTTCAGGAAGGGCACTATCCAAAGCGGTAATAGCACATTTACATATCCAGAATGACCTGCCTGATCTTTCACTCGTAATATTAGATTTAATTATTTAAATCTGACTTGTTAGCCATCTTTTTTTAAATTTTAAATTATTATTAGTATTTTAATAATTAGCAGTATTTGAGCTCTAATAATGAGAGTTCGAAATAACATCTCTGGATGTCTGGTCTCTGGTTCCACATGTAGAGCTTGGAAGTTGCCATTTGATACTCACAACAACACAAAAGGCTGAACAGACTGAAAAGTCAACAACTCTTCTTGGATTTGTAAGAGAGGAGGTAACACAAGGTAGCCACTGTCTCCAAAATTGAAGAGACAGACAAGCAAATACAGGGAGACATAGAGCAGAGATCTGGATGTAGAAGCCACCAGGGAACCAGTACCAAGGTAGAGAAGCCTGCACTGTAACTGATGGATTGCTGAAAGCTCAGTGCAGAAAACTCCAGGGACTTGGTCATGCGGGGCCACCACAGTTTTGTGAGATTTATCTCTAGGTTCTCCACCAGATCCTCACAGTAAATATCAGGAGGGAGAAAAAAGCCTGTGTGCTTCCTGCAAGGGAGAAGAAAGGAACCATTTTTAAATACACCAGATAAATGTATTCTTCTTAGTAAGGCCTATCCTCAGCAGAAACTGGTCAACCAAAACCTAGTCTGCTGCTATATTGTCAGGCCTGGGAGAAGGGAAGTACCCAACTCTAGTTAGTAGTAACCTCTAACCTTCTACAAGGGAGAAGGAGAATAGCCAACTCCAGCCCACTCAGCCATCCTGTCCCAATTCAGGAGAGAGAGAGAAAGGAAGGCTGAGAAGCACTAGTGAAGTCTATGGTCCAAAAGCACAGGCTTGCTAACAGATTGATCTTTTAGTCATAGGACTGGGCTTCTCAGGTGGCACTAGTGGTTAAGAACCCACCTGCCAATGCAGGAGACTCAGGTTCCATCCCTGAGTTGGGAAGATCTCTTGGAGGAGAGCATGGCAACCCACTCCAGTATTCTTGCCTGGAGATTTCCATGGGTAGAGGAGCCTGGCAGACTACCTGGCAGTCCATAGGGTTGCAAAGAGTCAGACATGACTGAAGTGGCTTAGCATAGCACAGCACAATCATAGGACTACAGAATTGGCCCCCCGCCCACCACCACATTACGTGGTGCCGTGGTGAAGAATCCACCTGCCAATGCAGGAGATGCAAGAGACAGGGGTTCAATTTACCTCAATTCCTTACACCCAGTACATTATGACTGACAAGAAAAAATGACATATGAAAAAGCATAAGAAAAGAGAAGAAACAATTTGAATCAGACATGGCAGAGGTGTTGGAATTTTCAGATAGGGAATTTAAAACAACAATGATTAATATTCTAAGGGAGTTCCATGGTGGTCTAGTGGCTAAGACACCACACTCCCAATGCAGGGGACCTGGACTCGATTGCTGGTCAGGGAACTAGATCCCATTTGCTGCAACTAAGACTGACACAGCCAAATATATAAATAAATATTTTTAAAATATGCTAAGGTTCTATTGGATAAAATAGCATCTAATAACAGATAGGTAATGTAAGCATAAAGATGGAAATCTTTAAAAAAAAAAAAGGAAGTGCTAGAGATGGAAAAAAAACACAGAAACAGGAATGAAAATGCCTTTAATGGACTTATTAGTAGACTGGACATGACTGAGGGAAAAAATCTCTGAGCTAGAGGCTATTTCAACAGAAACCTCCAAAAGTGAAAAATAAAGACAACAAAGACTGTAAAAAAGAAACACTTAAGGACTGTGGGAAAACTACAAAAGGTGTAAAGTACACATAATGAATATATCAGAAGGAAAAGAGAGAAACAATAAATATTTGAAACAATAGTGACTGGGAATTCCCCCTCAATAAATTGTAGATACCACACCACAGATCAGGAAGCTCAGAGAATACCAAGCATAATAAGTGCCATAAAAACCACACTGAGGCATATCATATTCAAATTATGGAAAATCAAGGAAAAGGAAAAAATAGCTAAAGAAAATACACCTACCTATAAGGAAACATGGAGGAAGACATGGCAACCCACTCCAGTATTCTTGCCTGGAGAATCTCCATGGACAGAGGAGCCTGGCGGGCTACAGTTCATGGGTTGCAAAGAGTCGGACACAACTGAGTAACTAAGTGTGCATAAGGAAACAAGAGAAAAGAATTATGGCTGATTTCTTAGAAATAATGCAAGTAATAAAAGGGTGGTGCAAAATATTTAAAGTGTTGTGAGAATAAAAACCACCAACATAGTATTCTGTACCCTATGCAATTATTCTTCAGAAATGAAAGAGAAAGACTTTCTTGGACAGATAAAAATTGGGAGAATATGTTGCCATTGGATTTGCCTTGTAAGAAATGTTGAAGTTCTCTAGAGTAGGAAAATAAGTCAGAAACTTGCACCTATATAAAAAAGAGCATTGTAGAAGGAATATATGAAGTAAAATAAAAAATTATTTTTAAATTAATTGATCAAACAAAACAGTTTGTTCAAAATAATAATGGCAAGAATGAATTTGATTTTGTATATTTCTGTATATTATATATGTGCATCTAATTATAATAAATTTATATACACACACACTTATGTTTGCTTATATATAAATAAAATTAATGATAACAATGATACAAGGGATGCAAGGAGTAAGAGGAAGGAATTAGGATTATTCTGTTATTATAAGGTACTCACACCATCTGTGAAGTGCTATAGTGTTCTTTGAGAATAGACTCGAGTTAGTGATAAATTGCAAACTCTAGATCAACCACTAAAATTAAAAAAAAAAATAAGTTAATTAATTAACTGACACTCTAAGAAAGGATAGAAAATTATATCATATAAAAAGCTCAGTTAAAACCCCCAAAGGCAGAAAGAAGAGTGGAAGACAAAACAGCCACAAAGAATGAGAGCAACAAATAGAAAACTGTCACAAACATGATAGATATAATCCAACTATATCAATAATCATTTTGAATGTCAATTGTCTAAATTCACTAATTAAAAGCCACAGATTGTCAGAGTGATTCAAAAACTAAGGCCCAAGGCCCAGCTATATGTTATCTATAAGAAAAATACTTTCAGTATAAAAATAAAAGGTAAATAAGTGGAGAAAATACTCCATGAAAAGCAAAAGTGAAAGTTGCTCAGTCGTGTCTGGCTCTTTGTGACCCCATGGACTATACAGTCCATGGAATTCTCCAGGCCAGAATACTGGAGTGGGTAGCCTTTCCCTTCTCCAGGGGATCTTCCCAACCCAGAGATTGAACCCAGGTCTCCCACATTGCAGGCAGATTCTTTATCAACTGGGAAGCCATGCTAACTCATAGAAAGAAAGCAGAGGTAATTATATAAATTTCAGACAGGGCAGACTTCAAAGCAAGGAAAGTTATCATGGATAAAGAAGGACATTACATCATGAAAAGGAGTCAATACTCCAAGAAAGCAGAGCAATTTTTAACATGTATGCACCTAACAACATAGTATCAAATTACATGAGGCAAAAACCAATAGAATTGCAAGGAGAAATAGATGACACCATTATCATAGTTGAAGACATCAATAACCCTCTATCAGAAATGAACAGACCCAGCAAACCGATCAGTAAAGACATAGTTAAACTCAACAGCACCATCAATATGAGATATAATTACCAGAAAAGAGGGAAGTGAAGCGGGTAAAATAGATGAAGGGAATTAAGAGTTACAAACCTCCAGTTATATAATAAGTTACAGGGAAATATCAATAACCTCAGATACGCAGATGACACCAGCTTTATGGCAGAAAGCAAAGAACTAAACAGCGTCTTGATGACAGTGAAAGAGGGGAGTGATAAAGTTGGCCTTAAACTCAACATTCAGAAAACCAAGATCATGGCATCGGGTCCCAACACTTCATGGCAAATAGATGAGGAGACAATGGAAACAGTGAGAGACTTTATTTTGGAGGGGCTCCCGAATCACTGCAGATGGTGACTTCAGCTATGAAATTAAAGGATGCTTGCTCCTTGGAAGAAAAGCTATGACCAACCTAGACAGCATATTAAAAAGCAGAGACATTACTTTGCCAACAAAGGTCAGTCTAGTCAAGGCTGTGGTTTTTCTAGTAGTCATGTGTGGATGTGAGAGTTGGACTATAAAGAAAGCTGAGCACTGAAGAATTGATGCTTTTGAACTGTGGTGTTGGAGAAGACTCTTAAGAGTCCCTTGGACTGCAAGGAGATCCAACCAGTCTATCCTAAAGGAAATCAGTCCTGAATATTCTTTGGAAGGACTGATGCTGAAACTGAAACTCCAATACTTTGGCCACTGGATGCGGAGAACTGACTCACTTAGAAAAGACCCTGATGCTGGGAAAGATTGAAGGCAGGAGGAGAAGGGAGCAACAGAGGATGAGATGGTTGGATGGCATCACCAATACAATGGACATGAGTTTGAGTAGGCTCTGGGAGTTGGTGATGGACAGGGAAGCCTGGCATGCTGCAATCCATGGGGTCACAAAGAGTTGGACATGACTGAGCAACTGAACTGAACTGAGCTGAACAGGGATGTACTATTCAACATCAAGAATATGGTGAACATTATATTATTTGGGGATAGATGGTTGCTAGACTTTTCATGATGATCATTTCACAAAGTGTGCAAATGTTCAATCATTATATAGTAAACCTGAAACTAACAGTATTATATATCAACTATTTCAATAAAAACAACTATTTAATTAAAATACTGAATATAATTGATATCTATAGACAACAGCAGCAGAATACACATTATTTTTAAACTCAGATGGAACATTCACCTAGACCACATTCTGCATCATAAAGCAACTTTAAAAGAACAGAAATTGTACAATATCTGCTGTCAAACCATAATGGAATTAAACTCAAAATCAGTAACAGAAGGATAACTGGAAAATCCCCAAACGCATGGAGATTAAATAGCACATTGGATTAAATAATACATTGGTCAAAGAAATGTCAGGAGAAATTTTAAAATATTTTGAACTAAATGAAAATAAAAACACAATCTATCAAAATTTATGAGATGCAGTGAAAGCAGTATTTAGAGGGAATTTTATGGCTTTGAATGGATATGTTAAAAAATAAGAAAGATCTAAAATCAGTAATCTAAGTTTTCATCTTAAGAAGCTAGGGGGGGAAAATCCAAAGTCCACTGAAGAAAGCAATAAGAATTAGAGCAGAAATAAAGAGAACAAGATGGCGGAGGAGTAGGTGGATGTGGAGTACATCTCTCTCCACAGATACATCAGGAACACACCTTCAGACACAGAAGTGCATGCAAAACACCAGCTGAGAGTGGACAGGAGCACCTGACAAGTAGAAGAGAATATATAGAACCAGGCAAAACTCTAGATCAAGCCCTGAGCCTTTGGACTGGAAGTGCTGATTCCAAGACCCTAGACTACCAGAGAACTAACCCTAAAGAGTATCAAATACTGAGAACTCACACAAAGGAAATTGCTCAAATACAAGACCTGGCATCACCCAAACACCAGTATTACCCTGTGCAGGATGCCTCATCTAAACAACAAATAAAACCAAAATACAAACCCAATCATCAGCAGACAGGATTACCACCTCAGTCAGCCTTGCCCATCAGAGGAAAAACAAACAAATAAAAACTCAGCACAAATCTCACCCTATATGAAGCTTACACAAACCACTGGACCAACCTTAGGAGGACCGAAACCAAAAGGAAGAAAGAATTCAACCTTGATGCCCAGGAAAAGCAGACCTCAAACACAATGAACTTAAAAAATAATGAAAAGGCAGAGAAATACTACACAAATGAAGGAGCAAACTAGGAACACAGAAGTCCAAATAAATGAAGAGGAAATAGGCAAACTACCTGAAAATGAATTCAGAATAATGGTAGTAAAGATGATAAAAAACCTCGAAAACAAAATGGAGAAAATGCAAGAATCAATTAACAAAGACCTAGAAGAATTAAAGAATAAACATACAGAGACAAACAACACAACTACTGAAATTAAAAATACTCTGGAAGGAATCAATAGCAGAATATCTGAAGCAGAGGAACAAATCAGTGAGCTGGAAGATAAAATGGTGGAAATAACTTCTGAAAAGCAGAATAAAGTAAAAAGAATGAAAAGAACTAAGGATAGTCTCAGAGACCTCTGGGACAATACCAAATGCACCAACATTCAAATTATAGGGGTCCCAGAAGAAGAAGAGAAAAATAAAAAGTATGAGAAAATTTTTGAAGAGATTATAGTTGAAAATTTCCCCAACATGGAAAAGGAAATAATCAAGTCCAAGAAGCACAAAGAGTCCCATACAGGAAAAACCCAAGGAGAAACACACCAGGAAGACACATACTAATCAAAGTAACAAAGACTAAAACAAAGAAAGAATATTAAAAGCAGCAAAGGAGAAGCAACAAATAACATACCAGGGAAACCCCATATGCATAACAGCTGATCTTTCAGCAGAAACTCTGCAGGACAGAAGGGAATGGCAGGATAAATTTAAAGTACTGAAAGGGAAAAATCTACAACCAAGATCACTGTACCCAGCAAGGATCTCATTCAAAACTGATGGAGAAATAAAAAGGTTTTCAAAAAAGCAAAAGTTAAGAGAATTCAGTACCATCAAACCAGCATTACAACAAATATTACAGGGGCTTATATAGTCAAGAAATACAAGAGAAGGGAAAAGACCTACAAAATCAACCGCAAACAATTAAGAAAATGGCAGTAGGAACATATATATGAATAATTATTTTAAATGTAAATGGATTAAATGCTCCAACCAAAAGACAAAGACTGGCTGAATGGATACAAAAACAAGACTCATATACATGCTCTCTACAAGAAACCCACTTCAGACTTAAAGACACATACAGACTGAAAGTGAGAGGATGGAAAAATATATTCCATGAAAATGGGAAGCAAAAGAAAGCTGGAGTAGAAATCCTTATATCAGACAAAATAGATCATAAAAAAAGAATATTACAAGAGATAAGGAAAGACACTACTTAATGATCAAGGGATCAATCCAAGAGGAAGGTATAACAATTGTAAATATCTATGCACCCAACAAAGGAGCACCTCAGAACATAAGTCAAACACTAACAGACATAAAAGGAGAAATTGACAGTAACACAATATTAGTAGGAGACTTTAACACCCCACTCACACCAATGGATAGATCATCAAAACAGAAAATTAATAAGAAAATACAAGTCTTAGATGATACATTAGATGAGATGGATCTCATTGATATCTTCAGGACATTCCATCCAAATGCAGAAGAATACACCTCCTTCTCAAGTGCAAATGGAATATTCTCCAGGATAGACCACATCTTGGGTCACAAATCAAACCTCAGTAAATTTAAGAAAATTGAAATCATATCAAGCATGTTCTCTGACCACAACCCTGTTAGACTAGATATCAATTACAAGAAACAAACTGTAAGAGATTAAATATATGGAGATTAAGCAACATGTTTCTAAATAACCAACAGGTTACTGAAGAAGTCAAAAGGGAAATAAAACAATTTCTAGAAACAAATGACAAAACATGACAACTCAAAATCTATGGGATTTGAGCAGTTGTAAGAGGGAAGTTTATAGCAATACAATCCTACCTCAAGAAACAAGAAAAACACTGAGTAGACACCTAACTTTACACCTAAAACAACTGGAAAAAGAAGAACAAACCACCTCTCCCTCACATTAGTAGAAGCAAAGAAATCATAAAGATCTGAGCAGAAATAAATAAAAAAGAAATGAAGGAAATAATAATAAAGATTAATGAAACTAAAACCTGTTTCTTTGAGAAGATAAAAAAAAATCGACAAGCCTTTAGCCTGACTCATCAAGAAAAAAAGAGAGAAGAATCAAATCAACAAAATTAGAAATGAAAAAGGAGAGGTTACAACAGACAATGCAGAAATATAAAGGATTATGAAAGAATATTATGAACCACTATATGGCAATAAAATGGATAACCTGGAAGAAATGGACAGATTCTTTGAAAAGTTCAATCTTCCAAGACTCAACCAAGAAGAAATAGAACTTATGAACAACCCAGTTATAAGCACTGAAATTGACACTGTGGTAAAAAATCTCCCCAAAACAAAAGCCCAGGACCAAATGGCTTCACAGGAGAATTCTAGCAAACATTTAAAGAAGAGCTAATGCCTATCCTTCTAAAATTCTTTCAAAAAATTGCAGAGGAAGGAACACTTCCAAACTCATTCTATGAGGCCACTATCACCCTGATACCAAAACCAGACAAAGGCAGCACAAAAAAAGAAAACTATAGGCCAATATCACTGATGAACATAGATCCAAAATCCTCAACAAAATTTTAGCAAACAGAATTCAGCAACATGTCAAAAAGCTCATACACCATGATCTAGTTGGGCTTATTCCAGGAATGTACGGATTCTTCAATCTACACAAATCAATCAATGTGATACACCATATTAACAAACTGAAAGATAAAAGTTATATGATAATCTCAATAGATGCAGAAAAAGCCTTTGACAAAATTCAGCTCCCATTTATGATTGAAACTCTTCAAAATTTGGGCACAGAAGGAACCTACTGTTGGGGATTTTCTCCCCGGGACTTGAAAGCGATGAACCTGAAAGAAGGACATTCGGACAGTCTCTTGCAAGGACTGACAAGTTTATTTCTGCAGTCAAGCCTTTTTATAGAAGTAGGAACAAAGAGCTTAGAGTATACAGCCAGCAGAGCGCATACAGGGTTAATACCTAATCAGTAAAAATATTTCAAGGATAGTGCGCTCTAAGTGACCCATGTGCTTATCCCATAACCCGTTTTCTCAAGCAACATCCTTAATATGTATTATTAAATCTTGGCACCGAGCTTAGAGTATACAGCCAGCAGAGCGCATACAGGGTTAATACCTAATCAGTAAAAATATTTCAAGGATAGTGCGCTCTAAGTGACCCATGTGCTTATCCCGTAACCCGTTTTCTCAAGCAACATCCTTAATATGTATTATTAAATCTTGGCACCGAGCATAACCAAAGGCAGGAGATGTTTTTCTGCCCGAGCACACCAAGCCGGGATATTTCTGGCCTTTCACCATTTTCCCAAGGACTTCCTCCAACCGGCTATTTTGTACTGGGCTTCCCAACATATCCTCCTTTTGTTTTTAATTTAAGCACGGCAGCTGCTAGTTGGACTCCATTGTGGGAGGCATGGAGTCTTGAGTAGAGACATCTATATCTTATAAGCAATGACAGAAAAAGCAGGGTGATTAATACATATATAAAAATGTTGCTTCCTGAAAACCAAGCTCTAGGGTCTAGAGACGATAGGGTTTTGGTTAAAGTATCATAAAATTGAGTGCTGTACAATTCCTTGGGTACCTTAACTTGAAAATTAGCAACTTGTTGTTTCAACAAATTGATGTCTAAACTTGAGTTATCTGTGAGATCCTGCAAATGTGCTTTAACTTTATCCCAAGGATATTCAGTGCTATTATAGGGCATGTTAGTCAGACAAAAAGAAGTAAAATTCCAGTGACAACGTATACGTGTTTGAAAAGTCAGTTGCTGCACTTGATCTCCTAAGTGGATAACCACAGTTTGTAACTCATTAATTCGTGTTTGTAATTGCTGATCTATTTGAGCTTGTTGAGTCCAAAGATCATGAGAGTCTTTGTGCCAAGCAGTGATAAAATCATGATTTTGTATAGAATTATGTAAAGCCATACCGGACAAAGTTCCTACAGTCACAATAGAGATAAGGCTTAAGATGCCTGCAATAATCCACCCAATGATGCGCTTAGATCACCTAAGTCCAGTTTTCAACAATACAGAAAGAAATACAGAATCAGTCCAAGGCTCAGTTAAGTTTACAGGAAGCCATAACTCAGATCTTTGTTTAACTAGCGCAATGCTAGCATTGTGATATGAAATGGTGTGATTAAGGCAGGTATACAATGCACATGCAGTACAATTGACAATCTTGGCCGATAAGTCAATATCAAAATGCCCTACAATAAACAAATACGGAAGGTGAACACACGATTGAATATAGCCAGTCCTATTGTATAGGAAGGTGTAATTAGAAGGACGAAACATACCCACAGTCCCATAAACACTAGCGAAGTGCTCTAAGGCTGCTGGAATTTTCCAAATGTGCCATTGCTTTGGCCCCACAATGGGGACGACAATCCTGGGTCATGGGGGTGATAAGCCCCCATTATACCATTTCAGCAATATGTCCTTATCAGTCCAGAAACTTGTCTTAGACTTATGAAAGCCTCCAATGCTTGATCTATTAAACCAGGAGCAGTTATGATGTTCTTCCTGCTCTCCAGAACAGTTCACAAACAACCTGTGAGGTCCCCAGTCAACAAATTTAAATGTATGATTAGTATGATTTTGCTGAATTATAGAAACTTTCCCAAATTGGCCTCGACAATCAGACCAATGTAACGGTTGTATCTCCTGTTTTCTTCTCCAAGATACAGTATGACATGAAGGTTCCTCTGGTTGAAAAAGCGAGTTCGAATAGTTGGCTATCTGGCCTGGATAATGTTGCTCGGAGCCATTAAGTAAGAAAGATGCCATAGCAAACATTCCCAGATGCAAAGCAGTCCCATTGTTGGTAGAGTATGCCCACCACTGTGGGAAGATAGTCATGCAAAGGGGATGAGATCTGAAACAGATAGGCAAGGTTTGGAATCCCATGGAAATGTTGATTGGCTTTCCCTCATCTTCTTCATGAATTGGTCGCTTTGTGGACCAGGGACTTGGAAAATGCATGCTGTCATTAGTAAAGATCATAGGGGCTTTATCTACCCAATCCACTATGGAAAGAAGTGGTGGGTTGGGTATGTATGCCCAATAAACATATTCTGCACTTACCCCAGAGGAACAGGAAAGAATAGCTAACATTGCCAGAAACAGCTTATCTGGAGTCATAGGAGTTCCAGTACTCTTCAGTGTCTGCTCAGCCTGATGAGTCATGTTTTTCACTTGAGCCCATGTCGGGTAAGGATTCAGATGATGGCGTTTCCTCATTGGCTCCTCCAGGGTCATTGACGAGACCCTTTGCATCAACTTCATCATTTCCCGAGGGAGTCTGGTCTTGGGGTCCCTCTCGGTAATGGACATGGCGAAGGGGAACCCAGATTTCCTCTCCATCTGCAATGACAAGACCATAACCCTTGCCTAGGAGTCGTAAGATTCCTGGCAGCCACTGATTAAATTGCTTATACCATATTGGTATATTGATTTCTAATTAGCTGTTTTTGTCTTCTGCAAAATGTCTGTCTGCATGAGTATCAGAATTATTTTTTGTTAAGTTTAAAAAATTCCAGGAATAAAGAGTTAAAGATAATAGTAACTGAGGGTTCATGGGATAAGAAGTGTATCTCCTCCTCCATATTCCCCCTTTCTGTTTTAATAAATGAGTTTTTAGGGTGTGGTGGGCTCTTTCAATAATGGCTTGACCCTGAGGATTATAGGGTATTCCTGTAATGTGTGTTATGTTCCATTCTGATAAAAATGAACGAAACAAATGCAAGGTGAATGCAGGCCCATTGTCTGTTTTCAAGACAGAAGGGATCCCCATAACGGGGAAGGTGAGTAAGAGTGCGGAATTGGCGTGTTTACTGGATTCTGAAGAGACAGGTACTGCCCAGATAAAGCCTGAAAATGTATCAACTGAGACAAAAAGCAAAGAAAACTTTCCTAAGGAGCAATGAGCGAAATCAGATTGCCAAAGGGAGTTAGGCTGCTGCCCCCGGGGATTAACTCCTGAAATCATAGTTTGTAAGCACAGAGGGGTGCAGACATCACAGGTTTCAATAATATGCCACGTTTCAGTGAGAAGAATATGGTATTTAGAGTGCAATCTGTTAGCATTGGTATGGATATTACCATGTTCGTCACTGGCAGACGTAAAAATGGGAGCTATGAGCCTGTCAACAGCATCATTTCCTGCAACCAGAGGGCCAGGTAAACCTAAATGAGCATGTATATGTGCAATAAACAAAGGTTCCGTACGTGAGCAAATTAAAGCTTGAGTCTGTGAAAAGAGAGCATATAATTCTTCATCTAGGTTGTATAAAAAGGCGGTAACAAAATCAGGAAAAAGGGAAGCAAGGTATTTGGAATCAGTATATACGTTGAAGGATAATGGTTGAAGCGACAAAAGAGCATATAAAGCATACAACTCAACTCTTTGTACTGAAGAATAGGTAGTGGGTAATTTCTCTTTGATATCAGGGCCGACAATCCCTGATATGCCTTTCTTGTTGCCATCAATGAAATAGGTGGGTGCATTGGAAATAGGCTGGGATGCAATGATATTAGTTACAATGAATTTAGTACATTGTAGAAAGTCCCATAATTTTCCTTTCAGCAAATGAAATGAGATAACATTTTGAAAATCACTTAATTCCATTTGCATGGTCAAGTTATACTGTAAGGCAATTTGCAATTCCTTTTTTGTCAAGGGAACGTGTATTGCATATGGATCAAATCCAGTCAAAGTTTGTACATGGCTTCTTCCTGACACAATTAAGTGTCCTATTTTCTCAATATATGATACAATTTTTTTAGACTGTTTAGTTTGTAAATATACCCATTCTATTGGGCTATGCTGAGCTATAATTGCAGTGGGCGAATGTTCAGTGGGGAATATATATAAAGAAACTGGTTGATCATAATCTAGCCAAGTTGAAAAAGATTGTTGAATGCATTTCTCCATTAAGGCCAGTTCTTCTTTGGCCTCTTTTGTTAGCTGCCTAGGGCTATTAGGGTCAGGGGATCCCTCTAAAATTTTAAATAGATTTTGTAAGGCATAGGTGGGGATGCCAACAGATGGCCGCAGCCAATTAATATCTCCTAGCAATTTTTGAAAATCATTCAGCATGTGTAGAGACTGCACAGAAATTTGAGTTTTTTGAGGTTTGATTTTAGATTCTTCCATAACATGTCCTAAATAATTAAAGGGTGCTTTCCACTGAATTTTATCTGGCGCAACAAGCAGGCCATGATTTTGAAGAGTAGTAGTAACTTCATTGTATAACTGTTGCAAACAGAGTTCAGATTCCATAGAAAGAAGTATATCATCCATGTAATGAATTATATACTCAGTAGGATACTTATCTTTAATGGTTTGTAATAAAACAGATATGAGATATTGGCAAATGGTAGGAGAATTCATCATTCCCTGAGGTAGCACCTTCCATTGAAATCTTTTAACAGAAGCCATGTGATTTATAGAAGGAACTGAAAAAGCAAAATGTTTTCTATCTTTAGGGTGCAAAGGTATAGTAAAAAAGCAGTCTTGTAAGTCAATAATAACTACAGACCATCCTTTTGGTACCATAGAAGGGGAGGGCAATCCAGGTTGTAAGGGCCCCATAGGTAACATGGTATTATTAACATTTCTTAAATCTATCAACATTCGCCATTTTCCTGATTTCTTTTTTATTACAAAAACAGGGGAATTCCACGGGGAAAATGAAGGTTCTATATAAGCTTTTTGTAATTGTTCATTTACTAATTGTGTAAGAGTTGCCAATTTTTCATTAGTTAGGGGCTATTGAGGTGTCCATATTGGGGTACCAGATTCCCAATCGAGAGGCAGTGGTGTTAAATCAATGGCCCCCATTAAGAAGGTTCATTTAAAGAAATTGTGGCTTTCGTTTGTTCAAGAAAGTCTAGTCCCCATAAATTGATAGGGATATTAGTAATATATGGTTTAAGATAAGCTACAATTTGATCAGGGCCATACACTTGTAAATAGGATGCATTGACAAAAGTTTGTGTGGCATCAGTTTTATTCACTCCTAATAGTCTAGAAGGAGCCATAATCTTACCCCAATCAAGGGGCCATTCTGCAGCTCTAATGATTGAAATGTTAGCTCCAGTATCTAACATGCCTGTGAAATTTTTTCCCCATATGCGCAAAGTAAGTATGGGTTTCTGATGTTCCTTTAATAAGGTGGATAGTGCAGCAGTAAGGTTGGTACTGCCAAAGCCTCCCTGCCGAACTTTATCAGATGCTTTCACTGGTTTGACATATGGCAAAAATAAAAATTGTGCAAAATGTTCCCTTATTTGTAAGTATATATTTCCCATTTTCACAACATTTACCATAACATGTATTTCCCCTTCATAATCTTCATCCACAACACCAGTAAATACCACTAAACCTCTCATTGTGCAGCTACTATGTCCCCAAATCAGTCCCACTGTCCCGGGTGGAATCGGGCCATAATATCCAGTGGGAATTTTGTGGGGGGTGTATAATTCTATTAGTTCCATACCATAAGGACTAGGTATATCAATGCAAGCACTCTTAGATGTAGCTGCTTGTAGCATCATAACGCTAGGTCCTCCTTTTGTAGTGGGGCTAGAGGACGGCCCCTTTATTAGTTTCCCTGTTGTTTTTGTTGTGCACTGGGGTTCAAAGTGTTTCCATCCTTATCAAATTTAGAATGACATTCATTCAGCCAATGGAACCCCTTTTTACATCTTGGACATACTCCTGGGGGTCTCTTCTTATTAGAAGTAGTATTATTTTTTCTGGCCTGTGTTGGCACGCAACATTGTTTTTTCATATGGCCGGGCTTCCCACAGTTAAAACATTTGGCATTAGTAGCTTTCTGTACATTAAAGGTTTCTAATGTTGCCAATTTTGTTCTATGGAAATTAGATCTGATATCCTTATAAGCTTTCAAATATTCCAAAGGAGAGCTAGTCTCTTGAATTGGTCTAAGCATGGATTGACATTCCTCATTAGCATTTTCAAAAGCAAGTTGTTTTAAAATAATATTTTGTAAAGTCACATCCTTAATAGATTTCTCAATTGCATCCTTTAATTTTCCTATAAATTGAGAATATTCCTCTTCATGTCCTTGAATAATTTTAACAAATGAACCATCAGAGTTAGTGCTATCCACCTTTGCTTATGCCCTGCAGGCAGTTTCTTTAATGAAATGTAACATCTGAGGGGTAATATTAGCTAACTGTGCAATCGTATCGACCATGGCTCTTGTTCCAGTGAGTATATCATAGATTAAATTTGGCAGGGTTACCATTAGATTGCTGGTCAATCAGCATTTGTTGGGCCTCATCATTAACCCATATTTGCCATTGAAGTAATTGTTGAGGATTTTGAATTATCTTTGCTATTTGAAAAAAATCATATGGCATCCAATGGTCAGCCCATCCTCCGAGAAATTCTATACAGTAAGGAGAAGTAGGTCCATACAGAGTGCATGCTTTCTTAAAGCTAGACAACATGCTGAAATCTAGATTAGCCCAAGTATTTTGGTCTTGGGAAGGCTGATTAAATTGCATTGGGAAAGCGAAAGTGCAAGCAGGCATCTCCCGAGGAGGAGTGAAATGATTAGTACGAGCAAAGTTAGCAATTGCTGTTACAGGCGGAGCAGAAGGAAAAACCTCAGATTTGGGCTGTCCGTTGAATGAAATTACCTCCGTTCTAAGTGGCTTCGGTTTTGACACATCCTGTATATATGTCTCTAAGTTGTTTTTCTAAGGATTGTGTCTGATTGAGCATAACATTCTTATATTTCAAAGCACCTTGCTTGTCTTGTTCCTTATGCTCATATTCATGTAAAGACTGAATAGTTTTTTACTTCCAAATTAACGTTATGCCCTTCAATTTGTTCTATGATAGCCTGTATGAGTGACCATGTAACCCTTTCCGATATGCTCGCAAAACATTATTTTTAACCCTTTTCTATATGTCTAGATTGAGTGTCCCCTCTTCTGGGAACCATGAATTGTTCTAGTAAAGTATGATAGCAGTCGTTCAACTGATCTCTTGAAACATTAACACTGTTTTGTTTCAAAAAATGATGCATTATAGAAATGAAAGGAATTTTACTGCTATGTTGTCCCATCCCACTTACCTCTTTCTGTAGGGGCTCATCGCTTTGTTCAGCCTTCCTTTCAAGTCCCTGTTCGGGCGCCACTTGTTGGGGATTTTTCTCCCCGGGACTTGGAAGTGACGAACCTGAAAGAAGGACACTTGGACAGTCTCTTGCAAGGACTGACAAGTTTATTTCTGCAGTCAAGCCTTTTTATAGAAGTAGGAACAAAGAGCTTAGAGTATACAGCCAGCAGAGCGCATACGGGGTTAACACCTAATCAGTAAAAATATTTCAAGGACAGCACGCTCTAAGTGACCCATGTGCTTATCCCATAACCCATTTTCTCAAGCAACATCCTTAATATTTATTATTAAATCTTGGCACCGGGCATAACCAAAGGCAGGTGATGTTTTTCTGCCCGAGCACACCAAGCTGGGGTATTTCTGGCCCTTTGCCATTTTCCCAAGGACTTCCTCCAACCGGCTATTTTGTACTGGGCTTCCCAACACCTACCTCAACACAGTAAAGGCCATATATCATAAGCCTACAGAAAACATTATTCTCAATGGTGAAAAACTGAAAGCATTCCCCCTAAGATCAGGAACAAGACAAGGGTGTCCACTTCCACCACTATTATTCAACATAGTTTTGGAAGTCCTAGCTACAGCAATCAGAGAAGAAAAGGAAATAAAAGGAATCTAGATTGGAAAAGAAGTAAAGCTCTCACTGTTTGCAGATGACATGAAACTGTACATAGAAAACCCTAAATATAGTATCAGAAAATTACTAGAACTAATCAGTGAATTTAGCAAAGTTGCAAGATACAAAATCAATACACAGAAATCACTCACATTTCTATATACTAACAATGAAAAATCAGAAAGAGAAATTAAGGAATCAATCCCATTCACCTTTGCAACAAAATGAATTAAATATCTAGGAATAAACTTACCTAAGGAGACAAAGGAACTGTACACAGAAAATTATAAGAAACTAATGAAAGAAATCAAAGATAACCTAAACAGATGGAGAGATATTCCATGTTCCTGGGTAGGAAGAATCAATATTGTGAAAATCACTATACTACCAAATGCAATCTACAAATTCGATGTGATCCCTATCAAATTACCAACGGCATTTTCCACAGAAATAGAAGAAAAAATTTCACAATTCATATGGAAACCCAAAAAACCACAAATAGCCAAAGCAGTCTTGAGAAAGAAAGATGGAGCTGGAGGAATCACCCTTCTGGACTTCAGGTTATACTACAAAGCTATAGTCATCAAGACAGTATGGTACTGGCACAAAAACAGAAATACAGACTGATGGAACAAGAGAGAAAGCCCAGAAATAAATCCATGCACCTATGGGTAACTTATTTTTTACAAAGGAGGCAAGAATATACAATGGGGCAAAGACAGCCTCTTCAATAAATGGTGCTGGGAAAACTGAACAGCTACATGTACAAGAATGAAATTAGAACACTTCCTAACACCATACACAAAGATAAACTTAATTTAAGACCAGAAACTATAAAACTTAGAGGAAAACATAGGCAGAACACTCGATGACATAAATCAAAGCAAGATCCTTTATGATCCACCTCTTAGAGAAATGGAAATTAAAAAAGAAAAAAAGTAAACAATGGGACCTGATTAAGTTTAAAAGCTTTTGCACAGCAAAGGAAACTATAAACAAGGTGAAAAGACAACCCTCAGAATGGGAGAAAATAATAGCAAACAAAACAACTGACAAAGGATTAATTTCCAAAATATACAAGCAGCTCATACAACTCAATGCCAGAAAAACAAACAATCCAATTAAAAAGTGGGGAAAAGACTGAAATAGACATTTCTTCAAAGAAGACATATACATGGCTAACAAACACATGAAAAGATGCCCAACATCGCTCATTATTAGAGAAATGCAAATCAAAACTACAATGAGAGATCATCTCACACCAGTCAGAATGGCTGTCACCAAAAAGTCTACAAGCAGTAAATGCTGGAGAGGGTGTGGAGAAAAGGGAACACTGTGGCACTGTTGATGGGAATGTAAACTGATACAGCCACTATGGAAAACGGTATGCAGAGTCCTTTAAAAACTAGGAATAAAACCACCATATGACCCAGCAATCCCACTCCAAAGCATATACCCTGAGGGAACCAAAACAGAAACAGACACAAGTATCCCATTGTTCATTGCAGCACTATTTACAGTAGCTAGAGCATGGAAGCAACCTAGATGTCCATCAACAGACAGATGGATAAAGTTGTACATATACACAATAGAATATTAGTCAGCCATAAAAAGGAACACATTTGAGTCAGTTCTGATGATGTGGATGAACCTAGAACCTATTATACAGAGTGAAGTGAGTCAGAAAGAGAAAGATAAATATCATATTCTAACACACATATATGGAATCTAGAAGAATGGTACTGAAGAACGTATTTATGGGGCAGCAGTGGAGAAATAGACAAAGAGAATAGACTCATGGACATGGGGAGAGGGGAGGAGAGGGTGAGATGTATGGAAAGAGTGACATGGAAACTTACATTACCATATGTAAAATAGATAGCCAATGGGAATTTGCTGTATGGCTCAGGAAACTCAAACAGGGGCTCTGTATCAACCTAGAGGGGTGGGGTGGGGAGGGAGATGGAACAGAGGTTCTAAAGGGAGGGGATATATGTATACCTATGACTGATTCATGTTGAAGTTTGACAGAAAACAGCAAAATTCTATAAAGCAATTATCCTTCAATAAAAAATAAATGAAAAAAAAAAGAATTAGAGCATAAATAAATAAAATTGAAAAGTGGAAATCAGTAGAGAAAATTGGCAAAAATAAAACTGATTCTTTGAAAAGGCAAATTGATAAACTCCTTGCCAGACTATGAAAAAAAGAGAGAGGATAGAAATTAATAATATCAGAATGAAAGAGGAGAAGAAAAGCATGAAAGAGGGTATATCACTCTAGTTCCTATGAACATTAGCAGGATAATAAAGAAATATTATGAACAACTCTATGACCACAAATTTAATCACCTCTGTGAGCAGAACATATTAATAATGTTGAAGGAGAGAAAAGTTGGAGGACTGACAAAACTTGACTTCATAACTTCCTATAGAGTGACAGTAATCAAGACAGTATAGTATTGGCAAAAGAATAGACAAATAGGTGGGTGGAACATGATGGAGAATCCAGAAATAGACCCCTATAAATATAGTCATTGATCTTTGACAAAAGAGCAAAGGCAATACAATGAAATACAATCTCTTCAACAAATAATGCTGGGACAACTGGGCATGCACATGAGAAAAAAAAAAAATCTAGAACATACACTCTTCACAAAAACTACCTCAAAATGGATAATAGACCTACATATAAACACACTATAAAATCCTAAAACATAACAAGAGAAAACCTGGATGACTTTGGGTGTGGTAATGACTTTTTACATACAATACCAAAGGCACCATTTATGAAAGAATTAAAGAATAAGTTGGACTTCATGTAAAAGTAAAAACTCCTGTACTATTATAAACAATGTCAAATGAATACAAAAACAGTCCACAGACTGGGAGAAAATATTTGCCAAAGACATATCTGATAAAAGACTATTACCCAAAATATACAAAGAACTCTTAAAACTTAAGAAAAAGAAAACAAAACCCACAATTAGAAAATGTGCCAAAGACCTTAACAGTTAACCTCACCACTGCCATACACATGGCAAACAAGCATATGAGAAGATGCTCCACCTTATAAGTCATCAGGGAAATGCAAATTAGAACACTGATGCCTGGAAAAGGAAATGGCAACCTACTCCAGTATCCTTGCCTGCAGAATCCCATGGACAGAGGAGCCTAACTGCTACAGTCCATGGGGTCCCAAAGAGTCAGATGTGACTTAGTGACTAAACAATGACATATAATAAGAAGAGGTTTTCATCATTGGGGAAATGATGTTCTAACAATCAGTTATCTTCTCTCCAAAAAAAAAAAAAAAAAGCATACCTAGACATTACAAAGAAATATGAGACAATGGTATTTAGCAGCTCTAATTATGAAATATATGAGAGGCAAACACAGAAAGGAGAAAGGCTTTACTGAGTAGGACATGGAGCCCTGGAAGACCTGAAGACAGTAAGCCAGCACATACAAAGATTTAAATCATCTTTGGCATGGCAGAAGGTGCCAAAAAGATGTAATAGACAACTGGCAGAAAATCACTATGCCTGTGAACAAATATGTCATTTAAAAACAGAATGCTATGACATATACAAAGCAGTTGGGGGAATAGGCAGTGCATACCAACAGGTGTGTCATGCTCAAAGAACTCGAATAAGGAAAATATGTTAAGTTCTTAACCCCATTAGTCAGAAAATTTACAAATTTATAACACATCTTGACTCTCAGATGGATTAAAATCTAACCTGGTTAATATGCCATACCTGTGGAAAACAGGAGGCTGTTGATCATTACCTGTATAGATGCGTCTCCTCTGGTTTGAGTTGACAATGTGGCATGACCTGTCCACTCTATAAACGTGTGTTCCAATTCTAGATCTAGGAGTTTCATCCCACTCGAATCAATATATAAGTATAAATAATGTTTATTGCAAAGTTGTTTTAATTATGACACAAATTGATGAAATTGTGATTATTCAATACAGTATTGTCCAGTTAGTAGAAAGAGATGAAATTCTATGTGTGCTTCTATGGAGTATTGTCCATACACAATATATTAAGTGAAATATGTGATTTGCAGAAGAAAAAACAAACAGCGAAATGCCACTACACACCTATGAGAATGGGTAAAATCTGAAACATTGACAGCCCAGAATGCTAGAGAGGATTGGCCAGCACGAACTCAGAATCATTGCTGCTGGAAATACAAAATGGTACAACCACTTTGGAAGCCAGTTTGATGGGCTCTTACAAAACTAAATATATCCTTGTCATTTGTTGGTTTTGTTCAGTTGCCTAGTTGTGTCTGACTCTTTGCGACCCCATGGACTGTGGTATGCCAGGCTTCCTTGTCCTTCATGGTCTCCCAGAGCTTGCTCAAACTCATGTCCACTGAGTCGGTGATGCCATCCAACCATCTCATCCTGTCGTGCCCTTCTCCAGCATTCAATCTTTCCCAGCATCAGGGTCTTTTTCAAAGAGTCAGCTCTAGCAATTGTCCTTGGTATTTACCCAAAGGGGTTGAAAAGTTATATACATAAAAACCTGTAACTGGATGCTTGTGGCAGCTCTATTCATAATTTCCAAAGTTCGGAAGCAACCAAGATATCTTTCAGTATGTGACAGATAAATAAACTGTGGCATATATAGACACTGGAATATTATTTAGCAGCAAAAAGAAATGAGCTATCAAGCCAAGAAAACGAACTTAAATGCAAATTACTAAGTGAAGAAGCCAATCTAAAAAGGCTATACACTGTGCTATTCCAACTACATGACATTTTTGAAGAGATCTCTAGTCTTCAGAATGTTCAAACTACCGCATAATTGTACTCACCTCACACGCTAGCAAAATAATGCTCAAAATTCTCCAAGCCAGGCTTCAACAGTACGTGAACCATGAATTTCAAGATGTTCAAGCTGGATTTAGAAAAGGCAGAGGAACCAGAGATCAAATTGCCAACATCTGTTGGATCATTGAAAAAGCAAGAGAGTTTCAGAAAAACATCTACTTCTACTTTATTGACTACGCCAAAGCCTTTGACTGTGTGGATCACAACAAACTGTGGAAAATTCTTCAGGAGATGGGAATACCAGACCACCTGACCTGGCTCCTGAGAGATCTGTATGCAGGTCAAGAAGCAACAGTTAGAACTGGACATGGAACAACAGACTGGTTCCAAATTGGGAAAGGAGATTTGCATACTGTCAAGGCTGTATATTGTCACCTTGCTTATTTAACTTATATGCAGAGTGCATCATGCAAAATGCCAGGCTGGAAGAAGCACAAGCTGGAATCAGGGTTGCTGGGAGAAATATCAATAACCTCAGATATGCAGATGAAACCACCCTTATGGCAGAAAGCGAAGGAGAACTTAAGAGCCTCTTGATGAAAGTGAAAGAGGAGAGTGAAAAAGTTGGCTTAAAACTCAGCATTCAGAAAACCAAGATCATGGTATCCAGTCTCATCACTTCATGGCAAATAGATGGGGAAACAATGAAAACAGTGAGAGACTTTATTTGGGCAGGGGGGCTCCAAAATCACTGCAGATGGTGACTGCAGCCATGAAATTAAGAAATGCTTGCTCCTCGGAAGAAAAGCTATGATCAACCTAGACAGCATATTAAAAAGCAGACACTACTTTACCAACAAAGGTCCATCTAGTCAAAGATATGGTTTTTCCAGTAATCATGTGCAGATGTGAGAGTTGGACTATAAAGAAAGCTGAGCACCGAAGAATTGATGCTTTTGAACTGTGGTGTTGGAGAAGACTCTTGAGAGTCCCTTGGACTGCAAGGAGATCCAACCAGTCTATCCTAAAGGAAATCAGTCCTGAATATTCATTGGAAGGACTGATGCTGAAGCTGAAGCTGCAATACTTTGGCTACCTGATGCAGAGAACTGACTCGCTAGAAAAAACCCTGATGCTGGGCAAGATTGAAGGCAGGAGGAGCAGGGTCGACAGAGAATGAGATGGTTGGATGGCATCACTGACTCGATGGACATGAGTTTGAGTAAGCTCCGTGAGCTGGTGATGGACAGGGAAGACTGGCATGCTGCAGTCCTTGGGGTCACAAAGAGCCAGACACAACTGAGCGACTGAACTGAACTGATAGGACATTCTGGAAAGGGCAAAACTATGGAGACAGCAAAAAAGAAGAGTAGTTGCCAGGAGTTGGGGTAAGGGTGATGGAGGAGGGATGAAGAGACAAAACACAGACTATTTTTAAAATAGTGAAAATACTTTGTACAATATTGCAATGATGTATACATTCATCCAAACCCATAAATGTACAACAATGTCAACCATAATGTAAACTAGGACTTGGGTGACGATGACATGATAGTGTATGTTCATCAGCTGTGACAGATGTCCTACTCTGGTGGCAGATGTTGATAATGGGGGAGGCTATGTATATGTCGGGGGAGGGCATATGTGGGAAATCTTTACCTTTCTCTCAGTTTTTCTGTGAACCTAAAATTGCTCTAAGAAGATTTTTTTAAGAACACTATTTGATTTCACAGTACTTATATTTTCCAGTAAAATAACAGAAAATATTATCTATGAGGACCTAGTAACTCTATTATGTTTTCATTATAATCAATGTCCTCGGGTTTCTTTACTTTAATCTATAGTAACACTTTTTTTCTACTGAAAAGTTCTAGGATTTTAATGTGTATACAGATACATGAAAACCCCACCAAAATCAGAACACAAAACAGGCCATCCCTAAAAGCTCCCTCATACCATCCGTTGATAGTCATGCCCCCACCTCACCTCAAACCCCTGGCAAACACTAATTTGTTTTCTACCAGTATAACCTGATCTTTTTTCAAGAAATTTTTCAAGAATTTTTTCCAAATTTATGAAAAGTGAAAGTGTTAGTAGCTCAGTTGTGTCTGACTCTTTGCAACCCCATGGACTGTAGCCTGCCAGGCTCCTCTGTCCATGGGGATTCTCCAGGAAACAACACTGGAGTGGGTAGCCATTCCCTTCTCCAGGGGATCTTTCAAGGAATCTTCCTAGGGATTGAACCCGGGTCTCCTGCATTGCAAGAAGCTAAATTAATGGAATTATACAATATGTAACTTTTGAAATTGGGTTTTCCCACTCAGCACAGTGTATTTAAGATTGATCCAAGTTGTAGGTACCAATAGTTTGTTCCTTTTTATCGTTTTATATTATTCTATGGTATGGATCAATTCACCCCTTGAAAAGCTTTGGAGTGGGGTCCAAATTTTGACTATCACAAGTAACAATGCTATGAACATTCATGTATGTTTTTGTGTAAACCAAGTTTTTATTTCTTTAGGCTATGTACCTAGGACTGGAATTGCTGGGGGTCAAATATGTATTTGTAACTTCATAAGCAATTACCAAACCATTTTCCATTCCCATCAGAAATGTATGAGAGTTTCAGTTGCTTCAAATACTTGTCAGCACTAGGCATTGACAGAACTTTTTCATTTTAATTGTTCAAAAAAGTATGTAAATAATTGTATCTATTTGTGTTTTTAATTTGCATTTCTCTAATGTTTTATGATACTGTCTTTTCACATTTTTATTTGCCATCCTTATACCCTCTTTGTGAAATGTCTATTCAAGTCCTTTACTTTTTTTTAAGTTGTGTTGTTCTCTTATCATTGAATTTGAGAGTGCTTTACATATTCTGGATACAAGTCATTTGTTGGGTATGTAGTTTTCAAATATATCCTCCTAGTCCATATCTTGTCTCTTCATTCTCATGACAGTATCTTTGGAAGAACAAAAGGTTTTAAATTTATGAAGTCTAATTTATCAATTTTTTTACATAGATAATCTATTTGGTGCCATTCCTAAGAACACTTGGCCTAACCCCAGATCACAAGGATTTAGCTTATGCTTTTCATTTAGACCTATGATCCATTTTGAGTTAATCTTTATGTAAGGTATGAACTTTATATCAAGGTTTATTTCTTTTCCTATCGATGACCAACTAGTCCAACACACGTTAGTGGAAATATCTTCCCTCCACTAAACTGTGGTTACATTTTTATCAAAGATCAAATGACTATGTTTGTGTGAGTCAGTTTCTGGACTTTCAATTTTGTTCTATTGATCTCTATGTCTTTATCTTCTGTTTGGGTTTCCTTTAACTAAAACCAGACAAATTTGTCACGTGTCATGAGCAAAGAGGGTGGGAGAAAAAGCAGTTCCCTGTGTACCCAAGAACTGTGAGTAATTAATTTCTCCCGTCATCTATTTCCTGCCACTTCCTCACTTAGATATCACAGAAACTGAGGTCAACCAGTTAGTTTCATGGGATAGCAAATTAATGAAACCAAATGTCTTCTTCCTTGAAGGTTTTCTTCACTCCCAGTGTTGTTCTGGTGATGTCAACTGAAAAATAGGCCAGCTTCATATGACTTTGAGCAGAGGCAATGGAGTAGTACTTAAGTGCTGTTACTTTCCCTGACTTAAGGGAAAGTTTCGGGTGAAAATATAACTCTGTTTACCAGGTAGAGAAATATGAACATGGAAATACCTTACTATTTAACTTGAAAATAAAATATCATCCAAGTCATAGTGAGAGTTTTATTATGTCGACAGCTGATCTCTATTCAAAATAAGTTTCTGGATTGCCTTTCAACACTGGGCCTTTTGAATGAGAAAGATTCAGAATGACATCCCAGTGCACAGAAATATAAATGAATGGACACACAGACAGATGGACACAGGCCTAGACAATTTCCTTTTCTTTCCTCTAGCCCAATCTGGGATCGCTGAGTATATACTATTTTGTAACAGGTATATAGTATATATATAGAATATAGTATATCACTGAGTATATACTATTTTGTAACAGGTATATAGTATATATATAGAAAATAGTATATTACTCAGTATATACTATTTTGTAACAGGTCATCATTGCTGTTTTATGCATCTCAAAGTTATTTTATTTATTAGAATGGTCACTTTAGCATTTAATGCAACAAAATATTCACCACTAGGTATTAAGGGTCAGTTATGTCTTAGGTACCAGGCTACCCAGGTGACACAGAACAGACAGAGCCCCTGCCTTGCTGTTCATTATTGTGAGCTTCCTAACAGCTTAAACAATTATGTCTATTTGGTCCTCTGAACTGTGATGTTTGAGTCACCCCAGGATTAAAAGAACTCTTTGAAAGAATAAGTCAGAATTTGTAACCTTGGTGAACTTGAACAAATTTGTATATTTAAGATTGATTTGGATCAAGCCAACCCTTTCACTTTTGGGTATGAAAATCCTGGCCACTAAGGCTAAATCTGCAAGCAAACAGCTTTGCTGGTGAACCAGGTGACATGATCCTCCCAGGGCTTCTCATATCAATGGTTTAGGGTTTGAATACCTTGTTAAACTGCCTGTAAAGGATGACTTCTTGGTCCTTATACCTGAAATTGAGCCAATACTGGTCTACATGTTCATTCTTGCATTTGATGTGAGTCATGGGAAACGAGGATATTTGTTTCCTGAAGAAGGAGGAGAATATGAGTCCGCAGTGAATCCCTCTCAGTGACACAGCCCAATGCCTCAGGCAGTCTGTTGTTCAATAAATATTTGCTGATCCCATATCCAATTAGCCAGAGATCTCTATCAACAAAAAAAAAGCTTGTCTTTGCCAACTTCTCAGTGTCTGTGTTTGGGGATCTGCCCTGTATTTCAGAACCTTTGCCCGTAAGGAACCATATCACAAAGCAGGGAACTGGCTGTGTTTATATAAAGCCCTATTTCCTGGGTACAGCATCCAGTCTAATAAGTCACCCTGTATGTGTTCCTTCTTCTTGCTAGCTTCTCACTTGGCCCTGTTCATTGCTTTCACTGCTCACTCCAGGCCAGTGTCACTGGACCCTAGCATGAGAGAAGAATGCTACTTTCAGCTGTCTGATCAGCTGTAGGACTGGAGCAATCGCGGTAGGTAGGACCACCTCAAGCACAAAAGAATGAAAGTTTGTGCATCTGATGACAGGCATCTGGAGTAACCTTAGACTAGGAGGAAAGGCCCCACCAGAGGAAAGGGACATCCATGTTAATGATTACAGTGAAGCAGCAGAAAGGAAAAAAGCAAAAACACCCAGGAAAAGCAGGACAACCTTGGTGAAGTTGAAAATGAATTGGAAAGAGAACTCAGAATTGCAAGCAGCTCAGAGGGAGAGGCTCTTGTTCCTCTTATGAAAAACCGATAGTTTGGAACAACTAGCCAGCAGTAAGAGAAGGCAAAGGAAGAAGATTCAGAAATATTTGGGCACATTTGCTATCAAAAGCAGGAGATTTAAAATTACAAATAGAAGAAAATGAAAAATCGAGTGAGAATTGAGGAGTGCTGGCTTTACCAGATGTATTAATATTAATAATCGGTGTACAGGTTCCCGCTCAGGGCTTCCCAGGTGGCCCTAGTGGTAAAGAACCTGCCTGCCAATACAGGAGACTAAGAGACAACCGTTCCATCCCTGGGTTGGGAAGATCCCCTGGAGGAGGGCATGGCAACCCACTCCAGTATTCATGCCTGGAGAATCCCATGGACAGAGCAATCTGGTGGGCTACAGTCCATGGGGTCTCAAAGAGTTGGACCCGGCTGAATTGACTTAGCATGCACGCACGCACACACAGATTCCCAGAGGTGAGCTGTAGAAGCTGGACAGAACACTGGGATTAGTGAGGTGGGTGGAGCACCTGGCGAGCAGCCTGAGCTCTGATGTGGCTTTCAGATGATGCCAAGTTCAGGAAATATATGCAAATGCTGTGGTTACAGAACATAGAGTGGCCCAGGCGTCCAGCATGGCTGCTGAGCACTCAGAGACAGCGCTCAGAGGTGGGTTTGGACAGACACTCGCCTTTGGAACATTGCTCCGAATAGAGCTGAGCTCCCAGAAGCACTGTAATTTCTTTAGATCATCCAATAGCTGACTCTGGTGTTTACCAAGTTCAGAGATCAAGCCATTTTGATTTTTTTTTTTTTTTCTGTAATAAAACTAGCCTCAGCCAGCCAGATTGGGAATTTGCTGCCTGAGCTGTTTTCCAACACGGTTTTGCTGGCAAAACCAGATGTGAGTGTTTCCTCAACTCCTGAGGGGCCTGTTTACACTGACTTTATTTTTACTGCTAGCTTTCTCGGGGGAAGGCCAGCAGGTGAGCAGAAGGATTCTTGTCCTGCCATTCCTGGGTATGCTTGTGCGTGTGTGTATCTCTGTGCTTGTGTCTGTGTGTGTCCATACCTGTGTGTGTGTATTTCCACGTGCAAATTGTTGTGTCCTGATCACTTGTTTGTAGACATAATGATGGTGCCGCTGGTTGTTTGGCAGTTTCCTATTTGTTTATTGTAAGGAAGGTAGATTCATTTGCAGGATTTTCTGGATGGGAGAGCAAGGAAACTATTTACTGTCAACAGGATTAGAACAAGGAGATATAAGATACCGAGCTCACAGAGGCAACTAGTGTCAGGATAAGAGCATAAACAGGTGGGAAGAAGCCACCTACAGGCATTTCTATCTTGAATGGAACCTTTGAGTATTTGAGTGGAAAATACAACTTGGAAAATTGCCCTTCGGTCAAAGCATATGTCAGTAGAGCTGAATAGAGTAAAATTAGGTTGGACTCAAGTTCAATTTCATCAACTCTCCTTCTTCAATTCTTTTCTGATTTTTATTTCCCAAAGATAAAAGACGGATGCTCACAATTTGGAAATAAGAACTTGAATGAAGAATTGAGAAGGTAAGTCTCTGGTCCACACACACATTTCCAGAGAAACTCAGCCCCCAGAGATTAACATCTCTGGGAAAGCCACACAACAAGCACTGTCTCCAATGACAGACAAACCGAGACGCTGCTGTTCTGCTCAGGATTGACCAGGAAGCCATGAAATCCCAGATGGAAGGAGACTTAGAAGATTGCCTGCTGAATAAGGTAAGGACAAATACCAGTCTCTTCCACATGCTCTCTCCCACTCCTCCTACCCCACCAACCTTGATGCAGAAAGGATTTCAGGCTGGTTCCAAAGATATAGAAAATGCCCCAAGACCATCACCCATAAGAGTGTTCAGGGATTTACCATATTTCAGTCCTGTCTTTGAGATTCCAGTGCAAGAGGTACCTTGGGTATATAATGTGGAACAGAGTTACAACTTGGCTGGAACTCTGGCTCCCCACTGATGCCTGGGTGCGTACAGGTATGCTAAATCACTTCAGTGGGGTCTCTGCGACCCCATGGACCCTCCAGGCTCCTCTGTCCATGGGATTCTCCAGGCAAGAATACTGGAGTGGGTTGCCGTGCCCTCCTCCAGGGGATCTTCCCAATCCAGGGATGGAACCCTTGCCTCTTAGTCTCCTGTATTGGCAGGCAGGTTCTTTACCACTAGCGCCACCTGGGAAGCCTGATGTCTGGGTGGTCATGAGCAAAGCACTTAACCTGTCTAAGCCTCAGTTTTTTCTCTGTAAAATGGGAGTGATCACAGGATCTTAGTGGGAGTCTTTGTAAAAGACTGAATAAGACAGCTTTTTGAAAACTGTAAAACTGCTAAATTAAAATATAAAGGTGATGGAGAGGGAAACCTGGTATGCTACAGTCCATGGGGTTGCAAAGTCAGACACAACTGAGTGACTGAACTAATTGACTATATTTTTAGTACACATGGATTAAGAACCAATTAAGTTCTTCTTTGTAGAGGCATAGGCTCTTAGGATATTAGAACTTGAAGGAACCATAAATATTATCTAATTTAAGCCTTTCTGTTTACAGATGAAGCTGCTAAGACAGCACCACCCTTGAATCTAAAACATTAAGAGTTAGAGATTAGTCTAGTGTTTTCATGCCTTTATAAGCTAACAAAGTAGAATTCATTATTATAGTGATAAATCAAGTTGATTTCTTAGCCAAATCCATTAAGAGAGATAAATAGGGGAAAAACTTATGATAATAAAAATTATAGCAAACAAAGTGATTTCTCCCTTTGGAGAATGTGTGTAACCTGGCATTTCCCCATGGTCCTGTGTGTTCTGAAAGAAAAAAGTTCAAATATTTTAGCCTAGCATTCAAATAATACTTTATCTTTCTACCTGCTTCCCTGCATCTTCAATCACAGAAATTCTAAACAAAAGCTCTCTGTGTTGACTCCAGCCTGTGCATGTGTTTTCTTTGGCCCACAGAGAATTTTTCAGATTTTTCAATTTTGTTATGAGCATTTCCAAATAGTGAGATTTTGCATAGAAAGTCAGACTTCCTTCCTCTCTGGAATAATAATAACAATAATAAATCAAACTATCTGTGGCATCACTTTTCCAGTCAGTGCCATGCAGGTGTTGAAACCAGGTCCTGGTTTTTCGCCTGGCAGCCATGGCCTGGAGTTGAGCGTCTGTCCTGCTGGAGGCTGTGGCACTGCTGAGCCTGACAGTCCCCCTCCCCAGCCCTCCCCCTCCCGTGTGTATCCACTATTCTGCCCCTACAGGTGGCTGGGTCTGACAGTCCTGTCCTAGAAGAACTGTGGCCCGAAAAGGTCTTGGGCTAAAACTCTCCCTCCACCACTCAGGGAGACATCCCCCTCTTCTTCATTTTTCTGGCTCATACTCATCCTTCAAACTCAGCTCTGAGTCCACCTTCTCATGAAAGATTAACCTGACGCCCCAACACAAAACATTTGTGCCTTTCTATGACTTCCCATCATAATCATCACTGATAATATTTATTTGGCCATCAATTGTATCTTAGTTCCTGACACCTTTCCTATTGTTATCTTGGTGGTGACTTAACTATATCATTGTATTCTGTAGAAGTTTCCAGAAAGAAGAACAGTGCTTTGGGTATCTTTATTCCCTCTTGACATTCACATAGGATCATTGCATGTATGTGGTTAGAAGTATCTTCAGGCCTCATTGAAGATAAGGTGAGATGAGTGTTAAAGGTGCTGGCAGGTTGAGGCCCCACTGTGTGTCATGTAAGCAACAACCGTATGATCCATGCACAGAAAGGAGCAGAGGCTCATGTGAATTCAACGTGTCCAAAGTCACAGAGTTAATGAAGGTGCTGAGGTTTCAACCTACTCTGTTATGCACCAAACTACGTTTCCTCTGCTAAACCCTCTATATCACCATAAACACACACAGCACAAAACACAGTGCCCAAAACACAGATCTGGATGTGGCCTGCTCAGTGCGAGAGACGTTTTGTGTTTGGGTGTCTTTAAGGGTGGCCCTGTCTCACCTGCAGATTTTGCACATAAGCCCAAAGCTAAAAGGAGGAAGTTCTCCATGCAGACAGGCAAATGTTTAACATCACAAGTGCTACACAGAGATTTGAACAGGGTGCTGGAGGGGAAGAGAGCACTGTGAGCTCTGATGGGAGAGGTCTTCCACAGAGTGAAGACAAAGCCTTAGCAGCACATGCTAAATGAGCCGAGTTTTAACAAGCGGAGAGGACTTCCAGCGCAGGGAACCCCATTCAAGCAGTTAGCATGGGTTTCATTCCCAGTCGCCTTGTCCTTGGGGAGGCAGAGTGGTGCAGTGGTTGTAAACAAGGACACTGCCTGGGTGTGGATTCCTGTGACTTGCCAACTCCCAGACCTTGGTAAATTACTTACACTTTCTGAACTTGTTTTCTCCTCTGTGAAATGAGGATTACCAGAGCATCCACCTTAAAGGATTATCCAGAGGCTCTAAGGATCTGTATGCGTGTTAGTCACTCAGTTGTGTCCAACTCTGTGACTCCATGGACTCGGGCCCATGAGACTCCTTTGTCTGTGGGACTTCCCAGGCCAGAATACTGGAGTAGGTTGCCAATTCCTCCTCCAGGGGATCTTCCTGACCCAGGGATCGAACCTGGGTCTCTTGCATTGCAGGCGGATTCTTTACATCTGAGCCACCAGGGAAGCCTCAAAGGAGCTAAGCCTTATAAAGTATCTTTTACACTGCAATGCCTTACCAGCCTCGCCTCTGCGGGTCTGCTGTGACTATAGCTTCTGCTATATATATGCATTGCAGATATCCTGTGGGGTCCAAGCATTTGGGTCATGGAAGAATTAGTCTAAAAAGATAGGGAATGTGATGTCTTATCTGTATGGATCACTGAATTTAAGTTTCCAGTCCTTTAAATTGTTAACCGCTGAAAGATAGAAACAGTGTCTGTCCCATGACCACCACTTTTTTTTTTTGAGGCGGGGGGTTATTCTGAGAGTTCGTTGTGGCACATAGGCTTCTCCAGTTGTGGCACATGAGTTTCATCGCCCTGAAACTTATGGGATCTTAGTTTCCTGACCAGGGATTGAACCCACATCCACTGCATCGGAAGGCAGATTCTTAATCACTGGACCACCAGAGGAGTCCCACACCACCACTTTTTAAAACTGATTATTGGAGTTAAGGCAATTCCAGAATTTAAAGTCTGACTTCCTGTTGTTTAGAAAGGCGTTCTCAGCCTTTTTCCCCCAACGGCACTCCTTGTGGATGACATTTGCACGGGCCACTTGCTCGTGGGTGTGGCCAGCCCTGTGTGGCATTTCTGTCACGCTATTTCTTACACCCCCTGCCTCTTTCAGGAAAGTGTGCGGGAATACAAGTGAGTCAGATTGATGTTGTTTTAAGGAATAAACTTGAATTGGCAATAATTTATATTTGAAACAGTAAACTGTTCACAGACTTGAGCTATTAATAGTAGCAAATGATGTGGGCCCACAACACGCCTGACGTTGCGCCTGGGGAGGTGGACACTCATGCGGGCGTGTAGACACACCCTGGAGGGCAGGAGGTCTACAGCAAATGGATGGCCAAACCTTGGAAGTGCCAACAGTCTCTGATGACTGCTTCTGTGTAAACGCTGCTTACAGTGATTGAATCTGCTTGCTAATGAGTGTGGCATAACTTTTCCAGTCAGTACTATGCAGGGGTTGAACTAGATAATCTAGTTCAACCACAGACACCTAGCATCTTGGGCCTGGTTAAATTATTATAATTCATTTTTGTTTTTGCTCTGTCGCATCCACCAATGCTCTCTTTAGAAATAAAATGTTTCTCTTTAGAAAGAGAAACACACCTTCGTGCATTAACCTAATCAGCAGAGAAAGTGGATGAAACTTAAACAGGTATCCGAGGTCAAATTTGGACTGAATGGGGGAATTCCCTGGTAGTTCAGTAGTTTGGACTTGGCGCTTTCTCTACTGGGGGTCAATCCCTGGGCAGGGAAATCCTGCAAGCTGTGTGGTACACAAAGGGGAAAAAAAAAGCTTGGACTGAATGAGCTTTGATCCATCTTCAGTTTGCTTCAAAGCTTTGCCATGAAATAAATGTAATGACAAGGCTGCTTTGAGGTTGCAATTGGTGTCTTAGCTTGCTTCCTGAAGTCTGAGAGCCATCAAAGGGATTCTGAGGTTGGGCTAACGACTGGTCTCTACTTGTGGTGGAGCCTCTTTCTTTCACCAAGATTGCTCCCTGTAAAGCTGCTTCCGGCCCCATTCCCTGCTTTTCTGCACCCTGAATTAGAATCTTCTTGTAATACCTCACTAAGCCATGGTCAGGACAAGCGAAGGGAAACAGCTGGGGTTTCTGGGTTGTGGTTTAGACCAGGGGTCTGCCACCTGTGGGACCGAGTGCCTGATGAGCTGAGGTGGAGCTGATGTAATAAGAATAGAAATAAAGTGCGCAATAAATGCAGCATGCTTGAATTATCCTGAAACCATCCCCTCTCCACCCCAAGTCTGTGGAAAAATTGTCTTCCACGAAACTGGTACCTCATGTCAAAAAGGCCGTGGACTGCTGGTTTAGAGGAATAATGAGTGAGAAATTATAGGTGTCTTCTAAGGAGTGTCTGAACTTGTCCTCACCAGTGAGAAAATTCTACCACCAAATGGTGGCATAATTTGTAGAAGAGATTCCCTATGGAGAACTGTTTCCAAGAGGCACCCCCCCCCACCACATACACTTTCTCTCAAGTTTTTATCAATTACAAATTATATAATAGTGTCAATATGGTCATAAATCTTCCATTAGTTTATTAACATGAGAAACAAATTATGTATGCAGATATATACTGGAGTAGACAGCTATTTCCTCCTCCAGGGGATCTTCCTGACCCACAGATTGAACCCACGTCTCCTGTGTCTCCTGCACTGCAGGCAGATTCTTTCCCCTCTGAGCCACCTGCGGAAGCCTTCCTATTGAGTCACCATTATGTCACTAACATTCAAGTTCTATGGACTCACATCAACGGAGTTGGAAGATCTGGGAAGTTAGCCTTAGTCCTTAACACATTCTGAGACCTTAACTATTTGAAATGACTATTTCCCAACCATTCTGACTGCAGTTTTCTATCTAGTTAGCCCTTGGATTACTTTTTCCTGCTATTCCTGATCAGACATCTGGCCGGTGAACTTGTCCAATATCTCTTAATCTCCCAAACTGACTTCATCCTTTCTCTGCCCAGGCTTGAAAACATGGCCCACCACTGACCCCCTTCCTCTCTCTTCTCCAGATGGTGCCAGCAAACTCTAATCTTTCTTTGTATTTATTTATTTTGACTGTGCTGGGTCTTCGCTGCTGTACAGGCTTTTCTCTAGTTGCAGGGGGTTACTCTTCACTGTGCTGTGTGGGCTTCTCACTGCAATGGCTTCTCTTGTTGTGGAGCACAGGCTCTAGGTGCATGGACTTCAGTATCTGAGGCACGTGGGGTGAGTAGCTGTGGTTTCCAGGCTCTAAACTGTAGGCTCAATAGTTGTGGATCACGGACTTAGTTGCTCTGTGGCATGTAGGATCTTCCTGGATCAGGGATTGATTGAACTAGAGTCTCCTGCACTGGCAGGCAAATTCTTTACCACTGAGCCACCAGGGAAGCCCAGTAAACTCTAATCTTAACCTCTCTACTGTCACCCATGGAGAGCTGAGGGATACTGGACAACCTCTTACAACCCAGCCCACTGTTAATCCACAGCCTCATGGACACACAGTGGAGTGTTGATACTGTCTGGAAACTTTGCCTGTCTACCATGCATGCATGAGTGCTCAGGCATGTCCAACTCTTTGTGACCCCATGGACTGTAGCTCACCGGGCTCCTCTGTCCATGGAATTTTCAAGAATACTAGAGTGGGTTGCCATTTCCTTTTCCAGAAGATCTTCCCAACCCAGGGAACAAACCCACATCGTTTGCATCCTCTGCATTGGGAGGCAGATTCTTTAGCACTGGCACCACTTGGGAAGCCCGGAACCTTTACACAAACCTCTGGAGACCCAAACAGCCCCTCATCTGTTAAAGAAGCTTCTGCCAAGGTCTGTTACCTAGAAGTCCCCTGCCCTCCTCGTCTCACCTCACTGTCAGTACACTGCCTTGTCTCTTGCTCTAGAAAGAAGACAGGCATCAGGCAGGAACTCTGCACCTTTATCCGCATCTGCACCCATCTTCCGTCCCTTCTGAAACACCAAGGCCAGCTCCTCAGCAGGTTTCTGGATTTCCACGACTCCTCCTGGCTGGGAAGCACTTGCCTGGGGGGTTTTGCTCTCTGCCTTCCTCCTTTTCCACTGGCTTTTTTCCTCTCAGCATTGAATCCGTGTGTCCTTTTGAAATAAACGTGTTGCTGTCCTTGTTCTTGTGTTTTCCTTCTCCAGCCAAGCTTCCCAGAGAAGTCGCTTGCTTCTGAGTTTACTCGCTCATCTCCCGTTCTCTTTAAACCCACTGCTGCCTGACTTAACGCACACTGTTTTCCCCAAACACGTCACTCTGGTTCTAGTTACCAAACTGTGGACATCTGGGGACCTTATCTCATTCAGCCACTAACTGTTGACCTTGTTTTTGACATTCTTCTTCCTTTTCTTTCAAGACCTCTCACTGTTTGTTCTCCCACCTCACCATCCTCCTCCAAGGTAACGTCTGCTCCAACAAAGTAGAAACAATTGGGTCTCTCTGCTTCTGCTCTTCAGGTTAGGTTTTCTCTTTCTAGAACAATCTTCATGCCCTTCTCTTTCCAGCTAACTGCTGCCAGCCTTTTAAGTTACAACTCTGACACACCAGGCTTCCAGGAAGGCCTCCAAACTAGAGGCAGCTTCCATTTTCTTTGCAGCCACACCATCCCGTGCAAACCTGTAGTTAGTGCTGTGCACGCATGTGCGCTCAGTCACTCTGTCGTGTCCAGCTCTTTTGAAACCCCGTGGACTATAGTCTGCCAGGCTCCTCTATCCATGGAATTTCCAGGCAAGAATCCTGGAGTGGGTTGCCATTTCCCACTCCTGGGATCTTCCTGACCCAGGGATTGAACCAGTGTCTCTTGGATCTCCTGCATTGGCAGGTGGATTTTTTACCACTATACCATCTGGGAAGCCTGTATTTAGCACTAGATGGCTATAATTTTAATTTCCAGTTTATTGGTCTGCTGTCAACCTCTTGACAGCACTTTATGCACAGAACTTGGCATAAAGTGGATGGTCAGCAAAAACTGGTCTAATAGAATTGAATCCCAACACGTGAGAGAAGTCCTACACTGGAGAGGACCCTTGATTATGCTTCTACAAACATTTGCCTTTAGTCTTGGCATGGCAAATGACCTTCCCCTCTCTACCTTCTCTCTTTCACTTACACACTCTGGAAGATGCAGAATCTTGGTAGTTTACAGATGCTCAAGAAAGCTACCCTTGGTTCCTTCTCCTATGGATGAATGTCGTGAGATGAACATATAGAGAGTTGTGGAATGTGCAGAGCCTGGCAGACTATAGTCCATGGGGTTGCAAAAGAGTCGGACACAACTTCTTGGTTGTGGCAAGAAGATGAAATTGGAAGCTAGTACAGGCCTGATCAGGGCTTCTTAGGTGGCACAGTGGTAAAGAAACACGCTGCCAATGCAGGAGATGCAAGAGATGCCAGTTCGATCCTGAGTTGGGAAGATCTCCTGGAGAAGGAAATGGCAACCCACTCCAGTATTCTTGCCTAGGAAATTCCATGGCTGGAGGAGCCTGGCGGGCTACAGTCCATGGGACAGCAAAGAGTCAGACATGACTGAGCACATGTGCGCATAGACCTGATATCACAGTTAAGGTCAGACCAGAACCGTGCTCCCCAGCATCTGTGAGGGAGATGCTTATCATATGTCAGCCTGTAGGTGCCTCCCACGTAAAGTAACAAAGAGCCCCTTCCAGTTCTTGGAGGCTTTCTGTGCAGAGTCAGAAGCAACATCATTGCATACCTTTTCTTATGAGTCTAGAAGCCAAAGGAGGGAGTGAACACAGGGGAGAAGGGAACCGTCATTTATTGATGACATACAGGAAGCAAGCTGCGCCACGTTCACATGCGTTAGACTGTTTCATATTCACCAACCTGGAGAGCAGGTATTATTATCCCATTTTCAAGTCTCACCACAGTTCATGAAACCCTGTGGGATAGCCTGTCCCTCACCACCTTCCAAGTTCATCTTCTTCACCCTCCTTCTTTTCTTGTCATGACAACAGCTTCCTTGCTGGCCCTTGAGCCTTGCTAAGCTGACTCCTGCTTTACGGGTCTTGGAATCTGCTTTCCCAAGCTATCATCAGGGCTCACTCCAATGTCACCTCCTTCCAGAAGCCTTCTCTGCCCACCCAGTCTAAAATAGCAGCCCCAGGACTTCCCTTGTGGTTCAGTAGTTAAGATCGTATACTTCCATTGCAGGGGGCACGGATTTGATCTCTGATCAGGGAATAAGATCCAACATGCCAGACAGCATGGCCAAAAAGTTAAAAAAAAAAAAAAAAAAAGTTGCTGTAGTTCAGTCGCTGAGTTCTGTCTGAGTCTTTTGTGACCTTATAGGACTATAGCCCATCAGGCTCCTCTGTCCATGGAATTTCCCAGGCAAGAATACTGGAGTGAGTTGCCATTTCCTTCTCCAAGGGGTCCTAAAATAGTAGACCCTTTATTCTCTAGTCCTTTCCCCTATTTTATTGCTCTTCTTGGGACTTATCATACCTGATCTTACATTATACATGTGTGTGTTTGGGTGTGTCTATATACATATATATATAGAGAGACATATATACATGTATCCTGTATTTTCAACTAGAGGGCAAGCATTTCTATCTTGTTTGCTGTTGTTTTGTCTACTGTCATGCCAAGGACCTAGACAGGCATCTACCATGTGGCAGGTTCTAGATCAATATTGAGAAATTCTCCTATTTCAGAAGAGAACACTGAGGCACCAGTGAGCATCATCAGATGTGAGTTCATCTCTCCTGGAGTTCTTGGGAAGGCAGGATTTTCTGAGCTGATTGCTTTGGTCCCCACCACCAAGCCCTGTCTCCTCCCTTCCCCAGGGCCTGATGCAGGTATAACCACCTTTGCTGATCCCTTCACATGCAGGTGGACTTGAGGCGCCAGTGGATTTCCCAGATGGTGGAAGAGGTGCAGAAAGTTGTCCATCACCTGACCACAGAAATAAGCTACCAAGACTTTCGATTTCAAGCCATCCCTTACTGTGACACGTACAATGAGAACATTAAGGTAAGCAGGTCACTTGGCTCTAAGTGCCCACCCAGTGAGCCAGGAAATGGGTGGGTAGTCTCAGTATGTGTCAGGCACTCACACCACTAAGAGTACCAATAAGGCTTCCTAGTATTTACCATCTGCACACTCATTGCATAGATGTTCCTGCAGTTGAGGTGACACATTCCTATGTAACAGATGATGAAAATGGAAGCTTGGAGAAGTCAAAGGACTTGATCAAGGCTTTTAGACATTAAAGCTAGAATTCCACCCAGGGCTTCTGATCCCAAAGCAAGTCCTAGTGTACCGATTAAAGTTCAGTGAAGCACACATTCATTTATTAAGCACCCACGCAATAGACCAGGCACTGCGTAGAGAGAGGACTCAGGGCATTGATGAGAAAAATAGTTGAAAGTGATAGTCGATGGGCTACAGGTCGGAGAAGAAAGAAAGTAGAAGAGGTGACCCTTAGAGATTGCAGGTGCCTCCTGGCAACCCAGTCCCTGCTGAGGAGTCCCACAGAACTGTGAGCCCCAGGCCCCTTGTGTGACAACCAGCACTCATGCGGCATTGCAGTGTGCCCAGAGCTAGGCTCACAGAGATCACACCCAAACCTGCATGCAGCCTAGTAGAAGGGACATTATGGTTGGCTCCCTTTTAGAGATGAGAGAAACGAGGCTCTGAATCTTTCTGAATCCCTGTGCTTCCCCCTCCCCCCGCACCGCTTTTAAAAATTTTATGTATTTCTGGCTATGCTGGGTCTTTGTTGCTGCTCAGGCTCTTCTCTACTTGCGGCGAGCAGGGGCTACTGTCTAGTTGCAGTGCAAGGGCTTATTGCAATGGCTTCTCTTGTTGTGCAGCGCAGGCTCCAGGGAGTGAGGGCTTCAGTAGTTGCGGCATGTGGGCTCTAGAGTACTGGCTCAATAGTTGTGGCCAATGAGCCTAGTTGTTCCACAGCATTTGGATCTTCCTGGATCAGGAATCAAACCCGTGTCTCCTGTATTGACAGATGGATTCTTACCACTGAGCCACCAGGGAAGCCCGCCATACTCCTACATTTTGTTTTTCTTATAACACATAAGAATTAAAGAGTTATATTATACTTTAATGTAAGTGAAAGTCGTTCAGTCATGTCCGAATCTTTGCAACCCCATGGACTATACAGTCCATGGAATTCTCCAGGCCAAAATACTGGATGGGTAGCCATTCCTTTCTCCAGGGATCTTCCCAACCCAGGGATCAAACCCAGGTCCCACATTGCAGGCGGATTCTTTACCAGCTGAGCCACGAGGGAAGCCTTAATATAAGTAGTAAACTTATACGTACACATGCCCCAGCTCTCACATAAGACCGTGAGCTCCTTGTTTATAAGGATCATGTCTCTTGCTTGTTCCCTTCATAGTACCCAGCATGGTGGGTGGCCCATGGTAGACATTCAGCTTCTGCTGAATGAATAAGTAAGCAAAAGAATTACTACCTGAATGAAAAACCATTGCTCTGCTAAGTTGCTTCAGTTGTATCCAACTCTTTGCGACCCCATGAACTGTAGCCAACCAGGCCCGTCTGTCCGTGGGATTCTCCAGGCAAGAATACTGAAGTGGGTTGCCATGCCCGCCTCCAGGGGATCTTCCTGGCCCATAGATCGAACCCAAGTCTCTTATGTCTCCTGCGTTGGCAGGTGGGTTCTTTACCACTAGCGCCACCTGGGAAGTCAGTCCAGTACATTTCAAGTTTGGTGGGTACAAGGACCACCCACAAGATTCTGGGACTTGTGGATTTGGGGACAGTATCAGCTTTTAGGAAATTTACCCCAGGATGATAATTATAAAGTTATATTGGATCTTGGGACGTCAGAACATCATCTGCCCACCTCTACCACCCTGCCAACCTAAACAGGACAAATATAGACCAGTGACTACGAATAGAAACATAACATCACTTTTTCTAGAACTATATCTGGGGAAATTTCCTGCTGTTGTCTCACTTAGAAGTCATAACTTAAAATACATCTTGCATTTATATACATCATGTCCTATATAATACATTAAGTTTTGAAAAAAATAGTTACAGTGGGGCATATAAATACGCTTTTATTTTCTCTTGGATCAAATTCAATAAGGATGTATTAAGCACCATTTATGTGACTAATAACATGATACTTGGGTTTTTGGATTCCCATGCAAGTGGGTTCAAAAAAATGTATAGATTTTGAATGTCATAGTTTAGGTCCCCCCCTTGTTTTAATCCTACCACATTTCAATGGATACCAGAAGTCATGTGGACCTGTTACTGAATCGTGGGGTCTGGCTGCTCACCAGTCAAAAGCCAATAAACAGGCCACATTGGTGGAAAGAAAAGTTTATTTCAGGTTCGGTGACTGGTGGGGGAGGGAGGGCGTCTGTCCAAAGGCCGACTCCCCACCTGACAATCAGGGGCAAGAGCTTTTATAGACAGGGAGGGGGCTACTTGCAAAAGCAGCCCAGTCATCTCAGACAGTCATCTTCAGATTGGTCCTCGGTGGTCTGACCAGCATCACCTTGGCTGTTTTAGGTACAGTTAATCTTCAGTTGCAGGGTCAGTTTGTTTCCGTTTCTTTGAGACCCATTCTCGGAACTGAGGCAGCTTATGTCATGGCTACAGTCTGGTCATTGTGTAGTTAACTTCTCCAGCTGGCGGGGGTTTCAGTATCTGTAAGACATCTCAAGGATATGGCTCAGAATATTAACGACAGCCCCTGAGGAGGAACTAAAGGTCCTTGACCATGCTTCATGACTACATTATTATTATTTCATCTCCTTTGACTGTTTTCCTTTGTTTCCACGTGTTCTCACTTCTCTGATTAAACTTATTCTTTGACTAAAGTTTTCCACAGACAAAAGGCAGGCAGAGGACATGGGGGTGGGGCAAGGACCATAGGTTCCTGCTCCATTTCAGACCCGTCATCTCAAGAATCAAACTACTGTTCCCTGAGAATGAGGAAGATTCGGTTGCTGCTGATTTCAGTGTTCACCCCTGAATTCTCACCGACAGGTCCCTGGGCAAAAGTTATCCAGTTCCATTGTCAGAACTTTCCATGGAAAGGCGGTAGCTCCAGTGTATAACTGAGTGATGGGAAAACATACAGGGTGGAGCGGGCTGCTGTGTGATGTGGTTAAGTATCATTTCCCTTTGGTGGTACCGCACCATTTACCATCGTGGTAAATGCCTCTTGGACTATTGGCGTGACAGCTGCTCACCTGGTTCTTGTAAAAATAGAGTTAAGTCGATTCTTAGTGTTCACCTTTTTTCCCATTTAACTTAGAATCATCTCAGTAACTCCCATTGTCTCAACAAAAAGGTTTTCATTTCTGTGACTCTGTAAGGATTAGTCATTAAAACTGTGGATCATCAGTCCTCTCCACCCCTTCCCACCCTTAATTTATTATCAGATCTTTCATCCATCCCAGGTCATTCATTCTTTTTTTTATTATTATTTCTTTATTTGACTGCATCAGGTCTTGGTTGTGGCACGTGGGTTCTTTAGTTGCAGCATGCAAGCTCTTAGTTACAACATGAGGGATCTAGTTCCCCGTTCAGGGATTGAATCTGGGCCCCCTGCATTGTGAGCACAGAGTCTTAGCCACTGGACCACCAGGGAAGTCTCCCCAGGTCATTCATTCTTGACCAAGAACCAGCTCAGGAGAGAAAATTAACCACTGAATGAACAATCAGAACATCCAAGGTCAGGATCCAGCTCTGCCACTGACTGGCTGTGTGTCCGTGGGGAGACTTTGAACCCCTCCGAGCCTCAGGCTCCTCATTTGGTCAGTGTTAGCAAAGCCCAACTCGTGTGGGACTGTGAACACGACAGAGGCAAACGCACGAGCATTGGAGTGCTTGGTATGTGCAGAATGCAGTGACTGCTAGCTCCCTTCCCTGCTTCTTCTCCCCTACCCCAACCCCACCCCAAACGGCAGGTGCCTCTAGAGTTCTGGGTCCACTTCACTCTTTTTCTTGCAGATCCATGAAACCCAGGCCTCACTGAGTTAATTTCTTTGCCCGAAGCATTACAATGGGCTAGTGGCACAACAGAGATGGAATCCTCTGCCGACAGGCGGGCAGGTGGGCACGGTTCTGTCCTCCTTGTCACACTGCTGAGGGTTGAGTGGTTCACTGAGTGGCCTGGGTCAGCAGGGCGGCTCCCCCAGGGCTTCCGTCGCCTCCCGAGTCTACGGGCTGACACCCCCACTCTCCCCTTTGCTGACCCCAGGTCTTGGCTCCCACCCAGTTCCTCATCACAGTCCCGATGAGAGGCCTGGCCGGGTACAGGGAGGCCCGGCAGCAGCGCTGGCGCTACTACAGCCTGAAGGGCACCCGTCTGCCCTGCCCCCTGCAGGACCCAGAGGGCCTGCAGCAGTGGCTGGGGGTGGAGCAGTTTCTGAAGAGCCCCGGGCAGTGGCACGAGGCAGACGTGAACATCGAGGGAGACATTGTGCCCGCCAAGGTCCTCCAGGTGTTCCGGAAACTGGTCGAAAACGCGATTGAGACCTGTCACCTGTCAGGTGAGCCAGTCGGGGAGCGTACAAGGAAAGTGTCTGGCATTTCTGTTTTGCTCTAAAAACAAAAGTGTCCTCTGCTTGGGTGTTTCCTGAAGCTCACGCCCCTACATTGAGGATAAAATCATGTGCTTTTTACATCTGCCTAATCCTCATTACATGAATTAGCTCTTTTTTTCTTTTCCCCCTGGTGTGACACACAGAATGGAATTCAAACTCACAACACATGTTCGTGGCCTCAAGTGGATTACTGCCCTGGCACAGATAAGGCAGTCTTTGGGTTATGCACCCTTTCCAAGACGTTAGCTTCAAAACCTGAGTATTCTCATGAACAAGCAAATTCCTCATAAAGCTCAGATCTTTGTTATTAGCACATTTTCACCACAACACCCTCCAACTGACTGCCGTACTCCTCCAGTGTTCTGGGGCAGCACCCTGGGGAAACGCTGACTTAACAGCAGAACACAAAAGCCAGAAGCTATAAGGAGCCGATTATGTTTGACAACCACAGGAGCTTTTCTTTTTCCTTTTTTTTATTGAAGTATAGTTGATTTACAATGTTGTGTTAGTTTCAGGTATACAGCAATATGATTCAGTTATAGATATATATGTGTCTTTTCTCTTTCCGATTCTTTTCCCTTATAGGGCACTACAAAATATTGAGTATAGTTCCCTGTACTATGCAGTAGGTCTTTGTTGGCTATCTTATTTTTTAGTGTGTGTAGCGGAGTTTTATTAAAGTATGAAAAGGGACATAGAAAGCTTCTGACATAGACATCAGAAGGGGGACAGAGAGTGCCCCCCCGGTTATCTATTTTTTATATAGTAGTGTGTATATGCTAATCCCAAACTCCTAATTTATCCCTCTGTCTGCCCCTTTCATCTTTGGTAACCGTAAGTTTCTTTTCTATGTCTATAGTTTTATTTTTGTTTTGTAAATAAGTTGATTTGTATGCTTTTTTTTTTAGATTTCACATACAAGTGATATCATATCTTTTCCTTTCTGACTTTAGTATAATAATCTCTTTTTTATGGATGACTAATATTTCATTTGAAGAAGGCAATGGCACCCCACTCCAGTACTCTTGCCTGGAAAATCCCATGGACGGAGGAGCCTGGTGGGCTGCAGTCCATCGGGTCTTGAGGAGTCGGACACGACTGAGCAACATCACTTTCACTTTTCACTTTCCTGCATTGGAGAAGGAAATGGCAACCCACTCCAGTGTTCTTGCTTGGAGAATCCCAGGGATGACGAAGCCTGGTGGGCTGCCGTCTATGGGGTCGCACAGAGTCGAACACGACTGAAGCGACTTAGCAGCAGCAGCAGCAGCAATATTTCATTGTATATATAGACACATAGACATATATATACATCTTCATTATCCATTCATCTGTTGATGGACATTTAGGTTGCTTCCATGTCTTGGCGATTGTAAATAATGCTGCAATGAAATTTGGTGTGCATGGATTTTTTTGAATTACAGTTTTCTCACAACCCCCAAATTCTAAGCTATAGTCCATGGGATTTTCCAGGCAAGAGTACTGGAGTAGGGTGCCATTGCCTTCTCCCATGTATTATTCTAGGAAGTGTAAATTGCTGTCCCCCCCTTTTTAAAAGAGTTTTTATATTTGTAATGTGCTTACTTGGCAATTCAACAATTCCAGTTCTAAAATACATTCCTACAGATACACAAAGTAATAGGCACAAAGATATCCAGTGAAATAGGCTTGGTAACAGTAAGTAGTCAGAAATCATCTGATGGCTAACAAAGGAACACTGACTACATAAATTATGCTACATCTGCCTAGTGGACTTTTAAGCAGCTTTTAAAAATAATAAAGTTTGTCAATATGAGACTGGGGACTCAACATCTGTCTAGGCAACATTATTCATGCTCTATGAGTGTCCTGGGGTATGTTTCTCCAGGAAGACTTATGTTTGATTTTTCCTGGTACTCCCAGAAGTTCCACCTTACCTGGATGATTTGGGGATGGAAACATTCAGGCCCTAAACACAGGAGGGTGACTAATGCCTTTGAAATTCTAGGGAGGAGGGAAAATCTTGCTTTTTGTTGCTGTTGCGTTTTATATTGAATCAACTACCCAGAGCCCACAAGAAAAATCTATTTCTGTTAGTTCCTAATTTTCCTCAAGATACAGCTTTTCCTGACCCCAGGCTTGTGAGGCTTACCACCTAGCCTTGGCCCATTAGACCCCCTCTCTGCCTCTCTGTGCTGTTTCTATACACAGAAGCTATAAGTATCAAGGGTTAATGCCATCAGGGTATTTTAGCAATTCTCCCACTTAGTACTTTCCTAAATAGATGTTCTTGCTTCATTGCTAGTTTCATATGAGTCTCCTGCTTTCTAGCAGTCTCTTTCCTTACTTGCAAATAATGTTTCTAAACTTTTATATGTCTTAGAGGCCATGGGTTTGGAAATCTCCAATCCAATATATGACTTTAATGGAAATCCCTCCTTTAATTTCCCTTTTAAAATACTTAGTTGACTTTGGCATTTTGCATGTATTTCTCACTAATGGAGAGAAATTAGGATTAAAAAAAGAATGTGGTGTGTGTGTATACACACAGAATTATGAAAAATTCCCGTGCAACATCAGTTCAGTCGCTCAGTCATGTTCGACTCTTTGCGACCCCATGGACTGCAGCACACCAGGCCTCCCTGTCCATCACCAACTCCCGGAGTTTACCCAAACTCATATCCATTGAGTTGGTGATGCCATCCAACCATCCCATCCTCTGTCATCCCCTTCTCCTCCCACCTTCAATCTTTCCTAGCATGAGTCTTTTCAAATGAGTCAGCTCTTCGCATCAGGTGGCCAAAGTATTGGAGTTTCAGCTTCAGCAACAGTCCTTCCAATGAATATTCAGGACTGATTTCCATCTGTGCAACATAGTTAAGTGAAAAGCCAAACTGCTGAACAATATGAAACTCCATTTGTGTAGAAAGCAAAGGATTTGCATGTACTTTTGCTTGTCTAGACAGAATAGTTCTGAAAGATTCTGTAATGGAGATAGTTCATGTTGAATGGTTTTTACAATGTAGAGGATGCTTTCATGGATTATTTAATTTAATACTATTGGCAATCCTGTTAGAGTTAGGATCATTTTTCTAACTGTTCTACAAACAAGAAACTGAGATTTAGAGAGATCAAGTAATAGGCCGAATTTCACACACCAAATAAGCAGAGCTGCAGAAGCCAGGTGTGGACTAGGCAGGCTGGAGCTAATACGTTTGCTTACCTCCTCATTCTGCACTCAACACTGTTAATAGTGAAAGTGCAAATAAGAGATTCAAACTGGGCCAGGTTGATGAGGTGCTTTCAGTAAATAATGCTGAAGTGCCAGACGTTGTCATGTTCCTGTCTGGGCAGCTCTGATGAGATACAGACAATAAGCTGTTTATCACACCCCAGTCAAGGAGAGGAGTGTTTTCCTTTTGAACAACCTAACACAATTAATGAATGAGTTTTCATTTCCTTCTTTGAGCAAGGAAAAACAAAATAATAGATTTCGATTCAGGATGGCTCATCCTTATCTATAATGAAGGCAAGTTCAGTTCAGTTCAGTCGCTCAGTCGTGTCCGACTCCTTGCGACCCCATGAATCACAGCACGCCAGGCCTCCCTGTCCATCACCAACTCCCGGAGTTCACTCAGACTCACGTCCATCGAGTCGGTGATGCCATCCAGCCATCTCATCCTCTGTCGTCCCCTTCTCCTCCTGCCCCTAATCTGATGTCCCAGCATCAGAACCTTTTCCAAAGAGTCAATAATGAAGGCAAGCAAACAGACAAACAAAAAAACTACTGTGTATCTTTTGAAAGAAAGGGGAAACAGATTAGAAATGAATTCTAGTCTATCAACTGGAAAATGTCCCCAGACCCATTCCTTTTCTCTCCCTCTCTTTGCTTGGTTGGAAAAGACAATGAGAGCTTCTTTCTGTCCATTTGACCCTTTCAGCCAGTGGCCATGACACACTTGGAAGTACTTTATGATTACAAGGCTTACGGTGATAAATCCCTCCAAAAGTGGGCTAGTTAATGGGTGGTGGGAACAAATACCATCCCTGAGACTGGAACTTGGTTAAGAGACAGGTTAAGCTGAACTCCACCAAAGGCAAATGAATAAGTCAGGGGTCTGAGGCTATCCTAAATGTGGTTGGACACCTGGGTTATAGAAAAATGCTTGGGTTTCATCTTATAGTAGCAAAAACTATTTCTTTTCCTTGTATACTATGTCTCGGTTGAGCCTTCTGGAAAGAGTCAACTGCTTTTTTAGAAAAGGTACAGTAAAACCTTGTGGGGAGAGGATGAAGGAGAAAAGAAAACCCCACCAACAGTGAGATTTTCTAGCAATGCTTCTATCAGTATTTACTTAGCTAACTGTCTCATGTTGACATAAACGTGGGCTTCCCTGGTGGCTCAGATGGGAAAGAATCTGCCTGCAATGTAGGAGATGTGGGTTCGACCCCGGGGTCAGGAAGATTGCCCGGAGAAGGGAACAGCAATCCACTGCAATATTCTTGCCTGGAGAATCCCAGAGGAGCCTAGTGGGCTACAGTCCATGGGGTTGTGCAGAGTCAGACACGACTAAATGACGAACACTTTCACCTAAGTGTTTTTGAACACTTTGACCTAAACATGCCACCTTGGGGGTGCTAATGAAATTCTGAAAGTTGCTCCACCAGTTACCAGGGGCTGGCCCAAGCCACACCTCACAAATTCCTTCTTCAAACGCTGGTATCGAACCATTATTTGTCTTCTCATTGTCTGTCTGTCATTTACCACCAGACAGGGTCCGCATGCTAATGGACCACCTTGTAGTTCGAGTTGTTGTGGAAACCTCTGCAGGCCAGGTGGAACTACAGCTGACCCCCTCAGTGGACATCCCCACCGCCTGGTCCAAGAAAGCCCAGTGGCCTTCGTGTCTGAAGCGCTGGCCTTCTCCAGAGACAGTGCAGTGCATCAAGGTATCATCCTGCAGGGTCCCGGCTCACTAGAGGCGCTCTCAGCTTAACCACCCAGGGCATCATTGGCCGCCATCCAGCTTCGGAAGGATAACTGAGATTTCACTAGATCCCCAGAACCTGCAGGGGCACCTGGGAACCTGCTACAAATGCAGATTCCTGGGCCCGGCTCTGGGCCTGCTGAAGAGACCTGCGAGGCAGGGCCCAGAATTCTGTGTTCTCAGGAGGCCTCCAGGTGATCCTGGGGCAGGCTCAAGTCGGAGAACCACTGCCCGAGACAAAGTGGGCACAGCCTTCCCCGTGAACTGCCCACGTGCAAGGGGCTGGCCCAGAGGCTCCCTCAGTGTCCCCACGTGGGCCGAGCTGCCTGCCCACTGGCAGGGCCCCCATCCTAGTGGGCTGCTTCGGAGATGGCTTTCTCCCGGACCAGCCCCACCCTTCTCACTTCCCGCGGTGTTTCTCTCCCTCCCAGTCATTCGGGTTCAGCTTGCTGGCCTGTTCAAGCTATCACTGGCAGCTGAGCTTCTTGCGGGCGGAGCAGGTGCTGCTGGAGCAGCTGGATGAGGACGGGGGCTGCCGCCGGAAGTGCTTTCAGGCCCTGAGGCAGATGAAGGAGGACGTCTGGTGTCCGGGGACACGGCCTGTGATCACGTCCTACCACCTGCAGGTGAGGGGCGGCCCCAGCGCAGAGGGGCTGGGGCGGGGTGGGTCTCTCTGCAGTGTGTGTGTGTGTGTGTGTGTGTGTGTGTGTAGAAACAACCCCGCTGCGTGCCCACAGCAGCCCTGCCCAGGGTTCCCGTCTTCTCCTCTTTCCGCCTCCTCCCTTCCTTCTTCCGGTTCCCCTCTTCTCTTACTCCCTTTCAGTATTGCCTTCTCTGTCTCCCTCCCTCTCTCTCTCTCCCCCTATTTCACTCAACAAACCAACCCAAGTGCCCACTGTGTGCCAGCAACCCTGCTGAGATTCAGAAATGAATTATAGCATGCGTTCTCTACCCCGGAGAAGTCTACAGGCTGGTGAGATCTTGTGAGCTGCTCAGACCTCAGGTGGATTCACATTTTCCTCATGTGCATGCACACACACACCCACACTTTGTGCAGAGGAGGAAACCAGGAAATGCTGGGGTTACCCCCACGAACATGGCAGCAAACCTGAACTTCCAGGTTACACATCACCTGGCAAGGATTTTTTTTTAACTTTAATTTTATTTAATTATTTATTTATTTTTGACGGCCGTGGGTTTTTGTTGCTGCACATGGCCTTTCTCTCGTTCTGGTGAGCCGGAGCGATTCTTCTCACTGCAGTGGCTTCTCTTGTTGAGGAGCAGAGGCTCTAGGGCACGGGCTCAGTAGTTGTGGTGCTTGGGCTTAGTTACTGTGAAGCATATGGAATCTTCCCAGATCAGGGATCAAACCCATGTCCCCTGTATTGGCAGGCAGATTCTTTACCACTGGACCACCAGGAAGGTCCCCGGCAAGGATTTAGCATTAGACTGCTATGAATGCATTCACTCATTCACTCACTCATTCATTCACCCAGCAAATGTTTCTTGAGATGTCTGTGGGCCAGTCACCTGGCCCCTGCACCTGCTGTGTGCTCTAAACATGGAGGTGCAAGCTGAGCAAACACGACGTGGTCTTGCTCTTGTGTAGCTTGTGGTCTAGCAAGGGAGACAGATGTTGGTCAACAGTCTACAGGTGCACGTGGAATTGTGCCACGTGGGGAATACTGGGAAGGAGAGGAGCATTGCTCTAAGAGGATGCAGGGCAGGAGAACCTGACCTGGACTCAGGAATCAGGGCCTCACCCCGGGGAGAGGGCTTTTGATCACACTCTCAACTCCTCATTCTCAAAGTTCCAACCACACTTGGTGAACTGGACACTCCTGTAATACCATGTGCATCACACTGAGAGTGGAGGTGTCTGACTCTTACAGACAGCACAGCCCCAGCCCCGCTGTTACCCATCTCAGAGCATCAGCCCCTCTCCCTGACCTTCTGCATGGGAAAGCGCAGGTTTCTGGGGTGTGCTGTGCCCTTCTGCACGCTCCTGTCTGTGCCCCGTCTCATCCAGTGGATGCCTGTTTTCTAGTCCTGTGTTACTCTTTCACTCCTAACACAAGCTATTGAAGGGCAGCTAGTACCAAACCCTTTGTATCTCTCCCAATGCTTCGTACATAGTAATTGCTCAGTAAATACTTGCTGATCATGGTCATGAATGACCTTACATTTCACCCCTCTTTTCCCCCTGCAGAATCACTAGTTTTTGCTTTGCTTTCTGTCTTTTCTGATAACCTGTTCTCCCTGTCCTGCCTGAGAATCTGTTAACATCTCATTTGCACATATAGCGAGGCCTTCCTCTTCTGGTTCAGCATTCTTAAAGTGTCCCCAAGCATGTCCCCCTAAAAACATACACCTATTCTCCTGGATCGAGGATGCATATTTTCTGAAGGTAGTCTAATTCATTTGGGGGGGTTAGCTTCTTTCTTACATAGCTTTCCACAGACCACGCTAGGAAGAGTCAGCTGAGAAGGAAACCCTTGGCTATCTCATATCACATCTCATACTCTTAACTAACCACTGACTTCATTGCTCCACAATCAGGCTGAATAGAAATGCTTTAAGTAGCATGAGTGTTTTAGGAAGATTGAATAGGGCTACCATGGGTCTTCCTACCCTTGACTGCTCTCAAAGCTATATTCCAGCCAGGATTTACTTGTATTCCAGTGACTTCTAGCTCATCTAGAGGATTTCAGGGAAACTCCTTAAATGTCTTCCATTTTAGTCTTCCTTAGCCCACCTGCATGGCATAATAAAATTGAACATTCTTAAGAGTGGGCATTTAAAAGGGGGAGGGGTTGTTTGTTGAGAAATCAAAACAGTACTGACTGCCTTTTCCTCTCGTCTTTCACTCTTGCTCCAAGGGCAGAATTCTCTCACGTGCAGACACTGGGATGGAGTTGGCTGATGGCAATGTGCTATTAAACACCACCCTGGGTGATGGCTTGAGTGTGTAGGATTCTTGCCAAGGCTTTAGTCCGGGGAAATTCGAAGAGACTGGGTTGCAAAACAGCATCAGGAAGGATGTACCAGTCGTGGTCACCTCCTAGAAGGTTGTTACATCCTTCCCAAAGAGGCTTCCCCCACTAACAATATTTTTTTAATTGGGTTTTTAACTTTTTTTTGGTCTTGCCTTACATCATGTAGAATGTTAATTCCCTGACCAGGGATCAAACACTTGCCCCCTGCATTGGAAGCATAGAGCCTTAACCAATGGACCACCAGAGAAGTCCCTCCCCCATAGCAATTTCATGTGAAGAAAGAACTTATCTTTCATTGGCTTATTTATGCTTAAACCTGCTCAAAGGCACAGAGGCTTGCTTATAATAGGCTTAAGTGCTTCTGTTTGCTTAGGGAGATAAAAGCTTAACTACAAGAGGAATTAAAACATGTTTTTGTATCTGGGTTATCTTGACTAGCATGAAATTATCTCCAACTCATTTACTCAAAACAATGTCCTCTAAATCAAAACACACTCAGGATCTTGCTGTGAACCTAAAACGGCTCTTTTACTTTTTAGTAAAGACTATATTTTAAAAGTACTCAGTATCTAAACCCAAACATTAATTCATTATTTCACTCAGTCAAAAAATGTTTACTAACTACCTCTCATGGGCCAGTCCCTCTGCTGAACGCTAGTAACATGAGTGTGAATACAAATAGGTCTTGTTCTCCACTCACATGGAGTTTGCTGTCTAGCTGTTGTTTAGTCACTAGTCATGTCCTACACTTTGTGACCCCATGGCCTGTAGCCCACCAGGCTCCTCTGTCCATGGGATTTTCCAGGCCAGAACACTGGAGCGGGTTGCCATTTCCTTCTCCAGGAGCTCTTCCCAACCCTGGGGTCGAGCCCACGGTCTCCTGCATCTCCTGTATTGGCAGGTGGATTCTTTACCCCTGAGCCACCTGGGAAGCCCTTGCCATCTAGTGATACACATAAATACACAGGAAAACGACCACTACTGTCATCGTTGCTGCTGAAATGATGAGAATGTGATGAATAAATGTGATGAAGAGAGTGTCATAGGGAAGTCTAAGCTGAAGGATGGGTTTCCTGGACAAGTCGGGAAGGAAGAATGCTCCATAGGGAAGAAGTGGGTTGGGCAAGGCCCTGTGATAGACGAGAGCATGAAATGAGGCCAGCGTGGATAGAAGGAGAGAGAGAGAGGGAGAGCACAGGGTGAGACCGGAAAAGAGAGGAGGGGCCAAGCTTTGTCAACCAAACCATGCTAACAGTTGTATTTTTTAATTAACAAGTAATGGGAAGACTTTGAAGTATTTTAGACAAGAAGAAACATAGATTGATATTTCAAAAAGATCACGATGGCTATGATATGGATGGCAATAGATAGGATGGTGCCTAGAAGAGGTGCAGGCTGTGTCAGGGGATGATATTATCAGTGATGAAGGTAAGTGGGTGGATTGAGAAATACACAGGCAGGAGGATTGGCAGGACTTGATAGGAGGTGGTAAGGGATCTTGCATAATAGCCTGAATGAACAGCCCTGGAAGCACACCAGGTACATTCGGGAGGGCCAGGAGTTCAGTTTGGACCTGTTATTGTTTTTGTTCAGTTGCTAAGTCATATCCAGCTCTTTGTGACCCTATGGACTGTAGCATGCCAGGCTCCTCTGTCTTCCACTATCTCTCAGAGTTTGCTCAAATTCATGTCCACTGAGTTGGTGGTACCATCTAACCATCTCATCCCCATATGGACTGAGATGACTTTCAGATGGCCAAGTGATACCAGGTAAGGAAGTCAGAGGAGAAAGTACCAAAGAGGCAGGGAAACCAGGCAGAGGAGGCTGGGGATCCTGAATCCACGGTTAGAACCCTGGGGCTCCTGTCTCCTCCTCCCAAGGCCACGTGAGCTCAGGAACACTCCTGAGGACACCCTCCTCAGTGGCCCAGGACGATGTCAGACACCACCTCTTGCTTCCGCAGATGGTGCTCTTCTGGACTTGTGAGAAGTACCCCTATCCCAAGGACTGGCAGGTCTTCAGCAGGGGGTTCCTGCGCCTGGTGAGGAAGCTGCACAAGTGTGTGAGTCAGCGCTTCCTCAAGCATTACTTCGTGCGGAAGAGCAACCTCCTGCAATATGCCAGTTCCTGCGAGCTGGACGCCCTGGCCCAGACGTTGGCCTTCTTCCTGAAGGACCCCCAGATCAGCCTGCCCTGATGCTGCCTGGCCTGGGACATTCTTGGACATTTCATTCAAGCTTGACCTCACTGTCCATGGATGGTTCCTCAGTCAAATGCTAGGATCCTGTCTGGGAGAGAAGCCACAGATGGCAGTTTAAATTACATCTACCCAGCAGCATTTCAGCGGGGGAACTTCTGCCCCATGATGTCTGGTCCACGCTCCCTGCAACCAAGCAAGCCTTTCTGGCCCACTAGCTACCTCTTCTGGGGATGGCTCTCATTGGGCTTCCCTGAGCCATAGATTCTGAACTGATGATGGTTCTGAATTTATTTTCCCTGACTCAGGCTCTGATTGTCTGATGGGGAGGATGTAGAATGAGAACCCCTGAAAGGCCAGGCATCATCCTGCTTCCCAGGAGTGGTTCTCCAGCCCACTGAGCACAGGCTCATGATTTTGCATTTGTTAAATGGGACTATCCCTTTGCCTCCCCCAGGGCAGGGCTGTGAGCCTTCAGGACTGTGCTGCTGCCCTTTCAAGGGGAAGGCGCTGGATCAACACAACGTTTTATTGTTGCTTTAGTGGCTGGGGTTTGCTTTCAGGATCAGTAGCACAACTGGTTGAATGATTACATCTGCTAGGTGGTTAGCATGCCTGTGTGGCCCCTGTGCCCTCCAGTTCTCCTTATGCTGGCTGGGGCTTGTGCGTCTACCTGGCCCCCTGGTGTTTTCTAAGAAAGGGAGCGTGGTTTTGATGCGTAATGGAGTCGAAGGTGGAAGTGCAGTGACCCCGGTGCTGGTTTCCCATGCTGTGGGTCAGGGGTGGGACTTCTACTTATGGAAGGAACTCAATGCTGTGATCTGCATGGAATGACTTTGGTGTCATCCCCCTCTCAGTTTCTTCCTTTGCTCACTTGGTTTGCTTACTTGTTCACTGATAAATATATGTTCATTAGGTACTGGGGATGCAGTGAAAGCAAGGTAGACAAAGACTCACCTGATGCAGATGACACCTAATGGTAGAGACAGGAAATGAACACCTGATAAATAAATATGATTATTGCAAATGCCCCAAAGGAAATAAACAGAATACTGAAATAGAGCCATGAAATAGAGGATGAAATTGCGAACAGCTGAAAGGGAAGAAAAGGGGGCCAGGGGCTGGCATGAGTCAGATCACTTGGCCTTGAAAAGCTGGTAAGGAATTTGTTTTTTACTCTAAAATCAGAGGTGTGACATTTGACCTCTCCAGAAGCAAAAGGTATCATGACTTGATTTGCATTTTAAATGTTCATTTTAGAAACTGTATAAAGGGGGTCTGGGGACCCACACTAGGATGGGGACCCTGAAGATGCTTGAGCCCACGTATTTGAATTTCACTGAGATCGTCAAGGCCACACATCCTGTGAAGCACACAGAGAAGGAATTCTAGAAGTTCTTGGGGGATTCACTTTCTTCTGAAACTCATTTATGCTTTTCAATTCAAGGGAATCCCTTATTACTTAGAACATTTCCCCCAGATATATAATTTCTAAAAGCATGAACTGCTGATTTTTTTTAAAAAGAAAAGTCATGTTTGAAAACGGTACAATTATTTTTACAAAAATGCCGTAAGCAAGTATGGGGCCCTTGCATTGTCACATTGGAAACCATGGTTTTAAAATATCGAACAAGCATACCATTAGTTTATAGTTTTGAAAAACATGAAATTATGAGCAAACCAATATTTTGTTGGTTATTCTGCATTCAAATTCTCATATTCTTGAGAAACATCATTTTTGAGAAGGTGGTAGATATATTTTTCTAATGATGAAAACAGCTGATGCAAGTTTTAAAACAGTCACAGAATTCCAAAAAGTGAAAGTTGATTGTACCATTGAACTGAAGTGTATGTATGTGTATGGAAAGGAATGGGACTGACATACTCCACAGCCTGATTCCAGTAGATAATTCCCACCTTTCTCTACAGTTTTGTGGGTTTTTTAAGAAAGTACAACTATGTGCACATTCCTGGGAGTTCCTACTACTGGCCAGCAGGGGGCAGTGGGGTACTGCATATGAAAACAGGCAGGTTCCCACCCATACAGCGCAGAGCCCAGCAGGTGTCGCCCCTCTCAGCCCATAATTTAAACTGGTCTCTGCAAAAGGGAACCAAGGGGAGAGGACTTCAGCTGATGCTGCATTGTTCTTTTCCTGCCATTTTGGCCAAAAAATTACCGTCTTTCTGGTTAAAGCTCAAACTTAGCAACGGACTCTATGAGAGGATCGTTCATCTATTCCATTTCCTTGGATAGATTACACAGCTCTGAGAAATCTCACAATATTACTCTTTTATTCAGGTCAGATTTTTTTTTTTTTTAATTCTCCCAAACCCCTTTTTCATTCATCTCCACTCTTCAGGCGTCCCCCAACTATTTTTTTAGTGGAATGGTTGGCATTCAGAGATTGCAGTTGATTTGCTTGCATTCATATCCCACTTCTGAAACTAACTGCATGCCCTTGGCAAGCTGTTCAACCTCTCTAAATCTCCATTACTTTATGGGCAGTGTGGGCTGGATTGTGTCCTCCCAAAATTCCTATGTTGGAGCCCTAACCCCCCATACATCAGAATGCGACTGTATTTAGAGCTAGGGGCTTCAAAGCTAGGGGCTGTTAGGGTGGGGTCCTAATCCAATAAGACTGATGTTCTTAGAAGAAGAGATGCAGTGGACAGAGGTGCAAAAAATGACCGCCTGAAAATTGAGGAGCAGCCTCAGGAGAAATCAGCAATGCTGGCACCTTGATCTTGGACTTATGGCCTCCAGACTGCGAGAAAACAATTTTCTGTTGTTTAAGCTATGCTGTGTAAGTCCGTGGTGTCTTGTTATGGTGATCCTGGGAAACTAATACATCATAAGAGAACATATACCTCACACTTTGATGGGGGGATAAAGAGAACGATGGATGTAAAAAGCTGTTTGTTTAAAGCTGGCATGTAACCATTGAATAAACGTTTAGCATTTTAGATGCCTGTTCCTCAAGTCTATTTGTGTACCTCTGCCATTCCTGATAACTGCTGCCACCCCACAGATAAATTCTTCATTGAGAAATTAGAAATCATCACAAGGAAAACATACCCATAACACTCCACATGTTCCATAAGCCCATCTTTTCCTTCGTCACTCTTGCTACAGTATGGGAAGAGATATCTCTCCTGATGTCTCCATGTGTGATGGGCTGAAGCCTCCTAGCATCTTGGGGTCGTCGTCCCATGTCTTTCCTGTAGCATCCTCTGCACCTCCCCCAATCATCACCTGCATCTCTTCTCCCCTTTCTCTCTTCAGCTTCCTCAATTATACATGTGTCTCCATTTCCTTACTTCTTCACACTTTTTTAATTGTGAAAAATATCATACATATGAGGGTCTAAACTGTTTGAAGAATTATAGTAAAACAAATACCAATATACTCAATATCTAGGTAAAAAAAAATTTTTTTTGCCACTTCTTTAGAATTCTCCTAGCTTCCTCTTCTGTTCCTTAGGCCCCTCCCTCCTTGACATAGGTCATCGTGCTCCCAAATTCTACATTCATCATTCTTTTGCTTTTCTCTAGTTTTACCATATTTCATTGAACCTAGTCCTCAACAATTGTGAGATGCATCATTATTTCATGTCTAAGAAAGAGAAAGTACTCCTAAGGGTAATGACAGAACACCATAAATTGTAAGATGCATCCTAATTTTAGGTTAAAATGTGAAAAAGTATATTTTAGAATCAAGAAAATGTGACCTGTGTACATCCCAATTGTCTTTTTAGTTTTTAAGGTTTATGTAAACGGAACCATCCTGAATGAAGTCTTCTGTGGTTTGCATCTATGTCCACAGTGTACCTTGAAACTCCCATGTGGATGCATGTGGCATGGTTGTTCCTTTTAGCTGCCGTATAATATTCCACTGTGAGATTATGCCATTTTATATATCTATGTCAGTTGGGCCTCTGGGTTGTTCCTAGTTTCAGTGATTAGAACTCTTTCTATGCACAGTCTTATACATGTCTTCTGATACTCTCAAGTCTCTTAACCATACATATATTAGAGTGAAATTTCATGTTCAAGGAATATAAATTATGTTTCAATTTATGAGGTAATGTCAATATATCTTCTGAAGTGGTAACACAGATCTAGATCCTTCATTTTAATGGATGTGAATTTTCACTGACTTTCTCCATTATAATGGGGCACATTTTGTGTCTTGTTTAAGAAATCGTTCCCATTTTTTTAAGGTCACAGACATATGCTCCTATATTGTTCTCTAAAATTTTATAGTTGTTCCTTTTACTGGATTTAGGAAGTGCCCTCTATTTTTTTCTATATTTCAAGCATAAATTATTATTGAAAGTTTGGTAAAACTCCCTTAAGATACTATCTGGGCCTTGTGTGTGTGTGTGTGTGTGTGTGTGTTTTTCTTTTTTGGTGAGAAGATTTTAAATTATTAATTTCTTTCCTTAAGGGATAACGGATATTCAGGTTTTCTATGTCTTCCTAAGCAGGTATTGTCAATTTGTATTTTATTAGAAACCTACCCATTTTATTTGTTTTCAAATTTACTGGCAAACTTGTTCATAATACTTTATTATTATCTATTTGAATTCTGATGCAGCTGTGTACATCTTTCTTGGCGATCTGTTAGAGACTAATCGAAGAATCTGTTGTGACTGCTTATCCATTATATACTTGCTTTCTGTTTCGTTAATTTCTGCTCATGTCTTTATTTCCCTCTACTTTCCTCAGGTTTATCCTGATGTTCTTTCTATAAATTCTTAAATTAATGCTTAGCTCCCCAGCTTTTCTGCTTTTCTGACTATGGACCTTTCCTGTCCATACCATTTTAGTGAAATTTTACGTCTTTTGGTATGTTGTATTTTCATCTTCTTTCAATTCTATTTACTTACCAATTTCTACCATGATTTCTACTTTGACTCATGAGGTGCTTAGAATTTTTTAAAAAGTAATATTTTCAAAAATATATTGTGTTCCCTAGTTATGTTTTTGTTACTGATTTCTAACTATATTGCATTATAGTCAGGGATGTCTGAAAGGCCTCAATCCTCTGATACCCTTCAAGTCCAGCTTTTTTAGCCTGGAACTGCTTCAGGGTACAAGCTGACAGGCAATGTTCAAGAAATGTCACCTAGATCACGTACTGCTCAAATTTTCTGTATATCACAGACTACCTTTTGCTGCATTTTCCAACATTTACTGAGACAGTTGTTTTAAAATCTCCCACTATGAGTTGGATTTTTCCATTTCTCCTTATCATTCTGTCAAACTTTTACTTAATATACTTCGAGATGATATTGTTAGGAATATACAGATTTAGAATTTTTACATCTTCCCAGTTAATCCAAGATTCTGTCATTGGAAAGTGATCTTTTTTAAACTATTGTAAATATCTTGCCTAAATACTGATTCTGTCTGATATTAATATAGCGACATCACTTTATTTTGTTTCCCTAATGCCTAGTACGCAATTTCCCAGCCTTTAACTTTCACTCTGTTTGTATCTCTTTTGGTATATTGTATTTTCATCTTCTTTCAGTTCTATTTACTTATCAATTTCTACCACAATTTCTGCTTTAACTCATGAGGTGCTTAGAATTTTTTAAAAAGTAATATTTTCAAAAATACATTGTGTTCCCTAGTTATGTTTTTGCTACTGATGTGGTTAATAACTATCACCTGTAAATGGCTGATTTTCTAAAAAATTCCATCTGACAGTTGAGATCTGTAACTCTAATGCTTAGTCCACTTACATCTTTTCTGTTGAATAATGTATGTGGATGTAATTATCTCTTGTTTCTTTCTTTCTTTCTTTCTATTTGACCCATTTCTTGCTCTGCCTCCCACACCACCTTCTTGCCTTTAAAAAATTAATGCTTTTTTCGTACCTTCCCCCCCACACCAGTTTAAAAGGCTCATACCCTATCTCTGTCCTTTTAACGGTTACCAAATCTATACGTAAAGACTAAACTCTATAGTCAAATGTTGGCCAGCGCCTTTCCTCTCCTCTCTTAACAAGGAATCTGGAAGACCTGGCTCCTTGCAGTCCCCCTTCCACGGTACCTGCTGCTCTGAGGCGGGATTTTGGTTCTAGCCTGTTTGCCACCATGCCCCTCTCCACACACATATACACAGATGTCAAATGGATATTTTCTTATTATTTATAAATGTAATATACTTTCATATATTTATGTTGTACCACATCTTATTATATTATAATTTTATAATATAATCTTTTATAAATAATGTAAGTAATAATTATCATTTACATTTTACTGACATATTTATCACTATCTGTACTTGCTACTCCTTGAATTTCAAACTTCCTGTTCAGGATCACTTTCGTGCTGCCTGGATGATATGCTCTGGCGTGAGCTATAGTGAGAGTCCACAAGAGTAAGCTTTCTGTTTTTATTTGTCTGAAACTGTCCTTATTTGCCTTCATTCTTGAAAGACAGTTTTTCTGAGTGTTATGTTTTAGGATCTCACAGTTTTTCTCAGCACATTGAAGATATTTTCCACTCTCTTCTCTAGCCTCAGTGTTGCTGTTTACAAGTCAATCACTAGACTATTTGGTGTTACTTTGCTTTTTCTCTCTGGCTGCTTTGAATTTCTTCTCCTCTCCCACCCCTTCCCCCACCCCGTCTACCTCTTCCTCTTCCTCCTTTTTTTCTTTCTCCCTCTCTCTTCCCTTCCCTTCCACCGCCCATCTTGCTTTTTGTTTGGACTTGTTAAACTTCCTGAATTGGAAGAATGACTTCAGTATATCTGAAAAATTATCAGCATTTAATACTAAATGCTAGTTGCCTCCTTTGCATTCTCTCTAGATTCCATTTGAAAGGCAAATCCAGTTTAAATGCATAAGAGAGTTTATCATTCTGCCCTCTATGGTTTCATCTTCTTTTGTAAATTGTGTCTTCTTATCACTCAAAACTGCATTCTCAATCATTTCTGTGAGTCTGTTGTCTGGTTAACTAACTCTTTCTTCAGCTGCATCTAATCTAATTTTAACCCACCCACTTAAATGTTTAGTGTTATAGTTCTCATTTTCAGTTCTCATTTAGGCCTTTTCAGTTATTTCTCAAGCCTGCCTGTTCATTCTTTAAAATCTCTTATTCTTGCTCATGTTTTTAAGCTTCTTTTCTATTCATTTAAGTGTACGAAACATAATTGTTTTATATTCCACATCTGAAATTCAAATATCTGAAATCTTTGGTTGTTTGCTTTTTTTTTAACTGATTGTCAGACATAAAGCTTATTTCTTTGTGTGTTTTATAAATTTTTAAGGTAAACTGTGCATTTAAAACTTTACCTGTTGAGAATTGTTTGAGGTCTGGATTGAAGTTGTTTGGGGTACCCAGAAAGGATTTCTTTTTAATTCTGCCAGTTATCTGAGAGTACTACCAACCCAAGTCCATTTAAATTAAATTTAAATGCTTGAGATTTTTCAAGGCCAACAGATGGATGAATTCAGACAAAAATATTTGAGGCTAACTTATGGTTGCAAATCCTGGGAGGATTCATTTCCCTCCACCCAGTGCCAAGGTCAAGGCAAGCTCGTTGCCTTCTTCATGGCAGATTTATTTCTTGTTCCCCTTTATTCTGAGGATTTAGCCTTTGAGCTCTGGATTTATGCAGGAGAATACTATTAGACTTCCCATTTGGGCAGGCCCTACACTTGCACAGCTGCCAATGAAAGGTCCAGATCTCTAGGGATCAGCAAAGCCTCAGGGTAAAAGTGAGATGTGTTCACTCATCTGCCAGGGTTCCTAGTTCTACTTCATTTTGGGGGTCTATGGATTTATTGCTTTCATTCTATCTCAGGGAGACATTTATAAAGGTTAACCCAGCATTTGAGCTCCTTCAGTTAATGGGTCATCCAGTACACCTAATCTGCTATGCTATTGGCCATTTAGCCCAACCCAAGTGGAGAGTGAAAAAGTTGGCTTAAAGCTCAACATTCAGAAAACGAAGATCATGGCATCTGGTCCCATCACTTCATGGGAAATAGATGGGGAAACAGTGGAAACAGTGTCAGACTTTATTTTTTCAGGCTCCAAAATCACTGCAGATGGTGACTGCAGCCATGAAATTAAAAGACTCTTACTCCTTGGAAGGAAAGTTATGACCAACCTAGATAGCATATTGAAAAGCAGAGACATTACTTTGCTAACAAAGGTCCATCTAGTCAAGGCTATGGTTTTTCCAGCAGTCATGTATGGATGTGAGAGTTGGACTGTGAAGAAGGCTGAGCGCCGAAGAATTGATGCTTTTGAACTGTGGTGTTGGAGAAGACTCTTGAGAGTCCCTTGGACTGCAAGGAGATCCAACCAGTCCATTCTGAAGGAGATCAGCCCTGGGATTTCTTTGGAGGGAATGATGCTAAAGCTACAACTCCGGTACTTTGGCCACCTCATGCGAAGAGTTGACTCGTTGGAAAAAACTCTGATGTTGGGTGGGATTGGGGGCAGTGGAAGAAGGGGATGACAAAGGATGAGATGGCTGGATGGCATCACTGAGTCAATGGACGTGAGTCTAAGTGAACTCCGGGAGTTGGTGATAGACAGGGAGGCCTAGCGTGCTGCAGTTCATGGGGTTGCAAAGAGTCGGACACGACTGAGTGACTGAACTGAACTGAACTGAACTGAAGGGAGCGGAAAGTTAAAACATCAACCCAAACGTGGCTTCTGCTTGGCCCTACGTGACAAATCGAATGCTGCCTCTCAGTTCCCATCCTGCGCAGCCTCTGGGAAGCATTCGGCACAGTCCAGCTCCTCCTCGCGCCACTCTTCTCAGACTTCCTGTGACACCCCTGTCTCTCCTCTCTCCCCGCTCCTTCCCAGTCTCCTTTCTGACCCCTTCTCTGTCCACCCGTAAATGTTGTCACCCCTCCCTCGAGGGCTCAGTCCTGGGCCGTCTTCTTCTTCAGACTTTCCAGATTCAACCTAGGCAACTTGACCACTCCTGTAGCTCCAAATACCATCCAACATCCCAGGATGGATGGTAACATTCGTCTCCAGTCATACAGCTGCCTTCCCTGTTCTTCCTGGAATATTCTAATCGTGACTTCACCTCAGGACTTTTGTCCTTGCTGTTTCCTCTGCCTGAAGACCTTCCCTAATTTCTTTACATAAAATAGTATTAGTGGTCTCCATCTCTTCTTCACCCCAGTCTTGACATATTCTACCCTCCTTCTCTGCTTTATTTCTATGGGTACTACCATATCTGTCTATCATCTCCCACCAGATTGAAAACTCCATAAGGAAGGAACTTTTGATCTGCATTCTTAAGGTTGTTATCTTTACAACCCTGGGCACAGAGTAGGTGCCCGATAAATACTGTGTTGAATGAAGATGCAAAACTTAAAAAAAAAAAAAAAAATTAACCTTTCAGTTCTCAAGTTTCTTGGACTTTGACATGCATTTGGATGTTTTTCTTGCCTTAAAAGCCATAGAATCACAGAATGTTCTAGCTCATAGAGAAAGTAGAGGTCTTCACATTTCCAGGAGAGAAACTGAGTTTCATACAGGTTGAATGACTGTTTTGGCTCAAATCACAAACTTTGAGGTGGTTTGTTATTGAAAGTCTTAAGTGCGTTTCCTTTCAGGAGTGCTTGAGACTTCTCAAGTGCAAACCAAAGAAATACAGGGAATGAAGTCTAAGTCAGACTGCAGTCAGTCACGCGTTTTCGGTGATTCTTCCTCATCTGTGCGCTCTGCGCTGGTTCACTCCCCTCACCCTCCACCCTGTTTCCCCTTTCCTGGTTGTCAAAACATCAGCAATGGGTGGGACCCCTTCTGGGACTTGCTTTTGTTCTCTCTCTCTCTCTCTCTGTCTCTATTTCTCACCCTCCAAAGAATTAGAATCTTATCCTCTGCCTGAAGACATTCCCTAACTTCTTTACATAAAATAGTATCATCGGTTTCCATCTCCTCTTCACCCCAGTCTTGATATGTTCTATCTTCTTATCACTTCTTTTCTCTGAATTAAAAATATACTGCTGCTGCTGCTGCTGCTAAGTCGCTTCAGCCGTGTCCGACTCTGTGCGACCCCATAGACGGCAGCCCACCAGGCTCCCCCGTCCCTGGGATTCTCCAGCAAGAACATTGGAGTGGGTTGCCATTTCCTTCTCCAATGCATGAAAGTGAAAAGTGAAAGTGAAGTTGCTCAGTCATGTCTGACTCCTAGCGACCCCATGGACTGCAGCCCACCAGGCCCCTCCATCCACGGGATTTTCCAGGCAAGAGTACTGGAGTGGGTTGCCATTACTAGTGGGTTTAAAAAACATGAGAATGTGGGAAAATAACTCTAATGACCATAGAGAGATCCTGGGTATGGAGGGGGCATCCCCTTCATTTTACAGTTGAGAAGACAGAGGCCAAAAGAGAGGAGGAAAAGTTATTTATTATGTCCCAAACGGAATTCTCAAGTTCCCCTCTCAACCCTACCCTCACCTCAGTAAGTAGAATCATTATTTGACTATTTGCTTCAGCCAGAAATCCAGGAGTCACCCTTGGATCCTCTTTCAATCACCCAATACCTTCAATCCACCAGCAGATAATTTTCAGTCTACTTTCAAATGTAGTTCAAGTATGACTCCCCTATACCCCCCGAAGCTGCCCCACCCTTGGGCAAGTTCATCCTCCTCTCCTTTCTAAACTCTGCAGGTATTTCCTAATTTGTCCCTTATATCCGCTTTTGCCACACCCCCCTATCCCACCAGAGTCTCCTCCACACACGAGCCAGAATGGTCTTTTCCATGTGTCCATCACACCATGTGTTTCCCCTGCTCTAATCCTCCCAACAGCTCCCTTTCACTCAGAAAAAACTTGGAACTCCCTTCCACAGCTCACAAGACCCACATGATCTGCCTCTCTTGTCTCTGCCCTTGCCCACTACCGCTCTTCTTTACTCTGTGCCAGGAACAGGGCACCCATTCTCTTGTCAAGTTCATTCCTGCCCCAGGGCCTTTATACCTGTTTGCCCCTCTGCTCAGAAATCCCTTGCCCTACCTGTGGTCACAACCCACTCCTCCCTGTGCAGTCTAACAGATAGCACCCTTTCCCTCTGCTCCTGCCCCGCTTCACTCTCCCATAGTGGGTTGCCTGGTCCCCTATTAGAGTATAAACTCCGCACCAACACAGAGGTGGTCCCACTGCTGTATCTCCTGCACCCAGAACAATGCTGGTACATAGCAAGTACTCAATGCATATTGGTTAAATGAATGAAGGAATGAATTGATTTTGCTCCATGACAGGCATCTACTTCCTGGCAAGGTCTGGACTTGAACTCAAGTCTTCTCACTCTCCTATCAGGCTCTTTCCCCCACAAAGTAACATTTTGAGGGGCCGAAGAATTACATCATTAGCTTTAGAGAAAGAGAAATTACCTCTGGCTCCAAAAACCTTATTATTATTATTTTTTTTCCAGGAAGGGCCTGGCTCCTCTCTTGCTGCAGAGCACAGCAGTGGTGCAGCAAAGCCAGGATGCTCACTCATGCTGCAGAGGGGCGGGCCCACGTCAGGGCATCTCAGCCTCCCTCCACCGCCAGTGGGGATCTGGGTGTGTATTCATTGCAGAGGCTACTACTCAGTCGGCATTCAACACATGCATTTTGTGAACAGTAAGCCACACACACACACACACACACACACATACACTTTGCATTTAAACAAAGCATGTCAGAAAGGCCCTCACCCTCCCTTCCTGCCAAGCATGGGGACGAACAGTAGTGGGCTTGGCAGAAAGTCTCCGAGTCTAGGTCATTCATTTCCGCTCATTCAACCAGCTTATTTTTGGCTGTGGGACTTTCGTGAACTTCTGTCTTCTGCACTTGGACCTTGTAATCTATGACTCTCCTGTCAGGACCCACCCTTGAACACGAGTACAAAAGACCAGTGAGAGGGCTCCTGTGAGAGAGAATGTGGTTGTACATGAACCAAAACTCCTGGACAGCCTCGTGCGGAACCCTCATGGTCACGTGATACGCCACCTCTCTCTTCAGGGCACAGAGAGATATAAGAGTATTGCGTCCAGCACCCAACACAGTGCGTGCTCACTAGACAGTGCCCCAACCTGTCCTCTCAGGCCTGGGAGACCAGCCAGCCAAGCAAGCCAGGCTGCCCTGGGAGCAAAAGGCACAGCTGGGGACGCTGGTGGTGGCCGTGGGGGAGCTGTGGGGGGTGGGGGGGTCAAAGGGAGCTGAACTCTGTGCTTCTCGCCATCATCACAGCCGCTCAGCGGACCCCTCGCTCTCCTCTTGCTTTTTCTTCTCCTCTCCTGATTCCTTCCAAGATGTTCTTTGCCCACCGAATGAGATGCGAGGGGCATCAAGACCGCTCCTTGTCCTTGACTGTGTCCAGGGGCTACCGTTAGTGACTGGTGCCCTTGGTAACCAGGACTTGGTCTCTTGAAGGAGTGAGAAGGAGCAAGAAAGAGGGTGGAAACCGGCTCTGCGCAAGGCGGGCCTGGTAAGAGTCCTCGGCAGGCTGGGCTGGGAGGGATGGAAAGGAGGGGATTTGCGGTGCGATGGCCGTGGCGCTGCACTATTTAGGGCAGCAGGGGGCGCCCGCGGCTTCCTCGCGCAGACCGGCCGCAGGAGATCGGACCCTGGGGAAATTCCGCCCGCGCGGAGCCAGCCAGCCGCGGGGGCCAGGCCAGGACACTGCGGCCCTCGGCGCCGCTCCGCCCTCGCCAGCTGTCGGGAGCGCGCAGTACCCGCTCCCAGCTGCCGCTCCTGGGCCCCGCATCCACAGTTCACTCAGTGCCCAGGAAGGCACTGAGTTCCCATCCACAAGGCGGACCGTCCTCCCTGGGCTCTTCTTTGCAGTGGAGAGTGTTTACTGCACAAGGGGAGGCATGGTCACCCCAGGACAGACGTCAGCTCCTGCAGACCCATCGGGTGCCTCTGCAGGGCGCTTAGCCGCCTTCCCCGCGAGGCTGGAGGGGCCTCGGGAGAGGGAAGACAGCTGCCGCGCTCCCTGGAGCCCTTTTCCTTAGATAATGCCTGAAGGAAAAGGAGAGGGGAAAAGTAGAAGCCGGAGGCGTCCTGGTAGGAGGGTTGAGGAGAGGGTGGAGGAACGTTCCAGGACCGGAGAGGAAGCCAAGATGTGCTGAGCCGTCCTTCGTGTGGGGCAGTGTTTGGGGGGTGCTTTGTGCTTTATCGGGCTTCCCTGGTGACTCAGACGGTAAAGAATCTGCCTGCAATGCGGGAGACCTGGGTTCAGTCCCTGGGTTGGGACGATCCCCTGGAGGAGGGCATGGCAACCCACTCCAGTATTCTTGCCTGGAGAATCCCCATGGACAGAGGAGCCTGGTGGGCTACAGTCCTTGGGGTCGCAGAGTTGGACACGACTAAGCATAACAACACAGTGCTTTATCTATTTAATCCTCTCAACAACCCTATGAAGTAGGTGAAGTCGCTCAGTCGTGTCCGACTTTTTGCGACCCCATGGACAGTAGCCAATCAGGCTCCTCCGTCCATGGGATTTTCCAGGCAAGAGTACTGGAGTGGATTGCCACTTTCCTTCTCCAGGGGTCTTCCCCGACCCAGGGATCGAACCCGGGTCTCCCGCATTGTAGGCAGACGCTTTACCGTTTGAGCCACCAGGGAAGGCATCATCAACTCATTTTGCTGATGAGCATTTGGAAGCTGAGAGAGAAAAAGGAACTCCCCCAAGGTCGCCCCACTGGAGATGAACAGGGACATGTTTTTGCATTTGGCCTAAGGAATTCTCACAGTGCAGGTGACACTAGAGACACGTGGGGCAAAGCACACTAGGACCTGGGTTCCACGTGGAGACCTTGACCCCTCCTGCTGGCTCTGCCCCGGAGTGAACCTGCAGGAGCCAAGGGAAAGGAGCCTGGCAGGAAGGGACCCACACCCTCTGCTCTGGACATAGGACACTCCTCACATGGGCCAGGGTCAAAGTCCTCAGGGAGGGGGGATGGGTGGAGCACAGGGCATGATGTGAGAGGGAGGCCTACTTAGAATTTGCCCTGGGCTAAATTTTTCTAAGTGGCACCTTTGAACACTATTAAAAAAAAAAAAAAAAATCCTCAAAATTCGCTTTCACAGGAGTTAATCATTCACTCTCTCCACAGGCCAGGTGACCTTTGCCATGTGGTTGGGCTTTTGTTTGCTTTTCTTGAAAGTCCTGGAGTTTGTAATTGGAGCAATGTCCTTTCTGTAAAGGAGAAAGGAATTGGGGGTCTAGGGCAAATCGTGATTTTCTTCCTTGCCCGCCATCTCCCAGAAACATTTGCTCAGTGAGAGGTTATGAATCCAGGACTCAGAATACTAAGTGGATCATCTATAGCTGTGGCTCTGGGGGAAGGGGTGCTAGCTGTGGGAGACTTTAGGAGATAAAACATGCCACAAACAAAAGCCCAATAAAATCCAAGCCACCACCCATTCTGCACCTGATTCTTTTAGGAGCTTGCTCTTACCTGGGTGGCAACTAAGTTTACCAGTAGAGTTCATTCTCTAGGTGGGCTTCCCTGGTGGCTCAGATGGTAAAGAATCTGCCTGCAATGCAGGAGCCCCCTAGATCCAGAAGATCCCCCAGGAGTAGGAAATGGCAATCTGTTCCTGTATTCTTGCCTGGAAAATTCCATGGACAGAGGAACCTCGTGGGCCACAGTCCGTGGGGTCACAAAGAGTTGGACACGACTGAGCAACTAAGCACGCACGGACACACGGTATCCTAATCAGCTTCACACTTAAAGAGATGCAGGCGAGGGGCTGTTGAATTTGAACACTTCGGTCACCTAAAAGTTCATTGACCTCCTGGAAGAATTAAGGAGGGCAAATAGGCGGTGTGACCTTGGGCAAGTCACCCAACCCTTCTAGGCTTCAGATCCCCCTTCTGAACCTAGGAAGAGTAGGCTCCAAGATCCCCATCAAGGCCAGCATTCTATAGTCCATAATCCTGCAGGCTGCTGTCAAAGGCTCCCCTAGCTCTGTTCTGTCCCAGCTCTATTTTTGGCTCAGTGATTAGAGGGCTTGTCGGCCACACCCATATCTCTAACATTCTGACAGTTAGCTGCACATTTTCACTAGACATCCCACTGGGCTCTCAACCTTCAGATACCCCAGGCAGACACATCACCCCTCCCCTCCGCCTTTCTTCACAGCCCAACTCCTCTGACTTCTCCCTTTCTCTTCCTGGCTTGGGAGTTGGGGGCCTCAAACCATCTTTGCAGGCTTGCTGTCCTTCAGCCGCCATATTGCTTTGGTTGCCGAGACCTGAACAGGCTGGTCTTATGTGAAGTGCTCCGTTTCGGCATAGTCTCACGACTTCTGCCCAGTTCGGGCCCTCGTTGTCTGTCACAGGAGCTCTCGCCCCTTCCCCTCACACCCTCAGCAGCCCCTCTGCTGTCACTCTCCACTCGACCTATAGGAGGTGTCACTACTGGGTCACTGCCCTAACGCCCTGGCTCTGAACAGCCTCTCCCGGCTACAGACACTTGAATGGTTTCCTGTGGCCAGGTGAAGAAACACTGCCCCCTGGGGTTCCCTTGACGTAGGGTGAGTGTCAGTCTCTCAGTCGTGTCTGACTCTTTGCCACCCCATGGACTGTAGTCCACCAGGTTCCTCTGTCCATAGAATTCTCCAGGCGAGAATACTGGAGTGGGTTGCTGCCCTTCTCCAGGGAATCTTCCTGACCTAGGGATCGAACCTGGGTCTCCTGCATTGCAGGCAGGTCTTTATCGTCTGAGGTACCAGGGAAGTCCATCCCTTCATGTAGGCCCAACCTAATTCCCCCTCCACACGCCCCCTGTGCTTCAGCCTAACTCATTGTCTCTTACCCAACCAGTTGTTCTTTGGCCCCACACTCTTTCTGATGTCTGGGACATGAACAATTCCCATGCTGTGCTCTGCTTATTTGCTCAGTCATGTCTGACTTTGTGACATGACTTTGTGACCCCGTAGATTGTAGCCCACCAGGCTCCTCTGTCCATGGATTTACCCAGGCAAGAATCCTGGAGTGGGCTGCCGCCTCGCCACAGGATTGTTGAGAGATTTTGAGCAAGTTCCTTAATGTCTCTGAGTCTTGGTTTCCTCTAAAGGGGATCATAAAACCTGCCTCACAGAATTGTAAAACCAAATAATGTGTCTTCTCACACGGAAGACAGTATGTGAGAAATTGCTTCCTAAACTAAAATAAAGCTCCCCATATTGAAATCAATGCAGAATTATTCTAGGTCCTTGTACTGGCTTGGTTTGGGGAACACTAAGGCAGGCTATCTGCCCCCCAAAAAAGAAAGCTTCTGGATATAGGGATTTTTAAAATAGTATTTCCAAGTCTACTGTTCCTGATTCTTGAGAAAGAAAGGGTCCTGGGTTCACAGGACAACCTCAGGCTGCCTGGGGAGCAATTAGGTTTCTTGTTGCTGTTGTTTAGTTGCTGAGTCATGTCTGACTCTTGTGGCCCCCATGGACTGTAGTCTGCCGCATGGTTCCTCTGTCCATGGAATTTTCCCCACAAGAATACTGGAATGGGTTGTCATTTCCTTCTCCAGGGGATCTTCCCAACCCCAGGACTGAACTCATATCTCCTGTGTTTCCTGCATTGGCAGGTAAGTTCTTTACCACTGAGCCACCAGGGAAGCCCACATGCTTTCTTACTTGTCCTTAAAATATGTCCTCCTAGGGCTGTGCCTCTTCCAACCATTAGGATTTGTGTTTTAAGCACAGGAGCCACACAATTGGCCTCCCTAAAAACCATGTCCCCGTGCCTCACGCTCCCAGAAAAAAAACAAGATGAAGTCATCCTTTGCCCTATGCTATGATTTGCTCGTGCTGGTATGTGAAAGCTGGCTTGCCTATACTCCCTGCTCAGCGAGCACAGGATACGGAGACCTTGCAAACTTCTCCTTTAGCCCACTGCTCCCTCCCAACAGATTCAGTTTTACATCATCTGTGCCTTGCAGAATTGTCTCATCCCTGCAGCCCCTATGCCAGACTTATTCCCGTGAGGTTGGAATGGTAGGGAATGAGTCAGCCTCGGGATGCTGCAGCCAGAATCAAGCCTGAAGCACAATATCACTCCAGCAAAATATAATTCCAGTAGGGCAACCTCTGGGAAATAAACTGGCCCCTTGCTTGTCCAAAGTTTCCTGAGGGGTTCTAGCATTTTAGCAAGAGTTCCTACAGCACCTTGAGCTGTGATTCCATTTTAAAATTAAATCCTTTAAAAATGGCCAGTAAGGTCTACTTCTCTGATGAAGAAGGAATATAAGCAATTGCTTGGTATCAAATAGATACCAAGATATTCTAGATATTTGATAAATTATTGTTTTTTGGGCTTCCCTAGATGGCTCAGCAGGCAAAGAATCTGCCTGCAATGCAAGAGACACAGGAGACTCGGGTTTGATCCCTAATTTGGGAAGATCCTCTGGAGGAGCCTACTCGCTAAATTGTGTCTGACTCTTTGAGACCCCATGGACTGTAGCCTGTTAGACTCCTCTGTCCATGAAATTCTCCAGGCAAGAATACTGGAGTGGGCTGCCATTTCCTTCTCTAGGGGACCTTCCTGACCCAGAGATTGAACCCATGTCTCCTACTTGGCAGGAGGAGTCTTTACCACTGAGCCATCTGGGAAGCCCATATTTGATACATACTAATACACTAATTGAATTGAACAAGGGGAGATATATATATATATATATATATATATATATAAAGTTGCTCATTAGCACATTTCTCATAAGTGTGTTCCTGGCACATCACCCACTCTTCTTGACCACCTCCATCAACAGGAGGCCAGTGGGTATGCTTCCCCAGGTCCTGCTGTCTCCTCTGCCTTTAACTCACATGCTTCTTGGAGGAGGGTGGGGGTGGAGAGTAGAGGGTCTCTCAGAGAAGGAGTGTAACAAAGTTGCAGGGAATTACAAAAAATAGGATGAAATACTCTGGCGATCTTCATTCTCACTCCTCCACTCACACCTCCCACTACTTCCTTGGGACATGATAGAATACCTTTTCCTCACTGTAGAAAAGAAAATCATGAGATGCAAAGAAACCAGACAGACAGCAGGCTTTCAGAGTGGAAAGCTCCTCTGTTGTCAGTGAACTGAATTCTCAGTTGTGTGGAGTTACCTGCCGTAACCAGGAGCGCAACCAGAGCCTCTCTGCACTGTGAGCGCCCAACTCCTTCTCCAGGGAAATCCCTGCAGCCACCGCCCTTGAGCACAGCCATTGCTCCTGGATTCACTTACTATCCAGAGGACAAGGAATTCACGCCATCCGGATCCAGGGCTATAAGCACAGAGCCAGGAGGTGCTAGTGGGAATCTGGGCTGATGGGACCTTCCACTGAGGGTCTGGACTTGTAGCTTGACTCTCCTTATGAATACACAGGAGGACATTTCACCTAAGACTTAGGTTCCCTGTCTCTAAAAATGAGATCAGTAATTCATGCCTCATATGATTGTAGTTGAGGGGATTTTGTGAAACGTGTTTGAAAGCACTTTTTGTCAAAAGATAGTGGAAAAGAATATTAAAAAAAAAGATTGGCTATATGTGTATAACTGAGCCACTTTGCTGTACAGAAGAGTTTGGCCCAACATTTATCAATTTTACTGATCTTTTCAAAGAACCATCAACATTGTTGATTTTCAACAATGTTCAATAAAAAAATAAGAAAGTATAATACAAATGCCAGTTATCATCACAAAGCATACACACGTCACACAAGTTTTAAAACTTTACTGTAGAAATTAACATATGGTAAAATTGGCTAGTTTGTGTGTATGTATACATTTCTGTGACTTGTAAAACATGTATAGATTTGTGCATCCATCACCAAGTGAGAATATAGAAGACTGTCATTGCCTCATCCACTCACTGAAGGACGTTTAGTCATGCTCTTATTGTATTGTATCACTGGATTCAAGTTGCTCATATTTTGTTGAGAATTTTACATATATGTTCATGAGGGATATGGATCTCAAGTTTTCTTGTAATGTCCTTGTCTGGTCTCAGTATCAGAATAATGGTGGCCTCATCAAATTTAAGTAGGGAAGTGTTTCTTCCTCTTCTTTTTGCGCTTAGAATTTGCCAGGAAGCCAACTGGGTCTGGAAATTTCTTTTTTCTTTTTCTTTTTGGCCTTGCCATGCAGCATGTGAGATCTTCCTTCCCAACCGGGGATGGAACCAGTGCCTTCTGCAATGGAAGCACAGGGTCCTAACCACTGGACTGACAGGGAAGTCCCAAGATTTCTTTTTCAAATGGTTTTAAACCTATAAATTCAATGTCCTTAATCTTTATATGACTGTTCAGATTATCTGTTTTATCATGACTGAATTGATAGTTGTGGTTTCTGAGAAATTGGTCCATTTCATGGAAATCGTCAGATTTGTGTGTGTAGAATCGTTCATAGTAATTCCTTTATTATCTCCTTAACGTCTACAGGGTCTGTAATGATATCTCTCTTACATGGCTGATGCTTGTAATTATGTGTCTTTTCTTGTTTTTAAGTTAGATAGACGTTTATCAATTTTATTGATCTTTTCAAAGAATGATCATTTGGTTTCATTGTTTTTCTCTATATTTTTCAGCTTTGCTGATATCTACTCTTGTTTTGTTATTTCCTTCCTTCTGCTTGCTTTAGATCGATTTGCTTTTCTTGTTTTAGTTTCCCAAAGGTATAAGCTTAGATAATTGATTTCGTACCTTTCTTCTTTTCTACTCTAAGTATTTAATCCTGTAAGTTTCCCTCTAAGCACTGTTATAAGTTCCATAAATTCTGATATGTTAGATTTTCATTTTCATTTGGTTCAAAATATTTTCTAATTTTCCTAGAGACATCCTTTCTGAATAATGAATTCTTTATAAGTGTTTCATTTAATTTCCAAGGGTGTACAGATTTTCTCACATATGCTTTTTATGACCATTACACCTAGAATACTGCAGAAATCTAAAAAAGCCATTAGTTTTAAAACTCAATAACTTATTGAGCACCTCCTGTGTGCAAGGCACTAGGGTGGGTGCTGTTTTGGGTCCAAGACTGCATGAGATTTAATTCTAGCCTTCAGGGAATTGACTGTCTAGGAGGGAAACCGAATCACTCTGACAAGTAAGTGGTGGTCAATGATACACCACTGGTGGTCAGTGATACATGCTTCTTCTATGTTTTACAGAGCGGCACTGCGATGGACATCTCTTCCAGCTGAGATGGTCAAGGTCAAGACTGTGAGGTGGGGACTTCCCTGATGGTCCAGTGGTTAAGAATCTGCCTGTCAATACAGAGGACACAGGTTCGATTCCTAGTATGGGAAGATTCCACACGCGTCGGGACAACTTAGCGTGTGTGCCCCAACTACTGAGCCTGTGCACCCTAGAGGCCATGCTTCACAACAAGAGAAGTCACCTCAATGAGAAGCTTGCTCCTCGCAATTAGAGGAAACCCATCCACAGCAATGAAGATTCAGAAAAGCCACGTCTATAAAGAGTGTGAGATGGACCTTGGAAATGGGTAGGATTTCTATAGTGATGGTCTTGGTGGGTGGTGGTTTAGTCACTCAGTCATGTCCAACTCTTTCGACCCCATGGACTGTAGCCCACCAGGCTCCTCTGTCCATGGGACTTCCCAGGCAAGAATACTGGAGCAGGTTGCCATTTCCTTCTCCAGGGATGGTCTTAGTGAAGGCCGTTTCTAGCTGGACAGAACTTTGCTTGGTAGTGGCAGTAGCTCCTTCCCTGTGGACACCTCTCCTCCCTGTGCCCAGACAAGCCTGCTGCCGGTTCTCACAGTTGACCTGCTCAATTCACATACGTGTGGGGAGTGGACTCATCAGACTCACTAGACGGAGGCTCTTCTGAAGCTTGGAGGCAGTTCCTAATGCTTTTAGAGAAATGAGTATTGATGCGTCTGGGCCAGCAGAGGTGAAGGTGGGATTATAGAAATAAAATGCAGATGAAAAGAGTATTCTACTTCCCGTACATCCTGCAACCTCACAGGTAGAGTTGGTCACTGAGCTTTGTCAGAAATTGAGCTAAGAACGTGGAGGTAAGGGAAGGAAGACAATAAAGTGATGCTGCCATGTTCTAACTGTGAGTCAAACTAGCTTGGCCCACAGAAGCCAGGAAATACTGGGGTCACAGAAGCCACAGAAGAGCAAAATGACAAGGAGTGGGGAAGAAAACATTTGCTTCAGGCCTGAGGGCTTCGGTTCATTGTCTGAAGGAGCAGAGGGAGAAATATGAGGTGAAAACAGCTCCTATTCCTTCAAGACATCTGAGAGGTCAACCAACAAGAAAGACTTCTGGCCAAAGTGAGAGCTGACAGCCTCTAGTCCTCATAAACCAGTCTTTTTCATTCTTCCTGAAGTTTCCAGGCTTATGTTCACTTCCTTTCCTGTTTTTCCTTCAAAAACTGATTTGAAGTTTCTGCTTTCAGCCCATAAAAACAAAACCAAAACAGAATTTATGAAATTTTGGTCTTTGCATATTTTCCATCAATTTTTTTTCACTTGCATACTTTTTTTTAACTGAAGAATGATTGTACATGTGTTGATGATTTAACAAGGAAGGGATATTTGTTTCATATCTTCTAGCACAGATTACAATAGCTAGATATGGACTTCCCTGGAAGTTCAATGATTAAGACTCCATGCTTCCAGTGCAGAGGGGCACAGATTTGATCCCTGGTAGGGGAACTAAGATCCCACATGCCCCCCAAAAACAACTAGATTTAATTTTATTAAAAGAAAAAGGTTTTTAAAGAAAAGAGTTAATTTCTCACTGAATTTCTGTAGGCAAGTTACTTAAACTCTGTTAGTCTCAATCTCCTTATCTGTAAAACAGAAATAATAAAACCTACCTCATGGGTTGCCATGACACAGGGTCAATAAGACAGCAATCTAAAAAGCATCTTACACAGCTGAGCAAGTGTAGAAGTGAGGTACGGATATGAACTTCATGAATAAATCAGTGACAGAGTAAATCACCCCAGTGCTTTATGAATTCCTATCTTGGAACTTCCATATAATGCTATTAAATTGGAACTAATCTTGATACCTTAGTGTCTGGCCCCCAAACGAAAGGTCAGTGTGACCTGTTTTCTTGAGCAAATTAGTTTGTTCTAAAGAGAGGTGATTCTAAGGCAAAAGGAATTTTTATAGAAAATTAGTTTCTGATTTATGCAAAAACAAGATGTCCTGAGGGATTTTCTATTTTTTATTATGCTTTATAGTTCATAAAATGCTTTAACATGCCTCATCTCGTTTGCATTACCAAAATCACCCCTGGAGAACAGGCTGGGAAGGGGTCAATCATTTTGGCTTTACAAATGGGGAAATGAAGACTCCAAGAGAGAGTGGAGAATTCACCCATGGCTGGACTTCCCTGGTGGTCCAGTGGCTAAGAATCTGCTTGCCATTGTAGGGGACATGGGTTCATCCCTGATCTGGAAAGATTCCACATGAATCTAAGCCTGTGCACCACAACTACTGGGCCCGTGGGCTGCAGCTACTGAAGACGGCGTGACTAGAGCCTGCGCTTCTCAACAAGAGAAGCCGCTGCAGCGAGAAGCCTACGCATTGCATGGAAGAGTAGTCCTCGCGCGCCACAACTAGAGAAAGCCCCGGCACACCAAAGAAGACCCAGAGCAACTAAAAATAAATAAGAAAAAAAGAACTCACCCAGCGCTAATAAGAGCTAGAAGTAGTCTCCAAACCTAGACCCTTATGCCCAATTATAAGTCTCTATGGTCTAGAGAACTACCGTTAAATCTCTTCAACGGTAGTTGAAAACGGACCCTTTTGTACTTATTGGTACATTTTTCTAAAGTGCCTGCTAGCATCTAAGTAAAAGTTTAGACTAATATTTGATTAGTTTTCATGATGACAGCATGAGAGATTTTACCTGTGTTACTTAAATCAAAACATGTGCTCAAACCCCAGATGCATAATGTGATGGAAGTGAAAGTGTTGGTCGCTCAGTCATGTCCATCTCTTTTTTGACCCCGTGGACTGTAGCCTGCCAGGCTCCTCTGTCCCTGGGATTGTCCAGGCAAGAATACTGGAGTGGGTTGCCATTCCCTTCTCCAGATCTTCTCGACTGAGGAATCAAACTCAGGTCTCCTGCATTGCAGGCTGATTCCTTACCATCTGAGCCACCAGGGAAGCCATGATGGGATGAAGTGGGGGATAAAGAGGGGTCAGGTGGCTGTTCTGCAGGCTGCTCTGGGCTTCCTGGATCAACCACTAGCCAAGCCTCTCCACTCCATGTTTCCTGTTGCTTGGTTGTCCACTTTGAATGAAGCCGCCCACACACAGCTTTGTGTCTCCCCCAGTTCAACAAGGGATGGGCCTCCAGGATGGATCTGGCCTGCTCAGGACAGATTATGACACAGTTTGATGAATCTCTGCTTCCATTCATACTCCCCAGGTGATCTTCCAGGGCCAACCCTGCTCTGGGGCAGACCTTAGAAGACACAAGAAGCTACAGCAGGTCTTAAGGTTGTGCCAGGGATCCCAAGAAAAGCCCAAGAGGGCCCTTCTTTGCCTCAAGGCATACAGTATCATTTCTCCTATTTGTACCACTTAAACAACTGGATGAGAAGGAACTGGTGGTTCTCTAATGCCTTTTATTTCAGTGAATTCCCAACATGATTGCATGTTACTGAAAGCAGTGAGAAAGAAGCATCAAACAGCCAGCCTGTGTGCCTCAGTGGGTTGCTGACATGCTGTCCAGGACTGCCCTGAGCATTGCCAGATGCTTAGCATCCTGGGTGCCTGGGCATCACGTGTGGCTAACCCCTTTCCCCAGTCATCGTGACAACCAAAGACATCCACCCAACCTCTGTCTGCCATTTTGATATACCCATATGGCCCATTGAATTAGTTTGACAAGTAATTTTTGTTTGTTTGTTTAGAAATATCTTCCCCAATGACAGAGGAGTTGGCTAGCTATGAACCACTGGTACAACTGACCCCATGGCCTGTTTTTGTGTGGCCCTTAAGATAAGAATGGTTTTCATATTTTTCAAGAACTGGAAGGAGGAAGAGGAGAGGCAGCAACAGAGTCTGCATGTAGTCTGCAAAGTCTAATTTATTCTCTGATCCTTTATAGGTAATGTTCACAACTCAACAAGCAATGACCAAGTACCCAGCATGCTGCCAGGCGGTGGTGATACTGTGATATGTAGGATATCATTGTTGAACCGTGTGGGAGAAAATAAATGCGCCTTCACAGCAAGTGCAATGGTCATCTACATGATGCTAGGGAAACAAAGCAAGAGTCACCCAGCTCAGCCCTGGGGACTGTGGGCTGATGCATAGGGGAGCCTTGCAAGAGGAGGCTGCAGGTAAAATGCATCTGGAAAGACAGGAAGGTAATAGCCAGGAGAAACTGCGGGGAGCGGGTTGCAGTAGAAAAATAGTCCAGACAGATAGACAGAGAGGCAGAGAGGTGCAAAAGTTGTGTGTGGGATGTAAGGTAGAGAGCATCAAGAGCTGAAGCTGGAGAGGGTGCTGAAGTCTGACCTCACAGCTGGGTGGTGCTTGGACTCCTTCCAGATACAGATGCTGTCCCCATCCCATAGGACCTATGTGACTTTAAGCAATGTACTTCACTTTTTTGTGCCCCAGTTCCTCATCTGTAACATGTAGCTGGGAAAAGTACCTGTCCCATGGGGCTACTAAGGGCATTAGATGAGACAGTACATACAAAGCATGCAGAACTGTGCCAACCCATAACGAGCCCTTGGCACACAGCAGTGATGGCTGTTGCTGTCAGGGTCACCGCTCTTACTGTGCGATCAATAATAGGAAGGCATTTTAAAAGCTGTTGGCACCTACTATGTGTCTGCCTCTACATGAAGCATCAGAAATACAGTGGTCTTCCTTGTCTCATGACATCTGTATGAGACCTGGACATCACAGAAATTTAGGCAAAAAGTGCTGTGCCAGAGTGCTCAGGAAATGGTGATGGTCCATCCATCCTTTGATGAACGTGCTTAGGATCAGCTGCAAGCATAAGCGTGTATATCTGAGAGTGCAGGGAGGCAGGAGGGCCAAAAGAAGGGCAATAAGAACCCCTCAAGTTGGGGAAAGGATAAAGAATATGTGGTACAATCTCACTACTGGGCATACACCCTGAAAAGTGAAAGTGTTCACTCAGTTGTGTCCGACTCTTTGTGACCCTATGGACTGTAGCACGCCAAGCTCTTCTGTTCATGGAACTCTCCAGGTAAGAATGTTGGAGTGGGTAGCCATTCCCTTCTCCAAGGTATCTTCCACACTCAGGGATTGAACCTGGGTCTCCTGTATAGCAGGCATATTCTTTGCCATCTGAGCCACCAGGGAAGCTGGCACATACCCTGAGGAAACCATAATTGAAAAAGACACGTTCACCTCAATGTTCATTGCAGCTCTATATACATTACAGCTTGGACATGGAAGCAACCTAGACGTCCATCAACAGATGAATGGATAAAGAAGTTACAGTATATATGCACAATGGAATATTACTCAGCCATAAAAATGAACACATTTGACTCAGTTCTAATAATGTGGATGAACCTAGAGCCTATAATACAGAGTGAAGTAAGAGAGAGAAAGATAAATATTGTATATTAATGTGTATACATGGAATCTAGAAAGGCAGTTCAGTTCAGTTCAGTCACTCAATCGTGTCTGACGCTTTGCAATGGCATGGACTGCAGCATGCCAGGCTTTCCTGTCCATGACCAACTCCCGGAGCTTGCTCAAACTCATGTCCAGTTGGTGATGCCATCCAACCATCTCATCCTCTGTTGTCCCCTTCTCCTCTGCTTTCAATCTTTCCCAGCATCAGGGTCTTTTGCAATGAGTCAGTTCTTCGCATCAAGTGGCCAGAGTATTGGAATGTCAGCTTCAGTATCAGTCTTTCCAATGAATATTCAGGACTGATTTCCTTTAGGATGGACTGGTTGGATCTCCTTGCAGTCCAAGGGACTCTCAAGAGTCTTCTCCAACACCATGGTTCAAAAGCATCAATTCTTTGGCTTTCTTTATGGTCCAACTCTCACATCCACACATGACTACTGGAAAAACCATAGCTTTGACTAGATGGACCTTTGTTGGCAAAGTAATGTCTCTGCTTTTTAATATGCTGTCTAGGTTGGTCATAGTTTTTCTTCCAAGGAGTAAGCATCCTTTAATTTCATGGCTGCAGTCACCATCTGCAATGATTTTGGAACCCAAGAAAATAAAGTCTCTTACTGTTTCTACTGTTGCCCCATCTATCTGCCATGAAGCAATGGGACTGGATGCCATGCTCTTAGTTTTCTGAATGTTGAGTTTTAAGCCAGCTTTTTCACTTTCCTCTTTCACTTTCCTCAAGAGGCTCTTTAGTTCTTCTTCACTTTCTGCCATTAGAGTGGTGTCATCTGCATATCTGAGGTTATTGACATTTCTCCTGGCAATCTCGATTCCAGCTTGTGCTTCATCCAGCCTGACATTTCACACGATGTACTCTGCATAGACGTTAAATAATCAGGGTGACAATATATAGCCTTGATGTATTCCTTTCCCAATTTGAAACCAGTCCATTGTTCCATTTCCTGTTCTAACTATTGCTTCTTGACCTGCATACAGATTTCTCAGGAGGCAGGTAAAGTGGTCTGGTATTCCCATCTTTTTAAGAATTTTTCACTGTTTGTGGTAATCTACCCAGCCAAAGGCTTTGGCTTAGTCAATAAAGTTGATGTTTTTCTGGAACTCTCTTGCTTTTTCAGCGATCCAACAAATGTTGACAAATTGATCTCTGGTTCCTCTGCCTTTTCTAAATCCAGCTTGAACATTTGGAAGTTCTTGGTTCATGTACTATTGAAGCCTGACTTGGAGAATTTTGAGCATTACTTTGCCAGTGTGTGAGATGAGTGCAATTGTGCAGTAGTTTGAACATTCTTTGGCATTGCCTTTCTTTGGGATGGAATGAAAACTGACCTTTTCCAGTCCTGTGTTACTGATTAGCTTATCTTCAGGTAGCAATGGAGATGTAGACATAGAGAACACACTTGTGGATACAGTCGGGGAAGGAGAGGGTGGGACAAATAGGGAGAGTGCTGGGGTCCAGCCCCAGCTGATCCAGGGTATTCGAAAGGGAGATGGCATTGGCGACTATTTAAATATTCATCAAAGATATAAAGAGTAATAGAATGAGGATAGCTCAGTAGGAAAATTCAGTGGAGAAAAGAGGCTGAATAGCTTGGTTTACGTGGGAGACCAATAAAACTTCAAGACAAGAAGCTTGCACCACTTATGTAGGCCGCAGGCGTCCTTCCATTCTCCCGAAGGAGAGGAGACACTGAGGCCTCCCCGGTCGGATCTTAGAAGCCCGGGCATAATTAGTAAGCATGGCGGGTTCCGCGCTCCAGATGGAGACTCAGCCAGAGTTTGAGAGAGAGAGAGAGAGAGACATGGGGAGACCAGTCTTTCGAGGAACTGATCCCAATTCTTTATTTTCCATGGTCTACTTTTATACACTGAGATGTTATGCAAAAGTCACGTGGGGTCAGCAGTCCTGACTTTTATTAAAGTCAGGTGCTTCATACAAATGTATACAGAGGTCTTAGGGGTGTTACATCATCTTCTGGCCAGGGGGCCTGCTGACAATTTATGACCCTCTCCTTGTGACAGCGGTCAGTCAACCAGGACACTTATTTCTCCAGGGGTGATTATTCTTAAAACAGACGCCACCCAAATAAAGTTACATTCCTATAGGGTGAGGGTGTAGTGGGTTTTAGTTAAGGAAAGAATTTACTTAGCCTAAGGTCTAACGTGATTAATACCAAAGGTTAATACTTATTTCTTCTATATATTCATTAATGTGTATAAGGGCAGGGGATGTGGAGACTTAGCAGCAAACATTGGCTCAACAAATGAAAAACCCTTCACCAATACAATTTCTAATCAGCCCACTATACTTATACTAATAATTTTCTAACTTCTCTAAAGAACCTGTTTTTAGAAGGTTTAAAGCATCTCGTGCCTCTCACGGTTGGGAGGCTGTGAGCAATCACATGTGGCCAGACAAGCCTGTCAGGCAGGCTAGAGAACCTTCAGAGGAGTTTGTAGGTTGAAACACTCCTATCACACCCAGGAATTATTATTAACTGGAACTCTAAGTTAACTCCTTCTCCGAAAGAGGTGGTGGGGGACAGCCCCCCGTAAAGTCAGAGGTGTAGGTGAGAGCACAAAGTAGTAAAGTAGGCAGGCTCTGGTTATGGGGGTAGATGCTCGAGGATTTCCAGGGGGACTTCTGAGGCTCGATCCCGCCTTTGCGTATGTCGAGCCTCCTTCCTCATGACCTTTGCCATGGGCGGAGTGCCTCCCGCCAGCTCCCCACAGGAGAGCAGTATTGAATCATATGAATTATCACATGGAAAATTAGATAGCCAATGAAAATTGTACTGTACGACACAGGGAGCTGAAATCTGGTACTCTGTGATAACCTAGAGGGGTGGGATGAGATGGGAGGTGGGAGGGAAGTTCAGTTGGGGGGGGACATATGTGTACTTATGGCTGATTCATGTTGATATATGGCAGAAACCAACACAATATTGTAAAGCAATTATCCTCCAATTAAAAAATAAATTAATTTGAAAAATAAGATGTGGTACATATGTACAATGGAATATCAGGCATAAAGAGGAATGAAATTGGGTCATTTGTAGAGACATGGATAGAACTAGAAACTGTCAGAAAAAAAAAACAAATATTGTATATTAAGGCATATATGCGGAATCTAGAAAAATGGTAGAGATGATCTTATTTGCAAGGCAGAAATAGACACATGGACGTACATGTGACGTACACATGAACAAACATACAGACACTAAGGCAGGGAAAGAGGAGAGTGGGATGGACTGGGAGATGGCCATTGACATGTATGTACTATTGTTACTATATATAAAATAGATAACTAATGAGAACCTACTGTAGAGCACAGGGAACTCTACTCAGTGCTCTGTGGTGACTTAAATGGGAAGGAAATCCAGAAAAAATAGGATATGTGTGTGTGTGTGGGGGTATATATATATATATATATATCTGATTCACTTTGCTGTACAGTAGAAACTAACATGACATTGTAAAGCAACTATACTCCAATAAAAATTAATTTAAAAAACCTCTCAAGTCCAGAGCCACACGCTTTCCTCTTTCTCCTAAAAGCAAAACGCCAACTATGCTTAATAGTGGAGGGAAGTGTTAAGTCTTCTTGGTACCAGACTCACACTTGATTCCGGATAGCCTTCCTTTGCCTCAGCGGCCCTATCAAATCAGCAAACTCTGAAATTTCTTTGGCCTCATGGAATCCTTCCATGGGTCTCTGCTTCTTCATACAAGGAGAAAACCTCTCTCCCCTCCATGTAGTCCAATCCAGAGCTTGGACAGACTGGGGAGGTCCTCATCCATGAGTTATGCCCTCCTGGGTTTCTTACCCCAGTGGAGTCCACACCGCAGTGAGGACTTGCGCTGGACAGAAGGGGAGTCACCGCCTACACTCCTTTGTGGAGCATCCCTCTGGCTGCCCTGCTCATGGGACCCTCTCAGACACAAACTCAGCCTACAAAAGAGGGGAGGAGGAAATGCCAATTTGTGTCAGGCCGGTACCCCTCACCTCACTTCTCCTGTTGACAGTGGGCTGAGAGGGCTCCCCTCCTTCTGCGGAGCCCTTCCAAGGCTTCTAAGTTGCTCTGTGGCCCCCAGGGTCAGTGGCCTCGCCGTGTGGTCGGCCACATGGCAGTTGACCTGTTGCGGAAGTTCTGAGGATGTAGTGTTGATGCTGAGTGTGGTGGTGGTGCTGCTGGTGTGTGTGTGTACATGTGTGCTCACACACCTGTGCGTGAAGGGGTCCTCAGGATGCCTGTGGTCAACATTCTGCTATTCCCACTCAGGAGCAGCCCGAGCTGGCAGCCAGAAGCCTGGATCCTCCAGCACAGGGCCCATGCAGGTTGGGCTCCGACCATGCAGTTTCTAAGTGCTCTGGACTCCTTTGAGAAGGAGGCATTATCTTTGCTATGATTATATAATAATGAGGAAATGTTCCTGTCTTCTGTGGCTTTCTGGTTAAGCACACTGTTCTCTGTGAGGAAATATACTGTTATTTATTCTCCCACCAGAATATCGAAGTTGACAGCACAGAGACAGAGATCTGTGGTCATGGTCAGACCATTGATTTCTTTCTGCCCCACCCTCCTCTCCTTATCAGCCACTCTGTCGCCCGCCCCAGGGCCCCAGCCCCCTCACTTAGGCAGCCACCACTTCAAAGTGCTCCCTGTGCACACCACTAGGCAATTTGTTCAAATGTACCCACTGAACTCTTACAGTAGCCCTAGAAGGTAAGAATTACTGTCCTCATTTCACAGTTGAAAAAACCTGAGGCCTAGAGAGGTTAAGAAGGTTAAGTAACATGCCCAGGGTCACACAGCTAGTCAGTGGCAGAGCACAGATTCAAATCCAGGCTGTGTGACTCCAGAATTGGTGCTTTTAGCCTCGAACTATTCAGCCTCCAGGTCTGGTGCTTTTTCTGCACCAGTGGATTCTGGTTCAGTCCCTGGGGTGGGAAGATCCCCTGGAGAAGGAAATGGCAACCCACTCCAATATTCTTGCCTGGAGAATCCCATGGACAGAGGAGTCTGGCGGGCTACACTCCATGGGGTCCCAAAAAGCTGGACACAACTGAGCACACACATTACATCACACTCAGCCTCCAGGTCTGGTGCTTTTTCTGTGGATAAGGGGGCACATGTGGATAAGGGTGGCATCCAGGCCAGTAGCCTCTGTGGCCACAAGGAACACAATTGACCAGCACTGACCACCATCCACATAAGAAGAGGAACCCCGTGGAAGCTTCAGGCCATTCAAAGTGGACAAAGCTCCCCCGTCTCCCTCAGGCATTCCACAAGCTTCTCAGGTAACCCCAGCTTGTGTGCCTCGCACTCTTGGGGGAAGCCCAGCACCTCTGAGCCATTCCTGGGATTCTCAGAGCTTCCCAGAACCAGGCTGTGTTAGAGCAGCTGAGCTCTGGACAACTCAGTGCTGGACACCTGGGTTCCGGGACCAGCTGTCTGAAATGCCCAGTGGTCACATCTTGAGTCTGTCACTGTGCGCCTTTGGGTCTGGGCCTGGTGGGTAAATGGACAAAAATGTCTCTCACAACGGTGTGGTTCACTGGTTGTCCCTTTGTGTCTTTATTTTGCCCACTTGTATGTGTGTGTGTGTGTGTCGCTTATGTCAAATGTGGGTGTGTACTCTATGCTTGTGCTTAGTCGCTCATTTGTATCCGACTCTCGAGACCCCATGGACCGTACCAGGCTCCTCTGTCCATGGGATTCTCCAGGCAAGAATACTGGAGTGGGTTGCCATTTCCTCCTCCAGGGGATCTTCCCAACCCAGGGATTGAGCCCATGTGTCTGGTGTCTGCATTGGCAGGTGGATTCTTTACCTCTGAGCCACCTGGGAAGCCCAAGTATGTAACCTAAGCATAAAGAAAGAAAGAAATCTGCTCTGTCATTCTCAACTCTTTGTGACCCCATGGACTGTAGCTCACCAGGCTCTTCTGTCCATGGGATTCTCCAGGCAAGAATACTGGAGTGGGTTGCCGTTTTCTTTTCCAGGGGACCTACCTTCCCAACCCAGGGATGGAACCCACGTCTCCTTCATCTCCTGCATTGGTAGTCAGGTTCTTTACCACTACCACCGTCTTGGGAGCCCACCATCTTGGGACATAAAGTGTGTCAAAGTCTGTGTGTGTGGAAGAGGGACGCTGGAGGTATATAACTGTGTGTCCATGTGTGTGGGCATGGACTGACTCTCAACACACTCTGAGAGGCTTACAGCCACTTTGGCATTCCTCCTTTGCTGCCCCAAGACCCCCCTGAAATGTTCCAAGGTGATCTGGGCCCTGCCTTGCAGAGGGAGGTGGCCTGGCTTGATTCTGTTCCTGTAGGAGCAGCCACTCCAGCTTTCCCCTTCTCACACTGGTATCTCCTCTCCTGCTCTGGCCTACTCTTGTAGACTGCTCCCCACTCACCTCCCCCTGCCCCCACCCCTGCAGCCTCATCAGAAGGGAGCTGGCAAAACATGTGGTACAGAGGCAGCTTTTGAGCCAAAGAAAGGACAGTGCCAAGAGTGCCCAGAGGCATGGCGAGACCATGTCCATGAACCTCTGCATCCCACACTCCATCCCGTTCTGACCTGAGTCTCTCCCTCAGCCCTCCCCTCTCTAGTCATTGTGTCTCTGATTGGTTCCAGTGGGGAGCAGCCTCATTCTTCAAGGTGCCTCCAGGCTCCTCTCTAGGTTTCTAGGGAATGTATTCAGTGCTTCCACATTGCCCTCAAAGCTGGGGGAGCTGGGGACTGTGGGGGGCTGTTACAATCTATAACTATGTAGACTCTGATGGAGAAGGAGAGACAAAGCTGCTGATGGGCCATTAGGAGAGAAGTACCAGTTCAAGAGGCAGATGTGGGAGACAGTTCTGCAGCCTGGCAGGGACAGGCAGCTCTTGGCACCGGCTGCCAGAGCATTGATGCAGAGTCACTCTGTCTGCAGCAGCGCTCCTGCATTATTGCCTAGGCTCCCTCCTCCTCAGCACCTGTGCTCAGGGCTGCAGGATGCGAATGACCACCCTCACTGTGCTCTTTCGCTAGTGGGACTTAGGCAGGGTACCTGCAGGTATGGACACTTTTAGGATGAGGAAAGTGATCAGAAAGCTCTGTGATATCAGACAAAATGCTTAAGCTCTCTATTTCAGTTTCAGTTCAGTCGCTCAATCGTGTCCGACTGCGACCCCTTGAACCACAGCATGCCAGGCCTTCCTGTCCATCACAACTCCCGGAGTTCACTCAGACTCATGTCCATCCAGTCAGTGATGCCATCCAACCATCTCATCCTCTGTCGTCCCCTTTTCCTCCTACCCTCAATCTTTCCCAGCATCAGGGTCTTTTCAAATGAGTCAGCTCTTCGCATCAGGTGGCCAAAGTATTGGAGTTTCAGCTTCAACATCAGTCCTTCCAATGAACACTCAGGACTGATCTCCTTTAGGATGGACTAGTTGGATCTCCCTGCAGGGCTGTTTTCTAACCTGTAACTAGAGGATGGAATAGGGTGATGGTGAGAATTAAGTGAGTTATTGTATAGAAGGTATCTGGCATATAGAAAGCACTCAACAATTGTTTGCTACTAGAAGACAATCCCAGAGGTCAATCTGCCTTGATTGACCCTGCCTTGGGGAGTAGGGTGGGTAGGGAGACCTGTCTTCTGTGGTGTCAAGGCTTGGAAGAAGAGAGGGGCAATGTCCTTCACCCCAGGAAAGGATTCCCACAGTCCTGGCATTACTGGGTACATTCAGGAGGCCTATTGGACCCAGGCCAGGGCTACTGCCCTTGTCAAGGCAGGTGAAGGCTTCACAAAAACACACCCTCCCAGGACAAGACCTCTTCCCACTCTTCTCTCATCTTTGAAGTCTTTTCTTAAAGGTCAGTAAAGCAGAGAGACCTCTCTAGAATTCGTCTCTGGTGATAAGTGCAGCAGACATGGGATCTAAAAATAAACCTTCATAAGATTTCAAGTACACACTTTCCATGACAATTCAGATCACAATTCTTTTTTCTTTCCTGGAGCAATGTGACCCGTGGTGAAACCCATCCCCACCCAGGAGGAAATGTCAGAGGCTTTCAGAGTGTGGCACTGAATCCTGAATTTGGATAAGGCTCCGCTCTGGGGCCCAGCCTCGCCAGAAGGCCCTCCAGACCCCCCTTTCCGTCCCCACCCCAGGGTATACCTGGCTCTCCTGCCTGCACCCCCGACTCCTAACTAGGCTCCCTGAAGAACCTGAGCCCTGCGGCAGCATTTCGCAACCAGAAGCCAGCAGGGGGAGGAGAAGGTAGACGCCTTGTTACATTTCACTGTTTCCTCGGCATGTGGCTCTCAGACATGGTGTCTGGGGACCACAGAGACTGACTGGTTTAACGGGTCTGGGGCTAGCCTAGTGCGCACACAGGACAGTGAGGAGGCGTTGTGGACTGCCCAGGAGAAGGATCTAAATTTGGGTGTCCAGCAGCTCAGTGGGCCCACTGGGACAAGCCAGCCAGGGCATACTTGGAGATGGCTATCTCCTCCTCAAAGCAAAGCAAGGAAAGATCAGCGGGGTGCTGGGATCCGTCTCAGGGCATCAGCCTTCTGGGGCGTTCCAGACCGGGGTGTGTGGAGAGGGAGGCTGCGCGAGGCGGGGAGGGGAGAAGCAAGAAGGTGGGGAGGAAAGAGCGTTTAAGAGTAGAGGAGAGAAGAGTAAATGGAAAGAGAAAGGAAGGGAAGGGAAGGCGGAGCCAGGGGAGGGGCGAGGAGACGGTGACGAAGTCGCGCTTCCAACTTCCCACTGTGCACCCGGTGGGATCCTTCATCCCCGCAGGGGCACCTGGAGAGGAGGTGTAGGAGCCGCGGGCGGGGCTGAGAGGGGAGAAAGAAGGAGCAGGGGAGAAAAACAAAGGGGTGAGAGCTCGGCGCCAAGGCCGGGAGGTTTTACCGACGCCCTAGGGGGTGGGGTGGAGGAGGTGGGGCGCAGACCGGCTCCCACGTGCTCCCTTAGCGCCTAGAAGCCCCGAGGCGCGTCCCGCAGCCGCCCGGCCCGCTCCCTGGGTTGCCTTCCACCTACTGTTTGCTCCTGGCTTTCAATTCAGTGGTGGAATGTTTCCACCATTTCCTTCCTGAGGCTGAAGTTGAGGCCCACTGTCTCCGCTGGTATGAAATATTATTGTTGTACTCTTGCTTTTGTCTCTGGTTTGTGATTTGAGGATGGAAAAGGTGCATTCTCTCATAATTAATTTAGGTAGCTGTCAGTGTGGTCACAGCTGGCCCCAGGCAAAAAGCGGAGCCTGAGAATTGAGGCGATGGAAAGGAAAGAGTAACCATGGCCCAATGGAGCCCCAATGTGAGCCTTATTTAACCCACTGGAGCCCGCAGGCGCTGCCTATGCCTCTCTCCAGCACCCACTGCGCAGAAATACTAACTACTAAACATTTGCTATATCGCCTCATTTAACCCCAGAGTCACCCCGTACGTTCGCTTTTACAGTCCTTTTTTATAGGTCAATAAACTAGGGAGAAGGCAATGGCACCCCACTCCAGTACTCTTGCCTGGAAAATCCCATGGATGGAGGAGCCTGGAAGGCTGCGGTCCATGGGATCGCTAAGATTCGGACACGACTGAGTGACTTCACTTTGACTTTTCACTTTCATGCATTAGAGAAGGAAATGGCAACCCACTCCAGTGTTCTTGCCTGGAGAATCCCAGGGACGGGGGAGCCTGGTGGGCTGACGTCTATGGGGTCGCACAGAGTCGGACACGACTGAAGTGACTTAGCTTAGCTTAGCTTAAACTTAAGGGAGATCAACCCTGAATATTCAGTGGAAGGACTGATGCTGAAGCTGAAGCTCCAGTATTTTGGTTATCTGATGTGAACAGAGGACTCACTGGAAAAGCCCCTAATGCTGGGAAAGATTGAGGGCAGAAGGAGAAGATGGCATCAGAGGATGAGATGGCTGGACGGTATTACCGATGCAATGAACATGAACTTGGGCAAACTCTGGGAGATGGTGAGGGACAGGGAGGCCTGGGGTACTGCAGTCCATGGGGTTGCAAAGAGTCAGATACGATTGGGTGACTGAGAAACAACCAGCTACAATTTGAAGAGGTTAAGTAATTTACTTGCTTCCAGCAACAGGAAAAGCTCAGATCTGAACTCTGATCTCTCCTGTACACCAGGCAGCCCCTCCTGATACCTATCTTTGGAATCCCAAGATTCCCAATTTCCTCCATCCCCCTCTCTCTTTATCTCATCCACACTGAGGTTCCAGGCCTGAAGTGTCCCCTTCTTCTCCCTCCGAAGAATCTAAATCTCAGGTTGGGGCTTCCCTGGTGGCTCAGTAGTAAAGAATCTGCCTGCCCAGTGATCGCACATTCAATCTCTGGGTGAGGAAGATCCCCTGGAGGAGGGCATGGCAACTCATTCCAGTATTCTTGCCTGGAGAATCCCCATGGACAGAGGAGCCTGGCAGACTATAGTCCATGGGATCAAAAAGAGTCAGAGATGGCTTAGCAACTAAACAACAGCAAAGCCTCAGGTTAAAGGACCAGGTCTTAAGGAAACTGATATAAGTGACAGCCAGGAAGGCAGAGCAGTAGTTTGGGCACAGCAAGCCCCACCGGTGACCCCCTCCCCCACCCCATTGGCGCTCAAGGCTTATAGAGCAGCCAGGCCCAGTCCATCCCGAGGCCCTGCTTTAGGAGGTGGGTCTGGAGAAGAGGAGTGGCTGAACCTTAGCTGAGAAGCTCCTGTGTGCCTGACACGTCCTGGCGTGTTCTGCCACACACTTCACAAATGTTACCCCTTTATCCCTCACAGCTACCCACGAGGGAGGGGCTTGCTACTCTCCACATCTCACACAGAAGGAAACCAGGGTATTCTCAGAGGTGGAAGAACTTGCCCAAGGAAATGCTGCTAGTGAGTGCCCGATTTGGAATTGAAACTCATTTGTTCAATCATCTGTTCTTTCATTAAGTGTATTTTTATTCTTTATTGTTTTTGCTGTGTGCAGGGATTATGGAAATAATCCTTCTTTCCCTCACTGCTTTTGCTCCAAAGCAGGTGAATGTGCTCAGTTGCCTCAGTCCTGTCCAACGCTTTGTGACCCCATGGACTGCATCCCGCCGGGCTCCTCTGTCCATGGAATTCTCCAGGCAAGAATACTGGAGGAGGTTGCCATGCCCTTGTCCAGGGATCTTCTTGACCCAGGGATCCAACTCAGGTCTCCTGCATTGCAGGTGGATTCTTTACCCACTGAGCCACCTGAGAGCCCAGGTGAATCATTTCAGTTCAGTTCAGTTGCTCAGTTGTGTCCGACTCTTTGCGACCCCATGGAGTGCAGCATGCTGGGCTTCCCTGTCCATCACCAACTCCCAGAGCTTGTTCAAACTCATCACCATCAAGTCAGTGATGCCATCCAACCATCTCATCCTCTGTTGTCCCCTTCTCCTCCTGCTTTCAATCTTTCCCAGTGTCAGAGTCTTTTCCAATGAGTCAGTTCTTCACATCAGGTAGCTAAAGTATTGGACCTTCAGCTTCAGCATCAGTCCTTCCAATGAATATTCAGGACTGATTTCCTTTAGGATGGACTAGTTGGATCTCCTTGCAGTCCAAGGGACTCTCAAGAGTCTTCTCCAACACCACAGTTCAAAAGCATCAATTCTTTGGTGCTCAGCTTTCTTTATACTCCAACTCTCACATCCATACATGACTACTGGAAAAACCATAGCTTTGACTCAGATGGACCTTTGTTGGCAAAGTAATATCTCTGCTTTTCAATATGCTGTCTAGTTTGGTCATAGCTTTCCTTCCAAGGAGCAACCATCTTTTAATTTCATGGCTGCAATCACCATCTGCAGTGATTTTGGAGCCCAAGAAAAGAAAGTCTGTCACTGTTTCCATTGTTTCCCCATTTATTTCCCATGAAGTGATGGGATCAGATGCCATCCTCTTAGTCTTCTGAATGTTGAGTTTTAAGCCAACTTTTTCACTCTTCTCTTTCACTTTCATCAAGAGGCTCTTTAGTTCTTCACTTTCTGCCATTAGGGTGATGTCATCTGCATATATTAGGTTATTGATATTTCTCCCGGCAATCTTGATTCCAGCTTGTACTTCATCCATCCCAGCATTTCACATGATGTACTCTGCATAGAAGTTAAATAAGCAGGGTGACAGTATACAGCCTTGACGTACTCCTTTCCTGATTTGGAACCAGTCTGTCGTTCCATGTCTAGTTCTAACTGTTGCTTCTTGACCTGCATACAGAGTTCTCAGGAGACAGATCAGTTGGTCTGGTATTCCCATCTCTTGAAGAATTTTCCAGTTTGTTGTGATCCACACAGTCAAAGGCTTTGGTGTAGTCAATAAAGCAGAAATAGAGATGTTTTTCTGGAACTCTCTTGCTTTTTCAATGATCCAATGGATGTTGGATTTTGATCTTTGGTTCCTCTGCCTTTTCTAAAGCCAGCTTGAACATCTGGAAGTTCTTGGTTCACGTACTGTTGAAACCTGGCTTGGAGAATTTTGAGCATTACTTTACTAGCATGTGAGATGAGTGCAATTGTGCAGTAGTTTGAACAATCTTTGGCATTGCCTTTCTTTGGGATTTGAATGAAAACTGACCTTTTCCAGTCCTGTGGCCACTGCTGAGTTTTCCAAATTTGCTGGCATGTTGAATGCAGCACTTTCACAGCATCATCTTTTAGGATTTGAAATAACTCAACTGGAATTCCATCACCTCCACTAGCTTTGTTCATAGTGATGCTTCCTAAGGCCCACTTGACTTCACATTCCAGGATGTCTGGCTCTAGGTGAGTGATCACACCATCGTGGTTATCTGGGTCATGAAGATCTTTTTTGTATAATTCTTCCACGTATTCTTGCCACCTCTTCTTAATATCTTCAGCTTCTGTTAGGTCCATACCATTTCTGCCCTTTATTGTGTCCATCTTTGCATTAAATATTCCCTTGGTATCTCTAATTTTCTTGAAGGTGTCTCTAGTCTTTCCCATTCTATTATTTTCCTCTATTTCTTTGCACTGATCACTGAGGAAGGCTTTCTTATCTCTCCTTGCTATTCTTTGGAACTCTGCATTCAAATAGGCATATCTTTCCTTTTCTCCTTGGCCTTTCGCTTCTCTTTTCTCAGCTATTTGTAAGGCCTCCTCAGACAATCATTTTGCCTTTTTGCATTTCTTTTTCTTGGAGATGGTCTTGATCACTGCCTCCTGTACAGAGTCACAAACCTCCATCCATAGTTCTTCAGGCAGGATCTAATCCTTTGAATCTATTTGTCGCTTTCACTTATTATCATAAAGGATATGATTTAGGTCCTACCTGAATGGTCTAGTGGTTTTCCCTACTTTCTTCAATTTAAGTCTGAATTTTGCAGTAAGGAGTTCATGATCTGAGCCACAGTCAGACTGGGAGCCCAGGTGAATAGACATGAACACATCAGTACAGTTAGGTGTTGTAGAATAGCTGCCAATACAGTAACGTGCGTGGACCACAGACACTACACCGTGGCCAGTTCTCCTTAGTGGGAGGCCGTGGGAAAGTGGAAAGGAGTCAGGAAAAAAAGAAAACCTTCTTGAAAGAGACCTATGCAGCCAGCACTTTTCTTCCCTCCTCCCCCCGTATTGCCTCCAGAAACACTGATATGGGAGAGGGGAGCACCATGGCCTCAGAGTGGGCCTCTTTGAATGACTCTTGACTCCCTTGCTTAGGGCCACCTGACCTCACTGCTGCATTATGAGGATTATTAGATCATTATAAAGTGCCTTGCATTTCTTGGTATATTTAGACCTAAATATACAGGAATCACCTTTTTTTCTGCTTCTCCAGTTCAACAGGACATGATTTTAAAATATGCTTGACTTGAAGAATAAGGATTTTTTTTAAAAAATGTGGGGAGCCTGAGGTAAAAATGGAAAAGAGATGAAACCCAAAGTATTTTCAAGGTGTCTTTCTCTGTGTTTCTATTTTGCAGGTTTTAAAAGCAGAAGTAAAGTGTAAAGAAGAGGGAAATGGCTCTGATGCAGCATTTACATAAGAAACACATTCAGAAAAAAAGAGGCTGTGATTCTGAAAGCGTCCTTATTATACTGCACTAAAAATCGCCCCTGGGATCGGTGGAGGTTTAAATTAGCTGGGAAGAGGAGGAAATAAAATCTGTCTTTTCAAATTGCAAATCTCTCCCAAACTGAACATTTCGCCCGAGGAAACGGCCACACTGTGTTCAGGAGCAGACAAAGCCCTCTTTGAGTGAGGGCCCCACCTTCTCCAGCCTTCATTACAATTCCCTGCCTCCTCCTACATCCGCTGGACAAGTCCTGACACCGCGCTCCTGGGCTATGTCTTAGTCATTGAGAGAGATCTCAAGGAGGCCCTTGTGTTTAGTGGGTGTGCAGTTTGCTCTAAAAATGTGTCCACCACCCATGTAATTGACTTGAGAAATCAAAGTCAGTGGAAAGAGCGCAAAATGTCATCCACTTCTACAGGTTTCTTTTATGAATGGGTGTATTCATTTATGTTTTCTCCAACAGCTATCAAATATTTGCATGTTAAACGGCAAAGAATTTCACAGAATGCCATCAACACAGTGTTCTGGTTGTCTGTGACTACATAATGAACTTCCCTGAATGTGGTGACTGAAACAGCAACCATTTTATTATGTATTGTGATTTTATATCTCAGGAAGGAGGGCAGGGCTCAGCTGCGTGATTCTCCTGCTCGAGGTGGTGTTAACTGGGATCACTGGCTGGCCTTTAGCTAGTGGTGGGGCTGATCTGGAGGGCCCCAAACAGTTTTACTCACATGTCTGGCACCTTGGCAGGGATGGCTGGAAGACTGGACTTCATAGACCCTCTCTCTTTCTGTAGACTCAAAGCCTCTCTGCATTGTCTCTCCAGTAAGTTGACCAGACTTCACGTAACAATTCTGTTCCTGAGTCCCAACTCATACTGCTCCCCACACAACAGGCAAGTAAATCAAGAGATAAATGGTTGGGGCAAGGAATAGCAGCATTATTCAGAAAGCCAGCAGACTGAGAAGGTGGTGGACTAGTATTCCCGAAAACCATCTTACTTGAGTTAGAGTTCAGATTTCTCCTACGCTAAAAGGGGATGGAGTGTGGTTGGTTGCTGTGAACTTCTTGGTGCCAGAATCCTTTCTTCTGTTCACCTAGGTCTGGTCACAATGTTCCTATAAACCTCCAACAAGACAGATGATTTTCTTGTTCTGCAATTTTTATCTATTTATGAGTGGAAAATGTATCTCTGACGTTATACCTTGGAACATCAGAGCCTTGAGAATGGAATGTCTTATATATTGCAGGCTCCAGGTAGCATTCTTATAGCAAGAGCAATATAATACAAAGGTTAAAGTAAAAGAAACAGGTTTCAATATGGAGTCAGATTTGTTCTTCCCTATTATGGTTCAGATCCCTAACACCTAGTGTTCCAGGATGCATAAAGCCGAAACTGCCATACCCTATTAGAGGCTTGTCTTTGGAGTCCCAAAGTTTCAAGTTTCTTCCTCACACTCTCTCCCCCTACTTCATCCTGACCCTGCTCAGGACAGCCAGCCACTTACTGTGCCCAGAACTGGCACAATCATGTCCATTGAAGTCTATTATTGACCAAAGCCAGTTACAGTACAGCCCAGAATAATGGGGAGGGGAAGTAGACTCGCCCCTCTATGAGAGGAATATCAAAGAATTTGTGTCCATCTCGAATCCAGTAGCCAACTATACCAAGTATCAGTAGGGTTTGTGTGTAGTCTATAGGGATAAGAATAGACTATGCAGAATCATAGAATCTTGGATTTGGAAATGACCTTAAAGATTATCTTGTTCAACATCCTAATTTTAAAGATAAGGTAAGCGAGACTAAAAGAGAGTTGGCAAACTGAGTCATGTGGCTGAAACTGTTGTAGCCACGCGTTCCGGGAAACAAACTCACTCAGAAGGACAATGCAGATAGTGGAGTGCAGTTTATTATACCAGTGGGCCCAAGGCAGAGTCTCCTCCTAGCCAAGGACTCCGACCAGTTTTTGTGAAAACCTTATATACCCTAAGTGTACTTGCTCAAACCCACCTCCCCAAATTCCTTGAAATTAGTCTGGACAAGGTAAAAGAGAGATACGATAAAAGTTAACCCATGATTCATGTGTCACAAGACTAGATAAACAGTGGATATTTATCAATAGGTCTGTGGTCATATCCCAATAAACATAATGGAATTTACAACTTTGTTCTGTTATAGAGATAATTAGCATATTCTTTTAGGCAATGGAGAGTCCAAGTACAAGTCCTGAGGCTCTTTTAATGGGGGTATGGTTTTCCATTGGTATGCCATTTCTATAGACACCGGGCACAAAGTTCAGAGTCCATTGGGAGGGTGACCATGCGTATAGCCTAATGTTCGCAGCCTGGACTAAGATGGAGTCCAGCTCTTTCTGTTTCCTCCTTCAAAACCACAGAACTCAGATGGGATTCAAACCCAGCCAAAACTCTGATTGGGACTTATTGAAGCTCAAGTTCTTTATGTCTTATCACAGAAAGAATTCAGTGAGACACAAAATGATAGGTAAGAAGTGGGTTTATTTAGAGGGATACACATTCCATAGACAGAATACAGTCCATCTCAAAAGGTGAGAGGCCCTTGGAGAAGCACTGTCCACAGATAGAATGTGGGCCATCTCAGAATGTGAGAGGCCCCAAAATATGGGACGGTTAGTTTTCTTGTGCCGGTTAATTTCATAGGCTAATAAGTGGGAGGATTATTCCAACTATTTTGGAAAAGGGATGGAGATTTCCAGGAATTGCACCACTGCTCACTTTTTGGCCTTTTATGGTCAGCCTGGAAACTGTTATGGCATTAGTGGGTATGTCTGCTGCTGCTAAGTCACTTCAGTCGTGTCCGACTCTGTGTGACCCCATAGACAGCAGCCCACTAGGGTCCCCCGTCCCTGGGATTCTCCAGGCAAGAACACTGGAGTGGGTTGCCATTTCCTTCTCCAATGGTGGATATGTCATTAGCATGGTAATACATTACAGTGAACATATAATGAGGCCCAAGGTCCCCTGAAAGTCAAATATTCTGCCATTTTGGACCTAGTTGGTTCTAACTAGTTTATGTCGTATCCTCAATGACTATGTCATTCTTTTAAAGGTTGTGCCCTGCCCTCTTCCCTCCTGTTTCACAGCCACTGGCGGCAAAGACAAACCCCAACCCCAGCAGCTCTGACCCCAGATTCAAGAAGATGTGTATTGAATGCCTACGAGGTTTGCAGTGCGCCACTTACACTGAAGGAAGAGATAACATAGCTGAATCCTATGCGGTTCTTGGTATCTCAAAGAGTTTACAATTCAGTGCAGAGGAAGAGTCAACGCACGAAGGTAATACAGGAAAACAAGATTTGCAAATAGCATGCTGGGAAACCCTATGGAAGAGTAAATCTAATCTAGCAAGAGTTTGGGGGGGATTTCTGAAGACCCGGGTTTGATATGGGTCTTTGAGGAGGGGTGACTGTTGACTGATGGTATAGCAGGAGGCTGCTTCAGCCAGAGCAAACTGTGGGCGAAGAAGAGAGACGTGGGTTAGCCAGGGCGGAGTGTCAGGGTGAGGAGTGAGGACTTAATTCTGCATCATCCACACTCTGACCCAGCTACACTGGAGACCCAGGGTGCACACTGTTTGGATAGATGTTCTGACCTGCAACACGCCTGTGGTGGGTCACAGAGATGCTTTAAACTTAGTGGTCCTGCATGAGAAGGATCAACTTTCGGTTCTAGCCGAGCTATCCTCAGCACTGACTGCACAATAGAATCTCTATGGATGCCTGGGTCCTACCCTGGAATGACTGAGTTTGATTCTCTTGAATGGACTCAGGTCTTGATTTTGTTTTTAACTTTTCAGGTGATTTTAACGTACTGAAGTGGTGGTTCTTAAACATTAGCGAGCATCAGAATCACATGGAGGGCTCATCAAGACCCAGATTACTGCCACTGCACAGGAGGTTCTGCTTTAGAAACTCTGGGGAGGGGGCCCAAGAATTAGCATCTTGAACAAACTCCCAAGTGATGCCCATGCTGCTTGTCTTAGACCACACTTTTGAGAACCATTGCTCCAGATGTTTGACCTAACCAGTTACATCTGAATCTACCTCCTTGGACATCCTATCATTGCAAAGAAAACCCAAGATGCAGGTTATGTAGCTCAAAGCCCTGCTATTCCAAGTGCAATTGGTGGACCAGCAGTATTGGCATCACCTGGGAGCTTGTTGGATGTGCCGACTCTCAAGCCACACTCTAGACCTGGGGAATCAGAAACTGTATGTTAGAAAATTGACCTGGTTTGAAGGCACAGCACAATCTGACAAGCTGTGCTTTTGAGGTCAGTTCTGAGTGTTATTTCCTACAGGACCTGTGACTCCTGATGGCCTTACAAGATGAGGAGAGGTCCCCAGGCAGACTAGCTGTGATGACTCACTGGGGATGGGCACAGACAGACATGGTAACATAGAACCCCCCTGAGCGTTTTAATACATAAACTCTGAATCTGAATACTAGCAGCTAGATCACAAACACAACAGGTCTGGGGTTTATTTTAATTAATCAGTGAATTTGGCTGCTCAGAATCTTCACACTTGGACCACTAAGGAAGTCCCTTTTGGTTTATGTTTGGCCCTTTCACCTATGACTAGTTCTACATCTATGAAAAATGTTTAGGGGCTCCCCTGGAGTTTCAGTGGTTAAGACTCCATGATTCCAAGGCAGGGGGCATAGGTTCAGTCCCTTGTTGGGGCACTAAGATACCACATGCCATGCATCATGGTCAAAAAAAAAATGTTGAAATACTCTGCTCAAGTGCAAGTGCGTGCATGCTCAGTCACTTCAGTTGTATCTGACTCTTTGTGACCCAGTGGACCATAGGCCTCCAGGCTCCTCTGTCCAAGGGATTCTCCAGGCAAGAATACCGGAGTGGGTAGCCTTACCTTCCTCCAGGGGATTTTCCCCACCCAGGGATCGAACCTGCACCTCCTGCATTGCAGGCAGATTCTTTACCGCTGAACCACTAGGGAAGCCACAAGTAAAGAGAAACAAACTCTAATCACTTAACTTCTCAGGAATACCTACAACTTCAAATTCTCTTCACACCTATCAATGGGTGACCCCAGGCCATTTCCATAGCATTTGGCCCTGTTCCAGACTGGTTGAAGTTTCTTTCTTTCTTTTTTTGTTTTTGTATTTTTTTCTTTTCTGAAGTTTCTATTTGGAATTCATGTTATGATTACTCCCTTCATACTGCTTTCAAAACAAAATGCCTCCAGCAAGCTCTGAGTTTCCTGCCTAAGGAGAATTTTTTTCCTTTTTTACAACAAGGAGAGTTAATGATTCAGTTGGCAAAGATTTCACCCAGTGGGTTTGGAATTTGCTTTATTTTCAGGTGGCTTGCTCTAAAACCAGTGACACCTATGCTTTATCACTGGCAGGATTCTGAAAGCCTCCAGTACCCTCTCAGTATCTGAGACCTCCTGCCTTCGCTTCTAATCCAATTAGTTCAATTTAATCCCTTTCAGTGGAGGGGTCAGGCTGCTACCCCGTCTCATTCCCAATTGAGTCCTTCTGTCTCTTTTTGCCAGTCTCATGATCTGTTGAATTGTTCCAAAATCTCTAGTGCGGTCTTCCATAGAAGAGAAAAAAATCACCTGGGGAGGTCATTTCAGGTCTCTTTTTAGTGCAGACAGGTATTAAATGCCACATTGGCAAGGCTCCAACCCAGACAATTCCTCATGGACGTTCTTGCCATTTTCACAGGATGCTGTATGTTTCTAACAAAAGAACACCATTGTCTGGAGATGAGAACAATTTTGGCTTACGTGAAAGAAATCAAATCAATGCCGATAAAAGAGTAAAGGCTCCTCATAGAATTATCAGTTAATTTGTCAAGGTATAGGAGCTTCTTAGGGGGCGCAGTGGTAAAAAATTCACCTGCCGATGCAGGAGATGCAAGAGGCGTAGGTTCAATCTCTGGGTCGGAAAAATCCCCTGGAGGAGGAAATGGCAACACACTCCATTGTTCTTGCCTGGGAAATTCCATGGACAGAAGAGCCTAGTAGGCTATAGCCCATGGAGTCAGCAGATATTCACACAGGTGGTTATACTGTGCAGAATGGAATCACCAAAATGATCAGGTGGTTTTTGTTGAGTATTAACTTGTGGCAGGAAAGGAGAGGGTCAACTCTGGTGGGTAAATTTCCTTATGGGAGCATACATGTGTGCTCAGCTTTGAACAAAAACAACGTACAAAAATTAGTTGGTTGTGAACCTGATCAATCAGGGAGGGATTGATTATCTGCTTGTAAAATGAATTTGCCACCAGTTTCATTAATTACTAAAGGAACTAGGACTTGGAGAATTTGCTTTTTTTATTGAGGTAGAGTTGATTTACAATATTGTGTATGTTTCCAGTATACAAAATAGTGACTCACAATTTTTCAAGGTTAGACTCCGTTTATAGTTATTATAAACTACTAGCTATATTCCCTGTGCGATACAAGATAGTCTTGTAACTTATTTACTTTATACATAATAGTTTGTAGCTCTTAATTCCCTACCCCTATCTTGCCCCTCCCTGATCCATTTTCCCACTGGTAACCACTAGTTTGTTCTCTGTATCTGTGAGTATGTTTCTGTTTTGTTATATTCAGTAGTTTATCTTATTTTTTAAATTCTACATACAAGTGATATCATGCAGTATTTGTCTTCCTCTGTCAGACTTATTTCAGTTAGCGTAATACCTTCTAAGTCCATCCATATTGTTGTAAATGGTAAAATTTCTTTCTTAAAATTACTCTGGCTAAGTAACATTCCACTGTATGTATGATGTATATATATATATACACACACACACACACATATATGCATACACACAAATACATATGTATACAAACATATATGCCATATCTTTATCCATTTACCTGTTTTTCAACAATGTTTATTTACTTTTGGCTATGCCTGGTAGGCCGCAGTCCATGGGGTCGCTAAGAGTCAGACACGACTGAGCGACTTCACTTTCACTTTTCACTTTCACGCATTGGAGAAGGAAATGGCAAGCCACTCCAGTGTTCTTGCCTGGAGAATCCCAGGGATGGGGCAGCCTGGTGGGCTGCCGTCTATGGGGTCACACAGAGTTGGACACGACCGAAGCGACTTAGCAGCAGCAGCAGCATGCTGTCTTCATTGCCTCATGTGGGCTTTCTCTAGCTGTGGTGCCCAGGCTTCTCACTGTGGTGGCTTCTCTTGTTTCAGAGCACGGGCTTTAGGACATGCAGGCTTCAGGAGTTGTGGTGCATGGACTTAGTTATCCCATGGCATGTGGAATCTTCCCAAACCAGGGATGGAACTCTTGTCCCCTGCATTGGTAGGGGGATTCTTAACCACTGGACCACCAGATGAGTCCCCATTTATCTGTTGATGGACACTAGGTGCATCCATATCCTGGTTATTGTAAATAATGCTGCTATGAACCTTGGATTGCACTGATCTTTTTGAATTAGTGTTTCTGTGTTTTTTTAAAAAGATATGCACATCCTATTTGGTACATACTGCTTTATTTATTAATTTTTGGCTGTGATGTGTCTTCATTGCGACATACGGGCTTTCTCTACTTGCAGAGAATGGTGGCTACGCTCAAGTTGTGGTGTGCAGGCCTCTTGTTAGCAGGTTTCTCCTGTTACAGAGCACGGGCTCTAGGCACATGGGCTTCAGTTGTTGCAGCACGCGGGCTCAGTAGTTGAGACTTGTTGGCTCTAGGGCTTGCAGGCTTTGGTAGTTGTGGTGCAAGGACTCAGTTGCTCTGAGGCATATGGAATCTTCGCAGGCCAGGGATCCCTGCCATGTCCTCTGCACTGGCAGGCAGATTCTTATCCACTGCACCACCAGAAGTCCAGTGTTTCCTTTTTTAATGGGTATATACCCAGGAGTGGAATTACTGGGTCATATAGTAGTTCTTGAAAGGCAGAGACATTACTTTGCCAACAAAGGTCCGTCTAGTCAAGGCTATGGTTTTTCCTGTGGTCATGTACGGATGTGAAAGTTGGACTGTGAAGAAGGCTGAGCGCCAAAGAATTGATGCTTTTGAACTGTGGTGTTGGAGAAGACTCTTGAGAGTCCCTTGGACTGCAAGGAGATCCAACCAGTCCATTCTGAAGGAGATCAGCCCTGGGATTTCTTTGGAGGGAATGATGCTGAAGCTGAAACTCCAGTACTTTGGCCTCATGCGAACACCTCATGCGAAGAGTTGACTCATTGGAAAAGACTCTGATGCTGGGAGGGATTGGGGGCAGGAGGAGAAGGGGATGACAGAGGATGAGATGGCTGGATGGCATCACTGACTCGATGGATGTGAGTCTGAGTGAATTCCAGGAGTTGGTGATGGACAGGGAGGCCTGGCGTGCTGCAGTTCATGGGGTCACAAAGAGTCAGACACAACTGAGCGACTGAACTGAACTGATAGTAGTTCTATATATATATATATTTTTTTGTTTGTTTGTTTGTTTTTTAGAAACTTTCATTAATGTTTTTGACACTGGCTGTACTAATTTACATTCTCAACAATGTACAAGTGTTCCCTTTTCAAAATGGAGCTCTTCTGATGAAAGCTAGATGGCCATGTCTCTGAGGATGATAGCATCTACCAAGGAATAATGTAGTCCAGCGTCTATTTCTGGGCCTTGCAGATCAGAAGCTCAGACTGAAAATATAGTTGATAGGGCTCTGTGGGACTGACTACCACTAACCTAACTCACAAGAGTTCAAAGTATAACTTAGTTGCTAATTCATTGTTTTCTGTGGGAACTCCTTTTTCCATTCATCAATTCAAAATTTTACTGGGTGCCCACTATAAGTTCAAATTGCCTGCCCTCATGCTGCTTTCATTTTAGTGGGGAGACATATAAGCAGATAACCTACATAACATGTTAGGTATAATATGTGCTATGAGAAAATTAGGGTCAGTTTTTCTCTTTTAGGAAAGAGAAAATGTTGGGGTGTAAGTGAGAGAAAGAATTGTTCTATTTCACTTAGGGATGTCAGGGAGAGTCTTTCTGAACAAGAAACATCTGAGCAGAAACGTGAAGTAGCTAAATTCAGAGATTTCTGCAGGAGGGGTGCCCCTGGCAGAGTCACATTAAGTGTTAGGTAAACCTGTGCTCGATGGGTTCAAGGAGCTGCTAGGAGGCCAGCCTAGCTGCAGAGAAGTGAGAGAAGGGGAATGGGATGGTGTCAGAGAAACTTCCAGGGCTGGATCACTTGTAAGCCTCTGTAAAGATTTTGGCTTTTGCCCTGAGTGAGATTTTGAGCTGAAGAGTGACATAATCTGGTTTACATTTTAATGACATCTTTTGGCTGGTTGTGTTGAAAACAGACGATGGGAGGTGAGGGGAGGAAAGATAAGAAGTAGAGAGATTAAGGTGCTTTTTTTTAAAATGGTATTTTCTTTGTAGTCTTTAAAAAATAAAAATAAAAAATGTATTTATTTGGCTGCACAATGTCTTAGTTTTGGCACAAGGGCTCTTCGATCTTCACTGTGGCATGTGGGTTCTTTAGATGTGGCACACAGGATCTTTTTTTTAGTTGTAGCATGTGGGACCTAATTCCCTGACCTGGGATCAAACCCCAGCCCCCTGCATTTGGAGTGTGGAATCTTAGACACTGGACCACCAGGGAAGTCCCTAAGATGCTTTGATAACTGCGGAGGCAGGACAGGAGAGTGGCTTGGACCAGAATTGATGGCAGTAGAAGCTGTGGTCAGGGATCAGGTTCTGGGTACATGTTGAAGGTAGACCCAATGGTATGTGCTGATGGTTTGGATGTGGTATGAGAGAGGAGTAGAGTCAAGGATGGGTCCAAGATTCTGCATGAGGAATGAAAGTGAAAATTACTCAGTTGTGTCCAGCTCTTTGTGACCCCATGGACAATACAGTCCATGGAATTCTCAAGGCCAGAATACTAGATTGGGTAGCCTTTCCCTTCTCCAGGGGATCTTCCCAACCTAGGGATTGAACCCAGGTCTCCCACATTGTTGGTGGATTCTTTACCAGCTGAGCCACCAGGGAAGCCCAAGAATACTGGAGTGGGTAGCCTATCCCTTCTCCAGCAGATCTTCCCAACCCAGGAATTGAACTGCAGTCTCCTGCATCACAGGCAGATTCTTAACCAGCTGAGCTACCAAGTAAGCCCTGGAGAGAATGAAATCCCCATTTGCTATAAGTAGGAAGAAAAAGTTGGTCTATATATGTGCTGGATTGCTGGGGAAGAAGAAGGAGCCCAGTTTGGGGGAATGTTAATTTTGACATATACACTACATATCTTGTGATGCATGCTATGGGGTCCATGTCTCTGGAATTCAGTGGAGAGATCTAGACTAGAGATATGAACTGGGGAATCATGGCAGGTAGGCAGCATGGAAAACACTAGATAAAACTATATCCAGTTAGAATGTAGGTAGAGAGGACTGAGCTTTAGGAATCTCTAGTCTTTAGAGGTCAGTGAAAAAAAGAAAAGTCAGTAGAAAAAACTGAGAGGGAACAGTCAGGAGAGAGGAGAACCAAGAGAAATCAGTGGCCAGAAGTTAAAAGAGTGTGATTCCAAAAAGGAAGTGATGAGCTTTGTTGGGTACTGCTAATGGGCTGGATAAGGTGGGAACTGGGACTTTACCACTGGAAATAGGAACCAGAAAGTCATTGTTGACCTTGATAAGAGCAGTTTCAACAGGAAAGATGGAAACAAAAGTTGGATCAGAGAAGGATGGGATCAAGAGAAGATGAAAGAAAGGAAGTACAGAGAGTGAGGATGAGATCTCAAGAGATTTGTTATCAAAGGAAACAGAATTCAGGTAATAGTTGAGGAGGAATTGGGGTCAAGGAAGTTTGTCTGTTTTTGGTGTTTTTTGTTTGTTTGTTTGTTTGGAGATGGACAATGTCAGAGCATATTTGCTAACATTTTTTTGAGTGATATTCTTGGATAAGTGAGAGATGAGGTCGAGTGCACAGATGTAGGGATTGACCTTCAATAGGAGCATGGCAGCTCATGCAGAGTGATGGAAAGGAAACCAGAGTGTACAAGTATCATGTTAGGTGTGATGGTGGGAGCGGCAAGGTAGTCTCAATGAAATGGGCAGTATCAGTTGAGGTATCAGTTGAGATCGAGGATCAAGTAGGGAGAGGTGGTAGATGTTTGAAAAGAAAAGAAAAGAGGCCGATGGTGTGGTCTAGGACAGCAAGGGTCAATGAATGATCTAGAGTAGTGGTTCCCAAAGTATGGTCCTGGGACCCACAGCATCAGTATCATCTGAGAACTTGTCAGAGATGCAAATTCTTAGGCCCTGCTCTAGACCTCCTGGACCAGAAACTCTCACCTAAGTCTAGCCACCTGTGCTCAAACAGCGCCCCCACCCCCAGATGACTCTGATGCACATTCAAGTGGGAGAAGCAGTAGTCTAGGGAGTCTCTGGTGCACTGGAAGGCAGTAAGAACCTTCTTGATGTGAGTGGCCATGAATTTAGAGTAAAAGCAGTGGGTTTTATCCCAGCCCATCCTGATAATGCATCCTCCTTCCAGAGACTCCATTACAGATGGACCTGTAACCCTATTCTGGCTTATGTAGCAGGAGGAAAAGTCTGCAGAGAAGGGCTTCTAGTGAAGATACCCTTTATCATAAAAATTAACTAAAGAAGACACAATCTGGACTTCCCTGGTAGTACAGTGGATAAGAATCCATGTGCCAAGGCAGGGGACACAGGTTCAATCCCTGGTCTGGGAAGATTCCACGTGCCAAGGAGCAACTAAACCCGTGCACCACAGCTTCTGGACTTCTCTACTACTGGACTTACTGTTGTGTAAGGTAACAGGTTCACACTCAGACTCATCATCCTTGTCTGCAAAACAGCAAAACTGAAAATAATAGCCACCTCCCAAGGGAAGATCATGCCTTTGAAAATAACTTCAACCATTAAGCACTATACAGATGCAAATTAGAAATGTAATTTCCATTAGTGCACTTGTATTTTGATTCAAATTGTACACATTTTGCTCCTCTGCAGTTTTCCAGAAAGTGAAGCATAGTGCTGGGGGAAGCACCAATGCGTTGGGGGGGTTTCCCAAGGGTGCTCCAACATCAAGCAGTCTGTCCCAGTGAGACTCTTTTTCTCAGGATATCAGCTAGCCTCAGACAGCACAGAGACACTGGTAAACACAGTCCCCTGCTCAGCACACTGGGGGCCCTCTGCAGCCAACTGGGTAGAACAGACACTGAAAGCTGGTGCAGAAGAGTGAATTCCACAGCTCAGAGCACTGCCGCCCCTCACCCCAATGAAATCTTTCATGCCTGGGTGCTCTACTCGGTCATGTCCAACTCTTTGCGACTTCATGGACTATCTGGAATAGGTTGCCACTTCCTCCTCTAGGGAATCTTTCTCACCCAGGGATCGAACCTGCATCTCCTGCATTGGCAGGTAGATTCTTTACTGCTGAGCCACCACCTGCTTCCAAATTCCATAGCCCATTTCAACTCTCCCCTTAAGATTACAAATTGCATTCTGAGTGCCTCCTTCCAAAACAAGCAAAACCACACCTTTGCCATAGCAACCTTCCTTCCTGAATGAGGCACATACACACCTTCATGTCTGTATTGAGCCCTCTTATGTCTCCAACCAGAGTTCAGTTCCCTAGTAGAGTCGCCTTGTTTGACCCACTATTTTTCCTCCTTCTCTCCTTGCCAGATACTGTTTTGGGGGCCTTTCCCTAAACAATCTCATGTTCCTGCCATTCAGAAACAAGAGGCATTTCTTTTACATCCTTAGTTATCTTTCAGGCTCACTTTTAAAATCCAAGTTAGCCCTTCCCATTCCCTTTGAGCTCAGCTCATAGATCTCATTAGACAGCACCATGTGGGCACTGGGCATTGAGAGAAGCAGTATTCCCTGGACTGTATAACTTTTTTTTTTTAAGTTAAAATTTTAAAGGCTTTTTTAAAAGATTTTTTTGATGTGGACCAATTTTAAAGTCTTCATTGAATTTGTAACAATATTTCTCTGTTTTACAGGGTTTTTTGTTGTTGTTGTTTTGTTTTTTGGCCCCAAGGCATGTGAGATTTTAGCTCCCTGACTAAGGCTCAAACCCACACTTCGTGCGTTGGAAGGCAAATTCTTAACCACTTGATCTCCAGGGAAGGTCCCTGTATAACTTTTAAGTTTAGACTTTCTCCCTTGCACTTGGCTGAGGGGTTCTCTAGTTCCACACCAAACAGATTGACACCTAGGCTGCTGGCACTTTGACATTATCATTCACTACTTTGCTCTTACCTCTTCATGCTGCTACTGCTGCTAAGTCACTTCAGTCGTGTCTGACTCTGTGCAACCCCATAGACAGCAGCCCACCAGGCTCCTCCATCCATGGGATTCTCCAGACGAGAGTACTGGAGTGGGGTGCCATAGTGCTAAATGTTGTTGGTTCTGCCTCCACCCCCTGTAAAAAGGGGCACCAAAGGTGGCATCAGGAGAGACTTGGTGAGTCCACCCAGGGAAGGAGGCATTTTACATCCCCAGGAGGCAGGGAGAGTACTAAGAAGGAGAAACCAGATTGCATGCAGTACCCATAATAAAACCGCAATAATGAAACAATAAAACAATTCACTAAAGGGACAGGGGACAGAACTACACACAGAGGACAGGTGACCCAGGGACAATTGGCAGTGTAGTCTGGCACAAGGGACTTCAGCCTGTCCTGATTGGATCTCCCCACACCTGTTTGCAACTGAACTGGCTGGTGTAGGGTGGCACCTGGATGTGAAGATCAGCCCACACCCCAGGCACTCACAGGGACCACTGTGTATGCCGCAGAGGACCAGTTTGCTCTCCAATAGAATTGCACCCTTAGTGGGATCATGAATGGCAAGGACCTCTAGCTGGGGCCATGTTACCTGAGATCTGTATCTAGGTGCTCTGTTCCTCCTTTATGCTTCCCAGGTGGCACAGTGGTTAACAATCTGCCTACCAATGCAGGAGACACAGGAGACTAGGAAATGGCAGCCTACTCCAATATTCTTGTCTGGGAAATCCCATGGACAGAGGAGCCTGGTGAGCTACAGTAGATAGGGTCACAAAGAGTCGGACACAACTGAATGATTGAGCACGGGATCACTATACAAACCAGGGACCCAGGATGGATTTGGCATCTCTAGGAACGCAGAGGACTAGTTGCTTAATCTATATGCTCTTCTACTGGACCTTGGGCAAGGCCATTCTTAGCTTGTGGACTGTATAAAAACAGGCAAAAAGCCAGATGTGACCTATGGGTTACGGAGTACTGACCCTTGATGTAATGCATCAAAAACGGCCCACTTCCTGTTTTCAGTGGGAATAAGCCTATATCTGTTGGGTCACTTAATATCCATTGGGAGATACAGTGCCTCAACAGCTGGATCATCTACACTTCTCCCCAGTGTGTGTGTGTGTGTGTGTGCACGCGTGTGTGCACACACACACACACACAGATCCATCTAATACATGGCCACTGTTCTGGATGCCTGGGTGTGAAGGGAGCAGTCTCTGAGTCCATGGAAATTGCAGATACACTTTTAGGAATATCATTACTTTTAGGTGAGAGAGATGTATAGACTGACAGCAATTTGAAGCTGATTTTTCTTTCTACCTCTTCCATCCATCATCACTCCAGTGCTTTTTAAGGTCATAGTGGGAGATCATAAATTAGTCTGAACCTGGGAGAGAGATAGGGTAGTGAGGAGAGATAACAAGTGGTCAAGAAAAAGATTTCTCTTGACTTTTTACATATTTTGGTGCATTTTCGGAGAAGGCAATGGCACCCCGCTCCAGTACTCTTGCCTGGAAAATCCCATGGATGGAGGAGCCTGGTGGGCTGCAGTCCATGGGGTCTCTAAGAGTCGGACTCGACTGAGCAACTTCACTTTGACTTTTCACTTTCATACATTGGAGAAGGAAATGGCAACCCACTCCAGTGTTCTTGCCTGGAGAATCCTAGGGATGGGGGAGCCTGGTGGGCTGCCGTCTATGGGGTCGCACAGAGTCGGACACGACTGAAGCGACTTAGCAGCAGCAGCAGCAGCAGTGCATTTTAATTTACTAGGCTCTTTCACGCCCTTTAGTTGACTTATTCCTTACAACCACATAGCATAATTGACTTCCCTGGAGAAAGCTATAGTCTGAAGAGCTCTGGGGGTTTGCTTACTGCCACATGGGGTTTACATGGTAGAGCCAAGACTCAGATACAAGTATTTCATCCAAAGTTTATTTGTTCATTTATTCAGTAAACGAGTTTTGAGGGCACCAAAGGTCAGGTGATGTGCTGAGGAGGAGAAATATAAAGATGAATAAGACCTGGTATTTGTCCCGAGGGTATCACCATCTAGCTGGGATTCTCAAGCCTGCCTTCTCAACACTTCCCCTGCAGGTCTCGACAGTGATGATTCTCAGCCCAGTTTCTATGGGGTACATCTGGATCTGCAGTCCAGGGCAAATGCTCTACGAGGCAAACACCACAAGCTGAGTACCTTCTTTCAACTCCACCTGCTCAAAGCTCCAGACCATCTTCTGTCCAGGTGGGACATTGTTCCTAGAACTAGGATTTAGTGTCAGGGACTGTTAGGCATTAGGGGCCTAGACATCTTTTAAGATGAAGACAAGCTTCAGGTTCCTTCTTGCAGCAGTCTTTGACAGGAACTTACTGCAGAGGGATAAAGTCTGAAATTCACATTTAATTATTTAAAATGTCATAGAACTCAGCCTCTTAATGTATTTTGCTGACAAATGATATTTGGGGGACACTTTCAGATTTTTATATAAGTTTGCAACATATCCTCTTTTGTTTTGTTTTGCTGTTCTCCCTTAACAGTTTCAGCTTTTGTAACCTTCATATAAGATCCAAATCTTTGGCTTTCCTGGCCCTGCCCTTCTTCCTGGCCCCACCCTTCTTTTCTGGTCCTAGAGCAGAGGCTCTGCCTGTGGTCTCCTGATTGGCTCTGCTTTCTCAGATGAGGACATGGTCCTTCCGATTGGACACACAGCTCAGAGCCTAGGCAAGGCTGTTTTCTTTCTAGATGGCAAGTTTCTGTCTCATTTTTGTATATGTATATGTATATGTATATATATATATATATTTACCTCAGTTAGTTCTGGTTTTTATTTGGTTTTTATTTGATACTTAGATTGAAATAGTTGATTGCTTCAAATGGGCTCTGGAGTTATTTATTTTGTTTCTGATGACTCTGTCTTCTGATCTAAAGTATTAAATCCCTCTTTGTTTTGGGATTTACAGTCTAGCTACTCCAGGTTCACAAAGCTTTTCCATTAAAGGTCTCTCTTCTCTGCCAATATTTATTTCTAGAGTCACCGTTTGCCCAGAAGCTAATGTCTGCTGCATCTTCTGGGAAATGAAATTTATGTCTCTGGCACTGATGGGGCTGACATCACTGAAGCACTGATTACTTCACCAAGTGGCATAAACCGTGAGCCCAAGCCTCCAATGGGTGGTAAAAGTGACGGGTGGGAGCAAACAGTGGGTTTACATAAACAGGTCTATCTCTTCCTGCCCCTCCCCTAACACCATTCCACCAGCACTTGTATTGACAGCGTCATTATATAAGTAATGAATCTCTTAAAATTGACACCCTTTCTTAAAATAAGTATTGAGGGGCTGATGTGGAGGAGAAGGAGGCCCAGGCTTTGTGTGGAGGGTGTCTGTTCAGAGGGTAGCAACTGTGCCTTCCCTTTGTAGCAAGTCATCCTCATATAAACTGCGACACATGTTTTGCTATTCTTTGCTGAGCTAAGTAAGGCAGAAGAACTCAGTTTTGCTAGTCCGTTGAAGAACTGGGATTTTTTTGAGCTCAACTTTTCTGACCTGGGGCTCTCTTCTCTGCATCCATGATCTCCTGGTTAGGTGGCATGTGCCTTGATAAGGGTGAGTGGAGCTCTCAGCTCCAGCCCCTCTCTATTTGCCCTACATGAAAGTCATCCCCAGTCTCCAATACAAGCTGGTGTAAGAGAGAGAGAGAATGCCTTGCAGTGGTTTGCTGGGGACATATAGCCTCCACCCACTCTCTTCTCTTTTTCCCTATTTAGCCAGCTTTCTCCCACTGCATCATGTCTATTTTCTCCAAAAAATATTGGTGCCATCTTCACTTTCTCACATCCCATTCAGTTCCAGCCTACTGCATTCTCTTCCTCCTTTCTCCTTCCCACTTCACCTGAATTGACCAATGATCTCCCAACTGCCCAGTTCAATGGACAGCTTTGGGTCCAAGGCTGATTTTATGGACATGGGATAAACGCATTTGCAGAGGGCCCCCCACTCGGAAGGGCCCTGTGCTTGTGTTTAATGCTTCACTGTTTCTATCTTGAAATTCTTAATTTTGAATAAAGAATCTTGAATTCTCATTTTGCACTGAACTCTGCAAATTATGCAACCGATCCTCTTCAGACCCTTTAAAAATGTAACATTGGTAACAGACATCATTGTCTTCCCAGCATTCATTTTTCTTTCTTTTCTCCAACAGAATTCCATTTTTATCATTCACCATTGAAGACCCCCTTGATGGTAGAGAATGAATCTGATTAAAACATGTAAACCACTGACTGGCTTAAAACTGGTTGCCCTCCTTAGGTTGTCTCAATAGGTTGTTGATTAATCAAACCGAAACAGCACCTGCTTAAATCAGTTTTGCCTTCTTAAATAGGTTGTTGATTACTCAAACCTGTGGTTATTTTACAGCGATGGCACTGCGCATGTGCAAGATGGGAACTGGCGTTTTCGGGTTGACCTTAAACAGAGAGTCTTCAGTCTAAGGCAGGTGTTTCCAACTTTTTTGATACCAGGGACCGGTTTTGATGTGGGGGAGAGAGTGATTCAGGCAGTAATGTGAGGAAGCGATAGGGAGCAGCAGATGAAGCTTCCCTCTCTGGCCAGGCACTCACCTCTTACTGTATGGCCTGGTTCCTGACCGGATGCAGACTAGTTCTAGTCCCTGGGGGCTGGGAACTTCTGGTCTGCGGACCTCAAAGAACAGAGATGTTGCCTCTAGAGCACTTTAAGAGCGAGAAATACTTCGATAAGGAGATTGTGTCTTCCAGCAGCTGAGTAGCTCATATGGACTAATTCAAGACTAGTCAATCAGCTTCTAAGTTTGACAGTCTCCTAATACCTTAAAAATCATCCTGAACCCTGGATCAAAGATGCAGGTTCGAGTGTCTTGGCCCCCGTTTCCTTTTCCCTCCATCTTGTGATAAAGCTCTCTTTTTCAAAAGCTCATGCCATAGTATTGGCTTCTATGTGAGTAAGATGGCAGGTCCTTGCTGGGTAACAGAATCTCCAGACTTTGGGTCAGTAATTGATCGGAAAGTGACTGTGACCTGCTGCTGCTGCTGCTAAGTCGCTTCAGTCATGTCCGACTCTGTGCGACCCCATAGACGGCAGCCCACCAGGTTCCCCTGTCCCTGGGGTTCTCCAGGCAAGAACACTGGAGTGGGGTGCCATTTCCTTCTCCAATGTGTGAAAGTGAAGAGTGAAGGTGAAGTTGCTCAGTCATGTCTGACCCTCAGCGACCCCATGGACTGCAGCCTACCAGGCTCCTCCGTCCATGGGATTTTCCAGGCAAGAGTACTGTGTGACCTAGATCTCATCAAAGAAAGGAAAGTGAAAGCTTCTGGGGGAAGTTTTGGCTTTCCAGAGAAAGATGGGTGGACTCAGCTAGTCTACGGCCTACCCTTTTGCCCATGCCCCTCCTTCTGCTGTGGATGTGGACACAATACTTGGAGATACAGCGGCCATGTTGTGACACAAAAAGGAAACTCAGCTCTGTAAATGGTGAAGAGAAAGGATCTGGACCTTTGATGGCATGACTGAGCTATTGCCTTGTCTTAGAATATCTCCCTCTGAACTTCTTGTCATGCACCAAACAGCAACATCAAAATCATTACTACATTATGGCTGTGGCATTTTTCAGTTTTACTTCCAATCAACTGTTTTGTAATTGCTGCAGCTTCTCAGCAACATTTATTACAATGTCTATTTCCCTCCATTTAAAGCATTCTTTCTTTGGCATTCATGACGCCACATTGCTGGATTTTCTGATTCCTTCTTGTCTTCCCCACTTTAGCTCAGTCCTTGATGGTAGAGTCTGGCAGGATTTAATGGCTCCTTCTTTTATCCATTGCTAGGTATTGACTGAGTACACCTGTGCTGAGTGTGGCAGATGTGGTCATGACCACTGTCCACACTTCTCCTGGACAATCTCATTTACTTCCTCAGCTTTACCACGTGCAGCTGTTTCATTGTGCATCGTCTGATGCAAGACTTCACATTGACTTATCCAATTAACAAGTCAACAGATCCTCCTAGGAAAGAGAGGCTGAACCGCTCTTGGTGAGTCAGTCATGAAACAATTTTTTACTTTATATTCCCAGCCAAGATATGAAGACAAGACATAAAAGAGTTGGCTACCTTTTCTCATACTTAAGCTCCAACTTTATTATTCTGCAACCCTCAGATGTATTAGAGAATTCTGTGGTAGTAAATTCTCCTGACAGAATTCTGCCATATGTGGAGATTTTCTTTTATTTCCCATAAAAGGTATTGAAAGTTCTCCTTAGGTTTCATGGTTACTGTACTATCAGTACCACCAACCCTTCCCTTAAGCACAAGATGTGATGGAAAACAAGAAGCACTGGGAAGAGAAAATGTGTCAAATTCCCCTAGACTATTAGTGAAGGAAGACTGATACTATTGATCATAGCATTTTTAAAAAATGTGCTTCATTTGGGAAAAGTTTAAAATGAAGAAGCTAAAAATAAAATGGCAACACACTAATTTAATTTACAAGAATATTAATGGGGGATTTTACCTAAAGCTGTAATTCAAATGACAGAAGATAATTGATCCATAGATACGTGTATTGTTTATTAATGATAAAAATTGGGAAAAACATGACATTGTTATCCATGTAACTCACTACATTCTTTTTAGTGTGTTTTTATTGATGTATAGTTAACGTACAATGGTGTGTTAATTTCTGTAGTACAGTAAAGTGATTCAGTTATATGTATACATAATTTGTTTAATATTCTTTTCCACTATAGTTTATCACAGGATATTAAGTATAGTTCTCTGTGCTGTACAGTAGGGCCTGGTTGTTTATCCATTCTATATGTAATAGCTTACATCTGCTGACACCGACCTCCCACTTCATGCCTCTCACATCCTCTCTCTCCCTTGACTGCCACAGATCAGTTCTCTATGTCTGTGAATCTGTTTCTGTTTTATAGACAGATTCGTTTGTGTCATATTTTAGATTCCACATATAAGTGAGATCATATGGTATTTGTCTTTCTCTTTCTGGCTTCACGTAGAGTGATAACCCCTAGTAGTAGTAGTGTTAGTTGCTCAGATGTGTCGACTCTTTGTGACCCCATGGACTGTAGTCCGCCAGAGTCCTCTGTCCATGGGATTCTCCAGGCAAGAACACTGGAGTGGATTGCCATTCCCTTCTCCAGAGGATCTTCCTGACCCAGGGATCGAACCTGGGTCATGGTAACCCCTAGTTCCATCTGTGTTGCTGCAAATAGCTTTATTTTGTTCTTTTTATGGCTGAGTAATATTCCATTATGGCACCCCACTCCAGTAATCTTGCCTGGAAAATCCCATGGATGGAGGAGCCTGGTGGGCTGCAGTCCACGGGGTCGCTAAGAGTCGGACACGACTGAGCGACTTCACTTTCACTTTTCACTTGCATGCATTGGAGAAGGAAATGGCAACCCACTCCAGTGTTCTTGCCTGGAGAATCCCAGGGACGGGGGAGCCTGGTGGGCTGCCGTCTATGGGGTCTCGCAGAGTCGGACACGACTGAAGTGACTTAGCAGCAGCAGCATGTGGTATGTGTATATATATATATATATATATATACATCTTCTTTATCCATCATCAGTCAATGGACATTTAGGTTGTTTCTTGGCTATCAAATTTACTATATTTTTAAAGGACAAACACTGTATGATGATCTTAATAAATACCTTAAAAGTACTTATTAAACTCAATGACCTTTCCTAATAAATATATTTGGTAAGCCAGGAATAAAAGGGAAGCTCTTATTTTATAAAAGGTATATTAAAACCCACAGCAAATATTATACTGAACAAGGAAGCAGAAAAAGCCTTCCATGAGTTTGGTAAAACATCCTATGGATACTTAAGAGCTGGGACTATGGTTAGGTGAGTGAGGAATGTACTTGAGTTACAAAATTTAAGCATGTGCCAAAAAGCTCAGTAATCAGTGGAGTAAATAGTATTTTAATGAAATATTTTAAAAGATCAAAATGTAAAAACTCAACAAAATATGCAAAATAGACAAATTTTAAATATAGACAGGATTGGTATTTTTTCCTGATTTTTCCTCTTGCCTCCAGCTCTTATTTGGCTCTCACATTCATTAAAGTATTCTGTATCCCGATTCCTGAGCTTTTTTGGTACCTCTCTAAATTGTGCACCCAGGGCAAATGCTTCACCTCATCCTGGAGTTTACTGAGATATAAATGAACTTCACTGTGGTCCTCTGTAGTGGTTTGTGTAGGACAGTAACCCATCAGTAGCATCCTGGTTGTCTTCACCCTAACCTGCCCTTTCTGCCAACCCCTTCATCCTTTAATCCAGTTACTGAAAAAGGCCTAGAATAGGGGTCCATTTTCAGCAAATACTTAATAGACATCTCCTATTCATCAGCACTAGAAATACATTGATTCACACACTTCCATCCTCTGTGGAGGTTAAAAGTGATTGAAAGAGAACAATTAAACAAGCAATAACAATAAAGTGTGGTAAGTGCCATGGTGGGACAGGGTGTCCAGGGAATTTTGAGAATACTTGGCAGGATTCTTGGCTTGGTTTACCAAATCAGAGGAAGTGAGGTCCAATCCCAAGCTTGATGGTTGATTAGGAGCTAAAGGGGTGGGGGTTGTTGCCTATGGAGAAAGATGCAATGTCCCATATGAAGACACCTGCTTTATGAAAAGGCTTATTTAGGAATGTGAAAGAATTACAGTATGGTTAGAGATCTCAAGAGAAAAGTGTGGTGTAGAAAGAAGGAAAGCTGGAGAGGTAGACAGGGGCAGATTGTGAAGGACTTTGAAAACTGTGTTTAGGAATTTGGGATTGTTCCTAAGAGCAAGGAGGAGCCTTTGAAGCAGAAGAAAGCCTGGATAGTGTGTGTTTTCTTTTATTTTTTTTATATGACTGTACTTTTTTTTTTTAAAAAAAAAATGTTATTTATGTATTTTTGGCTGCACTGGGTCTTTGTTGCTTTGTGCGGGCTTTCTCTAGTTACTCTTCATTGCAGGGCACGGGCTTCTCATTGTGGTAGCTTTGTCTTGTTGTGGAGCACAGGCTCTAGGGTGCTTGGGCTTCAATAATTGCTGTGCTCTGGCTCAGCGGTCGCAGCTTGTGGGCTCTAGAATGAGGGCTCATTAGTTGTGGTGCACAGGTTTAGTTGCTCCGTGGCAGGTGGAATCTTCCCGGACCAGAGATTGAACCCGTGTCCTCTGCATTGGCAGGCAGATTCTTATCCACCGCACCACCAGGGAAGCCTGAGTTCATGCTTTACAAAGACCATTCCACCTATGCCGTGAGGAATGCAGGAAGATAAAACTGCATTGAGAAGACCAGCTGGGAGGTTGCTACAAGTCATTCCTATAGATTGAATGTGTTTATTCCCTCAAAATTCCTGTGTTGAAACCTAATCCTTAATGTGAGGGTATTGAAGGTGGGGTTCTGGGGAGATGGTTAGATCATGAGGGTAGTGGCCTCATGAATAGCATTAATGCCCTTATAAAGGAGACCCCAGAAAGTCCCTAGTCCATTTAACCATGTCAGGACACAGTGAAAAGGCAGCCATCTATGAATCAGGAAGTGGGCCTTAGCAGACAGGCAGTCTGCCAGATTCTTGATCTTAAATTTCCCCGTCTTCAGGATTTGAGAAAAGATTTCTGTTGTTTATGAGTCATATCAGTCTATGGTATTTTTTTAAGTATCCCAAATGGACTAAGCAATCTAGGAGAAAATGCTGGTGGTCTGGATGAGGGTGGTCACAGGGGGATGTTGATACATTTTAGAAATATCAAATAGGTATAAACAATAAGATTTGGTGATTAGATGTGGGAAGTACAGAAAGAATCAAGGATGAATCCAGGTTTGTGATGTGTGCAACTGATTTCATATATATATATTAGTATTTAGCAAATGCTTGTGAACATTCTTTTTCAATTCTAAAACACAACTAGATTTTCTATGTAATTTTATTGCCTGCAAGTAAGGATGGTTTTTCCTTTACCTTCATTTGTACTGATACATTATTCATCAGTATTCGCTTAGGGAAAGAGAAACTGCTCTTCGTATTTCAAGCAACGAGATGAAATAGAGAGGATTGGATGCTGACACAACTGTTGGGAAAATGAGAGGAGGGATAACTGCACTAACTTTTAGGTTCACTACAGCGGCTGTGGTCCTACAAATTAGAAAATCGTCATTGGCATCCAGGTCAGAAAACTGAAGGAAACTGCCACTTATGATCAGAGCTATCCTATGGTGGTGAAGCAAGTAGTTGACAAGGATACTTTGAGAACTTTGTAAATCCTCCCTTCTGCTGCTGCTACTGCTGCTAAGTCACTTCAGTCGTGTCCCACTCTGTGTGACCCCAAAGACGGCAGCCCACCAGGCTCCCCCATCCCTGGGATTCTCCAGGCAAGAACACTGGAGTGGGTTGCCATTGCCTTCTCCAACGCAAGAAAGTGAAAAGTGAAAGTCAAGCCGCTCAGTCGTGTCCGACTCTTCACGACCCCATGGACTGCAGCCTACCAGGCTCCTCCGCCCATGGGATTTTCCAGGCAAGAGTACTGGAGTGGGGCGCCATGCCTTCTCCAATCCTCCCTTCTACTAAAGCCCAAACATAAACAAGCCAGTACTAGAGACAGACTAACACAGTTTACTTCTGACTGCCTTCTACCCCCAAATGTGAACAAGTGCATCTCACCGGCTGAATGTCAGTGGTGTTCAAAACCCTGGAGGTAAAGGAATGAGTAGTTCCCAGGCTTTCAGCCCCTGTAGTATACAGATGGTAAAACTAAAAGCTAATTGCAAAACAAAAAACAACAACAACAACAACAAAAAACATCCAACCCAAGAAGAACCAGTAGCCCACATGGTTTTGCCTTAATTTGTTAAGCCTGTCCTTTTGTATATAAGGTACCCAAAACACTTTCAAAATGAGCTAAACTCTTCAATACTTTACTTGCCCTTCTCCCTCATGTTCGTTGTATTCTAGGAGATGCACAAAATGACATGCAGTCTTCCAAACACATTTCTCTGCCTTTGCACTCATCCTATCATGAAAAGTTACCTCTCCTCTGCCTGGGAAGACTCTTCCCATTCCTCCACCGCCCTCTCCGTCCCTGTCCCATCCTTGCATCAGGCACAAATTGACTTGTACCACTGCAGGATCTCCCCTGAACTTGGCTCACAGTTCTGTTATGGCAGCTTGTCCCAATAAACTTCAGCTTTTAGCCAAAAATATCCATCTCTTCCAATAGACATGAGCATCCTAAGGTAAGGGACCTCAACTTCTTTTGTGTTTATGTTCCAAGGACCTATGACAATGCTTGGCACATAATAGGTGTTCATTGAAGGCTTATTGAATGTATGAAGGACTGTGTCTACATGGTCGCTCAGGGTCAGCATCTGAGGTTTCACAAAGAGCAACTGCCTTCACAAATAGGTATGCCACTTGTTCCTGAAAGGGGGTCTAACCAGTGGTAGAATCTTACAGGGACACAAATTCATGTTTATGAATTGCTTATTGATACTAGCTTCACCTTCTAAATTCTTATTTTCTGTTAATGTTGATTATTTTTCCTTTCTGTTCCAAGTTTCTACCATCTGTCTTTGCTTCTGAAGCTTGTAGCACTGCTTTCCATTAAAATATAATTCCCATGTAACATTCTGGTTGCTCCCACCACATCAAATTAATGCCATGACACTTAAGCTGCTGGAAAAATATGCATCATTAATGTTGCTGACAGTAACACTGAGAGTGACACTGAAGCAGGGACAGAGAACATCTTCATAAGGGATTATTTACGCAGAAGAGAACTCTAGAGTTTGAAGTGTCCTTTGAGATGGAATCCTTTTGTTTATACAAAAATGGAGACTGAGAATTTCCCATGATTCCTTAGCACAGTGGAAAACTGGTTTGCAAAGGCATCCTCTCCTTCAGGTGTGGGAAACCTCTACAGTCAAGCCTCTGAGACTTCCAAGCATGCAGTACAGTGCTAGATGCATAATAAGCAGTTAATCAACTTTAAAAGGGTGCATGGTTGTCCTACTTATTAAATCCCGCAAACTGACCATTTGCCCAAGGTAACCTGGAAGGTCTTTGCTTTTCTTTGTGGCAGCTTCTATGTATTGGCTGACTCAGCAGCCATTTCCAGCCTCATTTCTCTTGCGCACCTTGTTTATAAAGTCCAAGGAAGCTAAGTACTTTTCCAGCCTCCCTGCACTGGAAGTGACCAGGTAACAGATTTGGCTTGAATAAACAGAAGCCTGCAGGAATTTTCTGTGAAAATTTTGCTTTCCTGACGGTAGGGAAAGAGGAGGCAGGTGCTGTCCTTGCTCCCTTTCCTGTCTGGAGGGTGAATCTGTTGGCTCCACCTACATCAGTCTTCCTGTGCCCATGAGGGAAAGGCCAGGAGGAATACAAAGATGTTGGCCCTGATATTGTTAAGCAGCCAGAGCATCACCAGCACCACCTACCTCCTGACTTCTTGTTATGTGATAGAAACAAACCCCTCTTTGTTGAAGATACTGAGTTTCTATTCCTTACTCCCAAGTGCTTGTCTCATATTTGCCCTCTACCAACCACAGAACCTTCCAACTCATTGCCCAAAACAGGAAGGACAGGTCCACGTCTATCAGATAAGATAGAAGTGGACATTACCATAAACTCACTCTACTAGTTGAGTTCTGTAATGTTTACTTGTTACCATGTTAATCTATAAGAAAAAGAAAGGTTCTTCCAGTGAATACATAAAATTTGAAAATAAAGGGGAAACCAATGGCTGTTGCGTTCTTATATCAACCTCATCATTCAATGTATTTTTTATTGAAGTATAGTTACTGTACAATATAATAAGTTATAGGTGTACAATACAGTGATTCACACTTCTTAAGTGTTATATTCCATTTATAGTTATTATAAAGTATTGGCTCTATTCCCTGTGTTGTATATTATATCCTTGTAGCTTATTTATTTTATATATCATAGTTTGTGCCTCTTAGTCCCTTATCTCTCTCCCTTCCCCTCTTTCCCCTGGTAGCCACTAGTTTGTTCTCTATATCTGTGAGTCTACTTCTCTTTTGTTATAGTTTGTTTTGTTTTTTAGATCCCACACATAAGGAATACATCATACAGTATTTGTCTTTTTCTGTCTGACTTACTTCATTTAGCATAATACCTTCCAAGTCCATCCATGCTGTCACAAATGGAAAAATTCATTCTTCTTTATGGTTGAGTAGTATTCCATTATATATATAGGCTTCCCTGGTGGCTCAGTAGGTAAAGAGCCCACCTGCAATGTGGGAGACCTGGGTTTGATCCCTGGGTTGGGAAGATCCCCTAGAAGAGGGCATGGCTACCCACTCCAGTATTCTTGCCTGAAGAGTCCACATGGACAGAGGAGCCTGGCAGACCCTGGTGGGCTACAGTCCACGGAGTTGCAAAAAGTCAGACATGACTGAGCAAATAAGCACAGCAAGCATATATATCACTGCAGATGGTAACTGCATCCATGAAATTAAAAGACACTTACTCTTTGGAAGAAAGTTATGACCAAACTAGATAGCATATTCAAAAGCAGAGACATTACTTTGCAACAAAGGTTTGTCTAGTCAAGGCTATGGTTTTTCCTGTGGTCATGTATGGATGTGAGAGTTGGACTGTGAAGAAGGCTGAGCACCGAAGAATTGATGGTTTTGAACTGTGGTGTTGGAAAAGACTCTTGAGAGTCCCTTGGAGTGCAAGGAGATCCAACCAGTCCATTCTGAAGGAGATCAGCCCTGGGATTTCTTTGGAAGGAATGATGCTGAAGCTGAAACTCCAGTACTTTGGCCACCTCATGCGAAGAGTTGACTCATTGGAAAAGACTCTGATGCTGGGAGGGATTGGGGGCAGGAGGAGTTGGGGACGACAGAGGATGAGATGGCTGGATGGCATCACTGACTCGATGGACGTGAGTCTCAGTGAACTCCGGGAGTTGGTGATGGACAGGGAGGCCTGGCGTGCTGTGATTCATGGGGTTGCAAAGAGTCGGACATGACTGAGCGACTGATCTGATCTGATATATATACACACACACCTCATTCTCTTTATCCATTCATCTGTTGATGGACACTTGGGTTGCTTCTATATCTTAGCAACTATAAATAATGCCCAATGTATTTTAAATTTTTGTTTTAATTATAGAATATTGAGAGAATCTTAATTCATACAAGTAAGTGGTTGCAAATATATCAGTTTTTCACTCTACAATTTCAGATCCAAGAGTTTGAAAGAAGGTAATGAGGACAAGTCCCCTTCAAAGTGGTCAATAACAGCATATCTGCTCTCATTCCTTAACTGGCAAACATCAAATCTGGAGGGAGGGAGTTTTGTTGAACAGCTTTTTCAATGAAATAAATCTTCATTGTCCAAAGGAAAATACAGTATAGTGAATGAGAGTCCAGATTCTGGAGACAAACATTGTGGGTTCAAATCCTGGATTACCCGTTGGTGGCTGAGTGCCTCTGTTTCAGTTCTTCATCTGTAAAATAGGACATGTTAATTGTACCAACCTTACGAAGTTGTTGGGTGAAGTGAAAGTGAAAGTCACTCAGTCGTGTCCTACTCTTGTGACCCCATGGACTATACAGTCCATGGAATTCTCCAGGGCAGAATACTGGAGTATTACCAGAATACTGGTAGCCCTTCTCTTCTCCAGGGGATCTTCCCAACCCAGGAATCGAACCGGGGTCTCCTGCATTGCAGGTGAATTCTTTACCAGCTGAGCCACAAGGGAAGCCCTGTTGCTTTAAGTTTATTCATTTATATTTTGGCTGCACAGTGTAACTTGCAGGATCTTAGTTCCCTAACCAGGGATCAGACTTGGCCCACAGCAAGTACTGAGTACCTAACCACTTGCCCACCAGGGAATTCCCTGTTGGCTGGTTTAAAATCAGTCAATACAAGTGAGACCTTAGAACAGTGCTGGATACATAGTAACAGCAATTGTGAATAATTATAAGATATGCAGTGATGTCTCAGGTTTTCCATTGCCTATCTCTGTTAGATATTTACTCAGAATTTTAAAATAGACAAATTTATTTTGCTTAGAGCACTGAATATATATTTTAGGTGTTTAACTTATATGCAGAGCACATCATGAGAAACGCTGGACTGGAAGAAACACAAGCTGGAATCAAGATTGCCGGGAAAAATATCAATAACCTCAGATATGCAGATGACACCACCCTTATGGCAGAAAGTGAAGAGGAACTCAAAAGCCTCTTGATGAAAGTGAAAGTGGAGAGTGAAAAAGTTGGCTTAAAGCTCAACATTCAGAAAACGAAGATCATGGCATCCAGTCCCATCACTTCATGGGAAATAGATGGGGAAACAGTAGAAACAGTGTCAGACTTTATTTTTCTGGGTTCCAAAATCACTACAGATGGTGATTGCAGCCATGAAATTAAAAGACGCTTACTCCTTGGAAGGAAAGTTATGACCAACCTAGACAGCATATTCAAAAGCAGAGACATTACTTTGCCAACAAAGGTTCGTCTAGTCAAGGCTATGGTTTTTCCTGTGGTCATGTATGGATGTGAGAGTTGGACTGTGAAGAAGGCTGAGCGCCGAAGAATTGATGCTTTTGAACTGTGGTGTTGGAGAAGACTCTTGAGAGTCCCTTGGACTGCAAGGAGATCCAACCAGTCCATTCTGAAGGAGATCAGCCCTGGGATTTCTTTGGAAGGAATGATGCTGAAGCTGAAACTCCAGTACTTTGGCTACCTCATGCGAAGAGTTGACTCATTGGAAAAGACTCTGATGCTGGGAGGGATTGGGGGCAGGAGGAGTTGGGGACGACAGAGGATGAGATGGCTGGATGGCATCACTGACTTGATGGTCGTGAGTCTGGGGAACTCCGGGAGTTGGTGATGGACAGGGAGGCCTGGCATGCTGCGATTCATGGGGTTGCAAAGAGTCGGACACGACTGAGCAACTGATCTGATCTGATTAATATAAGGTCTTTGCTGACCAATTTTCTAGGATTAACCCAGAAGCTTTACCTTGTCAGGGTGAGCTTATTGTCTTTAAAAGGGAGAGAGAAGCATTCACATTTTATAACAAGTGCTAAAATTATACAAAATGTGACACAATCTTTGTACCACATTTACCTATTTTTTAAAAAAATTTTTGATTTTTAAAAATCATGTACCATGATTACACAGGGGCTGAACAAAGGTATATTTCAATGACACTTAATTTCACAGGGCCCATGCATGGTGTATTTGATACTCATGTGTGTAATTTTATGTAAACAGACATGGGAAAGCCTGCATCTAAATAATAATATACAAAGAACCAGTGCAGAGCTGTTCATTCTGAATAAATGAACATGTACAAAACATTTATGTCAAGAGCTGTATACACAGAAGTGTGTAAAGCTGGAAGCACAATCTAATAACTGATTTGTCTCCAGTATATAACATTTTGTGTGTGAAATATTTAACTGTGATTTTTTTAATTGAGAAATTTAAAATTGTAGAACACAGTTTGAAATGAATTTGAATCAAATATTTGTAGGTTTCTACAGCATACCTGCATAACTGTAGGGAATCCATTGGTCTGAATTTTTTAAACCCCCTTAGTTATCTTAAAAGTCTCTTCTAAAATTTGGAATTTGGGGTCATATAGGTTAATTCATTATATCTTACCCAAACCCTCCTATTTTGGTCATTTATCCAGTTACATTGGCTCTTTGTTCTCTATAAGATGGGTCTATCTCAAAAATAGCAGATGATCCTACTTTAAGACATTCCATAGAAGGAGTTCCGTAGTGAGGGGCTCATGTGAAATAGGATGCTTTTGCTGACAAGTTGCTGTCAACTCGATTCAAAATGGCTTAAACCATGAAGGCATTTGCTAGCTCACATAAAACAGGGTTTAAAAGGAGAGCAGCTCCTTGTTTAATTCAGTATTTCAGCAACTTCTTCAGAGACCTAGGGTTTTTCTGTACCTTCTGCTCAGGCATCTGTGCCCTGTTGGCCATTTTCCCTCATGGACACAAGATGGCTGCCACAGCGCCAATGATCAGATCTCTGTGCAACCATGTTCAGAGGTAGAAAAGAGACCTCTGTATTCTTTGTAGTTCTTTAAAACACTAAAATTCTTTCCCAGAAGAGTTACTCTCCAATCTTATTAACCAGAATTGAGTTACATGTTCCTTCTTAAGCCAATTCCTAGCAAGGGAAATAAAATTACCATGATCGGTGATATTATCAAGATTGATGTGCTGGGTCTGGGAATAAAGCCAAGTTCAGGAAAGTCCATGACCACACTGAGGAAAAACAAACAAACTGGGGTTCTGGGTGGGAAACCAAGAGAGTCTGTTAAAGAGGCTGGAAGATAGTATTCTAAAGAGGACCAGAAATGTCATCTCCTGACTGTCTACCCTCTCCCCACCCCAGGCTGAGTGGAAGGGGGAGGAAAGACACAGGGAACAGTGAGGACAAGAGCTAGGCTGTGTCCACACAGAGCCACGGTGTTCTGATGAAAGTGAAGAGTCGACCATTCTGAGTGTTTTATGGATCCCAATACCAAATATTTGAAACAATTATTAAGGGCTTAGTTTGGAGGATGTTGTACTGGAGTGCATAGGGAGGGGGCAGATGTTTGATGCAAAAGAGGTGTTCCGCAACACAGCTTTTCTTTTTATGATGTGCTATTTAATTTTGTGTGTGTCATGAAAACTCATGAATCTGCTCAAATTATGACCCCTCCTCTCCAGAAAAAAGATACGTCCTCTTATGCAAATTCTGCAAATAATTTTAGGAGAGTCACTCATGTCTAGTCACTCAATCATGAACTCTAAGTTATAGCCTCATGATATTCTTGATTGGGATAATGGGGGGGAAAAGATTATATGTGAAGAAATAAAGCAAAACAGCAAAAATCAGGAAGTCTGATGGACATTTGTTAGCTGCATGACTTTATTTGACATTTTTAAGACCTCAGTTTTACCTGTATAAAATGGAACTAGTAAAGAACCAAGTGGGTAGTATATAAGATTGTTTTAATTACATGCGTGCATGCATGCTAAGTTGCTTCAGTTGTGTATGACTCTTTGAGACCCTATGGACCATAGCCCACCAGGTTCCTTTGTCTGTGGGATTCTCCAGGCAAGAATACTGGAGTGGGTTGCCATGTCCTCCTTCAGGGGATCTTCCCAACCCAGAGATCAAACCCAAGTCTCCTGAGTTGGCAGGGAAGTTCTTTACCTCCTGATAAAGAACCAGCTGGGAAGCCCATTTTTCATTACATAGCACTTGACAAATGGCTTAAAAACTGAAATGGCAATAAATCCAAATGGTGTGATGGCTTTACTTCCCAGTTTAATTTGCTGAATTAAAAATGGTGCACCCCATGAGGACATAGCTCAAAGTAGGTTTTGTAGTTTTGAGGAGCAGAAGATTCCTCCTCCAGAAGCAAATGTTGTCCTCAAACTCATGGATGAGCCCTACAGCTTTTTCAGCAGCTGCTTTGAAAAAAGACACCAATTGAAATACCTCTAATCCATAGACAAGCACTATTCCCTGGAGGAGCCATGCATGCCGATGTGGCTGAAAGTCCAGGGATGGAGGATGAAACAGTCTTCCAGTTGCTCCTTCCTCTGCCTGTCCTAGCCAGGCAGCCACCCCTGGGGCTACCCCAGGCTGTGATCAGTCTCCTCTGTGGATCTGCTCCAAGTCCCTCAGACTTTTCAGGGCAGGAATGGCAACCCCTGTTCCCTCACCATGGTACCACCTCTCACTCTTCACCTTATACTCTTTCCCATCCTTACTTTCTTTCAGTGTAAAGAGGCCCAGCTTCCTTTCTTGTTTCTCAGATGTTCTTAACGTTCTTTCCTTGTCATGTCCTACTGCCTTGGCAGCTGCCCCTTCAGCACTCAATAGCAAAATGCCCGTTAGCATTTCCCTAGGGATCAATCAACAAAATGTTGCAGAGGGTGCTGAGGCGCTGAGGTCCTGGGTGGATAGTCCCCGCTTCTGTCTCCACAGAGCAGGCAGTCTGTCCATGGACTCTCCACTGCCTTTCCCAGCACCAGCAGAGAGCTGACTTGGGGATTACGAAACTTTCCCGGGTGATGGAGAGCATCAGGGCTGCACTCACCCTGACCAGTGATAAAGCAACAAGATATTATCAGTGGCATTTCCCTTCCCTGGTCATCCAGTGGTTAAGAATCTACCAGCCAATGCAGGGGACTCAGGTTCAATCCCTGGTCTGGGAAGATCCCACATGCTGTGGGGCAACTAAAGCTGAGAACCACAACTACTCAGCCCGTGGGCCTAGAGCCTGTGCTCTGCAAGAAGAGAAGCCACAGCAATGAGAAGCCAGTGTGGTGTCTTGCAATGAAGAGTAGCCTCTGCTCACTGCAACTAGAGAAAGCCCGCACACAGCAATGAAGACCCAGCGCAGCCAAAAAAAAAAATCAGTGAGGCAAAAAAAAAAAGTTTCAGATGTGCCAAATCTACAATGATACTGCAGACAGTACAGGCATCCCCTGGGGTCTGTATTCCTCTGGTATCTGCTGGACCCATGTGGCCTGTTTCCAAGATCCAGCTGCTTTAGTTGGGAGGGTGGATGACAGCCTATACCTGCAGAGCTCAAGGACTGGGAGAAGGGGCAGTTTGGGCAGAGATGGTGGGAGGGTCTAGTTCTCAGTCTTTTGGCCATCATACTCCAACCCTATACATGTCAAAACAGGTCTTGAACCAGCACTTCCTCATTCAGGCTTTCCTCTTACCCTATAAACTCCCAGGTTCCTGCCACAGGCACCAACAGCAAAAGTTGGTGAAACTGATGCTAAGAGAGCTATTAGGTTTCCCGCCCATCCCAAGGGTGGCTGATGTCTGGGAGAGGTTTAGGAGAGAAGGTGGACTAACCAGACCATGCCAGGCACAGGGAGCAGGGCAGCTGGTAGGTGGGTTCACCCCTGGCTTCAATATTGGTTCAGACAGCTGCTTCACACCAGACGGCTTGTCTGTGCAGGATCTCCAGATTCACAGCTCTTCAGGAAGGGAGGAAGAAGAAGGATCTGTAGCAAATGGGTACCATTCCCTCCTCTCATCTGAGTGCATCCTGACTTAATGAACAATCCCAGAACACACCAACTCCCTGGCTTGTGTTTATGTGAATGCAGAGTTCATGATCTTAGCAACCAAATTCATCTTCAGAACCATTTTCGTGAGCACTGCACGGTCTTTGCAAACAATGATCTGATCCGCCCCTTCTCTCTGCCCATCTTTTTTTTTTTTTTGCCCATCTTTTTTTATCAGCAAATCTGGGATAAGCTGGAAATGTTCAGTTCCCTATTGTCCCGGCCTTAACTTATGAGGGCGCTTCTGGTGATTTTTATGTCTGTCTTTCTCTGTGGATAGCATGCTTCATGTTGTTGTTCGGTCCTTTGAGGACTGCATGGAACTTCCATTTTTTTCATATGTTTATTTATGTGCATTTTGATTTAATGTGTCTAACAAAAGCCTCACTCCAGCTTTCACTTTGTGATGACCTTATTCATCTTTTTCTTCTTTATTCTACCCACTCTTGATTTTGAGGACATTTTCAGGGTTTCTTAGTCCCTGAGGTGTAAATACAGGAGAGGGAGCACTGCTATGGGTACCCTGAAGCCATTGTGTGTTCCGCTCCCACTGCCGCCACTTGCGAGCTGTGATGCTCAGTTAACCTCTGTGAATAGGTGGTGGGAATAAAAGAATCTCTCCTTCCTCTCTTAGAGGGATGTCTTGAAGATAACATGAGCATGAGTAAAAGAAAGTACTAAAAACTAGTACAAAAAGCAAATTAATTCCCATGTAGTCAGCATTACTCTATACCAGTCGGCTGAGCTCTTTATATACTACCATGGTTCACCCTCATGATGATGCAATAAGGGGTCATTACTGTTCGTATTTACTCGTGGGTAACTTGAGGCTTAAGGATGTTAAGCAACTGGTCCAAGATCTCTGGGCGTGTATAAAGGGAAGAGCCAAGGTTTCCATCAAGTCTGTCTGGCGTTAGACCATGGCTCTTAACTACTATACCATCTTGACATCATCTAAACCAGAGGTACCGTCATTCAGCCAAATGCTGGTCATGTCTGGGTAACTCTACTCCAAGAAATCAAGTGACTCAGAGACAACGGAAGTCCCTGTATACTCTGTGAGGGATTATGCATGGTATGGTGAGCTGGAGAGGAATCCCCTGCTGAAATTTCCCTTGAGTTTCCAGAATCAAAATTCATGCCATTGACCAAAAGGGCAGCATTCCCTAGAGTAGAGGTAATTTAGATCCTTGTCTGCAGTAAAAGAGACCAAACTATGACTTTGTGCAAGTCAATCTCTCTGGCCTCTTAGATACTCATTTGGAAGAGGAGGAGCTTGGACAAGAAAACCGGTAAGGTCTCTGTAAGTCACAATAACAAAAATAGCTAACATTTATTAAATGCTTATGGATTACCAGGGCTTTATCTAAGTGCTTTTTGTTCAATCTTACATGATTTTTCACCACAGCCCTAATTATTGGTACTATTATTGATATTATTCCCTTTTTGTAGGTAAGGAAACTGAGGCACAAGAAAATTTGCCCAAAGCCACATAATGAAGGAGCAGAGTTGAGACCTGTACACTCAACCATTCAGCTCTCTTTTCTCTCTGATAGGTACGATATTATGAGTTGCCTTGGATGGATGAGCAACCATGTTTCACTACTTCTTTAGAGTTAGCCCTAGCTTTCTTCTACTCTCAATAAAACATAGTGTATTTTTAAAATATCCCATCACACTAAGACATAGTAGGTGATCAGTGAAGATTTGCTTACCTGATTTTTTGCCATTGAAATAATTTTATGTGTGAAAAAGACGTGGAAACAAGCAAGCATAAACCAAGAAACAGAAGATAATGAGGCTGCATAACTGAGAGAAATGATCTGACTCAGACCTCCCTATATGAACTGCCTTACCAGAGAATAATACAAAGATAAAACCCAATATAGGCCCACAGAGTTCTTATCTCCACGAGGCAACCACACACACACACAAAAATCGAATTATCTCGGTTGCAGAAACTTGATTATTGACTTTGGCAATGCTTTCTCCACCTCTTTGTGCCAATAAAGTTATTAGAATTGAGTTGGGAGAGGCAGACGCACAAGAAGAGCTGAGAAAGATGCTGAGCATTTGAAATCAGTGACTCGCAGAGCTGATCCTCTGCCAAAGGCTACAGCAACTCCTGGGAGGAATCTGTCACTCTGGCCAGCAGTCCAGCACTGAGGAAGCTGCAAGACAGGTTTCTGGAGGGGACTCCCAGGTGGCTGGGGACCAACAGGTGTCAGAAGGAGGAAAAGGAGGGCCCTTCCCATTACCTAGGGCTGGACAGGCTGAAATAGGGCTGAGAACAATGAGACCGCGGGATTCACAATACTCCCCAGGCTGTGGAAAAGGAAGAGGAGGCAGAGAAGGAGGATGGGAGAGAACATAATGTTATTCACAATCTGTTTGTGACAGGAAGAAAGAGTGGCTTAATAACCCATAGCCAGATTAATGGAATATTCCTTCTCTCCCCTGGCAGAGCTAGTCCTCTGGTGCCATCACCCATAAAATGGATGGCACCCAGGGAGCCATGGGGCTAATTAACAAATCTGTCCCCAAGTGCGTCAAATCCCATTCCACTAGAACTGCAAAGATAGCGAATGTTTGCATGCTAAGTCAGTTCAGTCATGTCCAACTCTTTGTGACCCCATGGGCTATAGCCTGCCAGGCTCCTCTGTCCATGGGATACTCCAGACAAGAATGCTGGAGTGGGTTGCCATGCTCTCCTCTAGAGGATCTTCCTGACCCATGTCTTCTGCAGCTCCTGCATTGTTCAGTTCAGTCGCTCAGTCATGTCTGACTCTTTGCGACCCCATGAACTGCAGCATGCCAGGCCTTCCTGTCCATCACCAACTCCCGGAGTCCACCCAAACCCATGTCCATCGAGTCAGTGATGCCATCCAGCCATCTCATCCTCTGTCGTCCCCTTCTTCTCCTGCCCTCAATCTTTCGCATCATCAGGGTCTTTTCCAATGAGTCAGCTCTTCTCATCAAGGTGGTCAAAGTATTGGAGTTTCAGCTTCAACATCAGTCCCTGCAATGAACACCCAGGACTGATCTCCTTTAGGATGGACTGGTTGGATCTCCTTGCAGTCCAAGGACTCTCAAGAGTCTTCTCCAACACCACAATTCAAATGTTGAGCTTTAACCCAACTTTTTCACTCTCCTCTTTCACTTTCATCAAGAGGCTCTTTAGTTCTTCTTCAATTTCTTCCATAAGGGTGGTGTCATCTGCATATCTGAGGTTATTGATATTTCTCCCAGCAATCTTAATTCCAGCTTGTGCTTCCTCCAGCCCAGCGTTTCTCATGATGTACTCTGCATAGAAGTTAAATAAGCAGGGTGACAATATACAGCCTTGATGTACTCCTTTTCCTATTTGGAACCAGTCTGTTGTTCCATGTCCAGTTCTAACTGTTGCTTCCTGACCTGCATACAGGTTTCTCAAGAGGCAGATCAGGTGTTCTGGTATTCCCATCTCTTTCAGAATTTTCCACAGTTTATTGTGATCCACACAGTCAAAGACTTTGGCATAGTCAATAAAGCAAGGGTTGCCAAGAGTTGGACACGACCGAGCGACTTCACTTTCACTTTTCACTTTCATGCATTGGAGAAGGAAATGGCAACCCACTCCAGTATTCTTGCCTGGAGAATCCCAGGGACGGGGGAGCTGGTGGGCTGCCATTTATGGAGTCACACAGAGTTGGACATGACTGAAGTGACTTAACAGCAGTGGATGTTTTTCTGGAACTCTCTTACTTTTTCGATGATCCAGCGGATGTTGGCAATTTGATCTCTGGTTCCTCTGCCTTTTCTAAAACCAGCTTGAACATCTGGAAGTTCACGGTTCACATATTGCTGAAGCCTGGCTTGGAGAATTGTGAGCATTACTTTACTAGCATGTGAGATGAGTGCAATTGTGTGGTAGTTTGAGCATTCTTTGGCAATGCCTTTCTTTGGGATTGGAATGAAAACTGACCTTTTCCAGTCCTGTGGCCACTACTGAGCTTTCCAAATTTGCTGGCATATAGAGTGTAGCACTTTCACAGCATCATCTTTCAGGATTTGAAATAGCTCAACTGGAATTCTATCACCTCCACTAGCTTTGTTCATAGTGATGCTTTCTGAGGCCCACTTGACTTCACATTCCAGGATGTCTGGCTCTAGGTGAGTGACCACACCATCGTGATTATCTGGGTTGTGAAGATCTTCTTTGTATAGTTCTTCTGTGTATTCTTGCCACCTCTTCTTAATATCTTCTGCTTCTGTTAGGTCCATACCATTTCTGTCCTTTATCAAGCCCATCTTTGCATGAAATGTTCCCTTGGTATCTCTAATTTTCTTGAAGAGATCTCTAGTCTTTCCCATTCTGTTGTTTTCCTCTATTTCTTTGCATTGATCACTGAGGAAGGCTTTCTTATCTCTCCTTGCTATTCTTTGGAACTCTGTATTCAAATAAGTATATCTTTCCTTTTCTCCTTTGCTTTTCGCTTCTCTTCTTTTCACAGCTATTTGTAAGGTCTCCTCAGACAACCATTTTGCTTTTTTGCATTTCTTTATTGTAGGCAGATTCTTTACCACTGAGCCACTGGGGAAGTCCAGTATTTAGTTACCAGCTTAAAAGAGGAAACCACCAGCATTCTCTGGATGCCACCATGACCATTTGGCATCCTTGCTAGCCACTTCTTCCTTCTCAATCAACTCCCTGCTCATCCTTTCCCAGGTCAGCCCCAAGCATCTTCCTTCTATTCACCTTCTCTATCATCCACCCAAACATGAAGCATCTAAGCCATCATTTAAAGTTTGTTCCAAATCTCTGAGAATGAATACACCTTTGTGATTCTCTCTGAAGATTCAAGCAAAGATACTGGCTTTGATTAATTGAATTGCCTGTATATTTGCTTCTCTGTGAGTGTATTTTCTACAATAATAGTAATAATAGCTAGCATAATACTAACAAGTACTAAGTACTTGCTATGTGTCAGGCACTCTTTTAAGTACTTAGAGTGCTTAGGGAATCTGTGTAACCCATGAGGGACAGACTTGGAATACTGACATAGGAGGTTCTCCAATAATCCTACATTGCAGCACAAAGTCCAAAGCCCCACCCATTTGTCCAGAGTTTTCAAACAACTTAAAAACTTCCACTCAGACAAATAGCTTCACTCTGTTAATCATGATCAATTATCCCAATACTACTATCTGAGGAGAGTTGGTAAAGTGGACAATAAACACCAAGACAAACAAACACCAAACAAAAATAAAAGCAGTGCATGAGGAAACTGAGGACATGCAAGGAGAGAAGAATTAAAGTGTGCATAAATTACATCTTTGCAGAGATAAGAGGAGATATTGAATCCAAGAAAAAAGAACAAGGTGAAACAAAAAAGGAACATTCAGAGGCCAAAAAGGAATTCTTAGAAATTAAAAACAGCAGAAATAAAAAAGACTCAGTAGTTAGTCTTTTAGAAAGTAGAGGAAAAAAAAAACAGAGATTAAAAAAATTGGAAAGAAAAGAAATAAAAATTAGAAGACTAGTCCAAGAAGTGCAATATGTAAATAATAGGAGTTCCAGAGAAAGAATGAGAAAAAAACAGAAAATAGAAAATAATCACAATGAAATGACTCCCCAGAGTTCCCAGAGACAAAAAATTAAAAGTTTCCAGCTTTAAAGAATGTATCAAATATATACCACATTGGATAATAACAGATCCATATTAAGGTACCTCATTAGATATTGTCAAAAAATTGGAGGAAACGGAGTCTATGAGATTCTAGAGAAAGAAAAAGTCACATACCAAGAATCAGAAATGAGAGTGGCTTTGGATTTCTCAGTATCATCAATGGAAACAAAAAGAACATGAGACAATGCATTCAAAATTTTGAAAGGAAATGCCTTCCAAAGTAGAGTTCTGTACCCAGCCAAATTATCCCCAAACGACAAAGATAGAATAATGACATCTTCAGACATGCAACATCTCAAAAAATATATTCTCTATGAAAACCTTTCCAGAGAAAAGGAAAGATATAATAAGAACAGAAGTTTCAACACAGGATAAAAGTAAAAGTCTTTCCAGAAGGATAGTGCAAAAAGATCCCAGAATATATATTGTTAGATGGAGAATATACATGACAGTCCTTTTCCTCTGACACTGTTCCTGTCCAGAAACCCATGTGTTCAAGAAATAGCAAAGGGATCTGGAGGGAATATGGGATGAAAACTCTGCCACCATAAACAACAATATCTGCTAAGCCTATAATTGGTATGAAGCTCTTCACAACTTGAAGTGTGAATAGGAACTCAGTTTTTAAATGTCCACATTGCACCCTCTCCCAAGTGAAGTTCATCTAAGGATGTTCTAAATTGGATTCCAAGGTCACACTCACATACTCAGCAGCTGGCCCCAAAGTAGGGCCTTCATGCTGGTGTGATGGGTCCAGAGAATGAACCTTCTTTCCTTGATTGCTCACTGTTCCAGAATCAGCACTCCTGAGGCAACCATCTAGGCCTAGTGTTGAGTTTAATGAGTTTTTCTTGGGGGTTCTTGAGCTCTTTGCTGCCAGTAACACCATTTGGAACTACCTCAATAATTGGAAATATTATAAATGTGTCAAGAGCTTCCCAGGTAGTGTTAGTGGTAAAGAATCCACCTTCCAGTACAGGTGATGCAAGAAACTCAGGTCCCATCCCTGGGTCAGGGAGATCCCCTGGAGTAGGACATGGCCACCTGCTCCAGTATTCTTGCCTAGAAAATCCCGTGGACAGAGGAGCCTGATGGGCTACAGTCCATGGGGTCACAAAAGAGTTGGACACGAATAAACAATTGTACACACACACACACACACACACACACATGACTAATAGGTTCCAAGAGGTTTCTTGACTTTATGCAGTTTGGTCCAGTCTCTCCCTACTGCTGCTGCTAAGTCGCTTCAGTCGTGTCCGACTCTGTGCGACCCCATAGACAGCAGCCCATCAGGCTCCCCCGTCCCTGGGATTCTCCAGGCAAGAACACTGGAGTGGGTTGCCATTTCCTTCTCCAATGCATGAAAGTGAAAAGTGAAAGTGAAGTCGCTCAGTCATGTCTGACTCTTAGTGACCCCATGGACTGCAGCCTACCAGGCTCCTCCGTCCATGGGATTTTCCAGGCAAGAGTACTGGAGTGGTGTGCCATTGCCTTCTCCGTTTCTCCCTAGGGGTATTTAAAAGAACATCCTTTGTCAAACTGTAAGGTTCTTGCTGATCCTTACAAAATGTGGTGCTGGAAAAGACTCTTGAATGTCCCTTGGACAGCAAAAAGATCAAACCAATCAATCCTAAAGGAAATCAGTCCTGAATATTTATTGGAAAGATTGATGCTAAAGCTTCAATACTTTGGTCACTTGATGCAAAGAGCTGACTCATAGGAAAAGACCCTGATGCTGGGAAAGATGGAGGGCAGGAGGAGAAGGGGATGACAGAGGATGAGATGGTTGGATGGCCTCACTGACTAAATGGACATGAGTTTAAGCAAACTCCAGGAGATGGTGAAGGACAGGGAAGCCTGGTGTGCTGCAGTCCACGAGGTGGCAAAGAGTCAGACATGACTGAGTGACTGAACAACAACAAAGGTTCTTGTCACTTCTTTTCCCCTTCAGATAATGGGCATCTATGAAGCTTATCTTGAGGGAATACTCAAGTGACCTGAGAACAAAGATCTGCCCTCACCTGCTGTCACCACTCAGAGAGATAACTGACCCTTACATGGCAGTTTCTTTTGCTAAAGTTCCTCCTAAGTTGGTACTAGCTCTGCTGTGTTGGAAAAACTTGCAATGAAATATATATGAGGCTTGCTAACTTTCTCCTCTGCGTTAAATTCTTTGTATACAGGTCTTCTAGACCAAGTTCTTTCAGGGCAGAATCCATAGCTAAGGATTCTTGATCTCTCCCTCCCGACCTCTCCCAGTGCCTGGCACAGATTAGCTGTTCCATATATATTTACAGAGTGAACAAATGAATAAATAATTGAATTAATGCTGACTCCTGAGACATCCAAGACGTATACATCGTGTTAGGATAAGGTGGTTCTGCCAGCTCCCAGGAAAATCAGATCCATAATTGAATATTAAAATAAAACCTCATGGACCTGAATATGAAACTAGAAAGCTTAAAAAAAAAAGCTAGTGACAATAGTACATTATAGAAATTACATATAGAGAAGTTCACTTATTTTTATATTCAAGAACTTACCTAATTCAAAGTAGGTCACCCAGAGGTTCTATGATAGAACTCTTAGTGGATCGAGCAGTGGTCTGCTATTTACACAGTAATTGTTAACATATCAAAAGATACTTCTGAAGTGTTGATGGTTCTTGAAAGCAGTTGTTCTTTTCAATGTCTTAAGCATTCCTCATTGAATTGCATTTTATTTAAAAACACTGTAGAGCCAGAGCACTCCTACACTGCAAGGAAATATAAATTGGCACAAACACATTGGCAACATCTACTAAAGCTGAACCAATGTCAACCCTATTATCCTGTGATACCATTCTTGGACACACACCCAACAGAATGAGTGCTATGACCCCAGTGGACATAGCCAAGAACGTGCATAACAGCACTATTTTTATTGGCCCCAAAGTGGAAAAAGCCCTAGCATCTATCACCAGATAGAAGAACTATGGCATATATTTACACAATGGAATTCTTCACAGATAAAAAGGAACTTACCATTGCACACAATAAAAGACATATTGCTGAGAGAAATAAATTAGATAGCAAAGAACATGCACATGAGATCCTATTTATAAGAAGACCCAAAACAGGCAAAACTTCAGTGAAAGAGGCCAGAATGATAGTTACTTCAACATGGGATACCATCTGGGTGAGGCCACGAGAGAGCTTCATGCACTTAAAATATTCTGTAGGTTGGAGTAGTGATTTCATTGGTTTATACCTATCTAAGAATTCATCAGGCTGTATGCTCTTTGGGTCCAGTAATTTACTAAGTGTAAGTTACTGGAGTGAGTTATACCTCACTTTAAAAAATACTGTGAAACTCAGTTTTATTAAAAAAAAAAAAAAACAAACAAACAACTCCATGGATTACAACAAAAATGTTTAAGACTGAGTTCCTTCCCTGAAAGGAATACAAAGTTAATTACAGAAGGTAAGATACACATTCAAATAACCATAATGTAAAGCAGTGTCAAGTGGGCCTTAGAAAGCATCACTATGAACAAAGCTAGTGGAGGTGATAGAATTCCAGTTGAGCTATTCCAAATCCTGAAAGATGATGCTGTGAAAGTGCTGCACTCAATATGCCAGCAAATTTGGAAAACTCAGCAGTGGCCACAGGACTGGAAAAGGTCAGTTTTCATTCCAATCCCAAAGAAAGGCAATGCCAAAGAATGCTCAAACTACCACACAATTGCACTCATCTCACACGCTAGTAATGCTCAAAATTCTCCAAGCCAGGCTTCAGCAATATGTGAACCGTGAACTTCCAGATGTTCAAGCTGGTTTTAGAAAAGACAGAGGAACCAGAGATCAAATTGCCAACATCCGCTGGATCATGGAAAAAGCAAGAGAGTTCCAGAAAAACATCTATTTCTGCTTTCTTGACTATGCCAAAGCCTTTGACTGTGTGGATCACAGTAAACTGTGGAAAATTCTGAAAGAGATGGGAATACCAGACCACCTGATCTGCCTCTTGAGAAATCTGTATGCAGGTCAGGAAGCAACAGTTAGAACTGGACATGGAACAACAGACTGGTTCTAAATAGGAAAAGGAGTTCGTCAAGGCTGTATATTGTCACCCTGTTTATTTAACTTATATGCAGAGTACATCATGAGAAAAGCTGGCCTGGAAGAAACACAAGCTGGAATCAAGATTGTCGGGAGAAATATCAATAACCTCAGATATGCGGATGACACCACCCTTATGGCAGAAAGTGAAGAGGAACTCAAAAGCCTCTTGATGAAAGTGAAAGAGGAGAGTGAAAAAGTTGGCTTAAAGCTCAACATTCAGAAAACGAAGATCATGGCATCCGGTCCCATCACTTCATGGGAAATAGATGGGGAAACAGTGGAAACAGTGTCAGACTTTATTTTTTGGGGCTCCAAAATCACTGCAGATGGTGACTGCAGCCATGAAATTAAAAGACGCTTACTCCTTGGAAGGAAAGTTATGACCAACCTAGATAGCATATTCAAAAGCAGAGACATTACTTTGCCAACAAAGTTTTGTCTAGTCAAGGCTATGGTTTTTCCTGTGGTCATGTATGGATGTGAGTTGGACTGTGAAGAAGGCTGAGCACCGAAGAATTGGTGGTTTTGAACTGTGGTGTTGGAGAAGACTCTTGAGAGTCCCTTGGACTGCAAGGAGATCCAACCAGTCCATTCTGAAGGAGATCAGCCCTGGGATTTCTTTGGAAGGAATGATGCTAAAGCTGAAACTCCAGTACTTTGGCCACCTCACGTGAAGAGTTGACTCATTGGAAAAGACTCTAATGCTGGGAGGGATTGGGGGCAAGAGGAGAAGGGGACGACAGAGGATGAGATGGCTGGATGGCATCACTGACTTGATGGACGTTGAGTCTCAGTGAACTCCGGGAGTTGGTGACGAACAGGGAGGCCTGGCGTGCTGCGATTCATGGGGTCGCAAAGAGTCGGACATGACTGAGCAACTGATCTGATCTGAAAGCAGTGTCTGAAGACATTAGACGAGTGGTCCAAGTGGATGTCAGAGGATTGCAGAGAAAGGATGGAACAGGGAGGAAAACTTGCCACAGGACACCTGAGCTCCTATCTGAGCATCTTCCTCATGCTTGCTCCATCAGTTTTTTCTTTCCCTCTTATGTCACTTCAACAGTCTAATTGTGTTTGAGTCTCCTCTACTTTTCTCCTTGGTACATCCTCCAAGCTTTCTCCTTCCTTTCTAGCTGAGTTTCTGAGTGGAATAGTCTACCCGTGGTCCCCACTGCCTGCCTTCCATTCACTCCTTGACTTGCTGCCTTCTGGTTTCTCCCCACATCTCCCACAGAACCTTCTTGCATCTGGTCAGCAGTGAGGAGCCAGGTGCCAAGTCTAGTAGCTTCTCTTCAGTCCCTATATTCCTTTACCTCTGCATCATTTAACTCTTTCTGCACAAATCACCCTTCCTTTGTTTTCTAAGAAGCCTGTCTCTTCCCACCTCTTTGCTTGCTTGCCTTCGAGGGTTCATTTTCCTCTGCTCTCAGCATTCTCTGGCATGGCAGCCTCAGTTTTATCCTATGTCCACGTTTGGACTCTGCCTTGCTAAGCTTTCGTCACCACCAGCTGATGCCCCTGGGACCCGGGGTCTCCAGACTGCATCTCTTTCTGGGTCTTGGATCTCTATATACACCACGTAATGGGTATCCCAGTTTGACTGCCTCATACAAAAGGCACGTGCAGCACGTTGTGTGCTCTTATCTTCTCTGTCACATTCTTCCCTTAGCATTATGTTACCATTCAGTGATACCTCCATCTGCTCAAAGGAACCAGGAAGTCATCCCTGACTACCCCCTCTTTTCTCCCTCCCCCATATGCCCATCGATCCTACCTTTGCAACAACCTCGAGGCTTTGTTCTGATCCCTAGCCGTTGCTCTTCTGCAAATTACCTTACTCCTGTCCTTGTTTCTAGCTTCATCCCATGATGATCTTCCTACTGTTAGAATCTGATCATACCGATTCCCAGCTTCCCTTCCAAAAATTATTAATGCCCTCCTCCTGGATCACCACGTCAATGTCTTCTTTCCAGACTCACCTCCTGCTTCTTTGTCTCAGGTGACCTGAGCTCCACCCATAGTGAATTTAAGCGCTTAAATGTTCCCCACTCTCCTGTCTGCGTGAATCCCTCTTACCCTTCTGCCCTACATCAGGAACCCCCCATAGTCCTTTGAATCCTGACTTCTTCAGGTAGAGATGGATGGGCCCCCTGTTCTTCCTGTTCCCATAGCACCCACAATATGGGAGCTGTTTCCCTGTTTTCCCCACTGGCTGAGCTCTCAGAAGACAGATATTTTTATACCTTATTCATCTTCATATCCAAAGTACATGGCTCAGTGTTGCTGCTCAAAATATTTGTCGCATAAATGAGTAAACGTTCAGTTCTTAGGTATGTAGACTTTTTCACCTCAAAGATACATAGCTCAGCAACTGCATTTCTAGCATCGTCACTGTTTCTATTTCTGAGTCTAATTGCTATTACACAGAAGTGTTCGGGGCAGACACTGCAGTGAGTGGAATGGTCCAGCAATTCCCTCCCAGTGCAAATGCTCCATGCTCTTATGAAATTGCTGCAGTCTTAAAAGGGTGTAGGCATTTGGAATTTTAGACAAGAAAAAGAAATCACTGTGAGGTTTGCTGCTTACCCCTCTGTTGAAAGGCTCATTTCTCTGGGATTTCTACTCCCTCTCTCCACCGATTCAGATGAATGACATTGAAAAATCACAAAGCTAAGAAATTCAGGACAATCTCATGGGCATATGAATTGTTGCATGGCCAGAACACAAGGCCCAAGAGGACCAAGTCCTTCATCTTTAAGTCCTGCTGAATTCTGGCTGTCCTTCCTGGTGGCAAGGTCACAGGGTCAGGGGACACCCTACACAGATCAGCCAACTATGAATTTGCCTGAAACCTCGCTTGACATACTTTCTCTGCTTACGCTCAACTCCCTCTTGGGTAATGAATTCTGTGAGTTTATTACTTGCTGGTAATGAAATAGATTCCTTTCACGTAACTTAAAAAGTCCTCTTGCTCCAATGTCACCAATCCCTTCCTAAACCTACGCCGCTAGGGTCGAGTGAACAAGGACTCACTCCTGAGCCCTGGGCACCTCTGGGGACCTCATGGGCTTCTCAGTGGCCCCTCTCAGCCTTCCACTTTCCAGACTGAAGGAAATATATGGTGTCTGGAAGAAGGCCTGGACATAATAAATATTGAATGATGATTATGGAGCCGACTGATGATAAGAGCTGCCTATAGGTGGGGATTCAAATTCTTACCATGAATCTGTGATGTAAGAATTAACCAATAGATCAGAGTTGAGGTCAAACAAACGAGAGGACTGAGGTCCCTCTTGGTACAGGGCAAGGTTCACTGTTCCCAGACATTCCCCCAGTTGTTTATGGTTCCAAGCAAGAAACGGTTCCCTTGTGTGCATGGCAGCCGGCCGCCATGAGATGGCTGGGCACTGCCAACCCTTTCTGAGGATGGTACCCTTGCTTAGGTCTGGTTGCTCTCCTATTAAGCGGAGAAAGGAGAAAAGGAAGATCTGAGAGAGAAAGAAGAAAGCCACTGAATGCACGGCTGCTGGTCTACACCAGACCCTGTTATACGTGGTTTGTGTTGGTCATGTCCTTCAGCCTTTGCCATGATCCTATGAAGGGGACTGAGATCCCTGTTGTACACATAAGGAAAGGAAGGCTCCAGAAGGCTGGGGCACATGCCAGGATGCTAGAAGCAGTGGATCTGGATGTCAAAGCCAGGCCTGTTGGAGCCCAAAGCCTATTGTGTTAATGGCACTGCCTTAGGCCCCTTACCTAGAGGCCTGTGAAGCCCAATGTGATCCCACACCCCCACAGAGTCATGGCTTTGTCCCTGTTCAGGCCAGCCTCTTGATTCCCCTTCCTGCCTTTTCTCTCTGCAGACTCCTGTGGCCGGAGCCCACCCAGGCCTGCAGGTGCTCCCTGAGCTGGCCGGGTGCCCCCACCCCCTTTCTATTTCCTTCCCTTATCTCCTCACAGGAAGCACAGGAGCAAGATGGCAGCAGTGATTCATTGCTAGAAGAATAAAGTCTTGAGTGGGGGCAGCCTGAGCAGCGAGGCTGGATTCTCTAACAATGGAAGAATGTCCCCTGAGCTTTTGAAAGTCATTACCATTCACTGCTGTGAGACAAAGGCAGAGAAAGGACAGCCAGTGGTGGGGGTAGGGCTGCAGACTGAGGAGAACAGGGGTAGAGACCAAAGAACTTTCCAGGGTGAAAAGGAAGAATAATGGGGATTGAAGATTTTTCTTTGTCTATTTGAGCTGTTTATAATGTTAGACAAATCCCAAGTGTTTTCACAATTTTTTATTGAAGTGTAGTTGGTTTACAGTGTTGTGTTAATTTCTGCTGTACAGTAAAGTGATGCACGTATACATATATATGTATACACAATCTTTCATTTTCTTTTCCATTATGGTTTATCACAGGCTATGGAATAAAATTCCCTATGCTATACAGTAGGAGCTTGTTGTTTATCCATTCTATATATAATAGCTTACGCCTGCTAACCCCAACCTCCCACTCCATCCCTCTTCAACCCAAGTATCTTTTATTTATCAGATGAACCTGGCCTTAACATATGATGAACTATCTCTGCCTCATAGACCAGGCATGCAGAGGCCAAAAAGTTTCAGTGGTTTAACCTGTGAAATGTATGAGGAAGTCTGCCGAAGAACAGACTTTATAGGACTACTGAGTCCTGACCTCAGGTGGCTTCAGGCTTCCGCTAAATGACAGATGATATTGGTCATTCTGCTCCCTCTTACCCTTCCCCAGGCTCATCATGGGCCTAACCATTGGGCTCTCTGCAAAGACTGTTGTCCAGATATCTCTGCCAGCCTATGTTCCAGCATCAGGCCTCAAGGGTGCCCACCCTGCCCATCTGGGTGATGTGGCAGAGGCATTTGCTATTCTTCAGTTGCTCAGTGATGTCTAACTCTTTGCGACCTCATGGACTACAGCATGCCAGGCTTCCCTGTCCTTCACTATCTCCCAGAGTTTGCTCAAATTAATGTGCATTGAGCCGGTGATGCCATCCAACTATCTCATGCTCTGTCGCCCCGTTCTTCTCCTGCCCTCGATCTTTCCCAGCATCAGGGTCTTTTCCAGTGAGTCACCTCTTTGCATCAGGTGGCCAAAGTATTGGCACTTCAGCTTCAGCATCAGTCCTTCCAATGAATATTCAGGGTGGATTTCCTTTAGGATTGACTGGTTTGATCTCCTTGCTGTCCAAGGGACTCTCAAGAGCCTTCTCCAGCACTACAGTTCAAAAGCATCAATTCTTCAGCTCTCGGCCTTCTTTATGGTCCAACTTTCACATTCATACTTGACTATTGGGAAAAGCATAGCTTTGACTATCCAGACTTTTGTTGGCAAAGTAATGTCTTTGCTTTTGAATACACTGTGTAGGTTTGTCATGGCTTTCTTTCCAAGGAGCAAGTGTCTTTTAATTTCATGGCTGCAGAGGCATAAACAGACAGTATGAAAAGGCAAAAAGATATGACACTGAAGATAAACTCCTTAGGTTGGTAGGTGTCCAATACGCTACTGCAGAAGAGCAGAGAAATAGCTTCAGAAGGACTGAACAGGCTGAACCAAAGCAAAACAATACCCATTTGTGGATGTGACTGGTGATGGAAGTAAAGTCTGATGCTGTAAAGAGCAATATTACGTAGGAACCTGGAATGTTAGGTCCATGAATCAAGGTAGATTGGAAATAATCAAATAGGAGATGGCAAGAGTGAACATTGACATTCTAGGAATCAGTGAACCAAAATGGACTGGAATGGGTGAATTTAATTCAGATGAGCATTATGTCTATTACTGTGGGCAAGAATCCCTTAGATGAATTGGAGTAGCCCTCATAGTCAACAAAAGAGTCTAACATGCTACGCTTGCATCTGAAAAATGACAGAATGATCTCTGTTCATTTCCAAGGCAAAACATTCAGTATCACAGTAATCTAGGTCTATGCCCCAACCACTAAGGCTGAAGAAGCTGAAGTTGAATGGTTCTATGAAGACCTACAAGACCTTCTAGAACTAAACACCCCAAAAAGACATCCTTTTCCTCAGAGGGGATTGAAACGCCAAAGTAGGAAGTCAAAAGATACCTGGAGTAATGGTAAGTTTGGCCTTGGAGTACAAAATGAAGCAGGACAACTGCTAACAGAATTTTGCCAAGAGAATGCAGTGGTCATAGCAAACACTCTCTTCCAACAACACAAGAGACAACTCTACACATGGACATCACCAGATGGTCAATACTGAAATCAGATTGATTATATTCTTTGCAGTCAAAGGGGGAGCTCTATACAGTCAGCAGAAACAAGACCGGGAGCTGACTGTGGCTCAGATCTTGAGTGGAAGTGACAAAAAGATTCAAGGGATTAGATCTGGTAGACAGAGTGTCTGAAGAACTATGGACAGAGGTTAGTAACATTGTACAGGAGGCAGTGATCAAAACCATCCCCAAGAAAAACGAAATGCAAAATGGTTGTCTGAGGAGGCCTTACAAATAGCTGTGAAAAGAAGAGAAGCTAAAGGCAAAGGAGAAAAGAAAAGATATACCCATCTGAATGCAGAGTTCCAAAGAATAGCAAGCAGAGATAAGAGAGCCTTCCTCAGTGATCAATGCAAAGAAATAGAGGAAAACAACAGGATGGGAAAGACTAGAGATCTCTTCAAGAAAATTAGAGATATCAAGGGAACATTTCATGCAAAGATGGGCTCAATAAAGGACAGAATGGTATGGACCTAACAGAAGCAGAAGATATTAAGAAGAGGTGGCAAGAATACACAGAACTATATGAAAAAGATCATCATGTCCCAGATAACCATGATGATGTGATCACTTACCTAGAACCAGACATCCTGGAGTGCAAAGTCGAGTGGGCCTTAGGAAGCATCACCACAAACAAAGCTAGTGGAGGTGATGGATTTCCAGCTGAGCTATTTCAAATCCTAAAAGATGATGCTGTTAAAGTGCTGCACTCAATATGCCAGCAAATTTGGAATACTCAGCAGTGGCCATAGAACTAGAAAAGGTCAGTGTTCATTCCAATCCCAAAGAAAGGCAATGCCAAAGATGTTCAAAGTACTGCACAATTGCACTTATCTCACATGCTAGCAGAGTAATGCTCAAAATTCTCCAAGCTAGGCTTCAGCAATACGTGAACAGAGAACTTCCACATGTTCAAGCTGGATTTAGAAAGGGCAGAGAAACTAGAGATCAAATTGCCAACTTCCATTAGATCACAGAAAAAGCAAGAGACTTCTAGAAAAACATCTACTTCTGCTTTATTGACTACACCATAGCCTTTGTGTGGATCACAACAAACTGTGGAAAATTCTTAAAGAGATTGGAATATCAGACCACCTTACCTGCCTCCTGAGAAACCTGTATGCAGGTCAAGAAGCAACAGTTAGAACTGAACATGGAACAACACACTGGTATCAAGTTGGGAAAGGAGTATGTCAAGGCTGTATATTGTCATCCTGCTTATTTAACTTATATGCAGAGGGCATCATGTGAAATGTCAGGCTGGATGAAGCACAAGGTGGAATCAAGATTGCCAGGAGAAATATCCATAAACTCAGATACAGAGATGACATCACCCTTATGGCAGAAAGTGAAGAAGAACTAAAGAGCCTCTTGATAAAAGTGAAAGAGGAGAGTGAAAAAGCTGACTTAAAACTCAACATTCAAAAAACGAAGATCGTGGCATCCAGTCCCATCACTTCAAGGCAAATAGATGGGGAAACAATGGAAACAGACTTTTTTTTCTTGGGTTCCAAAATCACTGCAGATAGTGACTGCAGCCATGAAATTAAAAGATGCTTGCTCCTTGGAAGAAAAGTTATGACAAACCTAGATAGCATGTTAAAAAGCAGAGACATGTTGATGTATGGCAAAACCAATACAATATTGTAAAGTAATTAGCCTCCAATTAAAATAAAAGAAAAAAAAAGAAAAATGTTCCAACAACAACAAAAAAGCAGAGACATTACTTTGCCAACAAAGGTCCATCTAGTCAAAGCTATGGCTTTTCCAGTAGTCATGTATGGATGTGAGAATTGGACCATAAAGAAGGCTGAGCACCGAAGAATTGATGCTTTTGAACTGTGGCGTTGGAGAAGACTCTTGAGAATCCCTTGGACTACAAGGAGATCAAATCAGTCAATTCTAAAGGAAATCAGTCCTGAATATTCATTGGAATGACTGATGCTGAAGCTGAAACTCCAGTATTTTGGCCAGTTGATGCGAAGAGCCGACTTATTAGAAAAGACCCTGATGCTGGGAAAGCTTGAAGGCAGGAGGAGAAGGGGATGACAGATGATGAGATGGTTGGATGGCATCACCAACTGAATGGACAAGAGTTTAAGCAAGCTCAGGGAGATGGTGAAGCACAAGGAAGCCTGGTGTGTTACAGTCCAGAGTTGCAGAGTCAGACATGACTGAGTGACTGAACAACCAGATGGGGAGAGAAGCCTGATGTGGGTAGGCTAGAGGATGGGTCCTGGGACTTTGACCGGAAGAGCAGCAAGCACCTCAAAGGGTATTGTCATTCCTAAATGTTTCACTGTTGGACCACTGCTGTGAACTGAATTTCCCCCTACCCTCAAATTCATATATTGAAGCCCTAACCCCGCAGTGTGACAATTTTTGGAGATAGCACCTATAAGGAGGTATTTAGGATTCAAAGAGGCCATAATGGTAGAGTCCTAATCTGTTAGGATCAGTAACCTGATAAGAAGAGATACCAGAGAGTTCGCTGCTTCTCTCTTTGCCTTAAGAGGACACAGCAAGAAGGTGGCCCTGTCTGCTAGCTGGAAAGGAAACTCTCACCCGAAGCTGAACTGGCAGGTATCTTGATCTTGGACCTGCAGCCTCTCGAACTGTGAGGAATAAACGTTTGCTGTTTAAGGCACCCAGTTGGTGGTATTTGTTGTAGTCATTGGCGCTGACTAATACAGTCTCTAAAGGCATCAGCTACTAACTGAGCAGACTGACCCTCAGTTTCCCTCTGCTTCTGGCAATGAATTTTTCATTCCAGTACAAATAACCATTGGGTTACAGTATCACCTAAAATCATGTAAAAATGATTGCAAAGGTACCACTCATGGAGAATTTGCTCAGGTGAGGAAAACCTCTGCCTCATCTCTCCCAGGCTGTGCCTCTGGTAAAGCCTGGAAGCCCAGGTTCAGCCGCAGCTGCCAGTGGCTTCGCTTGTGGGGAAGAAAGTGCCCTGGAAACTGCAAGCTTCCTGGCCACAGCAGTAGCGTCCCCCAGGGTTCTGGCCCAGTCTCACTGCACCCTGTGAGTGCAGTGAGAGCAGGGAGTCCAGGCCTGTGTTGTGCCAGCCTTAGGGCCCCAGTAACGCCCCACAGACAGCCAACTCATGGGCCACTCACTTTCTGTCCCTCTCTGAAAAATCCTGAAAGGTGAAGGCAATTCACAAGGATTCCACAGTTTCCTTAGGAAAATACAGTTTTATCCAGGCCTTAAGGAACTCAATGGATGAAAAGCTAGCTTTCCAAACTGTGTGTGATTTATAAAAATACTCCCAACCAAAGTCTTTTTTTAACTAGGCCTTCCTTCCTATCAAAAATACAAAGCTTTAACGTTTTTGTATTTTTTGCTTGAATTCCTCAAACATGTTTGTCTTCTGGGAAACAAAGGGACACGTGGATTTGAAACAAGTACTAGAGTTTGATTTGGAAGGGGGAGTTTGCCTTAGGCCTCGGGAATGGCTACATGCGGCCCAGGGCAACTACCCGGCAGAGAATGAAGGAGGGGTGGAGGCAGGGAGGGTGGGGCCCGCAGGGAGCCTGATGTTCACCCTTTCATGGTTTCAATGAGGCAACCCACCAGTATCCTTCTGAAGTCATCTGAGCCCCATGTCTCCAATTCCAGCTGTAACCATGAGTGTTTCTGACCATAGGCAGTGTGTGCAGGGAGGCTCCATCCAGGCCTCCTCCCAGCCTCTGCTTTTGGCCACTAACTTGTCAAAATGTGTCCCTGATACCTCAGTCTCATAGCCCCATGGCCCAGAGGCACCGAGCGGCCCACACAGATGTGTTCTGCTCACCGTCTCAGCACAGAAACACGCTTGCAGAGGCCTTCTCTTGGCCTCCAGGAGAGTGTCGTGTGAACTGGCACTTGGAACCCCCTATTTTCTCCTCGGATCCCAGACACAAAGAAGAACAAAGCCTGCCTCATGGCCTAGGACGTTTCTGAGCTCCAGTGCCCACAACATTTCTTAGGACTAAGAACGCAAGTCTATCATGATGGTATTTGCAGAGCCAAAGACTGTATTTAAGGCTTCAAGAGGATGCTTATTATAACCCTGTTTTGGACTATTGTGCCAAAAGCTCTACATGAAGAGTCTTTTTCAAGGAAATTTGCCAGGGAAGACAGAATGCATCTGATCACAGAGGAGTTGTTTGGGGTTGGTTTCAAGCTGGAGAGTCTTGGGGAGAAAGAATTTTTCCCAGAGGCTGCCCTGGCGAAGGGGAATCCACCCAGGGCTGTGCATGGTGTGACTTGAGGCACTGTTATCCCCAGAAATTATGGGAATGGTGCTCGCTTGGAGTGAACACTTGGCGGGGCTGACAGCACCCACAGGAATTCAGAAACTGTAGAAGACATTGAATCCTGAGTTGAAGATTAATCATGGGGAAACAGCACCCAAGAAAGGAGGGTATCAGAGACCATGCAGGTCTGAAAAGGTCTCAGCCAGATCAACAGAGAGCTTCCCAAGCCAAGGATGCTTGGAGGAGCCCCACCTTAGGGCAGCCACAGCCTGGGTTATAGGCAAAACCCACAGTGAGGAGCTTGGCTGCTTAGTTAGGGAGGGCTGTGATGTGTGGGTGGGTACCACCCACAAGCCCAGGACAGCAGGGAGATGGTTGACATAATTAAATTAGGTACAAGATGCTGTGGCAGGAAGGTGGGCATCTACTAACTGCTTATAAAGAAGAGGCAAGAGATGGATTCAAAAAACAGGAATATGGCAGTTGAGTTTTAGAGCATGATTGAAATTTATCATATGCAATGATAAATGTAGGAGAGGCAGTGGATGGAAACCTGGATTCATATCCTGGCTCTGCCACTTATCAGCTGTGTGACCTTGGGTAGGTATCTTAACCTCTTTTAAACCTCAGTTTCTTTATCTGTAAAATGGAGATAACGATATCACCTATTTTACAGAATTGTTAGGTTGATGCATGCATGTGAATTCATGAGCAGAGTGCCTGACCTATTGCATGTGATCAATAAATGGTATCAATGTTGTTACCATTGGTAACAGTGTCATTAATATTTCTGACATCCAAGATGGTGGGAATAGCCTGTCCAAAGTGGGGAAAGGATGAAGGGCAGCCAGTCCAGGGAGTTGGTTCTCTGTGGCTGGGTCACATGGTGAAGGGAAGATGTGGTAGAAAACAGGGTTGGAAAAGCTGGCCCATCAGATGAAAAGCCGACCCATCAGATGAAAACTTCATGAACTGTGTAAGATATTTCAGGTTTCACACCAGGTGGTGAGACGCTGTGAAAGGACATTACACAGGTAGGAAAATAATCAAATCTGCATGATTTAAGATTCCTCCCTGGCAGCAGGGCATTCCATGAATTAAAGGGTGAAGAGATTGGAGGGGGGAGCTAGGTTATGAGGCTGCTATGTTAATCCAGGCAAAGTATCAATGGATCCTTCCAGTCCCAAGGATAGAACTTCCATCTCCTGCATTGCAGGCAGATTCTTTATCGCTGAGCCACCAGAGAAGCCCAAAAAATGACAGCAGGAGGAGTAAAAAAACACGGTCAGGCAGGCACCACCACCAGGCCTGTGTGGTTTACATGGGACTGTCATTGAAAAAACATGGTGGAACATGGGGATTGTGCTCAACATCATTCCTGCCTCTGAAAGCCCCTTGAATCCACGAAGATACTGAAAGAATAAACATCCAGCTGGGATTGAAAGAATGAAAATGAGCTAAGACTGAAAAAAAAAAAAAAAGAGAGTATTCTAGTTAATCAGGCTGGGAGGACACAGATAAAAGCAGCTACAGACTTAGCGGGTGACCTTGTTTCTCCCAAGGTCATGCGTGCAGTGGCTGTAAAAGGAGTGACCACCCCTTTCTTCCTAATGGTGTTCCAGACGTGCTTTGCTAAACCCTCCCAGTAATGAGGACACCCAATCGCCAAACCACCCTGGTCTTCTGACAGCCCTTCATCCCTCTATTTCCCCTGAACCCAAATCAGAAAGCAGCCAGTCCAGAGCAGAGCACTTTTTCCCCACAGCCCCCTCAGAATCCTTCTGCAGGAACACATACCTGATGGTTCCTCTGGAGTGTCCTCTCTCACTGTAGCAAGCCAGGAAATCTGACTGTGGTGTGTGTGTGTGCGTGTGTGTGTGTTCCAGACCACAGATTGTCCCTGGTAGTCTTTGGCTGATTCAATTTGAACAAATATGTACGTCCTAAAAACAGAAGCACTGCTGATAATACACCACTCAGGATAATACGCCCCAGAAGGATCACTGGGGACCATGGAACCCCTGACTAGAATCAAGTATAAGAGGAGCAGTCAGAAATCTGCAATGGAAGCAGGCCTATCCACACGTGGCTGGGAACTTGTTGCCTAGAGAACTGCTTCTCCTCTGGGGCTGCATTTTAAGAGGGACATAAGTACACGAGAACAGGTCCAGGGAGAATGGTAAAGTGCTGCTGCTGCTGCTGCTAAGTCACTTCAGTCATGTCTGACTCTGTGCAACCCCATAGACAGCAGCCCACCAGGCTCCCCCGTCTCTGGGATTCTCCAGGCAAGAACACTGGAGTGGGTTGCCATTTCCTTCTCCAATGCATGAAAGTGAAAAGTGAAAGTGAAGTCATTCAGCCATGTCTGACCCTCAGCGACCCCATGGACTGCAGCCTTCCAGGCTCCTCCGTCCATGGGATTTTCCAGGCAAGAGTACTGGAGTGGGGTGCCACTGCCTTCTCCAGATAAAGTGCTAAGATAACTCAAAACAGGTCACGTGAGGGATGCTTGTACAAACTAGAGGGAATTAGGTTCTTGAAGGGAAGATGCAAGGAAACTGTCTTCTGTTATCTACAAGGGCATATTTAAAAGGGATTAAATGGCCCATTAAGGCCTGGAAGGATAGAATAGGACCAACAATTCTGTCTTTGGCAGAATACAGGCTAAAGCAGATTCAAACTAAATAGAAGGAGAATTTCCTTCTACATGCAGAGTAGACCACAGGTTGACGGGGTTGCTTTGGAAGGCATGGGAATCTTGTCACACGAGATATTTAAAAAGTGGCCGGGTGATGCTTTGGCCAGACTGTGGTACAAGGGACCAGAATATCATAGGGACTTTGGTCTAGATGACCTTTAAGCACTTTTAGCCCCCCTACCCCCCACACTTTCAGAGCCTGAGTCTGAAAACAGAGGCCCTAACTGGGCAGAATGGGTCCCCTAATGCATTAATGCCTACAGCTCCTTTTTCAGGGGGTTCGGGAAAGGCAGGGGATGTGGGGACCTTGAAACCAGCCCAGAGGCCTCTACTAAGGGATGTTCCTTCATCGGGAGCTGCTGTGATGCCATGTGGCTATGGCCATCTGGCCATAGCTGCCTGAATCAGCTTCTAGAATGCAAGAAATTCTGAAAGCAGGAATATGAATTGGAGGTTATGAAGAGAGTGATGATGGGTTTGGGGGAAGAAAGAGAAACTGAAGAAAAATCCACAGAGAGTAGCAGGGCCCTGGGGGTGGCAGGAGGCCTGATGCCATGGAAGCTGTGGGCCTGGATAAGTTTATGGCTGTTCCAGCGCAACACCAGAATGGAAGGGCAGTCTCCATGGTGACATGGAGGAGCCCCCGGGACCAAGACGTGGGGAGAGAAGTAGACTATCACTGTCCTGGGTCCTGTGGTCCTGGCTCTTGTCCCTCTTCTGGTCTCTGTGGAGCCAAGTACCTGCCATCCCCGGGTCCCTGTGAGTATCTGGTAGTCTTCATAACCAAGCGCAGTCATGCAAATGAGGCCTTCACTTGAAGCAAACTGGATAAGAGCCTGTTTCTTGAAACTCAGAGCATTTAAGCAAAGGCCTAGTAGGCAGTAGGAGGGGAGTTCAAGAAGGAGGGGACATATGTATACCTATGGCCGATTCATGTTGATGTATGGCAGAAGCCAACACAATATTGTAAAGCAATCATCCTTCAATTAAAAATAAATTTAAAAAAGAGAGAAGGCCGGAGAAGGAAAGTCAGTGCCCTCTGAGGTCTCAAAAAGAGCTTATGCAGTGGTACAGCCAGTAACAGACTGATACTTAGCATCAGAATCCCTTTTCCAGTTTCATCCATGTCTCCCCTCAGGTCCATCATCCATTTCCTCCTTCCTACCTCCCCAGGAGATGGCAGTTCCTATTTCTCATGGAGCTTCTCTCCTGTCAAAATAACAGAGAAGCCTGGAATGAGAACACAGTGCCCCAGGTGGGCAGGGCCCGCAAGGTAGACAGAATCCTAGATGTTTCTGCCAGAAGGAGTTTGTCCGCAAATAGAATGCAGCCTCCCTCTGCGAAGTGAGAGGCTATCTGAGGTGAGAGAACAGCCTCTGAACCCTCCCATCAATCATGCCTGTTCTCTAAGTACTTGCAGCAAGAGCCGGCAGCCTGGGGAGCCCGGGGCTGCAGAGAGGGAGCCTGGTAAAAGAGGGTCCCTCCCCCTTGGCCAAATCTCTGTCAGTGAGACTGCAGAGTCATCATGAGGAGTCACTAAAGTATTCTTCAGGATGTCTCTTTTGACCCTTACCCTTCAAGGAAGAGGGCTCATCCCCTTCAACATGACTGTAGACATTTAATAGATGTCCCCTACAGAAGTCTGCAGTGAGAGCTAGTCACCCACGCTGGGCTTCTGTTCCGACTGCTTCTCGCTCTGTGCTGCTGTTCTTATTTTCTGAATATGGTTATTTTTCAACAAGTCATTTCCCTTGAGAGGCAGAGGCCTCGTCTTTTTTCAATGTCCACAGCACTCAGCCCAGTGCCTGGTGCAGAATGAGGCTCATTAAATGTCTGTTGAATGAATGACCTTCAGATGAAACAACCAAGTTGAAGTGCCATAAATTGTTCATGTGGCTCTATATTCATCCCCAGTGTCTGATTTCTGGAGCCCCCTCCATGTCCCCAGCAAATGTGCATCCACTGGGAAACACAGTCAGTATTGCTCAGTTCAGGTTTCTCTTTACGGAGTTGCCCTTCTTGAGATCCTCTGCTATGGGCCACTTCTCCCCGAAGCTCCAGGACCCTGGGACAGAGCTGTATCACTAAGTTCTCTGGTTTAAGGCTTCAGGAAATGTGGTTGGGAGATGGATATTCATCCTCTTATCTTTGTAAGGACTTAAAGTATTAAAAATGCAGCAAGAACACTGAATCATGTTCCACTGACCTGAGAGGGCGTTGATGATACTTAGGTGTGATCTATAAAGAGGATGATTATTGAAGCATATTGTTTGCACCTCTGAGACCAGGCCTGCGTCTCAGCACTGCCACGCTCATGGACCAGTTTCTTAAACTCTCAACGCCTCAGGGAATTCCCTGGTGGTCTAGTGGTTAGGACTGCGTTTTCACTGCCAAGGGTGCAGGTTCGATCCCTGATCTGATCAGGGGACTAAGATCTCTCAAGCCACTCAATGAGGGGAAAAAAAAAACACCCACAAACAAAAACTCTCTCAAAGCCTCAGTTTCCTCATCTGTAAAAACAGGTACTTAGCAAGACCTGCCACAGAAGAAGCTCTGAGTAAGCATCAGCTGTCATTTGTTGTAGTTCTCTGTAAACTTATAGACACAGGGTTCAAGGATGTTCTAAGCTTTGGAGCTCTCCAGTGCCTTGTCAGTGATGCCTTGAGAGGAGTGGAGATCAGAGGTGAGAAATCAAGAGGATACACCCTCCCTGCAAGCCCAAGCGCTTTGTGTGAGTCAGCCTGATGGAGCTTTTATGGAGATTTTAGGGGAAAGGAAAAGGAAGTGTTTTCACTGCCAGAATTAATCCAAACTGCACACTGGTGCCAGAATCTCCTCTTCAACATCCTGGCCAAATGGTTGTCCAGTCTTTTCTTAAATGCATTCTTTCTATGAGGCCCCAAACTCATTTGCTTAGCAATTGTCTTACTCTTTTAGAATATTCAGAAGCTCAAACAAATGACTAACCAAGTTTTATTGCCTTGTAGAAGTCCCGCCAAACCTACTTTAATGAGAAGGGCATTGTTCAAAATTAATTAAAGGCCAATACGCTTACAACAGCGTCACAATTCCCACTGAAAATGGCTGTCTTCCGTGGGTTATAAACGGCTGCTGGCAATCTTGGCCACGCTAGTTAGTTTGCTTAGCAAATCTTTTTAGTTATAGTGAGCAGAAAGAAAATGTTCAGCCTGGACACTTGTGCAAATTACCACCAATTCTGAATCAATGAAGTTTGAAATAAAAAGATTTTAGCGTTGCTATGGTGATGCTTTTCACTCTGTAGCAATGCTGATTTTTCAAAGCATTTTTCCTGTCTGATGTCTTCCTTGAGCCAGTCTCTCCGAGTTGAGATGAGAAGCAAATAAAATTCTACAGGTCAGCACGCTCTGTAAACTGCAACGCTCTGAAAAGGTTTGTCATGAATAAGTTATTAGACTGCAGGTCTCTCGACTCTGACTCATAGCCTGGTCTGTCTCCTTAGGCCTCGAGGCCTCTCTCGCACTGGGGGATGGAAGGGATGGAAGGGAGGAGGGATGGAAGATGGCTTAAGGGGGAGCCACCAAGCCACAGTTAGAAAAATACTCTGCATGCCTCTGAGTTTTCCAAGACCAAGGGGGCTGCCCGTGACTGGCAGATGCTAAAGCAGATGGATCCAGAAGTGGGGGCTAGGGAACGGGTGTGTAGTGCTGTCAGGAGGGGACAGCCAAGGAGCCCCTCATTCACGTGCAAACCTGCTCTTCGATTTGTGATTTGGGGTGATCACTGCTCTTTGCTCTGCTTGCAGGCCTCACCCCATTTCCATTTTCAGGTTTATATCCATCTTTCAAGCCCAGGCCAAACAGCTCAAATGCCACCTCCTTTAGGAGTCAACCTAAAGATCTCAAGTCATCCCTCCTCTGAATTTTCTCAGCTCTTTGTGTTGCCTCTGTGTGTCTCCTCCTCTTACTGCCTTGTATTGCTACTAGGGACAAGGCGCTTCATTCCTATGAGTCTACAAGCAACCATAGAGCAGTTCTGCGCAACTGTCGTCTTACCAGGCACCCTGCATTATGTGGAGCAGCTTGGGGCAGACACTGCTACTGTTCCAACTCCTCATGCTCCCCTCCTCCTTTTGAGTAAGTCTTGACTGAGTCCATGGCTGCCTCGCTGGAGCTACAGTTCCCAATTCTTTTGCAGCTAGGCATGGCCCTACAGAGTTTCTGCAAAGAGCAAAAGTCAGGCAATCATCCACTTCCCATTCCTAATAACAGAGTAGCCTGTCCTTTTTGTGCTTTCCCTTTCCTATGAGCTGGGGTGCAGGTGTAGCAGAGAAGGCAGAGAAGAAAGATGGAAGAAACTTGGGTCCTTGGCAAAGCTCCCCAGTCCCTGGACAGCTCATGCCAACATTTATGTGTGACACAGATACAGTCCTTTTTTCCTTAAGCTATTCTGCTTTGGGATTTCTTTATTAAAATTGCTTTGCCTGATCATGAATCAGTGTACAGGTACTCAATACAATTTTAGTGTGTGAATGAACAGATGCATGGATTAACAAAAGAATGAAAATGAGTGTACAGTTCAGCAAATGACCTGTTGCCATCTGCAGTTCTGCTTAGATAACACCTGTCTGATTTTCCTAGTGGCATCTCTGGTTTTTCTGGCAGAGAAACAGCCAAAGAAGAGTTTGGGGAGGAGAAGGAGGATCCCTGCTTCAGGAGTGGGTCCCCAGGGAGTGAAGTGATGGCTTTGCTACTGATTTACTCTCTGTGTGACGTTAGGTTCTAATCCTAGAGGATCTGCTTTCTGAAAACTCATAAGGGAGTTTTCTACTATCAGGAGTTGAAATAGTTTTGAGTTGGTGGTGTGTAAGGACTTTGCTGTTGCTGCTGCTAAGTCACTTCAGTCGTGTCTGACTCTGTGCGACCCCATGGACGGCAGCCCACCAGGCTCCCCCGTCTCTGGGATTCTCCAGGCAAGAACACTGGAGTGGGTTGCCGTTTCCTTCTCCAATGAATGAAAGTGAAAAGTGAAAGTGAAGTCTCTCAGTCGTGTCCCACTCTAGCGACCCCATGGACTGTAGTCTACCAGGCTCCTCCGTCCATGGGACCTTCCAAGCAAAAGTACTGGAGTAAGGACTTTATCAGATGACAATAAAGGACATTCAATGAGTCTATCCTGCTATAACAAAGTTCTTTAAGAAATTCACAGTATTTTAAATGTGGGACTAGTGCCTCTGTAAACAGCGTGTGATTTATACTCCTCATAGGATTATAGCTATCAAATGACATCCTGTGTGCGCAAGCGCTCTGTAAACTCTTAAGCACAGTAGTGGATGGCTATTATTTTATCTGCCAGGCAACCTCCTTCAAGTATCTATCCATGTGACTCTCACTTGGCTGCTAATTGCAGTCCCCTCCTCTGGGGCCAAAGTAGTGAAAATTGCCCAGTTCTGGCCATAGTCCCCAACTTCTTGGTACAGTGATTTGGCTGAGGGGTGAACACGTGACCCAGGCTGAGCCAATCAGAGCTCTTCCCTAGAAAACAATTGTACTGCCTTGTTCCCTTGGGCTACTGGCTGGGATGAAGTCAGTAGTCTTTGCAACCCTGGGTTCTGAATGGAGGAAGCCAAGTTAGGGGATGGAGAGACAGGCCCTGACTGATTGTGTCTGAGACCAGCTCCACCTCTGTCCTCCAGAAGTACTTGAACAAATTGTGTTTGCTATATGAAAAAAATTCTCCTTTTCTTTCTTAAGCAGATTTGAATTGGATATCTCTTACCTGAAATAAAAATAATCATGATTCTATATACAAGTAAATATAACATTATTCAAGGGATTTGTTCAAGTGGACCGTGAGAGCTTGTTTAAAGATTCTGACCAGAGACAGTGCTTCTTGAGACTAGCCAGAAATGGCCATGCTTGGTCTGGACAAGGCACGCTTCCGGACCAATCATGTGGCTTCTAAGGGGACATATAGTGGTGACGGTGGAAGAGGAATCCAACCAGCCTGTGAGTCCAGGCTAGCGTGAACTTGAAGATCACTGGGGTGCTAATTTTGCTTGAATATTTCTGAAAACGGCACTGTCACCTCCTCACTAGACAGACCACCCTATTGCTAGACACCTGTGATTCTCAGACATAAAACCAAATCTGGCTGATTCGGTCTTCTGTCTTTGTCTTACTCTCTGAAGATACCTAGAATTTCAACCTGCCCTCCATCTACATCCAGTTCTTCTAAGTGGATGGCTCTTCAGCTATGGCTCTAAGATAGATATCATGTTTCCTGAGTCTTTTCTTCTCTGGACTCTGACCTAATTAATGCATTACTGATAATTGTCCCTAGCATTAGAGAAAGGTCTAGATCAACAGGCATGGGACAGGTTCATTTTGTGGGTGAGATGACAGGAGCAGCAGAACAGGCTTCCCAGAGAGAACAGATCAGCACAGGGTCCCTGAGTACTTAGGGGCATAGAAACTTTCAAAGGAGATATGAGGGAAATTAGAACACAATTTCACCCCATTCACCATTTATTCAGTCAGGTAACATAGAGATATACGCTAGATTTAACCATTCAGCATTCAGTTATCTGGTGCTTAATAGTGTTGAGATATTGTGGTATAAGCAAAGTGCTACAAAGACCTATGCTCTCAGAACCAGAATCAACATACCCTCATTATGAGGATTTCAAGGACATCTCAGACTGTCCCAAGCCCTTGAACTTGGGTAGGTGAGACACAGTGCTAGATGTTCATGAGAACTGGGGTATGGGGCTCAGCTGAGCACATTTCTGGGGAGGGTTACACAAGACCCACAATATGGAGAAAGGGGCAAAACTCTGCTGGAGGAGTCGGGGAGCCTAGGGAGTCTAGGAAATGACTCTGAGAAACTGCTGAGCCCAGCCAGAGAAACTGACCCGGGCTTCCATGGGGACTTTTCACTATTGAGGTTTAGATTGAAATTTGAGTGTTAGTATCTTTCATTTTGAACATTCATGAGGAAATAGTATTTCAGAATTGTATTAGTTCCATATGGCTACTGTAACAATTTATCCCACAGTGGATGATTCAACACAATAATAATTTATTGTCTCACAGTTCTGGAGACAGAAATCCAAAAATCATGGTGTCAGCAGGGCCAGACTTTTTTTCCTGAGGTTTTGGGAGAGGATCCATTCCCTGCCTCTTTCGTAGCTTTCAGGGACTTATGACAATCCTTGGCCTTCCTTGGCTTGTAGCCACATCAATCCAACCTCCACCTCTGTCTTCACGTTGCTTTCTCCTCTTAGTGTCTTGTCTTCTGTCTGTCTTATACCACCCTCTGCCCTTGTCATCATATTTAGGGCCCACTGGATAATCCAGCATAATCGCATCTCAAGATCCTTAATTTATTTATATCTCCAAAGATCCCTTTTTCCAAATCAAGTAACATTCACAAGTTCAGGAAATTAGGATGTATATGTATCTTTTTTGGGAGGAGGATGTGTGTGTATAATTCAGCCCACTGTAAGAATCCATCTTTTGTCAGTATCAAATCATTCTCTCATCTCAACCCCAAACCATACTTCTTATGCCAAAAGCAATCAATAATTGCAGCTGGAAATGAACAGTATGTGTTACCATCAATAGATGGAAAACCCAGCCCCATGTTTACTGGGATACCAAGAAAATACACACACACACACAGAAAAGTTTCATCTTAAGCCCCCAACAAAAAACACAATATTATTCTCCTTAGATGTTACCATCAATTAGAGTGACTATAAGCACAATTTGTGTGTGTGTTATGTACTTTAAAAAGTTATTTGATGAGGATCTATTATTTTTGTTTGTTGCTTTTGCTTTTATCTAATAATTTGAAGATCCCTTTTCATTTATAGTCCAGTCACTGCATCCTTCCCTAGTCTCCGTCTTGCACTTGACTATTCTGGCACCAGCCCCAGGCCTGTCATGGCCAGCAAAGAGATGATTCAGGGGCCTCCTCTTAACTGTAAACTGAACTCTGCTCACCATGTTTGCCCCACTCCTAATAGCTGCTCCCAGCTGCTGCAGGATAGGCTTGTACTTGGAGAGCCCTTGGGAGGATGGTCAGGAGCCTGGTTGCAATTATTGCATAGTCCTATCGCTTCATGGGAAATAAATGGGGAAACAGTGGAAACAGTGTCAGACTTTATTTTTTGGGGTTCCAAAATCACTGCAGATAGTGATTGCAGCCATGAAATTAAAAGACGCTTACTCCTTGGAAGGAAAGTTATGACCAACCTAGATAGCATATTCAAAAGCAGAGACATTACTTTGCCAACAAAGGTCCATCTAGTCAAGGCTATGGTTTTTCCTGTGGTCATGTATGGATGTGAGAGTTGGACTGTGAAGAAGGCTGAGCACTGAAGAATTGATGCTTTTGAACTGTGGTGTTAGAGACGACTCTTGAGAGTCCCTTGGACTGCAAGGAGATGCAACCAGTCCATTCTAAAGGAGATCGGTCCTGGGTGTTCTTTGGAAGGAATGATGCTGAAGCTGAACTCCAGTACTTTGGCCACCTCATGCAAGGAGTTGACTCATTGGAAAAGACTCTGATGCTGGGAGGGATTGGGGGCAGGAGGAGAAGGGGACGACAGAGGATGAGATGGTTGGATGGCATCACCGACTCGAGGGACATGAATCTGGGTGAACTCCGGGAGTTGGTGATGGACAGGGAGGCCTGCCGTGCTGTGATTCATTGGGTCGCAAAGAGTCAGACACGACTGAGCAACTGAACTGAACTGAACTGCTTGAGCAGTTATGAGTTGAATTCAGTTTTTCATTCATTCATCATTCATACAAGCAGACCTCTCTGAGCACTTGTGAGGCACTATTCTAGGTCCCGGGAGATGGGGGCAGTGGGGAGGGTGTAAAGATAATCCCTGCCTCTAAGCCATTACGGGCTTCCCGGTAGCTCAGCTGGTTAAGAATCCACCTGCAATGCAGGAGGCCTGGGTTCAATCCCTGGGTTGGGAAGATCCCCTGGAGAAGGGAAAGGCTACCCACTCCAGTATTCTGGCCTGGAGAATTCCATGGACTGTATAGTCCGTGGAGTCACAAAGAGTCAGACACAACTGAACAACTTTCACTTTACTTTAAGGCACTGACAGCAATTTCATAACATCCCGTCTTTCAGACTGAGAGCTTTCAATCTGAAGAAAAGAAGGTAACGTTATGTCAGTAGATGTGAAACACTGTAAATGCCTCCCTCTTTTGGTTCTTTACCAGCAGCATTCACACAATCACCTCATTAGAACAATGTTATCACCCTGGTGACACTGGTAACTTCTCACAGTTTTCACAGGAGACAGCAGACGCTCAGGTGGTAAACTGGTTTGCCCCAGTTCCCAGCCAATGGGCAGCAGAGCTGGTCTCTGAGTCCAGGTTTCCTCCACCAAGCCTGGAGACCCTTCTACTCTGCCATGAACCATTGTCTTTCCTCTTTCCCACCTCAACTTCTGAGCCATCTTCAGCCCTCCTCCTCTCTTTCCCTGAATGCCCCTGGGACCCCACACCCTTGGTGGTACCCTGTCTCCTCACCCTGAAATTGTCTGGACTTCCTGCTCTTTATCCAAGAGATAAAGAGCTCTTGTTCTCTAATTTGATAAATTATGTTAATGGGTGAAATTAGGTCAAACATAGCAAATTTCCAATCCTATTTTAAGTTTTGGGGAGATGAAGCTTTAATGAAAAATGAATACAAAGACTATTTAATGGATTCGCTGGCTGAAGGATAAACTACCTCCATCATTAAGCAGACTTTTGAGCTAGAAAGTGCATGGGAGGGTGTGGTGTGATTTCGTCCCTCGAGCCATGGCACAGAAAGTTTGGAGCTGGGGGCCAATCAGAGCTCTATTTGAGTCCTTGCTGTGAGACTCTGAGCAAGTGACAAGCTCTCCGAGCTTAGTGTTCTGTGAAATGGAGATAAAAATATCTGCTTGTAAAGTTCTTGTGAGGATTCGATTGGCTAGACATGTGCCTGCCAGGGGTTAGGAGCTCAGTTGTTTTTTTTTTTTTTTTTATATGTTAATTCCTTTCCTTCCCAGAGAGCTTGCATTCATTCCAACTGGGGAGGTAAACTCACTAACATGAATTGACTTGAGGTGAACTGTACTCCAAAGGCTTTGCTCTTTGTGAAACTGCCAAAGAGCCACACACTCTGGAGAACTGGTAAGGGAGTGGGGCACAGGTGAGAGCACAGGATTACAGATGAGAGAGTACAGACACAGAGGAGAGGGCATGTGCGGCTGAGAAAGCAGAGGTACAGGTGAGAAGACAAAGGCCCAGGTGTACCGCACTTACGGGGACGAGGAGAGACAAAGCGGGTGCTGGCAAGAGTTGCCTCTCCCCCCACGCTTGGATGGCTTCTTGTCTTTCTTGAACTCTTTTAAAACATGTTTGACTTACAAAACTCATACATACTTGTAAAAATAAAAAGTTCAAACAAAGCAAAATTGTCTAAATTCTTTACGAAGTACTATGACTTGCTTGTCTCCTTCCCCCAGCCCCACGGCGCCACAAAGCATGTTAAAGATTTGATGCTGTCTTTCCACAACTTTGGGCTTCCCAGGTGGCACAGTAGTAAAGAATGCACCTGCCAATGTAGGAGACACAGGAGACTAAGGTTAGATGCCCGAAAGGGAAGATCCCCTGGATCAGGAAGTGGCAAGCCACTCCAGTATTCTTGCCTGGGAAATCCCATGGACAGAGGAGTCTGGTGGGCTACAGTCCGTGGGGTCACAAAGAGATGGACATGACTGAGCATGCATTCCACACCTTTCCCTGGGCCCAGTAGAATATATTTTTTATACATGCAGTTTTTTATTTTAAAGCAATGGTTCACTCTAAGAATCATTCTGAAACTTGCTTTTTGTTGTTTTTTTACTCAAAGTCTATCATCGCCTATTTTCCATGTCAGTAAATATGGCTCTTTTGTGCTGGTTTTTAAAGACCTGCATGGTATTACAGAGCATAGGTAAACCATCATTTATTGCACTTCTTACCAAGAAATTGTCTCCAGTTTTTCACTATTAAAAACTATGGTGCAATTTGTTAATTCAATAAATATGGATGAACAGTTGCATGCACCAAGTCCTGGACTGTGCTTCAGAGACACGAAAATGAATGAACAGGGTCAGTCCCTGTGCCTACGGAGCTTTCAGGTAGTCAGGAAGTGAACTCCAGTGCAGCAGAGACACAGGTAAAATATGAAGTTGTCACTGGGAGGCACATTTCCCAAGGCCCTTTTCCCAGTGCTTAACAAGTGCCCAGATCTTTTTTTTTTTTAATTGAAGTATAGTTGATTTATAATTTTTCAGGTGTACACTTAGGTGATTCATTTATATATATGTGTGTGTGTATAATCTTTTCCAGATTCTTTTCCATTATAGATTATTACAATTATTAACTATATTAATATAGTTCCCTGTACTATGCAGTAGGTCCACGCTGTAACAAGTGCCCCAGATCTTATTCTTAAAACCCACTGAAGGGCTTCCCTGGTGGCTCAGTGGTAAAGAATCTACCTGCCAATGCAGGAGACACAGGTTCAATCCTTGGGTTGGGAAGATACCACAAGCTGCAAAGCAGCTAAGCCTGTGCACCACAACTACGGAGCCTGTGCTCTAGAGCCCAGAAGCCACATCTATGGAGCCCATGTACCAAACAACTGAAGCCCATTCACCCTAGAGCCCATGCTCTGCAACAAGAGAAGCTGCCGCAACGAGAAGCCTGCATACCACAGCTAGAGAGTAACCCCCACTTACCATAACTAGAGAAAAGCCTGCACAGCAAAGACGACCCCGGAACAGCCAAAAATAAATAGATGAAAACTTATTTTTAAAAACCCACTGAAGCCTGCTGATGGAAACGTAAAATGGTGCAACCACTATGGCAGTGTTTTTAAAAAGTTAAACATACACCTACTGTGTAATCCAAATACTCCACTTCTGCGAATTTACCTAAGAGCAAATCGAGCACAAGTCTACACAAAGACTTATGTGCAAAGATGTATAGCAACCTTATTTGTAAGTGTCAAAAAACTGGATCCAGACTTTGATAAGATAGTTATTTTGAGACATTATTCTGACATCTTTTTGGTCAGCTGTCTTTCTGAATAAAATATTCTTTGCCTTAAAAAAAAAAAAGCCAAAAAACTGGAAACAACCCAGATGTCCGCCAACAGGTGGATGGATAAACGAATATACAGAGAAACCCTCAGTTCAGGTCAGTCACTCAGTCATGTCTGACTCTTTGCGACCCAATGAATCACAGCACGCCAGGCCTCCATGTCCATCACCAACTCCCGGAGTTCACTCAAACTCATGTCCATCAAGTCGGTGATGCCATCCAGCCATCTCATCCTCTGTTGTCCCCTTCTCCTCCTGCCCCCAATCCCTCCCAGCATCAGTCTTTTCCAATGAGTCAACTCTTCACATGAGGTGGCCAAAGTACTGGAGTTTCAGCTTTGGCATCATTCCTTCCAAAGAAATCCCAGGGCTGATCTCCTTCACAATGGACTGGTTGGATCTCCTTGCAGTCCAAGGGACTCTCAGGAGTCTTCTCCAACACCACAGTTCAAAAGCATCAATTTTTTGGCGCTCAGCTTTCTTCACAGTCCAACCTCCACATCCACACATGACCACCGGAAAAGCCATAGCCTTGACTAGACGGACCTTTGTTGGCAAAGTAATGTCTCTGCTTTTGAATATGCTGTCTAGGTTGGTCATAACTTTCCTTCCAAGGAGTAAGCGTCTTTTAATTTCATGGCTGCAGTCACCATCTGCAGTGATTTTCGAGCCCAGAAAAATAAAGTCAACCACTGTGTCCACTGTTTCCCCATCTATTTCCCATGAAGTGATGGGACCAGATGCCATGATCTTAGTTTTCTCAATGTTGAGCTTTAAGCCAACTTTTTCACTCTCCTCTTTCACTTTCATCAAGAGGCTCTTTAGTTCCTCTTCACTTTCTGCCATAAGAGTGGTGTCATCTGCATATCTGAGGTTATTGATATTTCTCCCAGCAATCTTGATTCCAGCTTGTGCTTCCTCCAGCCCAGCGTTTCTCATGATGTACTCTGCATATAAGTTAAATAAGCAGGGTGACAATATACAGGCTTGACGTATTCCCTTTCCTATTTGGAACCAGTCTGTTGTTCCATGTCCAGTTTGAACTATTGCTTCCTGACCTGCATATAGGTTTCTCAAGAGGCAGGTCAGGTGGTCTGGTATTCCTATCTGTTTCAGAATTTTCCACAGTTTATTGTGATCCACACCCTCAACAATAACAAGGGATAAACTACACAGCCACATGGATGAATCTCAAAGTAATTATCCTGAGAGAAAGAAGCCAGACAAAAAGAGAATACATACTGCATGATTCTGTTTACATAAAACTCTAGAAAAGGCAAACTGATCTACAGTGACAGAAAGCAGATCAATGGCTATTTGGGGATGAGAGAGGTTGAGGGAAAGACTACAAAGGGACACAGGAGACATTCGAGGGCAATGGAAGTGTCCACTCCCTTGATCATGGTGGCATTTATATGTGTGTCAAAACATCAGATTGTATACTTTAAACATATGTGGTCTATTGGTTAGAAATTATACTTTAAAATAACATGCAGGTAGGACTTCCCTGTAACCTGCAGGTGATCCCGTAGTTAAGACTTGGCGCTCACAGTGCAGGGTGTTTGGGCTCAACCCCTGGTCAGGGAACTAGATCCTGCCTCCTGCAACTAGGACCCTGCACAATCAAATTTACACAAAAAAACCCACACACTGGTGAATTTTTAACTAAGGTAGAGGCATCATCAGATTTTCAAATATTTTCCAGTTGTACAAAAATGGGAAGACACCACAGATGGGGAAGCCAGCTAAGGCATAATTATGTATACAGTTAGGTAAGAGAGGAAGTGCTGACTCATTGATTTTAATTGCTCTGAGTTTTCTATTGTGGGAATATGCTATAATTTATTTACCCATTTGCCCATGGGAGGATATTTAGTTGTTTCCAGTTGTTTAGTATTACAAAAATGCCTTAATGAATAGTCTTGTTTCTCCAAATACTCACATGTTATTGTGTCTCTAATGAAATATGTGTAGGTGGAATTATTAAGTTATAGGGTATGAGTGACTTAAGGTTTACTAAATACCACTCAATTGCTCTCTCCATTACAAAAATATTCTCTCCTGTCAGTATTTTGTGAAAGTTTCATTGTTCTACATTCTCATTAACAGTTGGCATTATCAAAATTTAAAAATTCTGATGGGTGTAAAATGGCATCTCACTTTTTCTAATTTGCATTTCTAGGATTTTCAATGAAGCTGTGCATCTTTTCTTATTTTTCTTTATCATTGAGTTTTCTTTCTCTGTCAATTCTGTATATACCCTTTGCTTTTTTTCTAGTTGGTCTCTTGACTTATTTTTCATGATGTATGTGTGTTTTTGTCTTCCTTATAGTTAGTTTCCCATTTAATTCTTTGTCACCTGGATGCATCACAAAAATTTTCTCCCAGTCTGTCGCTTATGTTTTTGCTTTGTTTTATTGTACCTTTTGCTGTATGCACATTTATTTTGTAATGCTCCTCTAATGATATACCACAAACTTGGCTTAAAACAACAAGTTTGTTACAGCCTGGAGGACAGAAGTCCAAAATGGCTTTCACTGAGCTAAAATCAACATTCTTTCTTTAGGCTGTAAGAGAGAATCTGTTTTCTCACATTTTCTGGCTTCTGAAGCCCACCTACAACCCTTGGCTTGTAGACCCTTCTTCCATCTTCAAAGCCAGCTGTGTATAATCTTCAAAGCTCTCCCTAACTTTGACATTCCTATGTTGCTGTTGTTCAGTTGCTCAGCCATGTCTGACTCTTTGCAACCTATAGACTGCAGCGCACCAGGCTTCCCTGTCCTTCACTATCTCTTGGAGTTTGCTCAAACTCGTGTCTATTGAGTGAGTGATGCCTGCCATCCAACCATCTCATCCTCTGTCATCCCCTTCTCCTCCTGCCCGCAATCTTTCCCAACATTAGGGTCTTTCCCAATGAGTCAGTTCTTTGCATCAGGTGGCCAAAGTATTGGAGTTTCAGCTTCAGCATCAGTCCTTCCAATAAATATTCAGACTGATTTTCTTTAGGATAGACTGCTTGGATCTCCCTGCAGTCCAAGAGACTCTCAAGAGTCTTCTCCAACACCACAGTTCAAAAGCATCTATTCTTCCTTGCTCATCTTTCTTTTCACATCCATACATGGCTACTGGGAAAACCATAGCTTTGACTTTTGTCAGCAAAGTGATGTCTCTGCTTTTGCATATGCTATCTAGGTTGGTCATAGCTTTTCTTCCAAGGAGCAAGCGTCTTTTAATTTTATGGCTGCAGTCACTGTCCACAGTGATTTTGGAGCCCACAAAAATAAATCTGCCACTGTTTCTGATTTTTCCCCATCATTTTGGCATGAAGTGATGGGACCAGATGCTGTAATCTTATTTTTTTGAAAGTTGAATTTTAAGCCAGCTTTTTCACTCTCCTCTTTCACCTTTAACTAGAAGCTCTTTAGTTCCTCTTCACTTTCTGCCCTTAGAGCCATCTGCATGTCTGAGGTTATTGATATTTCTCCCAGCAATTTTGATTTCAGCTCATGATATCCCTTTCATAAGGACTTTGAGTCAACCCAATCTATTAAATAATCCAGTTTCCCTACTAATCTGCAATGCCACTTTTGTCATATAGCAAGCTTTCATAAACACATAGGTTTGTTTCTGGGCTTATTATTCTGTTCTTTCAATTATTTACTTCCTTGCTTTTCAAAGTGATGCCTCATGGACCAGCAGCATCAATATCACCTGGTAGCTTATTAGGACAGCAACATCTCAAGCCCCCTCCTAGAACTTCTCAATTAGGATCTGGGATTAACAAGATCCCCAGAGGATTCCTGGGGGCCTGAAAGTTTGAGAAGCACTAGTCTACCCATGGAGAAGGCAATGACACCCCACTCCAGTACTCTTGCCTGGAAAATCCCATGGACAGAGGAGCCTGGTGGGCTGCAGTCCATGGGGTCGCTAAGAGTTGGACACGACTGAAGCAACTTAGCAGCAGCAGCAGTCTACCCATGTTTTTGAAATCTTAGTTACTATAGCTTTAATTATTGATGTCTGGTAAGTCAAGTGCCCCTCTCTTCTTCATGTTGAATTCATAGTTTAATTTGGGAAGGATTGGAAATTTTATAATAATTGAAGTCAACTCAAAAGTGCTTCAGGAGAAGGCAATGGCACCCCACTCCAGTACTTTTGCTTGGAAAATCCCATGGATGGAGGAGTCTGGTAGGCTGCAGTCCATGGGGTCGTACAGAGTCGGACACTACTGAGTGACTTCACTTTCACTTTTCACTTTCCTGCATTGGAGAAGGAAATGGCAATCCACTCCAGTGTTCTTGCCTGGAGAATCCCAGGGATGGAGGAGCCTGTTGGGCTACTGTCTATGGGGTCGTGCAGAGTCGGACACGACTGAAGCGACTTAGCAGCAGCAGCAGCAGCATAAGTGCTTCATATTTCACATTTTTAGAACTTGTGTTTTTCAGTAAACTCTGGCAATTTTATCCATAGAGATTTTGTATATCCTTTTTTTGTGGCTTTTACTCCTAGGAAACTCACAAGTTTCATTGTTATTGAAAGTACTATTTTTATTACACTTTCTAATTGTTGCAGGTATATTGGAATGTTATCTGTACTTGCATATTTATCTAACAACTTTGCAGAATGTTTTTTATTAATGCTGATAGTGTTTCTACAGATTCTCTTTTTTCTTTTTTGTAGATAATAGTATTACTTATGAATAATAATAGCTTTGTTTCTTCCTTTCTTGTCTTTTCAACTTCTATTTATTTGCCTCTTGTTAATCCACCAACTAGGACTTTCAATATAATGCTGAGTAGAAGTAGTGAAGCAGTGATGGTTTTGAGCCTGAACCTAAAGGAGATCATTTACATCTCCAACATTAAATTGGATATTTGCAGTTGTTTTTTGATGAAATGCTTTAAAAGGTTAAAGAAATTTTCTTAATTTTCTAGTTTGCTAAAATTAGGTGTTTTTCTAAAATTACAAATGACTATCAACTTTCATCGAGTGCTTTTTATGCATCTACCAAACAGTTCAGTATGCATATAAAAAGGACTATAAGGGAATCCCCCCAAGTGGCAATTATGTTGGAGTGGAGCAATTCTAAGGAATTGTTTTCATTTACTTTTCTGTTGGTAATACTGTTGCATTGCTTCCTTTTTAAACTTGTTTTTCAGGGGACCCAGTTATGGTGTATAGGACCCAAACGAAGCATATTTTTCGGTTCCTTTTCAGGAGATTCATATTTCAGTGATGTTAAAGGGAGATGGCCATAAAAGTTCAGACCACACAAGTACTCACTATTCAAAAAGTATTTGAGCTCCTATGTATGCCAGCTAGAAGCAAGGATTAAAAAAACCAAGTAAGATTGGGCTCTCGCACTCAGAGACTGAGCACTATGTGGCGTCTAAATTCCTAGAGTTAGTTACCTTTTTATATGCAGTTAGTCTTGAATAAACAACTTACTTAAGCTCTTTGAGTTTCAATTATCTCATTTGTGAAATGGAAATAGTAATAGAACATTCTAACTAATTTTGCAATGATTAAGATGCTCTGGGCTATAAGTAATTCAATTTAAGCAATAAGGAAAATATATTTCCTCACATAAAAAGAAGTCCTGATATTTTCTGGGTTGGTTACCTCGGTAATCAATGACCCCATCAAAGACTCAATTACTTTCCATTTCTTGGTTCTGACATTTTCTTTATGTCTTCTTGCTCTGAGGTTAATTCCCCTCCTAAATTGTAAATGATCGCCAAAGTTTCCGGCATCCAGGAATTATTGAGAAGCACCTCCCTTTCCCCACTCATTAGACTTCTCTTCCTGTCTCAGGGCCAGAATGTTATTCCATGTCTATGCTGAAACCAATCACTCTAAGAGAAATGGACTCACAATAATTGATTTAGACCAATTGGGATATAGCTTTCCTTGAGTTACTCGGAAGAGTGGTAGACACCCAAATGAAATTAGGGCTCAGCCAGCTGTGAAGAAAGGAATGGGTGGTTTGGTAGGCAACAGGAGTGTCTGCTGCAGAGCTGTTGTCGATCTGTTGTCGATCTGTAATGACATCATTTGTGTAAAACTCTTGGAATGCTACCTGGTGCATAGCAAATGCTCAATCAACATTTTCCATGTGGCACTAGTGGTAAAGAACCCTACCTGCCAATGCAGGAGACAGAAGAGATGCAGGTTCAATCCCTGGGTTGGGAAGAGGCCCTGGAGGAGGGCATGGCAACCCACTCCAGTATTCTAGCCTGGAGAATCCCATGGACAGAGGAACCTGGCGGTCTACAATGAATAGAGTTGCAAAGAGTCGGACATGACTGTAACCACTTAGCACACAATCGATATTAGCTGTTAACATTTCTCATGTATTTCACAATCACATTATCAATCTAGGCAAGTTTTTAAATATTGTATTTTTCTCATGGTGTCAAACCACAGATGTAAGCAAGGTGGTCATAGGAGCACAAAGGATTCTTTAACCTGGTATGGAGAGAGTGAGGATGAGTGGAGAGTCCATCAGGAAAGGCTTCTCAGAGATGCCCTTGAGATGAGTCTTGAAAGACAAATAGGAGTAAGCAGATTAAAACAAACAAGAGGGGATGGAGTGGGCACGGGACTGAGGCTAGAGACTTAGCTGCCCTACATATACTTGAAAGTGCCTAGCAAGGAGGAGGCTGAGAAAACCTTTATAGCTGGGTGTGTCCCCAGGGCAGGGTGATGTCAAGACCTTAAATACCTTAGGTAAATTGATCTGGAGCATATGTCCAAGTTTATAGTCTTGCTAGCAAAGAAACCAGCAAGGAGACCAGATTGTGCTGGTTCCGAGAGAGGTTATACAGTTAGGAGAAAGAGTCCTGCACAGTACCTACTTTTGAAAGTGTGAAAAATCGCAAGGTCATAACAATATCAAGTGCATATTGATTGTACCAAAGGACAATTGTGGTAGGGTAGTCTAAGATGCAGGTGTGCTGACCATCAGTCAAAGGGAAAAAGAAACATCAGCAAAAAGCCCAGCATGTTTAAGAAACAAATGATAAGGGTCCATCTCTCTCTGTATTTAGAATAGCCAGGTTGCATCCACAGCAGTAGTGTTTTATGGGGCCAGCTGGTGGGTTACAGCCCCTGAGGTTGTAAAGAGTGAGACATAACTGAGGGGCTGAGTGTACACACAGACACACACAGACACACACACACACACACACACACACCAGGTAAGCAGGAAACAGTCTTGACTATTCAGGATGCTGAGCCCAGGTGTGAGGGGAAGGTCAAAGTGGGATTTCCTGTTCTTATTTCAAATAGCCAGCCATGACGGTTTGTTTCATTGGAACCACAAAGATGCAAAATACAGTTTGCCCACTGCTTGGTTTTGGATAACACCCCCCAGCCCCTCGCTCCCCTACTTCACCTGCCCACTAGTAATGAAAAGCAAGCTGTAGCAATGCCTGGGGTGGGAGGGGGGAGAACTGAATTTTATTCTGCAAACTGGAGGGAACCACTGCTGGGTTGTAAGGCTCACTGCCTGGAATCAAGTCCCCTCCTCCAGGACCTTGGAAGTCCTACCATCACACCCAGAAGGAAGAGAAAGGAGGACAGGCAGCAAGCCCTGCAGTGTAATTTATCTCATTTTGTGAAGGCAATCTATCTGTGCCTTGAGCCACCTGCATGAAGAGCTCTGATGGACTGGAACTGTCTTTCAATAAGAACTGACAGATAACAGCTCTATCTGAAATAACCGGTTCTGTCAGGTCCTTGGCTGCCCTCTCCAGAATCAGTGACTGCAGATTCCTTGCCGATTCCCGGTGGTTCAGCCTTCTTCCTTAGGCAGCAGCAGCCGGAAAGCACTCGACTGCAACAGCGTCTATCTGAGGTTGCCTTCACCCTAGAACAGAAAGGGCAGCTCCTTCTGAATGCGTTCCAAGAAGGGACAGCCTCCCAAGACAGAATGTTCCAATGCTGCCACACCCAGAGGATATAAAACAACCAATATGTTTGAGAAGCAGTCATCAAGGGAGGGAAAGTAAATAATTTTGTACTGCCTTGGTTGGCTAGAAGTTGAGAAGGAAGTAAGAATGCTCTCCTGGCCTTCCGTGGGGCTGTGCGCCTCGGCCAGCCCTCTGTCTCCCGCTCTGCTGTGGCTCAGGTCTTCACACCCTAGTGCATGTCAGCTACCCCTTGGAGCTCCCGAAGGGCACTGTCCTCAGTGAAAAAGGCCCTGCTGGGTGGTGACCAGGGACTTGGACAGCAAGGCCTGGGGAAGAATTCTTTCCTTCTATCTCTCCCTCAGACTTCAGATCTGTACCCTTTTTAATAACTATTAAGTGCTATTGTATTTATTTGTTTGTTTGTTTGTAGCTACTCTGGGTCTTTGTTGTTGCACGCAGGCTTTCTCTAGTTGTGCTTGGGTTTCTCATTCCAGTGGCTTCTCCTGTTGCAGAGAACAGGGTCTAGAGCACATGGGCTTCAGTAGTTGTGGCACATGGGCTCAGTTGTCCTGCAGCATATGGAATCTTTCCAGATTGAATCTGGGTCCCCTGCATTAGCAGGCGGATTAACCACTGGACCACCAGGGAAGTCCTCAAATTTATAAATTTTGACCAAAAGGTCAGAGTAGGAAAGGAAGGTAAGAAGAAAGTAAACTGTATGGCTGAGGAGTCATAGCCATCCTCCCGGGATGCCCCACCCCCTGCTTCTCCTCCTTACATCTCTCCTTCTGGCAGCCCCCACAGCCTGTCACTTGTCTCCTCTGGGTCTCAGTCCGTGCTGTCCCTTGGGCTTGCAGTATTCTGCTGACACTGTTTTAAAAGTTGTTCCTCCCCCCGAAGCATCTTGAGTTTCTTTCCCAAGGAACACTTACCACTCTGTGCAGAAACTACTGATGACCCGACTCCTCCACCATGCTGTGACCCTCTCAAGGGCAAGGATGAGTCTTTGGCATGTTGGTGTTCTGGTACTCAGTGTGGTGCCCACACAGAGCAGGTCCTCAAAAGCGTGCTTACTAGAGTAAGCAGACATGAGCAGGAGGGCATTGACTTGGCTGCCAGGGCTCCCCTAGTGGCCCAGCCTGGCCCACCTGCTGCTCCTATAAGCCTGGATCTAGGCTGGGCCATGAAATTAAGACACTTGGCTCCTTGGAAGAAAAGCTATGACAAACCTAGACAGCGTATTCAAAAGCAGAGACATTACTTTGCAGACAAAGTTTCATCTAGTCGAAGCTATGGTTTTTCAAGTAGTCATGTACGGAAGTGAGAATTGGACCATAAAGAAGGCTGAGAGCCAAAGAATTGATGCTTTTGAACTGTGGTGTTGTAAAAGACTCTTGAGAATCCCTCGGACAGCAAGGAGATCAAGCAAGTCAATCCTGAAGGAAGTCAACCCTGAATATTCATTGGAAGGACTGATGCTAAAGCTGAAGCTCCAATACTTTGGCCACCTGATGTGAAGAACTGACTCATTGGAAAGCAGCCTGATACTGGAAAAGATGGAGGGCAGGAGAAGAAGAGAGCCACAGAGGATGAGATGATTAGATGGCATCACCAACTCAATGGACATGAGTTAGAGCAAACTCCAAGAGATAGTGAAGGACAGGGAAGCATGGTGTGTTGTAGTCCGTGAGGTCACAAAGAGTCAGACATGACTGAGCCACTGAACAGCAACAAGCTGGGCCGGGAAGACCCAAACCTGAAACCAGGTTCAGAGGGCAGAGCACAGCCTCCCACTTCTGCTGCTGAAGAGCAACGTTAAAAGAAACTCTCACAAGTGCCAACTGCAAATGCTGGGCCAGAGCTGTTGTTCCACCTATTTTTGTTTTTTTTCTGCGTCAGCTCCTCAAGATGCCACTTGGGAGAAGTGGGACTCTTCAGATTCTTAGACACGAAGAACTCTTTCCAGCCTCAGGCCTGGTTCTGCTCTGGGGTGGGGGAGTATTCATTTGAGTGCCTTTAGCAAATGACACCTCCCAGAGGCCCTTGGACTCACAGCCAAAGCTTATTTCTCTGGGGAAAGAAAGCGCCTTGCAAAGTAAATAGGGACGCTGTGTTCCCTGAATAGAATGACACTTTTAAGAACAGCTAGTGTTTTATTTTATCAAGGCAATAAAAGTCCTCTGTAGCCAGAAGCCCTCAGAGAGGTAGAAAAAGTAACCCTGAACTCAAGAAAGAAATACAAAATCTCTGGAGTCTATAGATACAAGTTATCTCCCAAGCCAGCTCCAGCCCCAGGCAAAGCCAAACATGGACATCATAGCCACTGCTTCTCTTATAGCTAATTGTGTGCCTTCTGTGACTATGGAAAGCTCCAATCTATGGGATTCCCATCCCTCACTCCTTCTGGTTGTCACCTCCCTCCCTTTTTCTTTTTTCTTTTCTTCAGTTCAGTTCAGTCGCTCAGTCATGTCTGACTCTTTGCAACCCCATGAACCGCAGCACGCCAGGCCTCCCTGTCCATCACCAACTTCCAGACTCTACCAAAAAACATGTCCATCAAGTTGGTGATGCCATCCAACCATCTCATCCTCTGTTGTCCCTTTCTCCTCCTGCCCTCAATCTTTCCCAGCATCAGGGTCTTTTCCAATGAGTCAGCTCTTTGCATCAGGTGGCCAGAGTATTGGACTTTCAGCTTCAACATCAGTCCTTCCAATGAACACCCAGGACTGATCTCCTTTAGGATGGACTGGTTGGATCTCCTTGCAGTCCAAGGGACTCTCAAGAGTCTTCTCCAACACCACAGTTCAAAAGCATCAATTCTTCTGCACTCACCTTTCGGAGAAGGTGATGGCACCCCACTCCAGTACGTTTGCCTGGAAAATCCCATGGACGGAGGAGCCTGGTAGGCTGCAGTCCATGGGGTCATGAAGAGTCAGACACGACTGAGCGACTTCACTTTCACTTTTCACTTTCATGCATTGGAGAAGGAAATGGCAACCCACTTCAGTGTTCTTGCCTGGAGAATCCCGGGGATGGGGGAGCCTGGTGGGCTGCTGTCTATGGAGTCGCACAGAGTCGGACACGACTGAAGCGACTTGGCAGCAGCAGCACCTTTCTTTATACTCCAACTCTCACATCCATACATGACCACTGGATAAACCATAGCCTTGACTAGACAGACCTTTGTTGGCAAAGTAATGTCTCTGTTTTTGAATATGCTGTCTAGGTTGGTCATAACTTACTTCCAAGGAGTAAGCATCTTTTAATTCCATGGCTGCAATCACCATCTGCAGTGATTTTCGAGCCCAGAAAAATAAAGTCAACCACTGTGTCCACTGTTTCCCCATCTATTTCCCATGAAGTGATGGGACCAGATGCCATGATCTTAGTTTTCTGAATGTTAAGCTTTAAGCCGACTTTTTCACTCTCCTCTTTCACTTTCATCAAGAAGCTCTTTAGTTCCTCTTCACTTTCTGCCATAAGGGTGATGTCATCTGCATATCTGAGGTTATTGTTATTTCTCCTGGCAATCTTGATTCCAGCTTGTGCTTCCTCCATCCCAGTGTTTCTCATGATGTACTCTGCATATAAGTTAAATAAGCAGGGTGACAATATACAGCCTTGATGTACTCCCTTTCCTCTTTGGAACCAGTCTGTTGTTCCATGTCCAGTTCGAACTATTGCTTCCTGACCAGCATACAGGTTTCTCAAGAGGCAGGTCAGGTAGTCTGGTATTCCCATCTCTTTCAGAATTTTCCACAGTTTCTTTTCTAAAAATTGATTTACTTGTTTGTTTGTTTAGTTTTGGCTGTGCTAGGTCTTTGCTGCTGCACACGGGCTTTCTCTAGTGGCAAGAAGGGGCTACTCTCTAGTTGCGGTGTGCAGGCTTCTTATTGTGGTGGCTTCTCTTGCTGCAGAGCACAGGCTCTGGGTGCACAGAGCTCAGTAGTTGTGGTGCACAGGCTTAGTTGCTCTGTGACATGTGGGATCTTCCCAAACCAGGGATCAAACCTGTGTCACCTGCATTGGCAGGTGGATTCTTAATCACTGGACCACCAGGGAAGTCCTCCTCCCTCCCTTTTTCTCTCCACTTATTCTTTCTTTGTACTTATAATCTTTGTCTCTTTCTCTTCAGCTTGCACACACGCACATACACACACATGCACAGCCACCCACACACACACACTTTCCTTTGACATGCCCTTGAATCATATTTGCATCTCCTTTATCCTTCTCAGCTCACAGTCTCTGGACCCCAAGTCACCCTCTCCCACCACACAGATTCCAAGATCTGCCTTTTCACACACAAATACAATTCCTGTTCAGTTCAACTTCCATTTATCTCAGTCGTTATTAAGAACCTACTATATATAAGGGGCTTCCCATGTGGCTCAGTGGTAAAGAACCTGCCTACAATGCAGGAGGTGAGGTTTTGATCCCTGGGTTGGGAATATCCCCTGGCAAAGGAAATGGCAACTAACTCCAGTATTAATGCGTGGGAAATCCCAGGGACAGAGGAGCCTGGCAGGCTACAGTCCATGGGGTCACAAAAGAGTCAGACATGGCTTAACAACTAAACAGCAACAACAACAACAATAACATGCATAAGGTCCTGAACTAAGGGCTGAGGTTACAAAGGTGAATAAGATATTAGAGTTTATTTGGGAAGATATGTAAACAAATTCTTTGCATACACTGGCGGCGGTTTAGTCACTGTCGTGTCTGACTCCCACGACCCCATGGACTGTAGCCTGCCAGGGGCCTCTGCCCAGGGGATTCTCCAGGCAAGAATACTGGAGAGGGTTGCCGTTTCCTTCTCCAGGGGATCTTCCCAACTCAGGAATTGAACCTGGGTCTCCTGCATTGCAGGCAAATTCTTTACTGACTGAGCTATGAGGGAAGCCCCTTGGGTACACTAGGTAAGTTAAAAGATAGAGATGTGCACAGATCTTGAGTGTCCAGAGTGGATGACTATACACTCTGGGAGTTAAAGGAAAGTTTCCAGGAGAAAGTGATACCAGGTGAAGAAAGATGGGATGGAATTTCCAGAAAGAGACAGCAACATTAACACAGACATGGAGCCTGGAAACTGTGGGTAGGAGAGGAGCTGCCCTGGAGCAGTTAGTTACAAGGGATACGCAGGAGATGAGTCTGATGAAGTCTAGGAAAAAGGTTCTCAAAGGCCCTTGAAGCCAGATTAAGGGCTTAGTCTATTGTGTACAAGTTAGGGGATGTGTGAATGGTTTAAAGTGGGGAAATTGCAAGGCATTCATTGGTTGCAAAGTGAAGGATGGCCCCAGAAGCGGCTAGACTGCAGGCCGGGTGTGCTGTGCAGGTGTCTGTGGTTTTCCAGCTCAGAAAGGATGTGGGTGTGGATGAGGAGGGGGTGAGGAGGGCAGGGAAAGAAAGTGATAGATCTGAGATATAACTGTCTTTTTTTTTTAAGTCATCATTATTCGGTGGTTCTCTGGAGTGCTGAGTAAGCAAGACAGTGAGTGTGTTGCGTGATTCCAAGTCTCTGGGAGGCAGTGTCTTTAACGGCCTGGGGATTCAGGGTAAAGTCCCGGTTTCCAGGGCAAGAGTAAGATGGTTAGAAGCTCTAAGCATTAAAAAGATTGTGTTGTCCTCCCCAAGTATATGTTAAAATCTAATCAGTGCTGACTTATAATAAAGGCCAACAGAATTTTGGTTTTTCCTACGATATCATCAGCTTAAATATCTGTGTTTTAGTATATATCGGTTCAGTTCAGTTCAGTTGCTCAGTCGTGTCCGACTCTTAAATAGGCATGCACCCATATGTATATTCTTTTTTTAAAAATAGATGTATTTATTTACTTTTGGCTGTGCTGGGTCTTCATTGATGCTTATGGGCTTTCTCTAGTTGTGGCGAGTGGGGGCTACTCTCTAGGTGCATGGACTTCTCATTGTGGTGACTTATGTTGTGGAGCACAGGCTCTAAGCTCACAGGCTTCAGTAACTGTGGAACATGGGCTTAGTTGCTCTGAGGCATGTGGGTGTTCCTGGACTAGGGATTGAACCCACGTCTCCTGAATTGGCAGGTGGATTTTTATCCACTGTCCCATCAGAGAAGTCCCTGTATATTCTCTTACTATTACTTTATTCTTTCACAAGACTTTGGCTCCATTGGGCTCCAGGAACTTGTGTCTGCCTGCTGCTGGAGGCAGTGCATGGGACAGGAGGGAGCGAAGAGCCAGTGTGGCCAGGAGCTCCAGTGAGAAGGGGAGGAGCAGGGAAGGGGGTCTGAGGAGCAGCAGAAGTCTGGGTGTAGGGGAAGAAACATGATTATCTTCATGGACAGAGGTGGGTGAGGGGGACAAGAAAGGAGGGTAAGACTGAAAATAAAAGTAAGAGCAGAGGTGTGATTGGGGAGGAGCATCCAGACGACAGGAAGTGGGAGCTGAAGAGCCTGGAGGCAGGTTGGCCTGGAGGCAGGAAGCACCCTCAGCCTTGGACGCTGGGAAAAGTGGGATGCCAGTGTGCATGGATACGAAGGTGACGTGGGAAGTTGGTAGGCCTCAAGGTCTCAGGGAAGGAGACATGGTGAGGATGGGAATTGGGCGCCTTGGGGATAGTAGAAACCTGGGCATTGGGGTTGAGAGACAGCTGATGAAGACCAGCTCGTTTCCCGCCTTTCCTCAGCTCCCCTAGCAGCCCCTAGCGCTGCCTCCTCATCCCCTTGCTGTGTGCTCCTACCTGGCGCCATCAACAACAGGAGGCCAAACCAGAGGCAGCGGTGGTGATGAGGGGGCCACCGTGGAGACAGACACCCCTCTGCAGGGACCACCCCGCCCTCCGTCTCTTCTGGCCTTGCTGCTTCCCTGCCTTGGTGTAAACTCTCATCCAGTTCCAAGTGCAGGGCCCCCTTCTGAGTGTCTCTCACCAAATGTGCATGTGTGCATCCCCTCCACAACTGTCCCTCAAGTTGGATTAATTCTATTATAAACTGAGTGCAGTTTTCAAATACATACTTCATGGATTTCTGTCTGCTCAGATCTATTGAGCCAGCACATACACACACACACACACACAGGGGCTCCTTACACATACTTCCAAAGAGCTCTCCCCATGCTGAGAAATTTTCGGAAGTCTCATAGCATGTAACCCAAGTCCACCTCCACCCACTCTCTGTTCATCACTGGCTCCTTTTCTCCTCATACTATGACCAGTACCACCCAAACTCTTGCTGTACATTTTGAACTCTCAGCCCTGCCTTGTCACCGTCTCTCCCTGAGAGGGCCTCCTACTCCTGACCCCTCCTTGCCCATCTTCTCACTGCACAGCTTCCACAAGCCACTTCTGCACCCTACATCTTTATCTACTCAGTCCCCCGTAAGGGTCTTCTGCCTCTGTTTAATCCAAGAAGTCCGAGTGCCTCAGATGTCTTAGAGGAACCATCCTCATGTCTAACAACTTCAGGTCCTGCTGCTCCTTCACATGCAGTTCTCCATGAATAAGATAAACCTTCTCACCACCATCCAGTTATCAAACTGTTGATCAAAGGAGTGATGTTGAAGCTGAAACTGCAATATTTTGGCCACCTGATGCGAAGAGCTGCTGTGTGAGACTAGATTAGCTCAGGTCAGTGTTAAGCTATGGTAACAAAGAGGCCCATAGAGTGACAATGGGATAAGAAACACACAGCAATCTGGATGGCCCTGTCTGTTGGGACAATTCTGTCCCATGATGTCGATCAAGGACCCAGGTTTCTTCCATATTGTACTGCCTTCATCATCAAGTCCGAGTGAATTGCTGCCATGCCCACAATCCAGTCAGCAGGCCAGGGAAAAGAGGATATAGAAAGTTAGCAAATCCAGTTTTTAGGAAGTGAATTAGACTTTGCATATATCACTCCCACTCAATTCCCCCTGGCCAAATCTAGTCACATGGTCTCCTAATGCCAGGGAAGCTGGGAAATGTAGTTTCTTTTTATATTTTTTTAATATGGAATTGTAGTTGATTTACAATGTGTTAATTTCTGCTGTACAGCAAAGTGGTTCAATTATATATGTATGTATATATATATATATATATATATATATATATATATATATACTTTTAAATATACTTTTCCATTATGGTTTATCTCAGGATATTGAATATAGTTCCCTGTGCTATATGGTAGACTCTTGTTGTTAATCCATTATTTATAATAGTTTAATCTGCTAATCCCAATCTCCAAGTCCATCCCTCTGACACCTTTTCTCCTCTTTGGCAACCACAAGTTTGTTCTCTATGTCTGGAGTCTACTTCTGTTTCATAGATAGGTTCATTTGTATTATATTTTAGAGTCCACATATAAGTGATATCATATGGTATTTGTCTTTCTCTTTCTGACTTACTTTACTTAGTATGATAATCCCTAGTTCTATCCATGTTTCTCCAAATGGCCTTATTTCATTCTTTTCTATGGCTGAGTAGTATTCCATTGTATATATGTATCATATCTTCTTTATCCATTCACCTATGGATGGACATTTAGGTTTCTTCCATGTCTTTGCTGTTGTGAATAGTCCTGCCATGAACATAGAGGTGCATGCATCTTTTTAAATTATAGTTTTGTCCAGATATATGCCCAGGAATGAGATTGCTGGATCATATGGTAATTCTATTTTTAGTTTTTTGAGGAATCTCCATACTGTTTTCCATAGTGGCTGTACCAATTTACATTCTACTAACAGGGTAGGAGGGCTCCCTTTTCTCCACACCTTTCTGGCATTTGTTATTTGTAGACAATTTAATGATGGCCATTTGTCCAGTGTGAGGTGGCACCTCATTATAGTTTTGATTTGCACTGCTTTAATAATTAGCAATGTTGAGAATCTTTTCATGTGCCTATTGGCCATCAATATGTCTTCTTTGGAGAAATGTCTATGTAGGTCTTCTGCCCATGGGGTTGTTTGTTTGTTGCTGTTGGGCTGTATGAGCTGCTTGCCTGCTTTGGAGTTTAAACCCTTGTTGGTCACATCATTTGCAAATACTTTCTCCATTCTGTAGGTTGTCTTTTCATTTTGTTTATGGTTTCCTTTGCTGTGCAAAAGCTTATAAGTTTGATTAGTTCTTTTTTTTTTTATTTTTTTTATTTTTAAACTTTACATAACTCTATTAGTTTTGCCAAATATCAAAATGAATCCGCCACAGGTATACATGTGTTCCCCATCCTGAACCCTCCTCCCTCCTCCCTCCAATTTGTTTATTTTTGTTTTTATTTCTATGCCTTGAGAGTATTGTTATAATTTATGTCAGAGAATATTTTGCCTATGATTTCTTCTAGGAGTTTTATGGTGCATGTTTAAGCTGTTTTGAGTTTATTTTTGTGTATGGTGTGAGGGTATAGCCTAACTTCATTGATTTACATGCAGCTGTCCAGTTTTCCCAGCACCACTTTCTCAAGAGACTGTTTTTCCCTATTGTATATTCTTGCCTCATTTTTTGAAGATTAATTGACTATAGTTATGTGGGTTTATTTCTGGGCTCTCTAGCCTGTTCCACTGATACTTGTATATGTTTTCGTGCCAATATCATGCTGTTTTGATTATTGTAGCTTTGGTAGTATTGTCTGAAGTCTGGGAGTTTATGCCTCTTGCTTTATTCTTTTTTCTTCAGAATTGCTTTGTTAATTCTAGGTCTTTTATGGTTTCATATGAATGTTAGGATTATTTATTCTAGTTCTGCAAAAAAAAGTCACAGGTAATTTGATAGGGATTGCATTAAATCTGCAGATTGCTTTGGGTACTATGGTCATTTTAACAGTAATAATTCTAATCCAAAAGCATGGGATATCTTTCCAAAGAAAATGTAGTTTCTTGATGGGTACCCTGTGCTCAGTCAAAACTCAGCAGGAAGCAAGAGCCTCTACTACAAGGAAGAAGGGGAGAAGATATATATTGGGAACATAGCAGCCTCCTCTACAGCAAACTTTAACCAATAATTTTTCCTTTTTAGGCCTCACATCCCCATCTATTACAGTTCAGTTCAGTCACTCAGTTGTGTCCAACTCTTTGCGACCCCATGAATTGCAGCACGCCAGGCCTCCCTGTCCATAACCAACTCCCGGAGTTCACTCAAACTCATGGAGGGCAGTAATATTTTACCTGCCCTTTCTCACAGAACTATTTGGATAATGAAATTGGATACATGAAGGCTTTGGATTATTTTTTAAATTTTTTTTAAAGTGTTATGCTAGAATGCAAAGTTCTGCAGACACTGAAAAACCTGTCAGTGTTTTATAAAGTTAGACAAGCACTTGCCATATGATGTAGCAGTTCTACTCCTAGGTATTTGACCAAGAGGAATAAAAATGTATGCTCACATTAAAAAACCTGTTATAAAAAAATGTTAATAGTAGTTTATTCATGGAAATAATCCAAATTGATAAAGGAGCCATGATATACCTATACAATGAAATACTACTTACTCAGCAATGAAAAGGAAAGAACTAATGAATATATGAAATAATTTTGATGAATCTCAATGCATTATGCTAGGTGAAAGAAGCCAGACTCAAAAGGCTTCATGCTGTATTATTCAATTTATATGATATTCTGAAATAAGTAAAGCTATAGGAACAGAAAACAAATCAATGATTGCCAGGGGCTCAGAGTGGGAAGAGCAGTTGACCACAAAGGAGTTTAAGGAAATGATGGAGGTGGTGGAACTGCTCTATAACTTCGCTAGAAAAGGCACATTTATGCACTAATTTATACTTTAATAACCTTGACCCAAAACAGAACAAATGTTATGCTAACACAAGCTATTTTATTAATAATCATCTACCCAGGAGCTGAAATAATGGATTAAGTTCCCATTTGCACCTGATGATATAGTTCATAATGTTCCCATAAATTTCCTCCAGTGAATCCCATAGCAGTCCTGAGAGGCAACAGGGCAAGTCTCCTTTTGCTCCTTTGTAAAAATTTCTTAATTTTTATGTATTTATTTTTGGCTGGGTTGGATCTTCATTGCTGTGCATGGGCTTTCTCTAGTTGTGGGGAGCAGGGGCTACTCTCTACTTGCCATGCTCAAGCTTCTCATTATGGTGCCTTCTCTTGCTGTAGAGCATGGGCTCTCGGGCCCACAGGCTTCATCGTTGTAGCATGCGGGCTCAATAGTCGTGGCGCATGGGCCTAGGTGCCCTGTGGCATGTGGAATCTTCCTGTGCAAGAGACTGAACCATGTCCCCTGCATTGGCAGGCAGATTCCCAATGGCTGGGTCACCCAGGAAGTCCTCCTTTTGCTCTTTATCAGATGAAGCTCAGAGTCATTCAATCATTTGATGACATCCTACACCAAGTAAGTGACGCAGCTGCCATTTTAGCGTTTTGATTTCTGCTCTCCTCTCTTTCAGTGTCATCATGCTCTTTAGGAATTTGGAATATTGTCAGATGAAGACTGCCCTCTCTGCCCCCCTCCCCTCTGCTCAGTCTACTAGTCTGGAGCTGGAACAACTTCAGACTAGTAGATTTAAAAAAAATTCTAGGTCTGCCCTTCCCTCGTGCTCCAGGCAGGGTCCTCTAAAGCCTTTCTGTCTCCATCGTGGTCACTTTCTCCTCCCTGGGGAGGAGAGTGTGACTCAGGCAGCAGGATGGGGCCTTTCTCAGACTGTGGGAAAGTAACTCAGAGACTTCCAGAACTCTGCTGACTCGCCACTCAGCAATAGTCTCCTTCCTCCAGGCCATGATAGTGGTGCGCCTAGCCACTAGAGCCTCAGGGCTGGACTAAACAGCAGAAAAAGGCAAGTGCTGGGCTGCCCTCATGGCTCAGTGGTAAAGAATCCATCTTCCATTGCAGGAGACACAGGTTCAATCCTTGATGTGGGAAGATCCCACATGCCGCAGAGCAGCTAAGCCCGCATGCCACAACTACTGAGCCTGTGCTCTAGAGCCCAGGAGCCACAACTGCTGATGCCCATGCACCCTAGAGCCTGTGCTCTGCAAGAGAAACCACTGCAATGAGAAGCCTTCACGCCGCAACTAGAGAGTAGCTCCTGCTCTCTGCAGCTAGAGAAAAGCCCGAGCAACAACAAAGACCCAGCACAGCCAAAAATAAATAAATAAAATCATTTTTAAAAAGTCAGATGCTGACAGCCACCTAGTCAAGGAGGACTGAGAAAGGAAGGGGGTACAGGCGCTGAGCAGTGAAATAACTTCTTTGAAAGATTTCATCAGAAAGATTCATCAGAATCTTTCATTTATCAGAAAGATTGGTCAAACCTGGCCAGTTCACATCTGTCTCTTTTCATTGCCTAAGTCATTAATATTTGTACTGAGCATTAGAATGAATGAAGTGTTTTCACTTGTGTTAGGCGGTTTGATTCTCCCTACAGGGAAATTGATATTCCTATCATCCTTCTCTGCAGGTGAGAGAAGAAAGACCCGGAGAGCCAAGCTAAATCAAGCTAGGCTATGATCCAGCTAGAAATTTGGTGAGGCGGGACCTGACCCCACCTTCTGCATTCAAAGTCCACATTCCTTTTTTTCTTTTAATCCACATTCTCCCCTTATATCACCCTGTGTCTTATTCTTACACCCAGCAGACACAGCATCTGCCCTTGCCACACGCACGGGCCGGGGGAAACATCGGTAAGGACTCTGGCTATGACATTGAATCAAATGGCTCTGATGTGCCCCCAAACAGCTCCTCACTGGCAATTGCTTTTTAATAGTGTACCTGTCATTCATGAATCTTTTAAATCAATTTTTATTTATTTAAACCCATTATTTGTTTCAGACAAAGTAAGCTCTTTGAATATTACCCTGCCCTCTACAAAATGCTATTTCTCTTTTTACTTCTCTTGAACTGATCTCTTCCAAGTTGCAATAAATGTTCCCCATTCCTACTCTTTCAGGTTATTTGAAAGAATCATTATATATCCTGCCTTTCATGGTTTTATTCATAAGCTCTGCTCCAACCCAGTGTGCAGTTTACTGGGGGTCCACCTTGGTCCCTGTCCAAAGACAGTAACTGCCAGGAAGACCTCATTTCAACACGGTCCCCAGGGCATGGACTTCAGTGATGCTTTCAGAACTAGGCACTTTGGGGAAGGGAAGACTGTCAGAGGGTTTACAGAGCAGAATAAAATGATGCTTCCCTTTTAATTAGGGATTTCACTTTCTCCCAAGAAGAAGGCGTATAAAATGCCACAGCTGTTTTACCTTTCAAAAGCTGCCTCCTGTCGCATCGCATTTCTTCTGTGTTCACTCTTTTCTGATTTACCTCACCCCAAGTAGTCCTGTTCCATTTACCCTCCTGCCGGCTGAGGCAGGCCCCCTCCCAGAGCCCATAAGTGTTGGAGCTTTTGTGCTGCCTAATTACCTGCCCTGTGGCAGCAGAAGGAGACTGGTCCCAGCCGGAGCCCAGCTGGAGCGAGATGGAATATTAAGACATTTTCCTTTCTTCTGAGTACTTGTTAATTCTTCCTGGTGGTGATTAGCCAGTTATTTTTAGCTCCGTCTAAGCACCCTGGTTAGTATTCAGTGCTGGTTTAGACAGCATCGAGGCACACTCGGCACACTGATGCCCGGATTCTGATTGGTCCCATCGCAATGAAGGAAATAAACCTCCAGGCAGGCCCCCTGTCCTGCTCCTCCCTGAAGTTCCAGCTGCTCTTCAAAGGGCCCGCTGCTCTGGGCCCAGGGACAAAGTCTTACGGGTGGGGCCTGGAGAATAAGCAATTTGAGAGCCATTTGAGGAGGCTGGAAATAACACTGCACCGGGAATGAGGAAACCAAGGTTTTACTCTGAACTTTGTCACCGGCTAGCAATGTCACCCCAGGCATGTAACCTGCCTTTCTGAACCATCAGTAAAAGAGTGTGGCTGGGCCAGTCAGTCCCTAAGTCCTTTCCGGGGCTAAGGTCCTACTGAGTCGCTAGGTCTGAACAGGAGGTGAATGTGAAGACACCCGAGCTTGTGTGAGAACGCGTTTAGAACAAGATGGGTGTCCTTTTCTTTCTTCCTTTGATTCACTTAGCTAATCCTTCCATGAAGTGGTTGTTCTCACTCCATGTCCCTTCCTCAACCTCCTTTCCTTCCACATTAATTCCATAGAACCTCAGGGCTGCTGGGCACTCTTGGGAGCCACTGTGGATGCAGCAAAAAGTGGGTCTAGGGAGATTCAGGCACCTTGGTGCAGTTCTGATGATAAGAAAGAGGAAGTCATTGGAATTAAAGAGATCCAACTCCATCCCATTGAACCAGCCTAGGGGTGATGAATTCTCAGTGGTGGATCTTACTATACTTCCTCCAGTAAGTCTAGACCCAGTTCAAAGGGGTGTGTGCTTCATTTGCCAGCAGCTCACTTGGCTTTGGTCTGATGGATGGAGGGGCAAGCCCTCTACCTGGGATGCCATGTCTGCCCTTCCTCAGTTGTAACACAGGGATAATAGCTGCCTGGGTAATAGTCATAAGGATTAACTATTATGAATTCATACATGTAACTTAGCCCAGTGCCTTGCACACAGTAGGTGCTACTCTGCTTTTTTATTAACGCTGGTTTGAGATCCAGTAATAATCACCGACTTCTATTGAGTGCTCACTCTGGGCCAAGCAGCGTGGCATATAAGTGTGTCTGGTGCTCTACAGTGAGGACCACTGTACCCCTTTTTACAGATTAAAAACTGAGAACTATAGGAAGTAAGCCACTCGTACAAACTCACAATGTACATGTGAATCTGGACTTGAACTCAAGCTCTCTGAGACCAGGGAAAGCTCTCTGAGCTTTCAACCATTCAAATATATACATATAGCCTCTGAACATGAAGATGTGATCTTTTAAAAGCATACATCTTGAGGGTTGCATTCACATTAAAAATTCCCATTAGCCCTGCGCAAAGTAGATTTTAATAGATATTTTATTGATAAATTGGAACCATGGCCAGTCCCCGCCTTTGTAGCCACGTATTCTCTGCTCTTATTTCTCTTGTATAGAAGCTCACAACAAGCTCCTCTATGTCTGCAACAGATTTTTGCATTTCCCTCATCTCATTTTCTAGATCAAGGGCTGTGATATCTGTGCAATTTTTGTCCAAACCAAATCAGCTGTGGACCTTACCAACAAAGCATCCTTTGGCTTCAAGACCTCCAGTGAGCTTCTTTCCCATCAAGGCTCCAGGCCTTCCCCTCACTGTTTCCTTCTCACTCCACATTGCTCCTGAGAGTGGGCTTGCAAGCTCCTCTTGGACCTTCTCCCCTTCTTCTTTGAGGGCACCACTCTCACTTGGCTGAACTCTGGCCCTTCTGTGACCTGGTCACAGTATGACAGTCACTTCTGAAATAAGTGGACAGCATAACAGCCCTGGGGACAGCCAAGCAGTGTTAAGCTGCTGCTGGGAGGCAAATGTCAGAGTGCACAGTGTATTCACCTTTGCAAGTTCTCACTGCTTCTACTAAGGCTGTGTCTTGATTGATCAGTAATCCGTGAGGGTGCAGTTAAGATATGCGTGTTCTGGACAAAGACGTTCAGGTAGAACAAGCTGACTGACTCTTCTAGTATAGGTCAGGTGGGACTAGTTCTATCCAGCTGGGATCTGGGGCAGTCTATCCTGCCTTGCCTCCTGCTTGGTCCCTCTGTACAGAACACGGTGTAGCTGAGTGACCCCTCCCAGTCACCGCAAGGGGAGAAGACTTTAAACTGCCGCTGTTTGCACAGAGGTCAGGCAAAGATAAGCCCAGTGCATCGTATTTCTCTGCAAGCAGGTCCCACTCAAGGAACCCCAGCTGGCTGACACCTGCCCCTCCCCCAGTCTGAGGTTTGGAATTTAAGGAAATTCTTGTAAATCCTCTAATGCTGGGACCGCACATTTTATTGCAATTATAAACAGCACCCAATGCCACAAGAGGTGCACTAGGGAGCTTGGTTAAATAATAAATGCAGCCTGCTTTGTTTCCTATTCATCCAGCCCAGTAGGCCCCTGAACAGCTGGGGGTGGGGGTGGAAAGCAGCTGAACAGGACCACGGGGCTGTATTGCTTCAAGAGAATCAGAGAGGGCGTGTTCTCACCTTGGACTCTGAGAGTACAGTGTCAGTGTTGACACATGACAATTCTTACACACCTGCGTGGTGTGAAGTGTGTGCTAGTGCTCAGTCTTGTCCAATTCTTTGCAACCCCATGGACTGTAGCCTGCCAGGATTTCCAGGGTATCTTCCCAACCCAGGGATCGAACCCATATCTCTTGTGTCTCCTGCATTGGCAGGCAGATTCTTTACCACTGCACCACCTGTGAGGCCCAGTTCAAATCCCAGATTTTCAGCTATGTGCCCTCAGGCAGACTGCTTGATCATTCAGACCTGTTTACCTACCTGTGAAATGAAATTACTAATAATTAGGGTAATTCTGAAGAGTAAATGAATTAAAGGTCTGGGTATAGGGCTTAGGTTCCTCTGTCAAGGCTCTGTCCACTCCCCTAGGGCAGTGTTTGGAAAATCAGCTTCTGAAGCCTGTCCTTGTTCAGAGAACCCCTGTAAAGCCAAGATTAAAAGTGAGGTATGGATGGAGCGTCTCTCACCCATTGTCAGGGCTATTGTTTTAAAAAGTAGAAAACAACAAGTGTTGACAAGTATGTGGAGAACCCTTGTGTACTGTTGATGCAAATGTGAAATGGTGCAGCTGCCATGGAAAACAGAAATGCAGTTCCTCAGAAAATTTTAAATAGAGTTATCTTATGATCCAGCAATTCCACTTCTGGGGATATGCCCAAAAGAATTAAAATCAGAGTCTTGAGATTTTTGTACATTCATATTCATGTCAACGTTAGTCACAATAGCCAAAAGGTGGAAGCGGTCAGCGTCCATTGACAGATAAATGGATAAATGAAATGTGGTCTATGTATACAACACAGTATTATTCAACCTTAAAAAGAGAGAAAATTCTGACACATGCAACAGCATGGATAAAAATTGAGGACTTTATGCTAAGTGAGTGAGCTAGTCACAAAAAGACAAACGTTATGTGATTTCCCCTTATGTGAGTTACCTGCTGCTGCTGCTGCTGCTGCTAAGTCGCTTCAGTCTTGTCCGACTCTGTGCGACCCCAGAGACGGCAGCCCACCAGGCTCCCCTGTCCCTGGGATTCTCCAGGCAAGAACACTGGAGTGGGTTGCCATTTCCTTCTCCAATGCATGAAAGTGAAAAGTGAAAGTGAAGTCGTTCAGTCGTGTCCAACTCTTCGAGACCCCATGGACTACAGCCTACAAGGCTCCTCCATCCATGAGATTTTCCAGGCAAGAGTACTGGAGTGGGGTGCCATCACCTTCTCCGGTGAGATACCTAGGGTAGTCAAATTCCTAGGGACAGAAAGTAAAATAGTGGCTGCCAGGAGTTGGGCGGGGGGGCATAGAATGGAGAGTCATTTAAACGGTATAGAGTTTAATTTTGTAAGATGAAAAGTTCTGCAGATTGGTTGCACAACAGTGTTTATATACTTAACACAACTGAAATATACACTCCAAAATGGGTAAGAAGGTGATTTTAACGTTATGTGTTGTCAGCTGAACAAATGGACAACCTAAAAGTTGAGAATTATGTTTTATTTGGTGGACAAAACTGTGAATGTAAGCCTGGGGCACAGACTCTCAGGTATCTCCAAGGGACTGCTCTGAAGAGGTAAGGAAGGACCTAGGATATATAGGAGTTTTGCCAGAAAAGACAAGGTAGTTGAAACTTCAGAAGAGTACTATTAATTAAGGAAAACCAGACATCTCAAGTTAATGAATTTAGTACTCTTCCATCTGCGGGAAGATGAAAAAGTCTGGGCTTGTTGAAATTGTTCCTTTGACAGGCACCTCAGCTATCTGAGGCCGGTGTCCTGTGTTTTCCCGTCCTGAGTCTTCTCAGGGTGCGCCACTGGGGAGTGTCTGCGGTGGCTCGATGGCTCAGTGGTGAACATCCTGTTTCTATCGTGAGTTCCCTCCGGGCTCACTGTCTGGGTGGCTGTAATGTGATGGCTTGAGGGCTGCAACATTCTTTGTTTACTGACATGTCAGGCAACATTCTTTCACTCAGAGTATTTTATGAGAGGGAAGGGAGGGGAGGTGAGGGGAGAAGAGAGAAAGTCATAGAGCAAAATGGTAGTGATGGTAGTAGCTAGTAACAGGGCTCTTTCAACCAATGCAGGCACTGAAATGCAGCCTCTATCATTCCAAATTAGGGCTGGTGGTCCACGGTCAGCTTTGTTGGCATATGTGTGTGAAAATGCAGATCTTTCGTTTGTTTTATTTTCTCAACCTATGGTGGTAATAAATAATTACCGTAGTAAATGCTATTGATCACTAATCTGGGCTTTGCATGTATCATTGCCTTCAATTTTTCCAGTGCTCCAATTAAGTAGGTGTTATTATCCTCAATGGGCAAGTGAAAGAACCAAAGTTCAGGGGATTGAGTAAAAGCTGAGTCATGTCATTAGCTAGCACTTGGACATAGCTGCAGTGTTCATAATGCTGTGTGCTAGGCACAGGGGCATGGGTGTAGCTGGGGCTTCTCTGTGGTCTGTGGGTGCCCCCAGCACCATGGAGGAGACATACATAGTGAGAGAGGCTCAAAGTGGAGCCTTGAGGTTACGGGAAGGGGCCTCAGAGAGACTCAGGAGTTCATGAAAAGGAGGAGCACTCCTTTGGCAGCAAAGGGGGAAGTTAAGGAGGCCTAAGTTCTCAGAGACAGGAGTACGTAGTAGATGTAGATGGAAAATAATATTCATTAGCAGGGGAAGTTCAGTTCAGTTCAGTCGCTCAGTCATGTCCGACTCGTTGCAACCTCATGAATCGCAGCATGCCAGGCCTCCCTGTCCATCACCAACTCCCGGAGTTCACTCAGACTCGTCCATCGAATCAGTGATGCCATGCAGCCATCTCATCCTCTGTCGTCCCCTTCTCCTCCTGCCCCCAATCCCTCCCAGCATCAGAGTCTTTTCCAATGAGTCAACTCTTCCAATGAGGTAGCCAAAGAACTGGAGTTTCAGCTTTAGCATCATTCCTTCCAAAGAAATCCCAGGGCTGATCTCCTTCAGAATGGACTGGTTGGATCTCCTTGCAGTCCAAGGGACTCTCAAGAGTCTTCTCCAACACCACAGTTCAAAAGCATCAATTATTTGGCTCTCAGCTTTCTTCACAGTCCAACTCTCACATTCATACATGACCACAGGAAAAACCATAGCCTTGACTAGATAGACCTTTGTTGGCAAAGTAATGTCTTTGCTTTTTAATATGCTATCTAGGTTGGCCATAACTTTTCTTCCAAGGAGTGAGCGTCTTTTAATTTCATGGCTGCAGTAACCATTTGCAGTGATTTTGGAGCCCCCAAAATAAAGTCTGACACTGTTTTCACTGTTTCCCCATCTATTTCCCATGAAGTGATGGGACCAGATGCCGTGATCTTCATTTTCTGAATGTTGAGCTTTAAGCCAACTTTTTCACTCTCCTCTTTCACCTTCATCAAGAGGCTTTTTAGTTCCTCTTCACTTTCTGCCATAAGGGTGGTGTCATCTGCATATCTGAGGTTATTGATATTTCTCCCAGCAATCTTGATTCCAGCTTGTGCTTCTTCCAGCCTAGAGTTTCTCATGATGTACTCTGCATATAAGTTAAATAAGCAGGGTGACAATATACAGCCTTGATGTACTCCTTTTCTTATTTGGAACCAGTCTGTCATTCCATGTCCAGTTCTAACTGTTGCTTCCTGACCTGCATACAAATTTCTCAAGAGGCAGATCAGGTGATCTGGTATTCCCATCTCTTTCAGAATTTTCCACAGTTTATTGTGATCCACACAGTCAAAGGCTCTGGCATAGTCAATAAAGCAGAAATAGATGTTTTTCTGGAACTCTCTTGCTTTTTCGATGATCCAGCGGATGTTGGCAATTTGGTCTCTGGTTCCTCTGCCTTTTCTAAAACCACCTTGAACATCAGGAAGTTCACAGTTCATGTATTGCTGAAGACTGGCTTGGAGAATTTTGAGCATTATTGTACTAGTGTGTGAGATGAGTGCAATTGTGCGGTACTTTGAGCATTCTTTGGCATTGCCTTTCTTTGGGCTTGGAATAAAAACTGACCTTTTCCAGTCCTGTGGCCACTGCTGAGTTTTCCAAATTTGCTGGCATATTGAGTGCAGCACTTTCACAGCATCATCTTTCAGGATTTGAAATAGCTCAACTGGAATTCCATCACCTCCCCTACCTTTGTTCATAGTGATGCTTTCTAAGGCCCACTTGAATACACAGAAGAACTATACAAAAAAGATCTTCACGACCCAGATAATCACGATGGTGTGATCACTCACCTAGAGCCAGATATCCTGGAATGTGAAGTCAAGTGAAGCAGGGGAAAGGGAAGTGCAATTACAAACAAGATTTCCTAATGTGGGTAAAAGGTCATTAAGGCTGGGGAAACCCTATGCAGGGATTGCTACTGCAAGCCCATTTAAGTCCACATGATCTTAACTAATATTTATTGAGCCCTAATTGGATACTAGTCTCTGTTCTAAATTCTTTACATACAATAGTGCATTTAACCCTCACAACAAACCTATGAGACCAGGCTTATTCATTACACTCATTTTATAATTGAAGAAACTAAGGCTCAGAAAAGTGAAGTGACTTAGTTCACCATCCCAGAGTCAACAGAGAGGAATAGCAGAGACAGTTTTCAAATTTGTATAGCCTGTCCAGAATCCAAACACCCAACCTCCATCACATGCGGTTTGGGGTGATGTAGAGTAATTATGTAACCAAAATGAATTGTATCTAGTCATAAGCATGAGTAGCCATCTTGTTTGGTCAGAAATTAGTATTTTGAGATTGGTTGCTGATATTCTGTTTTGTGCATTTGTATGTATCACAGTGCTTACAAAAACCCTGGAGTTGAATGTGAGGCGCTGTAATGAAGGGGTGAGGGTGAGAATGTATAATGATGCTAAATGGTGCTTCCAACAATAAATCTTAACTTCGCCCATGTAGATTGCGTGTTCAGCACACAGTTAGCAGAGATCCCGAGAGACGCCTGCAGAGATCAGAAGGAACATAAATTAGTCAGGACGTGGTATTTTTAAGTGACAGAAACCCAACTCAAACTAGCTCACAGAAAGAGGAAAACCTGTTGGCTGGTCAAACAAGCTTCTACAATGGCCTGGAGTGGAGTCAGGTTAGAAACACCTGAATGTCCTTGCAGACCTCCTTAGGTATCAGTCTCCACCGAAGGCACCATACTGTCACTCTTTAAAAATTTGCCCAGAGACATTTGTATGGGAAACACTTGGAGAAGCGAGGTAGAGGAGCATGCTAAAAATGTAAATATCCCCAGAAGGGATTCTAAACCTATTAAACCAGACTCCCTGGGGATGTGGCCCAGGGAGTTACATGCTAAACAGGCTTCCTGGATGACTCTCTCAATTCAAAATTTGAGAACCGCTGTCTACGTTACCAAAGCAGCTATAGTACATGTCATATGATTGCTTTCTTTGCCCCTTTGCTGCCTCGTGGAATCCCATTCTTTTCCTAATATCTTGTTGCATAATGTAATCCATCATCCAATAGTGTGATCATCTCATGCAAGCCATTCCCAGGACAGTATGTTTCAGGAGAAGAGGAAGTGCTAGTGTTGGCCGAATGCCCTCTGTCGTATCCCCATTGACTAAGTTCAGTGTCGGGTGTGTGATAAGTGTTCAATAAATACTTATCCAATGGATTAATATAATGACTTATTGTCGACAGAGTCCTCTCACATATTTTTCTCATTTATATAACACCCCCTATGAGGTAGGTAGGCTAGACATTATTATTTCATCATTTCATTTTTCATGTAAGAAGAGTGAAATCTGGGGAGAAATTGATCTTCTCCTGTCACATCCATAGCAGGTGGTCTCTCAACTGCCATCCCCTGGCCTTCCAATGGGCTCATTCAAACAGACTGGAAGGAGGGTCTGTGGGGTTACTCAGCCTTCACGAGAAGGTCTCCAGAAAGACAGAGGTGGCACACACGATCCCATTCTCCAGCTGATGCACAGGCCTCTTGCCAAAGGCGCTTTTTTGTATTTTTATTAACTTATTTATATTTGATTGTGCTGGGTCCTCATCGCTGCACACTGGCTTTCTCTAGTTATGGCAAGTGCGGACTACGCTCTAGTTGGGGTGTGTCCACTTCTCATTGTGGTGACTTCTCTTGTTACAGAGCCCAGGCTCTAGAGCACACGGGCTTAGTAGTTGTGGTGGACAGGCTTAGTTCCTCCGAGGCACGTGGAAGCTTTCCAAACCAGGAATCAAGCCACGTTCCTTGCGTTGGCAGGCAGTTTCCTAAACACTGGGCCACCGGGGAAGTCCACTTTTTGGTATATTATGTGTGTCTTTCTAGTGTGACTCAACCTGCTTAACTTGTTTACATTGAACCAAATCCTCTCTCCAGGGGTCAGGAAAAGAAATCAAAGGAAGAGTAGGGGGAAAAGGAGTTCAGTTACGTAGAGATCTGCAGACAAAAACCTCACATTACACTCAAATACCCACCAACCTGCTCTGCTATCTGTGCACCCCAAGATGAGAATACATGCTTCTAGCAATGTAGTGAGCCCCAGCTAGTGTGACTGTTATGATGATGTCAAATAGCATCAGTCATCTCTGAAGATCCAACGAGTCTTCTGGGTGTTTTGTTCCAAGTATCAGTATGTATGTACTGAGCACTTCTTGAGCCCCTAACAGTCTGCTGGGCACACGGGAGGGAAGACAGAAAAACACAGAGGACTCAGACCCTTGCCTGGAGGAGCACATAGCATCCATTATGTTGGAAAGAATGTGATGTTATGACAAAACTAAGAGAGAAATCAAAGAATGTGTTATACGCTGCTGTTAATGCTGTGGGAGGTCAGGAGCGAGCTGTTTGGGCCAGAGGGCATAGAAAGTATCATGGAAAATGTGACTGTGTCTGGAGAGACAGCTACAGTTTTAAAAGGCTGTGAAGAGGGGGAACATTCCTGAGAAGGCAAGAAGCTTGGCATGAGTGTGGGAGAGGAAAGCGGTTCTGGGAAGAGGGAAGAGGCTGTGGCTGGCAGGTGGAGGTTATCAAGGTGTGGCCTATGTGATCATTTCCCTTCCAGCCCCTCTGCTTGTGCTCTCTTATCAAATGGGATGGTCAAGGTGATTATAACAATAAATAGTTTAAAAATAACAAACATCACAATAATCTCCTTCCTAGGGTGGTTGTTGATGAGTGAAGATAGCTTTTTTAAAGTGCTTGGTTTGAAAGTGTGCTTAGTCTCTCAGTAGTGTCCAGCTCTTTGTGACCCCATGGACTGCAGCCTGCCAGGCTCCTCTGTCCATGGAATTTTTCAGGCAAGAATACTGGAATGGGTTGCTATTTCCTCCTCCGGGGATCTTCCCAACCCAGAGAGGGAACCTGAGTCTCCTACATTGCAGGCAGATTCTTTACCCGCTGAGCCATTGAGGAACTAATAGCTATTATCATTGAACATTCCTGGAACTTCTGCTATATGGCAGGCAGGTAGTAGGGGTGAAAGATGAGATCCTTTCTCTCTCAGAGATCTCCCAGAACAGAGAGGGAGAAAGCCAGGTATCCCAAACACAGCACCATTGCAGATGCTAAGTATACAATAGAGAAAACCACTATAAGACTCAAGAACAGATTGCCTGTAAGCCTGCCTAGAGGTAGCCTGGAAAGACTTTGCAGAGGAGGTGATGGCAGTAGAATCCAAATTGAGAAGTTTCTCAAATAAAGAGGGCTTCCCTGATAGCTCAGTTGGTAAAGAATCTGCCTGCAATACAGGAGACCCCAGTTTGATTCCTAGGTCAGGAAGATCAGCTGAAGAAGGGATAAGCTGCCCACTCCAGTATTCTTGGGCTTCCCTTGTGGCTCAGCTGGTAAAGAATCTGCCTGCCATGGGGGAGACCTGGGTTTGATCCCTGGGTTGGGAAGATTCCCCTGGAGAAGTGAAAGGCTACCCACTCCAGTATTCTGGCCTGGAGAATTCCATGGACTGTATAATCCATGGGTTTGCAAAGAGTCGGACTCAACTGAGTGACTTCGCTTTCACTTTTCACTTTCAAATGAAGAGGGGAGAAAAGAGAAGGGTGACAGAGTTAGAGGCACCATGAAGTACTAAAAGTACTAAAGTACTTCTAAAGTACTAAGTACTAGTGGACAACAGGAGCAGAGGGTGTGGAGCACAAGGAGAACTGAGATTGGAGAGTTAAGCCAGGGGAGGATCTGGACAGGCCTTGGGTGCCAGGCTAAGGAGGTAGGATTTGGTAAAACACCAGGAGTAATTAAAAGGAAGGGACATGACATGTGGAGGCATGTGGATCTGATTGTGTGGTCCCCGTACCGCCCTGGGCCTTGTTTCCACATCTGGAGGGAAGGAAGACTGTGAGAACCAATCCCTGTCTTGTTCTGAGAACCGAGGAGCATCACACCTCCAAGCCTCAACTCCCATCCTCCACCTGCCCTGCAGAACTTATGCAATCACCAGGCCAGTTGCAGCACTGCAGAGAGGGACAGGTTAATGGACATAGATGAAATGTTAACTAACTTATTAGACAAATATCTATCAAGCACCTACTATATGCAGCCCAGGCGGCACTAACGATAAAGAATCTACCTGCTAATGCAGGAGACATAAGAGACTCAGATTTGATCCCTGGGTTGGGAAGATTCCCCTGGAGGAGGAAATAGCAACCCACTCCAGTATTCTTGCCTGGGAAATCTCATGGACAGAAGAGCCTGGTGGGCTACAGTTCATAGGGTCACAAAGAGTCAGACACCACTAAAGGGACTTAGCACGCACCATATGCAGGCACTCGTGAACAGGGGAAGATGCCAAAGCCAGACTCTTGAAAAATGGTAGGAACTGTTGTAGGAAAAATGAGGCATGAGAAGATGGTCATATCCTAGGTCTGGGGTAGGTCCCTGGGATGGGCCACCAAGTGAGAGTCCTTGCTTTGCCCAGGAAGGAATTCAAGAGTGAGCTGAAGTAGAGTAAGAACAGATTTATTCAGGGAGATACACATTCCATAGACAGAAGGTGGTCCATCTCATAAGGTGAGAGGTCTCAGGGTGTGGGGTAGTTAGTATTTATGGGCTGGGTAATTTCACAGCCTAATGGGGGCGAGGGAGAATATTCTATCTTGGAGAAAGGGCAAGGATTTCTGGGAATTAGGGCACCACTTGCTTTTTGGCCTTTTGTGTTTGGCATAGGAACTGTCCCCACCTGTGGTGTGTCATATAGCGTGTGCTAATAGATTAAAGTGAGTGCATAATTGAGGTTCAAAGTCCACTGGAAGCTGAGCCTTCTGCCATCTTGAATCTAGTAGGTTCTAACCCGTTTTTGTGGTATCCTGTTCTTAATGATTGTGTCATTCTTGTAATGGTTGTGCCCAGCCCTCTTCCTTCTGTCTCAGGACCTGCAGAGTCCAGTCTGGTGGCCCCTCTCTTGCAGCTCAGGCACCATGTCTTCTGGGGAGAATGGAAATTGTTCATGTGCAAGGGCATGCATCCTGGAGTGGGGTGGGGTGGGGTGCGGCTTGGGGTAAGGCACTGTCCTTAGCCCTCCTTCCCGCTGGTAGAAGTCTGTCTCACCCATAAGCCTTCCTGTTAAGACTTGAAATGGAAATTTCAGGACTTGAAATGGGAGCAGGCATGTACTGAGTCAGCATGCAGAGACCTAGCAGGATGGACTGGGAACCCTAGGGCAGCCTCCCACGAGCCACGTTTGCTTGAATAGTTTGTAGAAGTTTGGGTAAATACAAATTCTCGTGTTCCCGGGCCATACAAATCCCACTCCACAAATGCTTCAAAACCAGCCTTCAGGGCATCGTCCCATGTAAAGGAATGTTGTCTTTGTCAAATTTTTTAATCCTACTGTTCTTTATGTGGCCTACTCCCCCACATTCCCACAGATTCCTAGGGAGCCTTCTTTCTGGTCTGATACAGATTTATCCCACTGGAACCAGGTCAGGCGCCGGAACAATTGGAAAATATTGGGCTGGAGTGATTTCTAACAATCACCCAAAGACAAAGGCTAGCCATGTGTGGGGCTGGTGTCAGAACTAGGTCCAAAGTCAGGGACAGAAACTGCCCGTGGCTGCTTATGGGGGCTGCTGACCGAGATACTCAGCCCAAATTCTCCGTTGGTCCTAGGAGCTGGCCTGTCTGACCCCTGACACTTCTTGCCCACCACATGACTCCCCATGGGTGTCCTTAAGAGGGGTCCTCGATCATCCCAGGCCAACCTCCTCAGGTGCCTGAGGTCTCCTCACCCTGCTGCCTGGGGTCCACTTGTGACCCCTAGTATTACAGTATTTATTTCACATAGTTATTGTAAAGTTTAAATTAGATAATACACGTAAACCACAGAGTAGAAGATCAGTAACTGTTAGACCTGTTCTTTCTTTTTTTTTGAGTAGTCTGACTTGAGAACAGTCAACCAATAAAAACTGATTTAAAAAATTTCATACTGAGTATAAGCTGTTGATGAAAAAAAAAAAAAATACACAACCTTAAAGTCAAGAATCATGTTTTATTCAGCAGACATTCTGAGAACTTAAGCTTAGAAGGCAGATTTCTCAGATAGCTCTGAAGGATTGTTCCAAAAAGGTAAGGGAGGAGCCAGGATAGGTATAGGAGTTTTTACCAAAAAAAAAAACCAAACAGGTAGTCAGAACATCAAAAGATTATTGTTAATTAAAGAAAACCAGACATCTCAAGTTAATTAATTTAGTGCTTTTTTTTTTTTTTTTAGGGGAAGAAGCAAGAGTCTGGGTTCATTGAAATTATTCCCGATGCAGGGAAAGATTGAAGGCAGGTGGAGAAGGGGACGACAGAAGATGAGAGGGTTGGATGGCGTCACCAACTTGATGGACATAACTTTGAGCAAGCTCCAGGAGTTGGTGATGGACAGGGAAGCCTGGCGTGCTGCAGTCCATGGGGTTGCAGAGTCGGATGCAAGTGAGCAACTGAACTGAACTGAACAGAGGCGCCTTAACTATCTAGAGTCAGTATCCTATTTTTCTCCACCCTGAATCCCCTCAGAGTGTACAGTTGGGGGCAGCTATGATGACTGATGGCCTGGTAGCTGCAATATCCTTTGTTTATTAATATAGCAGGTGACATTCTTTGTCCACATTATTAATAAGGACAGAGAGGGATAAAATAGACAATTAAGGAGTTAATCCTACTAGGAGATTGTAAGTAGAAAAAATATGGGTGACCCCTGTAAATTAATGATTACTCAAGAAGTCAGGTTTGTGGGACTTACCTGTGGTCCAGTGGCTAAGACTTTGAGCTCCCAATGCAGGCGGTCCCAATTTGATCCCTGGTCAGGGAACTAGATCCCACACGCCACAGTTAAGAGTTTGAATGCCGAAACTAAAACTCCCACATGCTGTGATGAAGATCAAAGATCAAGTGTGCCAAAACTAAGACCAGGAACAGCCAAATAAAGAAATTAGTTAAAATAAAAAAAAAGCAGGTTTGCTTAACCACAAAACCAAGCAGGCTTGCTGGGCAACAAAACCATGCAACAAAAGCATGAGACGTGCCCCCAAACAGTAAAACACCTGTGGGATAAGACCAACATCCTGGCCAGTGAATTCAGTGTTACTGATCCCTAGGACATGCTCTCTGCACACATAAAAGCAATAGTTTATGGAAAGTGACATTTCAAAATGAAAGACACTCATTGTACCGAGACCTGAAATAACTTTTCCATAGTGCCTTGACAGTCCTGACCTGGCCACATAGAGACCAAAAAACCCTGCCCAACCTGAAGGACAGCTGATGATGGTAGCATGATGTCTACTCAAGAATGAAAAATAAGGTGATCTCCTCCTCCCCACTTTTCCTTTGATTATAAGACTCTAGCCTACTAAGTTCTCAGGGCAGCGCCCTTTTGCCTACCCACTTGTAAGCCTCGTAAGTTGTCTTTTTCTAATAAATCACTTCTTATTTATCACTATGCCTCTCACTGAATTCTTTCTGTGGTGAGACAAAAAAAACCCTGAGCTCCTCAGAAACCCCCCGACCCCCACTGAAACACTATTTAGCTATCTTACTACTATATGCCTAGTGCTGTGTTAAGCACCATGTCTGTGTGCCTGCTAAGTTGCTTCAGTCATGTCTGACTTCTTGTGACCCCCTGGACTGTAGACCACCATGCTCCTCTGTCCATGGAATTCTCCAGGCAAGAATAATGGCGTGCGTTGCCATGCTGTCCTCCAGGGGATCTTCCCAACCCGGGGATCAAACACACGTCTCTTACATCTCCTGCACTGGCAGGTAGGTTCTTTACCACTAATGCCATGAAAGATATATGAAAGGTTTCTACTTTGAATCCATCAGCTAAATAATCATAAAATAGGTGTTATGGGCTTACTCTCTGTCCAGTATCATGGTAAGAACCGTGACAAATTACAGCATGTATGACACATTGCACCATCCCTTCCTGTGATACTTTTACTCCAGTGAGATGATATATACACAGAAAAAGTTGAATAGGAAAGTAAGACCTAACAATACAGAAAGAACAAATATAAGAATCACAGGCTGTGCAAAGTCTGCTGCTAAATGGGGTAGAAGATCTAGCAGAGCAGAGGAGCTCTCAGGCTAGACATTTGAAAATCAGGAAGCTACATGGAGAAGACAAGCGGCCTGGAGGTCCCCAGGTATATAACTGGGGTTTTGGTTGTTTTAGTTCTGGTCAAGAGAAGAGGCTAAAACATGTAACATGGACCACACTGCAGAAAAGGTGAAACACCTGATGGATCAAGAGCTGTGAGGTCTGTTGATTGTGTGATACTGGCCACTTGGCCCCTTCATTGCTGAGTAATCGGGTGCAAGTGACTTCACTTCCCTAAGTCTCTTTTGTTGCAACAGGAATAACAGCAGTTTCTACCTCATGGAAACAGTGACAGACTTTATTTTCTTAGGCTCAAAAATGACTGCAGATGGTGACTGTAGTCATGAAATCAAAAGACACTTGCTCCTTGGAAGAAAAGCTATGACAAACCTAGACAGCATATCAAAAAGCAGAGACACTACTTTGCCAACAAAGGTCCATCTAGTCAAAGCTATGGTTTTCCAGTGGTCGTGTATGGATGTCTAAGTTGGACTATAAAGAAAGCTGAGTGCTGAAGAATTGATGTTTTTGAAATGTGGTGTTGGAGAAGATTCTTGAGGGTCCCTTGGACTGCAAGGAAATCAAACCAGTCAATCCTGAAGGAAATCAGTTCTGATTATTCATTGGAAAGACTGATGCTGAAGCTAAAGTGCCAATAATTTGGCCACCTGATGCAAAGAACTGACTCATTGGAAAAGACCCTGATGCTGGGAAAAATTGAAGGCAGGAGGAGAAGGGGCCAACACAGGATAAGATGGTTGGATGGCATCACTGACTCGATGGACATGAGTTTGAGCAAGCTCTGGGAGTTGGTGATGGACAGGGAAGCCTGGCATGCTACAGTCCATGGGGTCACAAAGAGTCAGACACAACTGAGCAACTGAACTGAACTGATCTACCTCAATGGAGTTGTAAAGATTAAAAAGTATATTTTCATATATATCAATTAACATAGAAACAGGCACTTATGTGTCAGTATAAGTAAGATTTATTATAAAAACATAAGGAGAAGTTATAGTATTATTTGGGGGAAATATATCCTAAGCCTGGGAAGTTATCTTGTTTGCCAGGAAAGAAGTGATAACTGCTACAATGTGTGAACTAGAATTTTTAATTTATGTTTAAACTTGCTAGTTATTTATTTTTTGGCCACACCATGCAGTTTACAGGATCTTAGTTCCCCATTGTTTACTCATTAAGTTGTGTTCAGCTCTTTGCGACCCATGGACTGCAGCATGCCAGGCTTCCCTGTCCTTCACTCTCTCCTTGAGTTTGCTCAAACTCATATCAGTTGAATAGGTGATGCCATCCAACCATCTCATCCTCTGTCACCCCCTTCTCCTGCCATAAATCTTTCCCAGCATCAGGGTCTTTTCCAATGAGTCAGCTCTTCACAGCAGGTGGCCAAAGTATTGGAGCTTCAGCTTCAGCATCAGTCCTTCCAATGAATATTCAGGGTTGATTTCCTTTGTGATTGACTGGTTTGATCTCCTTGCAGTCCAAGGGACTCTCAAGAGTCTTCTCCAGCACCACAATTCGAAACTATCAATTCTTCTGCACTCAGCCTTCTTTGTGGTCCAACTCTCACATCCACACACGACTACCGGAAAAACCATAGTTTTGTCGGACCTTGTTGACAAAGTGGACCTTTGTCAGCAAAACGATGCCTCCGCTTTTTAATATACTATCTAGGTTTGTCAAGGCTTTTCCTCCAAGGAGCAGGGACCAAACCTGGGCCCCCTGCAGTGGACGCTCAAAGTCCTAACCACTGGACCTCCAGGGGATTCCTTGAATTAGAATTTTTAAAAATAGTTTTCATATTTTATTTGCTCATTTATTTGATTTGGAAAACTCAAACTCCAACCACTCAAGAAAGGCAAGCTCTTGAGTGTTTCCTTTATCCCAAAACCCTTTTTCCTCCCATCCACCACAAGAGACAGTCCTCTTAAGATTCTGAGTAAATACTACACGTGTATCCTAGGCCTGTAAGATGGGGCCGCACAGGGCTTGCCTACCCTCTCAACCCATCTAGTTGCCACCTGGAAACTGGCTTTGAGGGTGTGGATTATAGTTCTTCTATTTATTTTCCTGGTAAGACTAAGCAGAGGGGCTCAAAGAAATCCAGACTATTGTCTCCTGTCCATAAGGGGGAATGAATTTAGCAGGAAAACTTGAAATACACATTCCACTCAACCTGTTCCTTGAACAAACCCTCCACTGCGATGGCTAACAGGCCCTAACGCTGGCTGATCTCCAGCCCTCTGCCTATTCCCGCTCTGGTGGGTGTATTAATGAGGAGAGCCAAAAGGCAGCTGGAAGAGAGAAGGGAGAAAAAGAGTGAGGAGGAGTAAGAGAATGTAAAGATGGAACCTTTTGCCTATAAATAATTGAGAGTCAACTCTATTTGCAAATTGATGTTGATAATGTTTTGGGCGAGTTGGACCTCAGGAGACTGCATTCTAGTTTTTTCATAGAAACCATGGGGTCAAAAGCCAAGCCTGCCAGGTGCTTTTCTAAATGGCAACTGCTGCTATCATTACCCACAGGAAGGTGTTGCAAGGGGACAGTAACCCCGTGCAGTCCTTTGGCCATGTTGTTATGAGTAGGGAAAGGCTCTGGGACTAGGGCCCACATAGCCTCAAAGGACAATGGTCTTCTACCAATTAGGTCTGCCAACACAGGGAGCAAGTGGCTTAAGGTGGGAACAAGTGGCCTTTGGCTTAAAGCCCTGAATTTCGAAGCCTTGGAAAGGGACTTTGCAGCTTCCTTCAGTTTTTCTTTCAATCCTATTTGATAAACTTCCATGGGACTTAAGTTCAGGGCAGGGATGCTATTTACAGCAGGTAGAGACTCACCATCTCTTTGCCATGTTGGCACAGTGCCTCCATTGTAAGTGAACCAGAAGGCTGGGTCACACTCGTTTTGCACCCATGGGAGTGGCAAGTTGGGTCTATCTGAACACTCAATCTGCAAATCCACTAAGGAGTTGTTTATTTCTTTAGTCTCTGGTGTCATCTCATTCATCCAGGAAGAGGCATTGGGGTTTTGCAGGAGATAGTCTGGGACTCTATTTAAGCTATGTGACCCTGGCAAATCACCAAATGACTCTGAACTTCAGTTTCTTCCTCTAGGAAGAAAAGGGGAAAAATTCTTCTGCTCAGAATTCTTGGGAGGAATATACAAGATCACAGTTCTTAAGCTGTTTTCTCATAGGACCTAACCAGTAACGGTTGGTAACATTGTCCCACATCACATACCAAATAGTATAATATCTGTGGCCTCTTGACAAGGGGATCTCACCCCTTCTGAAGTTGAGAGATCCTGGGCAGGAGCTACTGTAAAACCTACTCTTAAATTTTGTTGTTCCTTATTGTGCTTCATAGCTTCCCAGGTGACTCAGTAGTTAGGAATCCACCTGCCAATGCAGGGGAGGTGGGTTTGATCCCTGAATTGGGAAGATCCCCTGGAGAAAGAAACGGCAACCCACTCCAGTATTCTTGCCTGGGCAGTCCCATGGACAGAGGAGCCTGGTGGGCTGCAGTCCATGAGCTCTCAAAGAGTCAGACACGACCTAGTGACTACACAACAACAGCAGCAAATTATTCTTCATATCAAGGGGACGCCCAATATTTGAAGTCTATGGGACTTTCTCCTTGAAGGAAGTAAAAACAGTTTTCTGCCTCTGAAAAAGAACAGCTCAAATTCAAGGCAAATGAAATCATGGAAAGCAACAAAATGCCACAGGGACCATCTGGCTACTCCAAAGGTCAAACTGTGAAAATTGGGATAAGATAGCATTTTCCTCAGGCAGGAGGAACACGAAGTCAAACAGAGCTTATGAAACCCAGAATGAAGAGTAATCATTCCAGCCAGTTCTTCCATTGATTCTTGAAGAGCCTGGATGCAGAGTAAACTTGTGAGAAGTGAGTGGGGCTTGAGCAGCTGGACAAGGTTTGAGAGACGAGGGCCTTCAGCTTGACTGACCATTAGGAGATGTTGCTCAAGAGAGACAGTGGTTCAGGGCTGGCAGCGAGGAGGGCTCCCATTTCACAGCCTTAACCTCAATTATTCTTTAATTCTTCTAGTCATTTGGCTTTTGATAGTTGAGGACTCAAGCCAAGAAGAGGCAGAGGAAATGGAACAGAGTGTGTTGCAGAGAAATGTGCGGTAAGATGTCATTGTCTACTAGGTCACAGAGGGGCCAGGTCAGGAGCTGCTTTTGCTCGGAAGAGTGTCAGATGAGAGAGTGAGGGCTCCTCGGACTTTCCCCAGTGCTTTCCCACTCCCTGAGGTGCTGGTGAGGAGGCAGCCCCTCCTCCGGACTGGCTCCCCTTGGCCAGACATCTGTCCCCCCAGGGCAGCCAACAGAGATGCGCTCACTTCCAGAACCTAAGTGACAGTTCTGACCCCATCTTGCCAGCTATTGCTGGAGTTGGACAGTTGAAGCCAAGCAGGGAATCATGCTGGCATGGGGCCAGCCTCACATCGGGCAGTTCTGCTGACTCAACTCCCTCTTCTTCAAAGCAAGCCCTCCCCCTTCTTTAAAGCAAGCTGGCATGCGGGAAGCAGCACTGAAGACTCTGACGGCTGATGGCATGGGCCACCTGGCAGGAACTGGCCAAGGCAGGTGGGGCGACAGGGAGGAGCCATCACCCATCTGCTACCCCCATCCCACCTTCCAATAACTGCATTGGGGACAGAAGTACATGCTTGCCCAAGAATTTCAGGGCTTCCTTCACAAGTAGAAACAAGCATCTCATAGGAGGGAATGTTGCAACACAAGAAATAAATACTCTGCATGAGAAAAATGGATCACTTGACTAATCCTCAAAAATTATGCTGGCCGTTTGGTAGCACTTAGTGGTTTAAAAAAAAAAAGCCACATGTTAGAGTTGGAAAAATAAGTTCAGAGAGGGATAAAGAATAATACATATATGGCCTACATAATCACCTCTTCCCCACTATGAGGTAATATTCACAGATATTAAGGAAGACAGTCACTTGATTAGATAATATATAATACAAAAAGTCCAAAATGAAAAGTGAAATCTCTTATCCCCTTATGCAACCCTCTCCCAAGGGCACCCCTTACAAGAGTTTATTATGTTTTTCTCCAAGAGGAAAAAAGTCGATGCATATTCTATATACCGGTTTGTGCTTAAATATTATTAACACTCCAAAATAGCTTGAGGATTACACAACCCTGTGGGTCAGCAGCCCCATTGTGCTTTGTGGAGCCCGGAGCACATTGTGGGTGGTGCCCACTAGGGTTATACTGCGTGGTAAGAGTCTGAGGAGGCCTTACAAATAGCTGTGAAAAGAAGAGAAGTGAAAAGCAAAGGAGAAAAGGAAAGATATAAGCATCTGAATGCAGAATTCCGAAGAATAGCAAGAAGAGATAAGAAAGCCTTCCTCAGTGACCAATGCAAAGAAATAGAGGAAAACAACAGAATGGGAAAGACTAGAGATCTCTTCAAGAAAATTAGGGATACCAAGGGAACATTTCATGCAAAGATGGGCTCCATAAAGGACAGAAATGGTATGGACCTAACAGAAGCTGAAGATATTAAAAAGAGGTGGCAAGAATACACAGAAGAACTGTACAAAAAAGATCTTCATGACCAAGACAATCATGATAGTGCGATCACTCACCTAGAGCCAGACATCCTGGAATGTGAAGTCAAGTGGGCCTTAGAAAGCATCACTATGAACAAAGCTAGTGGAGGTGATGGAATTCAAGTTGAGCTATTTCAAATCCTGAAAGATGATGCTGTGAAAGTGCTGCACTCAATATGCCAGCAAATTTGGAAAACTCAGCAGTGGCCACAGGACTGGAAAAGGTCAGTTTCATTCCAATCCCAAAGAAAGGTAATGCCAAAGAATGCTCAAACTACCGCACAATTGCACTCATCTCACATGCTAGTAAAGTAATGCTCAACATTCTCCAAGCCAGGCTTCAGCAATATGTGAACCGTGAACTTCCAGATGTTCAAGCTGGATTTAGAAAAGGCAGAGGAACCAGAGATCAAATTGCCAACATCTGCTGGATCATCAAAAAAGCAAGAGTTCCAGAAAAATATCTATTTCTGCTTTATTGACTATGCCAAAGCCTTTAACGTGTGGATCACAATAAACTGTGGAAAATTCTGAAAGAGATGGGAATACCAGACCACCTGACCTGCCTCTTGAGAAATTTGTATGCAGGTCAGGAAGCAACAGTTAGAACTGGACATGGAACAGCAGACTGGTTCCAAATAGGAAAAGGAGTACGTCAAGGCTGTATATTGTCACTCTGCTTATTTAACTTATATGCAGAGTATATCATGAGAAACGCTGGGCTGGAAGAAGCACAAGCTGGAATCAAGATTGTTGGGAGAAATATCAATAATCTCAGATATGCAGATGACACCACCCTTATGGCAGAAAGTGAAGAGGAACTAAAAAGCCTCTTGATGAAAGTGAAAGTGGAGAGTGAAAAGGTTAGCTTAAAGCTCAACATTCAGAAAACGAAGATCATGGCATCTGGTCCCATCACTTCATGGGAAATAGATGGGGAAACAGTGGAAACAGTGTCAGACTTTATTTTTTGGGGCTCCAAAATCACTGCAGATGGTGACTGCAGCCATGAAATTAAAAGACGCTTACTCCTTGGAAGCAAAGTTATGACCAACCTAGATAGCATATTTAAAAGCAGAGACATTACTTTGCCAACAAAGGTCCGTCTAGTCAAGGCTATGGTTTTTCCAGTGGTCATGTATGAATGTGAGAGTTAGACTGTGATGAAGGTTGAGTGCTGAAGAATTGATGCTTTTGAACTGTGGTGTTGGAGAAGACTCTTGAGAGTCCCTTGGACTGCAAGGAGATCCAACCAGTCCATTCTGAAGGAGATCAGCCCTGGGATTTCTTTGGAAGGAATGATGCTAAAGCTGAAACTCCAGTACTTTGGCCACCTCATTGGAAGAGTTGACTCATTGGAAAAGACTCTGATGCTGGGAGGGATTGGGGGCAGGAGGAGAAGGGGACGACAGAGGATGAGATGGTTGGATGGCATCACCGACTCAATGGACATGAGTCTGGGTGAACTCCGGGAGTTGGTGATGGACAGGGAGGCCTGGCGTGCTGCGATTCATGGGGTCGCAAAGAGTCAGACACAACTGAGTGACTGAACTGAACAGAAGAGTGTTGTTTCTGCTTCATAGGATATCCTAATGCTCTTTCCAGATCAACACAGATTTTTCTCTCTTTTAAGTCTGACTTCACAGATCCCATGATTTGGATGTACCATAATTTACTCAACCAGTCCCTGTGGATGGGCAATGTGTTCTTTTCCTCTGCCAGTTACAAAAATGCTCTAATTAATATCCTTGTACAGGTATCTTGGCAAACATTTGTGAGTGTTCACAGAAGAAATGCTTATTGCGGGATTCCGAAGTCCATGAGCACATGCATTTTAGTTCTATAGATATTATCTACTCAGTGGTAACAGCTACTCCTAGGAACACAAGGGTTCCCCTGATTTAATTACCTCCTGAGATAAGGTGAAAGGGATCAACCTGACATTGGAACAGGATCCCCTTATTACTACATGCAGTATTGAATGTGTGTGTGCACAGATTGGGTGGATAAGAGGGAGGTGGATTGGATGAGAGAGAAAAATAAAAGAAATTCTGTGGAATTTAAGAAGGGCTGTCATCCTAACCACTGATAAGGAAAAACGTGGACAAAAGAGTTATAAAGGCTGCATTTATAGTATTGCTCTATCTCAGCTAGAGCCTGGGAGTAGCCCAGAAACAAAGTGACAGTCCCCGCTGGGCTCCAGGCTTTGAGGCGCCATTGCTCCATGTAGCTTCAGTTACTTACTGCAGCTGCTCTAACGACTCATGTGATCACTCACAGTTCTGGGGGGTCCCTGGGCGCTCAGCTGGGTGGTTCTCACGTGGGATCTCCCAGGTAGTTGCAGTCAATTGTGTGGACTATTATTTTGACTGGAATTGCCCAAAGGAATTTGTCATTCCCCCTCCACCCCCAGCTTTCAGTAGCTGTCTCTCTTCCTAAAGAGAATAGGATGGAGGCTTGGCTATTTATCTCGGGGTCAAATTGACTTAAAGGAAAAGAATTTATTGATTCCAGTAACTGAAATGTCTAGGAGTATTTTGGCAACTATCTCTAGTTGCAAAAAGAATGTCATTAGGAACTTGTTTCTCTCTCTCTCTCAAATTCACTTTCTTTTCTTGACTTCTTTTTTAATAATGCCCCTAAGAGCTTCAGGCTTAAGATTAGCAACCCAGGACTTCCCTTGCAGTCCAGTGGTTAAGATTTCACCTTCCACTGCAGTGGACATGAGTTCGATCCCTGGTCAGGAAACTAACAGCCCACATGTCGCATGGTGTGGCCAAAAGTAAAAAAAAGAAATAGCAACCCTGGGAGAAAGAAACCCTCTTTGTCACATTAGCTTCAGCACCATTCTGAAGTTGTTTATTGGACTGGTATGAGTCACACGCATGTCCTGTGGGGAGAGAACAAATCATTCCACCCAGGGAAGGGAATACACTGGCCAAGTCAGTGGCTCTCAAGAGGGAACCAGACTCACCAAAATCCTATGAACTGAGATGGATGGTGAGGCGAGGTGGTTCCTTAAAAGTGGAAAAAGGGAGACAATGGACCTCACTGATTCCAGTCCCCAACCCAGTGATGGAGTCCCTTCCACACCACCTCTGTAAACACTTAGAAATGATCTGTGAGAGGAAGCTTGCTCACTGCCTTTGATAGTAATCTGTTCCACTATCAGTCAGCTTTAAGTAAATCATTATATAGTAAAATAAATGCTAGCACTCTCAGTGGTTCCTGTGTGTCAGGCACGGGTATGTACTTTACAGTCATTTTTCAATTTCTTTTCATAATTCCTGGGAAATGATTTCCTATTGTTAACTCCACTTTATAGAGGAGGAAATTAAAGTTAATCATGTCTACCCATACGGTTGCCATCACTCAATGAAAAAGCAGACATATGAACAATAATAGTTTTTATTGACTGTAATAATTATCTAAGAGTCTTTTCATCATGTGAATAAAAATACATTTTGACCTAAAAATAAATAAATAAAGTTAAAAGATACTAAGTAACTCAGGTGTTTCAAGGCACAGGGTGCATTAAGGGGCTTGCCCAGGACATCTGAACTGATAATAGTGAGGTAGTGCTCAAGAAATATTAGATAGTTGAATGGATAAATGGATGTGAAACTAACCGGACAAAATCTTTGTGGTAAACCTCTGCAGTCTGAAGGCTTGCCACCCTGTGATTTTCATTCCTCGATTGTACTTTGGCCTCTTGGAGTTATTTGGCTCAGCTCTTTGGCTCTTCAAATAACTATACAGCTATGATATAACCTCTAAGACTTGAGTCTTATCGGGGAAGCATCCCTAGCGCCTTCTTCCATTCTGCATGTCAAATAGTTTGTAGAGATGTCACTAGATGCCCTTTTATGGGCAGGGTCAATGTCCCTCTTAATATGTGCTTGAAATGGGGTCCAAATGGGTCCAACCTGCTCCAAATGGGGTCTGACTGATGTGGAGTACTATGGCACCTCGTCTCTGGCTCCTACACCTCTGTGAGCAGAACCTCAGACTATAAGCAAATCTTAAGGAGCCACTGACAACATAAGCTTGGAATCCTCTTCCATCCTAAATTCCATTCCTCATTCCATTCTTCACCTATGCTTCTGCTGAGTCTGCCCCAGTTGTAACAGGACACGTAATTTTTGCAGCCTGGGGGCAAGGCCTTTCTTTGTCCTTGGTAAAGTTCACCCGGTTTATTTATTGTCCCAGACATTATGGGGATTTTCATTCTGTCATTCTACATCTCCCTTCTCTCTCCCAGATTGAGTTCTCTTCAAATTTGACAAGCCTGCATTTAACCAAGTCAGAAGTTAAAGACAGACTTGTCAAAACAGAGGCATGAATAGCAAATGCCACCAGAGGTCGTCTTATGGACTTTCTGACCTGTTAACAAATCCCACCAACTGTCACTCCTCCTTCAGTTTTCTGCCTTTTCTACAAGAGTTTACAAGAGATTCTGTCATATACTGTAGTGAACTCCTGACGAACCATGTCCAAGGAGCCAGTACTCCACTGCAACATCTCAAGAGGAAAAGCGGTTAGTTTCACATCTATTTATCCATTCAACTATCTAATACTTCTTGAGCACTAGCTCACTATTTATCAGTGCAGATGTCCTGGGCAAGCTGCTTAATTTTCTAGTCTGTAAAATGGGGATAATAATCTCATGAGTTTATGTAGATAGTAAATGAGATGACAAACCAAGAGACTAGAATAGCTCCTGGAACATGATAAATGCTCCTTAAAGATAAAGTACAAAATGCTGTCATGAACCTGTTAATGCTGGTTTCCCTCCCTTCCTGGTTCCTGGGTCAAATCCATCCACTTGCATGTCTGTATTTTGCCCTTCTTTGACCCCCTCAGTTTCCTCGCTGGTTCAGGTGAGGATCCGGTGCCTTCTCTTTTTCTCCCTCGCTTTGGTCCTGTCACCTAGGTGCCATTCTGAGGCCCTCCTGTCATCTCTCCTGCCAGGTTGTCAAGTCCTTCCTGGCAGGTGCCTGCCTCGGCCTGTCTGAAGGCTCCTGACAGCTGCCTCCCAGAGAGGGCTTTGCGGTCTCCCGCTGTTGGCCAGTTGGCAACAGGGCCCTGAGGTGTTTGCCTCACTTCCTTGAGATTCTTAACGGGGCCACAGCTCTAGTCCTTTCTCCCTTTATGTGAGCTTTGACATTCGGACTGAGGATTTCCCTGCAAAGACTCCATGGACTGTAGCCAGCCAGGCTCCTCTGTCCATGGAGTGAGTATCCATTCTCTATTCCAGGGGATCTTCCCGACCCAGGGATCACACCTAGGTCTCCCAAACCACAGGCAGATTCTTTGCCATCTGAGCCCACCAGGGTAGCCCAAAGATATCTCACATAAATGGATTGGAAGTCTGACTAGTCCACCCAAGTCTCTCTCAGAAAGAGAGGCCCCAGCTCCCTGACAGACTGTGGGAAGAGGGCTGGCAGTCAGACAATCTTCTTATCATTCCCAAATGCTCTGACAGGGCAGAGGATTGGGCCCCAGTCTCCTAGCCTCCTAGGCTCAGTTCTCTTGGGCTCTCTCCTGACAGGCTACTTCTCATCTAGGAATCTACTGCCCAGGAACCTGCCCCCCACACTCTCTCCAGTTTTTGGTTTTTGGTTTGTCTTTGGCTTTCCTCCATGCCCTTCCACCTGCTGGCATTACACAATTTGTTTACTGTTTATCTGCCTGCTAGAATGAAAGCTCCTAGAGAACAGAGTCTTTACCCCAGAGCCTCCCTGGACCAGAGTAGCACTTAGGGAAAAGCCGCTGAATGAATCAGTGAAACAGCTGAGTCCCACTGAATGAGTTGGAAGGGACTCTGGAGATGGCCTAGTCCTTTCCTTGAATTTTTTCATGAAAGGGAACTGGGAGCAGTCCAGAGATTCTAAATGACTGCTCAGATTTAACACTGGAACTTGACTTTTTGCTTTCAAGGTGCTTTCAAGACACACTATCCCCATCTGACTTCCCACACACTCTCTGAAGATTGTTCTGATGGTGACAAAATGGAAAGCAACTTAGAGAGGCTAGGTTGCTCAGGATCACATAAACAGAATTTAAACTCAAGTGTGTCTCACCCCAGAACTCTGCTTTAAACCAGTAGGTTGGGGATGACAAATATATTTCATTTCAAGAGACAAGTGCAATTAAGGGGGAATGCTACCTAGGGCCACCATTTTGAGGAGTCAGGCTACATCTGGCTTCTGTAGAAAAGTGTGTGATTGATTAGCAATTCTGCCACTGGCACAGGATGGGGAGCAGCAGGCTTCTGCCATCCCTGGGACCCAAGGATATTGTAATACTATATTTTTAGGCTCTTTATCCAAGACTCTTTCTGCCTCACTCTGCTGCTTCTGGAGCCATTATTTCTACAGCATCTTCCTTAACATGGAGAAGCCTTATGGGAAGGTTGCCAAACACAGCCGAGTTGAAGGCCAAGCATTGTTAGAAAGGAACTGAATGCATATTTGGTTATTCTAGAACCTTTCATCCATCACATAGGGCTTAGTATCACCTCCACAGAAGAAAGGCACAAATATGTTAATGACAGGGGACAGATCATCCAAAATTATTTATATCTGTGTTTGGAGGGGGCAGTATGACCTTTGGGCATTTGGTTCTGTTAGCCTCTGAGTCCTCTGAGAACACGGAAACATCCCTGAAATGTGCTATGCAATGGGGGGACTAGAGAAGCGTTTGCCGCCAGTGACCACAGAGCTGAGACCCCATCTGCACAGGAGCATGGCTGTGGCCACTCATGGCTGAGACTCTCAGGAGTTAAATCTGTGAACCTACACAGGCTTACCGAGTCATGAGCTAAGGCTATAAAATGCCTTGCATCACACAGGCCTCACATGGGCACAGCGACAGGCATTTCCATTTTCCCCAGCTGCCTGACATGTTCCACATGGTGCTAACAACATGGAGTTTAGACACAGACCCTGCCTGCAAGGACGCAATGCCCCTGTTGGGGACACCAGACTAACATGCCCCTTGCAAAGGCATGTACAACTGGCTGGTATCCCTCTCCACCTTCATTTCCCTTCCCTCCCTCAGAAACAGCCTATCTTGAAATTCCCCTGATATTTTGTGTTGTTTTACACCCCATGCCTTTGCTGACTCTCCTAAGCTACCTGGCAAATAGTTCTTCACAGCTTTGAATCTCATCTGTGGTTTGCTGCAGCTGTGAGGCCCTGGACAAGTGATTTAACCACTCTGTGCCTCTGTTTCTTCCTCTTACAATGGGACTGATGATAGTTTCACCTCTTGGGTTTATTGTAAAATTTAATGAGTTAATATCAAGCACTTACAAGTGTGCTCAGCACTTAAGAATCACTACAGTTACTCATTGTTATTACTCATCCTTCAAGACTTGACTTGAAGCTTATCTCCACCAGGAAGCATTGCAAAAATACCTTATACAAAATCAAAAGACAAAAGATTACCTGGAAAAGAAGTTTGCAACATGTATGACAGGGGACTCATTTCTTAATTTACAAGGAACAAGCACAGAACTGTAGGAAGATCACAGTTCAGTTGAATAATGCCCAATGGACAGGAACATGCTGTTCACAGAAAAAGAAATACAAGTGTCAATGAGCAAGAAAAGATGCCAAATTTCACTCATTATTATGTCAGTTAGGCAGCAATGAGAGGGCACTTTTTACCTATCAGATTGGCAAACTGGGGGAAATTAATCATTTGCTTATACTCTTGGAGGGAGTATAGATTCCTTCAGCCATGTCAGCAGGCATTTTGGAAATATTTCTCAAAACTAAAAATGCACATTTCTGTAGTCCAACAATACTCTTGTTCACTCTATTAATATCCTCACTAAAGAGCAATAATATACGTCACTACTGTATGCTAGGTTTCACAACAGTGCCAGGCCTACAGAGACGCTTGGCAAATATTTGTTTAATGAACATATAAGCCTAAATGTTCATTATAGCTATGTTTGTGATAGAAACTGAAAACAACCAAAATGCCCAGCAATGCAGAGGCTTTAAATAAATGACTGACGAATTCTGCAGCTGTTAAAATCAGTGTCATACATCTGTACCTTCTAGTTCAAGATTTCTACTATATAAGGTGAAAAAAAAAACACTTAAAAACATCAAGTTGCAGAACAGTAATTACTGTACATGATCATTGGTGTAAACAAGAAAGAATATGAATACATAAATATTCAAATATTCTAGTATAAGCATTTTCTTTTGAAAAGATGCTTTGGAAGCTGTTTATAAATTTATTTGTGGTGAACAACCAAGGATGGAGAGGTAGGCAGACAGAATTTTGCTTATTATTTTTTAATCTTTTGGAATGTTGTTGATTTATAATGTTGTATTTGTTTCAGGTATATAGCAAAGTGATTCAGTAATGCATACATATATATTCATTCTTTTTCAGATTCTTTTCTCATATAGGTTATCTCAGAATATTGGTAGAGTTCCCTGTGCTATACAGTAGGTTCTTATTGGTTATTTTTCTTATATACAGTAGTTTGTGTATGTTCATCTCAAGTTCCTGATTTATCCCTTCTTCTGTGCTGTTTTGCCTTTGGTAACCATAAGGTTTTTTTTTTTTTAATTTATTTTTTTATTGAAGGATAATTGCTTTACAGAATTTTGTTGTTTTCTGTCAAACCTCAACCTGAATCAGCCATAGGAATACATATATCCCCTCCCTTTTGAACTTCCCTCCTATTTCCTTCCCCATCCCACCCCTCTACATTCTTAGCCTTACAGTAAATTCCCATTGGCTATCTATTTTACATATGGTAAAGTAAGTTTCCACGTTACTCTCTCCATACGTCTCACCCTCTCTTCCCCTATCCCCATGTCCACAAGTCTATTTCTATGTTTCTCCATTGCTGCCCTGTAAATAAATTCTTCAATACCATTTTTCTAGATTCTGTATATGTGCATTAGAATATGATATTTATCTTTCTCTTTCCGACTTACTTCACTCTGTATAATAGGTTCTAGGTTCATCCATCTCATTAGAACTGACTCAAAGGCATTCCTTTTTAAGGCTGAGTAATATCCCATTGTGTATATGTACCACAACTTCTTTATCCATTCATCTGTTGATGGACATCTAAGTTGCTTCCATGTTCTAGTTACTGTAAATAGCACTGCAATGAACAATGGTATACATATGTGTTTTAAAATTTTGGTTTCCTCAGGGTATATGCCTAGGAGTGGGATTGCTAGGTCATATGGTGGTTTTATTCCTAGGTTTTTAAGGAATTTCCATACCATCTTCCATAGTGGCTGTATCAATTTTCATTCCCACCAAAAGTGCAAGAGCATTCCCTTTTTTCCACACCCTCTCCAGCATTTATTGTTTGTAGACTTTTTGATGATGGCCATTCTGACTGGTGTGAGGTGATATCTCATTGCAGTTTGATTTGCATTTCTCTAATAATGAGCGTTGTTGAGCATCTTTACATGTGTTTTTTAGCCATCTGTATGTCGTCTTTGGAGAATGTCTGTTTAGGTCTTTTTCCCACTTTTTGATTGGGTTGTTTGTTTTTCTGGTATTGAGTTGTATAAGCTGGTTGTTTATTTTGGAAATTAATCCTTTGTCAGTTGTTTCATTTTATATTATTTTCTCCCATTCTGAGGGTTGTCTTTTCACCTTGCCTAGTTTCCTTTGCTGTGCAAAAGCTTTTAAATTTAATCAGGTCCCACTTGTTTACTTTTGTTTCTATTTTCATTACTCTAGGAGGCAGGTCATAGGAGATTTTGCTTTGATTTATGTCGAGTGTTCTGCCTATGTTTTCCTATAAGAGTTTTATAGTTTTTGGTCTTACATTTAGGTCTTTAATACATTTTGAGTTTATCTTTGTGTATGGTGTTAGGAAGTATTCTAATTTCATTCTTTTACATGTAGCTGTTCAGTTTTCCCAGCACCATTTATTGAAGAGGCTGTCTTTGCCCCATTGTATATTCTTGCCTCCTTGTCAAATATAAGGTACCCAAAGCTGCATGGGTTTATTTCTGGGTTTTCTATCTTGTTCCATTGCTCTGTATTTCTGTTTTAGTGCCAGTACCATACTGTCTTGATGACTGTAGCTTTGTAGTATAATCTGAAGTCAAGAAGGTTGATTCCTCCAGATCCATTCTTCTTTCTCATGACTGCTTTGGCTATTTGGGGTCTTCTGTGTTTCCATATGAATTGTGAAATTTTTTGTTCTAGTTCTGTAAAGAATGTCATTGGTAATTTGATAGGGATCATGTTGAATCTGTAGATTGCATTTGGAAGTATAATCATTTTCACAGTATTGATTCTTCCTACCCAGGAACATGGAATATCTCTCCTTGTGTTTGTGTCATCTTTTATTTCTTTCATTAGTGTCTTATAATTTTCTGTGTACAGTTCTTTTTTCTCCTTCAGTTCAGTTCAGTTGAGTTCAGTTGCTCAGTTGTGTCCGACTCTTTGCAACCCCATGAATCGCAGCACACCAGGCCTCCCTCTCCATCACCAGCTCCCGGAGTTCACTCAGACTCAGGTCCATCGAGTTGGTGATGCCATCCAGCCATCCTATCCTCTGTCGTCCCCTTCTCCTCCTGCCCCCAATCCCTCCCAGCATCAGAGTCTTTTCCTCCTTAGGTAAGTTTATTCCTAGATATTTAGTTATTTTTGTTGCATGGTAAATGGGATTGATTCCTTAATTTCTCTTTCTGATTTTTCATTGTTAGTATATAGAAATGCAAGTGATTTCTGTGCATTGATTTTGTATCCTGCAACTTTGCTAAATTCACTGATTAGCTCTAGTAATTTTCTGATACTATCTTTAGGGTTTTCCATGTACAGTATCATGCCATCTGCAAACAGTGAGAGCTTTACTTCTTCTGTTCTGATCTGGATTCCTTTTATTTATTTTTCTTCTCTGATTGCTGTAGCTAGGACTTCCAGAACTATGTTAAATAATAGTGGGGAAAGTGGGCACTCTTGTCTTGTTCCTGATATTAGGGGGAATGCCTTCAGTTTGTCACCATTGAGAATAATGTTTGCTGTAGTTTTATTGTATATGGCCTTTACTGTGTTGAGGTAGGTTCCTTCTATGCCCATTTTTTGAAGAGTTTTAACCATAAATGGGTACTGAATTTTGTCAAAGGTTTTTTTCTGCACCTATTGAGATTATCGTATGGTTTTTATCTTTCAATTTGTTAATATGGTGTATCACATTGATTGATTTGTGTTCTTGCATCCCTGGAATAAACCCAACTTGATCATGGTGTATGAGCTTTTTGATGTATTGCTGAATTCTGTTTGCTAAAATTTTGTTGAGGATTTTTGCACCTATGTTCATCAGTGATATTGGCATGCAGTTTTTTGTGTGTTGTCTTTGTCTGGTTTTGGTATCAGGGTGACAGTGGCCTTGTAGAATGATTTCGGAAGTGTTCCTTCCTCTGCAATTTTTTGAAAAAGTTTTAGAAGGATAGTCATTAGCCTTTCTCTAAATGTTTGATAGAATTCTCCTGTGAAGCCATCTGGTCCTGGGCTTTGTTTTTGGGAGATTTTTTTATCACAGTGTTAATTTCAGTGCTTGTAATTGGGTTGTTCATAAGTTCTATTTCTTCTTGGTTCAGTCGTGGAAGATTGAACTTTTCAAAGAATCTGTCCATTTCTTCCAGGTTATCCATTTTATTGCCATATAGTGGTTCATAATAGTCTCTCATAATCCTTTGTATTTCTGCATTGTCTGTTGTAACCTCTCCTTTTTCATTTCTAATTTTGTTGATTTGATTCTTCTCTCTTTTTTACATGATGAGTCTGGCCAAAGGTTTGTCAATTTTTTTATTTTCTCAAACAACCAGCTTTTAGTTTTGTTAATCTTTACTCTTGTTTCTTTCATTCTTTTCCATTTATATCTACTCTGATCTTTATGATTTATTTCCTTCTACTAATTTTGGGGGATTTTGTTCTTCTTTTTCCAGTTGTTCTGGGTGTAAAGTTAAATTAAAAAACGCTTACTCCTTGGAAGGAAAGTTATGACCAACCTAGATAACATATTCAAAAGCAGAGACATTACTTTGCTAACAAAGGTCCGTCTAGTCAAGGCTATGGTTTTTCCAGTGGTCATGTTGGATGTGAGAGTTGGACTGTGAAGAAAGCTGAGCACCGAAGAATTGATGCTTTTGAACTATGGTGTTGGAGAAGACTTTTGAGAGTCCCTTGGACTGCAAGGAGATCCAACCAGTCCATCCTAAAGGACATCAGCCCTGGGTGTTCATTGGAAGGACTGATGCTGAAGCTGAAACTCCAGTCCTTTGGCCACCTCATGTGAAGAGCTGACTCATTGGAAAAGACTCTGATGCTGGGAGGGATTGGGGGCAGGAGGAGAAGGGGATGACAGAGGATGAGATGGCTGGATGGCATCACTGACTCGATGGACCTGAGTTTGAGTGAACTCCGGGAGTTGGTGATGGACAGGGAGGCCTGGCGTGCTGCAATTCATGGGGTCGCAAAGACTTGGACACGACTGAGCGGCTGAACTGAACTGAACTGAACTAGGTTGTCTACTCAAAGTTTTTCTTGTTTCTTGAGATAGGATTGTATTGCTATAAACTTACCTCTTAGAACTGCTTTTGCTGCATTCCATAGGTTTTGAGTTGTTGTGTTTTCACTGTCATTTGTTTCTAGAAATGTTTTGATTTCCCTTTTGATTTCTTTAGTAACCTGTTGGTTATTTAGAAACAAATTGTTTACTCTCCATGTGCTTGTGTTTATTACGGTTTTTTCCCCTTATAATTGACATCTAATATCATAGTGTCTCATTTTTTTTAATTTTTATTTATTTTTTTAATGACTCCAAAATGGCAGAGAAGGATGTGTGCTCATCTTCCCCTGTGAAAACTCCAAAATTACAACTCACTGCTGAACAACCATTGACAGGAAAATGTTGGACCCACCAAAAAAAAGATACCCAAGGGCAAAGGAGAAACCCCAGCAAGATGGTAGGAGGGGCAAAATCACATTTAGAATCAAACCCCATATGCTCCAGAGATGCTCGGAGGGCTCAAACAAACCTTGTGCACACCAGGACCCAGAGACCCCACAGAGACTGAGCCAGAACTGTGTTGTGTCTCCTGCAGAGGTACAAATCAGCAATGGACTGCTGCAGGGGCAGGGACTCTGGGTGCACTAGACCTGGGTATGGCATAAGCCCACTTGAAGGAGGTCGCCATTAATCGCACCATAGAGCTTACACAGGACTTACACAGGACTGGGGAAACAGACCTTTGGAGGCCACAACAAAACCTTGTGTGCACCAGGACCCAGGAGAAAGGAGCAGTGACCCCCACAAGAGACTGACCCAGACTTGCCCATTGAGTGTCCAGGAGTCTCCGGTGGAGGTGTGGGTCAGTGGTGACCTGCTGCAGGGCTGGGGACACTGAGTGCAGCTGTGCGTGCATGGGATCTTTTGAAGGAGGTCACCATTATCTTCATTCAGTTCAGTTCAGTGCTCAGTCGGGTCCGACTCTTTGCCACCCCATGAATCGCAGCACGCGAGGTCTCCCTGTCCATCACCAACTCCCGGAGTTCACTCAGACTCACGTCCATCGAGTCAGTGATGCCATCCAGCCATCTCATCCTCTGTCGTCCCCTTCTCCTCCTGCCCCCAATCCCTCCCAGCATCAGAGTCTTTTCCAATGAGTCAACTCTTCCTATGAGGTGGCCAAAGGACTGGAGTTTCAGCTTTAGCATCATTCCTTCCAAAGAACACCCAGGGCTGATGTCCTTCAGAATGGACTGGTTGGATCTCCTTGCAGTCCAAGGGACTCTCAAGAGTCTTCTCCAACACCACAGTTCAAAAGCATCAATTCTTCGGCGCTCAGCTTTCTTCACAGTCCAACTCTCACATCCAACATGACCACTGGAAAAACCATAGCCTTGACTAGATGGACCTTTGTTGGCAAAGTAATATCTCTGCTTTTCAATATACTATCTAGGTTGGTCATAACTTTCCTTCCAAGGAGTAAGCGTCTTTTAATTTCATGGCTGCAGTCACCATCTGCAGTGATTTTGGAGCCCAAACAAATAAAGTCTGACACTGTCTCCACTGTTTCCCCATCTATTTCCCATGAAGTGATGGGACCAGATGCCATGATCTTCATTTTCTGAATGTTGAGCTTTAAACCAACCTTTTCACTCTCCTCTTTCACTTTAATCAGAGGCTTTTTAGTTCCTCTTCACTTTCTGCCATAAGGGTGGTGTCATCTGCATATCTGAGGTTATTGATATTTCTCCCAGCAATCTTGATTCCAGCTTGTGCTTCTTCCAGTCCAGCGTTTCTCATGATGTACTCTGCATAGAAGTTAAATAAGCAGGGTGACAATATACAGGCTTGATGTACTCCTTGTCCTATTTGGAACCAGTCTGTTGTTCCATGTCCAGTTCTAACTGTTGCTTCCTGACCTGCATATAGGTTTCTCAAGAGGCAGGTCAGGTGGTCTGGTATTCCCATCTCTTTCAGAATTTTCCACAGTTTCTTGTGATCCACACAGTCAAAGGCTTTGGCATAGTCAATAAAGCAGAAATAGATGTTTTTCTGGAACTCTCTTGCTTTTTCCATGATCCAGCAGATGCTGGCAATTTGATCTCTGGTTCCTCTGCCTTTTCTAAAACCAGCTTGAACATCTGGAAGTTCATGGTTCATGTATTGCTGAAGCCTGGCTTGGAGAATTTTGAGCATTACTTTACTAGCATGTGAGATGAGTGCAATTGTGCGGTAGTTTGAGCATTTTTTGGCATTGCCTTTCTTTGGGATTGGAATGAAAACTGATGTTTTCCAGTCCTGTGGCCACTGCTGAGTTTTCCAAATATGCTGGCATATTGAGTGCAGCACTTTCATAGCATCATCTTTCAGGATTTGAAATACCTCAACTGGAATTCCATCACCTCCACTAGCTTTGTTCATAGTGATGCTTTCTAAGGCCCACTTGACTTCACATTCCAGGATGTCTGGCTTTAGGTGAGTGATCACACCATCGTGATTCCCTTGGTTTTGAAGATCTTTTTTGTACAGTTCTTCTGTGTATTCTTGCCATCTCTTCTTAATATCTTCTGCTTCTGTTAGGTCCATACCATTTCTGTCCTTTATGGAGCCCATCTTTGCATGAAATGTTCCCTTGGTATCTCTAATTTTCTTGAAGAGATCTCTAGTCTTTCCCATTCTGTTGTTTTCCTCTATTTCTTTGCATTGGTCGCTGAGGAAGGCTTTCTTATCTCTTCTTGCTATTCTTTGGAACTCTGCATCCAGATGCTTATATCTTTCCTTTTCTCCTTTGCTTTTCACTTCTCTTCTTTTCACAGCTATTTGTAAGGCCTCCCCAGACAGCCATTTTGCTTTTTTGCATTTCTTTTCCACGGGGATGGTCTTGATCCCTGTCTCCTGTACAATGTCACGAACCTCTGACCGTAGTTCATCAGGCACTCTATCTATCAGATCTAGGCCCTTAAATCTATTTCTCACTTCCACTGTATAATCATAAGGGATTTAATTTAGGTCATACCTGAATGGTCTAGTGGTTTTCCCTACTTTCTTCAATTTAAGTCTGAATTTGGTAATCAGGAGTTCATGATCTGAGCCACAGTCAGCTCCTGGTCTTGTTTTTGCTGACTGTATAGAGCTTCTCCATCTTTGGCTGCAAAGAATATAATCAATCTGATTTCGGTGTGGACCATCTGGTGATGTCCATGTGTAGAGTCTTCTCTTGTGTTGTTGGAAGAGGGTGTTTGCTATGACCAGTGCATTTTCTTGGCAAAACTCTATTAGTCTTTGCCCTGCTTCATTCCATCTTCCAAGGCCAAATTTGCCTGTTACTCCAGGTAAAAGTAATTCCTACTTTTGCATTCCAGTCCCCTATAATGAAAAGGACATCTTTTTTGGGTGTTAGTTCTAAAAGGTCTTGTAGGTCTTCATAGAACCAGTCAACTTCAGCTTCTTCAGAGTTACTAGTTGGGGCATAGACTTGGATTACTGTGATATTGAATGGTTTGCCTTGGAAACGAGCAGAGATCATTCTGTCATTTTTGAGATTGCATCCAAGTACTGCATTTCGGACTCTTTTGTTGACCATGATGGCTACTCCATTTCTTCTAAGGGATTCTTGCCCACAATAGTATATATAATGGTCATCTGAGTTAAATTCACCCATTCCAGTCCATTTGAGTTCGCTGATTCCTAGAATGTCGACATTCTTGCCATCTCTTATTTGACCACTTCCAATTTGCCTTGATTCATGGACCTGACATTCCAGGTTCCTATGCAATATTGCTCTTTATAGCATCGGACCTTGCTTCTATCACCAGTCACATCCACAGCTGGGTATTGTTTTTGCTTTGGCTCCATCCCTTCATTCTTTCTGGAGTTATTTCTCCACTGATCTCCAGTAGCATATTGGGCACCTACTGACCTGGGGAGTTCCTCTTTCAGTATCCTATCATTTTGCCTTTTCATACTGCTCATGGGGTTCTCAAGGCAAGAATACGGAAGTGGTTTGCCATTCCCTTTTCCAGTGGACCACATTCTGTCAGACCTCTCCACCATGACCCGCCCATCTTGGGTGGCCCCACGGGCATGGCTTAGTTTCACTGAGTTAGACAAGGCTGTGGTCCTAGTGTGATTAAACTGACCAGTTTTCTGTGATTATAGTTTCAGTGTGTCTGTCCTCCGATGCCCTCTAGCAACACCTACCGTCTTACTTGGGTTTCTCTTACCTTGGACATGGGGTGTCTCTTCACAGCTGCTCCAACAAAGTGCAGCCGCTGCTCCTTACCTTGGACGAGGGGTATCTCCTCACCACCGCCCCTCCTGACCTTGAACGTGGAGTAGCTCCTCTAGGGCCTCCTGCGCCCGTGCAGCCACCACTCCTTGGATGTGGGGTTGCTCCTCCCGGCTGCCGCCCCTGACCTCAGACGCGGGGTAGCTCCTCTTGGCTGTTCCTGCGCCGTCGCAGCCTGGTGCTCTCAGCCGCTGCCCCTGACCTGAATGATTATCTTCATTACCCCCACCATAGTTTGGCCTCAGGTCAAACAACTTGGAAGGAACACAGCCGATCAACAGAAAATTGGATTAAATATTTACTGAGCATGGCCCCACCCATCAGAACAAGACCCAGTTTCCCCTACAGTCAGTTTCTCCCATCAGGAAGCTTCCACAAGCCTCTTATCCTTCTCCATCAGAGGGCAGACAGAAGGAAAACCAAAGTCACAGAAAACTAACCAATTTGATCACATGGACCACAGCCTTGTCTAACTCAATGAAACTATGAGACTTGCCATGTAGGGCCACCCAAGACTGATGGGTCATGGTGGAGAGTTCTTACAAAATGTGGTCCACTGGAGAAAGGAATGGCAAACCACTTCAGTATTCTTGCCTTGAGAACCCCATGAACAGTATGAAAAGGCAAAAAGATAGGACACTGAAAGATTAATTCCCCAGGTCAGTAGCTGCCCAATATGCTACTGGAGATCAGTGGAGACATAACTCCAGAAAGAATGAAGAGACAGAGCCAAAGCAAAAACAACACCCAGCTGTGGATGTGACTGGTGATGGATGTAAAGTCTGATGCTGTAAAGAGCAATATTGCATAGGAACCTGGAATGTTAGGTCCATGATCAAGGCAAATTGGAAGTGGTCAAACAGGAGATGGCAAGAGTGAACATCAACATTTTAGGAATCAGCAAACTAAAAAGGACTGGAATGGGTGAATTTAATTCAGATGACCATTATATCTACGACAGTGGGCAAGAATCCCTTAGAAGAAATGGAGTAGCCATCATAGTCAACAAGAGTCCAAAATGCAGTACTTGGATGCAATCTCAAAAACTACAGAATGATCTCTGTTTCCAAAGTGAACCATTCAATATCACAGTAACCCAAGTCTGTGCTCCAACCAGTAACGCTGAAGAAGCTGAAGTTGAATGGTTCTATGAAGACCTACAAGACCTTTTAGAACTAACACCTAAAAAGATGTCCTTTTCATTATAGGGAACTGGAATGCAAAAGTAGGAAGTCAAGAACTACCTGGAGTAACAGGCAGATTTGGCCTTGGAGTACAAAATGAAGCAGATCAAACCGTAAACTTACAGATGTTCAAGCTGGATTTAGAGAAGGCAGAGGAACCAGAGATCAAATTGCCAACATCTGTTGGGTCACTGAAAAGTGAGAATTCCAGAAAAACATCTACTTCTGCTTTATTGATTACACCAAAGCCTTTGACTGTGTGGATCACCACAAACTGTGGGAAATTCTTCAAAAGATGGGAATGCCAGACCACCTGACCTGCCTCCTGAGAAATCTGTATGCAGGTCAAGAAGCAATAGAACTGGACAGAACAAGAGACTGGTTCCAAATAGGGAAAGGAGTACATCAAGGCTGTATATTGTCACCTGTTTATTTAACTTATATGCAGAGTACATCATGAGAAATGCTGGACTGGATGAAGCACAAGCTGGAATCAAGATTGCCAGGAGAAATATCAATAACCTCAGATATGCAGATGATATCACCTTTATGGCAGAAAGTGAAGAAGAACTAAAGAGCCTCTTAATGAAAGTGAAAAAGGAGAGTGAAAAAGTTGGCTTAAAGCTCACATTCAGAAAACTAAGATCATGGTATCTGGTCCCATTACTTCATGGCAAATAGATGGGGAAACAATGGACACAGTGAGAGACTTTATTTTAGGGGGCTCAAAAATCACTGCAGATGGTGACTGCAGCCATGAAATTAAAAGATGCTTGCTCCTTGGAAGAAAAGTTATGATCAGCCTAGACAGCATATTAAAAAGCAGAGACATACTTTGCCAACAAAGGTCTGTTTAGTCAAAGCTATGGTTTTTCCAGTAGTCATGTATGGATGTGAGAATTGCACCATAAAGAAGGCTGAGCACTGAAGAATTAATGCTTTTGAACTGTGGTGTTGGGGAAGACTCTTGAGAGTCCCTTGGACTGCAAGGAGATCCAACCAGTCCATCCTACAGGAAACCAGTTCTGAATATTCATTGGAAGGACTGATGCTGAAGCTGAAATTCTAGTACTTTGGCCACCTGATGCAAAGAACTGACTCACTGGAAAAGATCCTAATGCTGGGAAAGATTGAAGGTGGGAGGAAAAGGAGATGACAGAGGAAGAGATGGTTGGATGGCATCACTGATTTAATGGATATGAGTTTGAGTAAGCTCTGGATATTGGTGATGGACAGGGAAGACTGGTGTGCTACAGTCCATGGGGTCACAAAGAGTCAGACACAGCTGAGCAACTGAACTGAACCAAACTGAACTCATAGTGTTGTGGTTGGAGAAGATGCTCGATATGCTTTCAACTTTCTTAAATTTACTGAGGTTTGATTTGTGACCCAAGATGTGATCTTTCCTGGAGAATGTTCCATGTGCACTTGAGAAAAAGGTGTATTTTTCTGCATTTGGATGGAATGTCCTGAAGTATCAATGAGATCCACCTCATCTAATGTATCATTTAAGACTTGTGTTTCCTTATTAATTTTCTGTTTTAATGATCGGTCCATCAGTGTGAATGGGGTGTTAAAGTCTCCTACTATAATTATGTTACTGTCAATTTCTCTCTTTATATCTGTTAGTGTTTGTCTTATGTACTGACGTGCTCCTATGTTGGGTGAATAGATATTTACAATTGTTATGTCTTCCTCTTGGACTGATCTTTTGATCATTATGTAGTGTCCTTCCTTATCTCTTATAAGCTTCCTTATTTTAAGGTCTATTTTGTCTGATATGAGAATTGCTACCCCAGCTTTCTTTTGCTTCACATTTGCATGGAATATATTTTTCCATACTCTCACTTTCAGTCTATATGTGTCTTTAGGTCTGAAGTGGGTTTCTTGTAGAGATCGTGTATATGGGTCTTGTTTTTGTATCCATTCAGCCAGTCTGTGTTTTTGGTTGGAGCATTTAAGCCGTTTACATTTAAAGTAATTATTGAGTGTTCCTATTGTCATTTTCTTAATTGTTTGGGGTTGATTTTGTAGATCTTTTTCCTTCTCTTGTATTTCTTGACTATATAAATCCCTTTAACATTTGTTGTAAAGTTGGTTTGGTGGTACTGAATTCTCCTAACTTTTGCTTGTCTGGAAAGTTTTTTATTTCTCCATCAATTTTGAATGAGATCCTTTCCAGGTACAGTAATCTTGGTTGTAGATTTTTTCCCTTTCAGTACTTTAAATATATCCTGCCATTCCCTCCTGGCCTGCACAGTTTCTCTGAAAGATCAGCTGTTAAGCATATGGGGGTTCCTGTGTGTTACTTGTTGTTTCTCCCTTGCTGCTTTTAATATTCTTTCTTTGTGTTTAGTCTTTGTTAGTTTGATTAGTATGTGTCTCGGTGTGTTTCTCCTTGGGTCTATCCTGTATGGGACTCTTTGTGCCTCTTGGACTTGATTAACTATTTCCTTTTCCATGTTGGGGAAAATTTCAACTATAATCTCTTCAAAAATTTTCTCATACCCTTTCTTTTTCTCTTCTTCTTCTGGACCCCTATAATTTGAATGTTGGTGCATTTGATATTGTCCCAGAGGTCTCTGAGACTATCCTCAGTTCTTTTCATTCTTTTTACTTTATTCTGCTCTTCAGAAGTTATTTCCACCATTTTATCTTCCAGCTCACTGATTCATTCTTCTGCTTCAGATATTCTGCTATTGATTCCTTCCAGAGTATTTTTAATTTCAGTAATTGTGTTGCTTGTATCTGTATGTTTATCTTTAATTCTTCTAGGTCTTTGTTAATGGATTCTTGCATTTTCTCCATTTTGTTTTCAAGGTTTATTTTATCATCTTTACTACCATAAGGGAGGGATTGGGGGCAGGAGGAGAAGGGGACGACAGAGTATGAGATGGCTGGATGGCATCACTGACTCGATGGACGTGAGTCTGAGTGAACTCCGGGAGTTGGTGATGGACAGGGAGGCCTGGTGCTTCATGGGGTCACAAAGAGTCGGACACGACTGAGCGACTGATCTGGTCTCATCTGACCATTATTCTGAATTCATTTTCAGGTAGTTTGCCTATTTCCTCTTCATTTATTTGGACTTCCATGTTTCTAATTTGTTCCTTCATTTGTGTAGTATTTCTCTGCCTTTTCATTATATCTTTTTTTTTAACTTATTGCGTTTGAAGTCTCCTTTTCCCAGGATTCAAGGTTGAATTCTTTCTTCCTTTTGGTTTCTGCTCTCTTAAGGCTGGTCCAGTAGTTTGTGTAAGCTTGTTATAGGGTGAGATTTGTGCTGAGTTTTTTGTTTGCTTGTTTTTCCTCTGATGGGCAAGGCTGAGTGAGGTGGTAATCCTGTCTGCTGGTGATTGGGTTTGTATTCTTGTTTTGTTTGTTGTTTAGATGAGGCATCCTGCACAGGGTGCTACTGGTGGTTGGGTGATGCTGGGTCTTGTATTCAAGTGGTTTCCTTTGTGTGAGCTCTCACTATTTGATACTCCCTAGGGTTAGTTCTCTGGTAGTCTAGGGTCTTGGAGTCAGTGTTCCCACTCCAAAGGCTCAAGGCTTGATCTCTTTGAAGATTCTCACAGTTTCCAGTGGCTCAGTAGTCCAGGGAAAAGCAGAGCTATGCCAATTGCTCAGGTCCTCATAAGGCTGAAATTAAGTTTGTTAGTCAGGCTATGTTCCTTTCTGGAGTTTAAGATCCTCCTCTAAGCTCACATGATCATAGACAAAACTCAGTTTCTTGCAGTTACAAGAATAAAGGCCCAGTTTTCTTGTGGGCAGTTCTTAACTTCTAGAAGCCACAGGGACCTCACAACATGACTGCTTCATACTTCTAGGCCTGTAGGAGCCATAAGTTTGTTTTTGATATTTATAAGTCTGTTACTGTTTTGTAAATAAGTTCATATATATCATTTTCTAAAAACCAAGATTCCACATATGAATGATGTCATATGATATTTGTCTTTCTCTGTCTTACTTCACTCAGTATGATAATCTCTAGATCCAGCCATGTGTGTGCTCAATCATGTCCAACTCTGTGACTCCATGGACTGTAGCCCATCAGGCTCCTCTGTCGATGGGATTCTCCAGGCAAAAATACTGGAGTGGGTTGCCATTTCCGCCTGCAGGGGCTCTTCCTGACCCAGGGATTGAAGCTGCATCTTTTGTATCTCCTGCATTGGCAGGCAGATTCTTTACCACTGAGCCACCTGGGAAGCCCCTAGGTCCATCTGAAAGTGAAAGTCACTCAGTTATGTCTGACTCTTTGCAACTGCATGAACTATACAGTCCATGAATTTCTCCAGGCCAGAATACTGGAGTGGGTAGCCTTTCCCTTCTCCAGTGGATCTTCCCAACCCAAGGATCAAACCCAGGTCTCCCACATTGCAGGTGGATTCTTTACCAACTGAGCTATCCAGGGAAGCCACAGGTCCGTCTAGGTTGCTACAAATGGAATTATTTAATTCTTTTTATGGCCAAGTAGTATTCTATTGATGGAGAAGGCAATGGCAACCCACTCCAGTACTCTTGCCTGGAGAATCCCATGGACGCAGGAGCCTGGTGGGCTGCCGTCTATGGGGTCGCACAGAGTTGGACACAACTGAAGCGACTTCACAGCAGCAGCAGCAGTATTCTGTTGATACACGTACCACATCTTTATCCACTCCTCTGTCGATGGACGTTTATGTTGCTCCCATGTCTTGGGTATTATAAATGATGCTGCAGTGAACATTAAGATGCATGTATCTTTTCAAATTATGGTTTTCTCCAGATATACGTTTGGGAGTGGGATAGCTGATCATATGGTAGTTCTATTTTTAGTTTTTTAAGGAAACTTCATGCTGTTCTTCATACTGATTGTACCAGTTTATATACCCACCAACAGTGTAGGAGGGTTTCCTTTTTTTGACACCTTCTCCATCATTTATCATTTGTAGCTTTTGACGATGGTCTTTCTAACCAGTGTGAGGTGGTATCTCACTGTAGTTTTGATTTATGTTTCGCTAGTAATTAGTGATGTTGAGCATCTTTTCATGTGCTTTTTGGCCATCTGTATGTCTGCTTCTTTGGAGAAATGTCTATTTAGGTCTTCTGCCCATTTTTCAACTGGGTTGTTTGTTTTTTTGATATAGAGCTGCATGAGCTATTTGTATATTGTGGAAATTAATAATTTGTCAGTCAATTTATGTGCAAATGTTTTCTCCCATTTTGTAGGTTGTCTTTTGTTTTGTTTACGATTTCCTTTGTTGAGCAGAAGTTTAATTAGGTCACATTTGTTTATTTTTGCTTTTATTTTCATTACTCTAGGAGGTAGATCAAAGAAGATATTGCTGTGATTTATGCCAAAGAGTGTTGTGCTTATGTTTTCCTCTAAGAGTTTTAGTGTCTGGCTTTACATTTAGATCTTTTATCCATTTTGAATTTATTTTTAAAAATAAATTAAATAAATAAAACACATATATTTGTTTTATTTTAAAATATAAATAACTGAATTTGCATTTTGTCTTTTAGTTCCTGCCTAGGCTCTCCAACACCCCACTCCAGCACTCTTGCCTGGAAAATCCTATGGATGGAAGAGCCTGGTAGGTTGCGGTCCATGGGGTCACTGAGTCGGACACGAATGAGTGACTGAACTGAACTGAACAGAGTCAAGAGCCTGTAGGGCTCCAAATCAAGACTTTTCCCTACTTGATGATCAAACCCCTGCTTGTTTGGAAATGTTGAAGAGGAGCTGGTGAGGGATAGAAGATGCCATGAGAACTATAAAATGCTGCTGCAAAAAATCTCTGGGTACCAAGGGAAGATGACCATCTGAGGAAATGGATAAAGTCAAAAGTTTTAAAGTCAAAGATGCAAAAACAGTTGTTCAGTTGCTGAGTCATGTCTGACTCTTTGCAACCCCATGGACTGCACCACACCAGGCTTCCCTGACCTTCACTTTCTCCTGGAGTTTGCTCAAACTCATGTCCTTGAGTCAGTGCTTTTATCTAGGTATCTCATCCTCTGCTGCCCCCTTATCCTTTTGCCCTCAATCTTTCCCAGCATCCGGGTCTTTTCCAATGAGTCAGCTCTTCACATCAGGCAGCCAAAGTATTGGAACTTCAGCTTCAGCATCAGTTCTTCCAATGATATTCAGGGTTGATTTCCTTTAGGTTAGACTGGTTTGATTTCCTTGCAGTCCAAGGGACTCTCAAGAGTTTTCTCCAGCACCACAATTTGAAAGCGTCTATTCTTCAGCACTCAGTCTTCTTGGTGGAGTCAATGAAATTTGATGGCTGCCTTAAATTGAATTTTCTGGCCATTTCACGGGGCTTAGTTCTCCCATGAAGAGAAAGTATATGGTTTATGGATTAGATTAGCCATGTCTGTAAGTTCCTCTGACATTTGTACTTAGAAGCAGGTGCTGCGAGAGGCTAGCAGACCAAGGATAAGGTATGGGGAGTAGGCAGGGTGAGTTGCAGACCTACTTAGCCACTTTCTTGCTATTTCCCATCCTAACCCAGCTCCCTTCCATCTGTTATGGCCCTGACCTCTAAGCACAAACGTCACTGTAGCTTTGGCACCAGCAGCCTCCGTGGTTTCGTAACATGGCTCAGGAACTCAGATGAGGGATGGCATAAAACCACAGTGCAAACATGTGCCCAAGGAGGATTCAAGTAGCACAGTACCCAGTTCTTGCTCTGCCATTAGCCCAATGCATCACCTTGAGCAAGTAGCCCCTCTCTCTGCAGGTTAACTAGGTGTACATAACTGAGACTCCTTCTTCATGAACAGTCTCTATTGAATTCTCAACTTCACCTGTTTTCTTAGACTTTGAACTGCTAGAAGCACTAGAGGTTACCCAGAGAGAAAACAAATTTACTGAATGAAGGAAATTCAGTACACACATCTTTCATATCAGAGATTTCATAAGCAATTACTAGAGCATTTCACCCAGTTTCTAACTTAATCTCATGATGTTTGTTGAAGGCTTATTACACGTTAAGCAATTGGGTTAATATTTTGGAACAAGCATTATAAATAATATTAACAATACTCTTATGTATGTTATACCCTTAACTCAGTTCTGGGGAGGTAGGTATTATTATCCCCATTTATACAGAAGAAAACAGACGCTGATGGATTAAGAAAACTGGCCCAAGGCATATAGCAAGTAAACAACAGAGCCAAAAACCCATGGTGGTCTGACTTCAGAACCTTAATGCTTTACTAAGATTTACTGACTCAACTGGAAATTATCATAGGTGGCTTAGAAAGAATGAATAATTACCACATGAACTGATGCAACAAATCTGCTACTGGTCTAAGCAGTGTTTTCTCTTCCCTCACCTGGAAGGCAGGTTTGCTTTCCAACCAAATTGTAACTTCCCCCTAGGTCAGATCAGATCAGTCGCTCACTCGTGTCTGACTCTCTGCGACCCCATGAGTCGCAGCACACCAGGCCTCCCTGTCCATCACCAACTCCCGGGGTTCACTCAGACTCACGTCTATCGAGTCAATGATGCCATCCAGCCATCTCATCCTCTGTCGTCCCCTTCTCCTCCTGCCCCCAATCCCTCCCAGCATCAGAGTCTTTTCCAATGAGTCAACTCTTCCAATGAGGTGGCCAAAGTACTGGAGTTTCAGCTTTAGCATTATTCCTTCCAAAGAAATCCCAGGGCTGATCTCCTTCAGAATGGACTGGTTGGATCTCCTTGCAGTCCAAGGGACTCTCAAGAGTCTTCTCCAACACCACAGTTCAAAAGCATCAATTCTTCGGTGCTCAGCCTTCTTCACAGTCCAACTCTCACATCCATACATGACACAGCAACCCCTAACTCAGCTGTTTACCTGATTCCTGTTACAGCATCTCCGGAGGTTGGATGGACCGCTGACCACCATGCAGGCCTGTTTATCTTAACCCCTTAAGCTAGATTATTTCTCTATATGGAAATTGTCATTTTTACAGAAAGGGAAATGAACCTCCTTTACAACTTTACAATATTGCCCAGAATGTGGATTCCACATTCTACTGAGCTAAAGAAATTTTGCAAGAGTTCTCAGTGATATTTATTTTGTGGTTGTTATTTAAACTGAAGGGCTGCTGAGCCACTTGACCAGACAAAGGGAGATGACAATTTAACTTTCCAGAGGTGCAGGTAGCAGGAACCAGGGAGCTCTTGCTCTGTGGCTGAGGCCTGGACCTCAGAGTGAAAGGAGAGTCTTAAGCCACTTTGTGTGGCTCTGGGGGCCTATTGGTTCCAGCAGAAATCTTGGAAGTCAGTAGAGTACTTTCTGGGGCCGAGTGGCAGGAACAGAAGGAGACAAGTTCAGTTTAGCTTTGTGGGTTCACCAACTGAGGCCCAAAAAGAACATTCTGCTCATACATGTGAGGCAAAGGAAAAGAGTGTAATTGCTGTAAGCCTGGGTTTCCCAGCCACTGTTGTGCACTTTTCCCCGGTATTATAACCCCAGTGCCTAGAGCAGGCGCACAGTTCATGGCCTAAATCTGGCCACAGGCTGCTTTTGTAAACAACGGCTTATTGAAATAAGCCATGCTTATTCACTACATATACTGTCTTCAGCTGCTGCTATACTGCAAAGGCAGAGATGAATCATTGTGACTGACCACATAGCCCATGAAGCCTAGAATATTTACTGTCTGGCCTTTTATAAAAAAATTTTAATATCCCTGATCTAGAATATTACCTCTATCACAACAGATGCTCAACAAATATTTAATGAATGAGTGAAGTATTTTCTCTGTTGGTGCCATAGACCTTAGTTTAGAATATAGAGGTACAGAGGATGTGTGCATGCTTAGTCACTCAGTCGTGTTTGACTCTTTGTGATCATGTGAACCATAGCCCGCCAGGCTCCTCTGCCCATGGGATTTCCCAGGCAAGAATGCTGGAGTCGGTTGCCATTTCCTCCTCCAGGGGATCTTCCCAACCCAGGGATCAAACCTGTGTCTCCTGCATCTCCTGCTCTGCAGGTGGATTATATACCACTGAGCCACTGGGGAAGCCTTGGTATAGAGGACATGGGAATAGAATTCAGAACAGGGCAGATCTGGCTTTGAATCCTGGTTCCACCATCTCCAAGCCATGAGACCTTAGGCATGTTATTTGCCTTCTCTGCATTTCCTATGCCTCATTTGTAAAACAGCAATAATACTAGGCATTTATGATGAAAGAATAAATCACACACTGCATAGAAAGCGCAGAGACTGGCTCACATAGCCACTAAATACGTGCTACCTAGCTGTGAGTAACATCTAGAAGCCTTTGGTGAGAGAGGCTCCACTCTGACCATTTGGACACTGTGAAGAGGGAGTTGGCAGTCAGAAGATTCTTCTACCACTTGTGAGCTCTGCAGGAGGGGAAGGGCAAGTTCAGAGATGATTGTTAACTCAACATTTAAACTGGTAAAAAGCTGCTCATCAGACATGTACATGTGGTGATATTTAAGATGATGTATGAATAGGCAAGATTTAATAGCTATAGACTTTCAGGTGTTCTTCCAATGGTGAAAAATAATGATCCATCCATATTTTCTCACATAGTCCTCTGATGACCAATTGTGAAAAACTTCCTTGAGTCAGGGCCAAGCTACTTGAGGTGATAGGAGCCCATAGGAGCTACCTAGTCAGAGAGGGACTGACCTTGACCCTCTTCACCAGCTGGTGATCGAGTCCCCAAAGAGGGAAGTGTTTTCTCATCTACTGCAGGTATGGCTGCTTTGTGCTGTGGGTGGTATTATTTTTTTCTGGTAGGATCTCTTAATGTGTCCTAGAAGAAGTCTCTAAGCCCTCCAATTCCCCAGGTTAAACCAGAAACAAAATAATCACTGGCAGGTGAAAATCCACACTAGAAAGAGACTGAGTCAGAAACATGTTGTAACTGAGGACTAAAAATACCCATATGGATAGCTTCCCTGATTCTGAGACTTTGTAAATTACTCCACACACCTGGTTGCAACATACCAGTTCATCCATTTTTTTCTTCATTCATGTAGGGAAAAATATGACAATTTCCAGAACTCACTGGAACTATGCTGGCAAGTGCATTTTCATATGTGAGAATGGCAGCTGGAGAGTAACTCCAGCCCTCATTCACATGCATCAAGCTCTGACCCCTAACCCTCAAATCCCAGCTCTCATTAAGAACCACTCATCTCCACCATGTAGAATTCAATTATAGGAACCTCTAGGGTCTGAGAATCTTCAGTTTGTTCTGACAAACAGAGGCTTATTAAAAAGGGAAATGAAGAAATACAATCCAGACTTGCATTTCTTCATGTTTTTATTTTCTTATATTTTAGGATTCAGGATACTATAATCCCCTCTCCTGGGAGTCAATTGTCACCTCTCTACAGAGAGAAACACTGAGAATTTTCTGTCTCTAAGGTTTCCTCCTAGGGCTTCCCCAGTGGCTCAGCAGTAAAGAAACTGCCTGTGATGCCAGAGATGTGGGTTCAATCCCTGGGCTGGGAAGATCCCCTGGAAAAGGGAATGGCCAACTTCTCCAGTATTCTTTTTAAAAATTTTATATTTTATGTTTAATTGAATGATAATTACTTTGCAATATTGTGATGGTTTTTGCCTTACATCGACATGAATAGGCCATAGGTATAGGTATGTTCCCTCCCTCTTGGAGCCCCTCCCACCTCCCGCCCCCTCCAACCTCCCTCTCCACCCCAACCTTCTAGTGGATGAACCACTCCAGTATTCTTGCCAGGAGAACTCCATGGACAGAGGAGCCTAGTGGGCTACAGTCCATAGGGTCACAGAGTCAGACACTACTGAAGCAACTGAACACACACACACACACAAAGTTGTCTTCTGGACCACATCCATTGGACCTTCAACCACAAACATCAGTTATCAGCTGATAACTAGACCACCACCTGCCACCAAGCACATGACCAAACAGCCACAAGTTTTGAGTGTCCCACTGGAAACTCAAACATGTTTCTATATCCTTCCAGAAAGTACAACATATGCCCCAAATGCTCCCATAAACATCCATAGACCAATTTCAAATTATATGAGGAAAAGTCCTTAAAGCTTCAGCAAGCTTGGCGGCTGATGGGAGTGGGAGGAGCTTTGAGGGAGGGAGTCTGGAGTAGTTCCACATTCCACACTCATGCACAAACTCAACATCTTCTTTCTGTGAGTCTTCCATCTTCACGTGAGCCATACTGTCTCCTCTCAAGCAATCAAATGCTGAGATATCTTAGCTCAATAGGACAGTGACCTAGCCCAAACAGGTCACCTGTGTGCATGCATGCATGCTAAGTCACTTCAGTCTTGTTCAACTCTTTGTGACTCCACGGACTGTAGCCTGCCAGGCTCCTCAATGTAGACACGAATACTACAGTGGGTTGCCATGCCCTCCTCCAGGGGATCTACCCAACTCAGGGATCAAAACTGTGTCTCCTGCAACTCCTGCATTGCAGCAGATTCTTTACCACTAACACCACTGGGAGGCCCTAAACAAGTGACTCTAGGCTCCAAATTCCCTGTTAATTGAAAAATAAGCCCTTGTTTCTCTGCAATACAATAAAAATAAAGTACGTGATATTTATCCAAGGTCTGAAAAACAAGAAAGAGGACTAACAAGGACCAAGGAACCCATGGGAACTACCTGGTCACAGAGAGACTGACCTTGGCCTTGTTTACCAGCTGGTGGTTGAGTCTTCAAAGGGGGAAATATTTTCTCATCTACTACAAGTATGGCCCTTCTGTGCTGTGGGTGATATTATTATTTTTTTCTGGTAGGATCTCTTAATATATCCTGGGTGTTCTGGAAGAAGTCTCCAAGTCCTCTGTGTGTGTGTGGGGGGGGGGGAGGAGGGGGTGTGCACGCTGTCATGTCTAACTCTGCGATCCTTTGGATTGTAGCCTGCCACGCTCCCCTGTCTATGGGATTTCCAGGCAAGAATACTGGAGTGGGTTGCCATTTCCTTCTCCAGGGGATCTTCCTGACTCAGGGATTAAATACACATCTCCTGTGTCACCTTAATTCCTTGCCTGTGACTATTCTTGCTCTTAGTTACCAATTGAACTGTCTCAAAATAGACCAGGACAAAGGCATGAGTAGCCTTCAACAAGAAGATGGCTTTTCTTCAGGAAGTAGGAGGCCCGGAAACAAGCCTAGAGGGCTTAGTTGATGATAGTGGATGGGATTGTAGGCTTTAAGAGAGGCTGCCTACATTATTTTGTGCAAAAGCCTCAAGGAATTAGCAGAGCCTTTCTGCAGATAACACCGTGCCTAGGACTTCAGGGCTGGCCTCTTCAGTTCCAGGGCTCAGAGTCCCTCCAGGTGGTGGAGGAATATCCACACTAGTGAATCTGAAGGCTCGCTCTTCTCAGCTGGACCCACCCTGTCACTGCCTCGGTCCAGGCACTGGCCCCATTTTTTGTGGAATAGAGTTCTCGTCTCTACGACAGCCCTGCGATTTTTTGGTGTCCCCCTACCTAAAGCCAAATTATGGGAGATAATTAGTCTCTTAATTAGTACCTCAGTGCCTCCACTGGCACCGAGACTGCACCCTGCTGGTCTTTGCTCTCACGCTCTCATCTGCCCCCGTTGGCTGTGTCCTTTCTGTTCTACGCTCACCTCCAACTCTTCTCCCAGGTCACCTGGCCTCTCTGCTTCCTGTCCTTGGCCATTCTCATCACCTTCAGAAATGCTTCCTCTTCCCTTAGGCTCTCCTGGACAGGTGACAGGAGAGGCTGTGTTTTTCTTGTTCCATTCCAGCTCAACTTTCAAGCCCCACTCCCAAAATATCATCATCTGAGGAAAAATGTCAAACCAATTTAAAAAAAGACAGTTGGTAGAGTGGGGAAGGCAATCACAAAATTGCTAAGAAGAGCCAGAGGGGACATCTCTCCACCTTCCTGTCCCACCCAAGCAAGGCTACAGGGGGACTGGGCTGAGAATTTGGTAAACTTTGGGAGGGTGGGAAACGGATGTTGAAGTATCTGTAATACCCCTAGCTTGAAGTCTACATGTTTATATTCACATACGTTTATTCACCTGGAAAGTGAGAGGTCATCATGAAATGCAGGCTTTCTTTTTGCCTGACTCCTGATCCACTAAACCCTAGCCTTCTACCCTCCTATTTTCTTATTTCTTTCTCTCTACTGTTCACTCATACAACTTTGTTTTTTATTATGCAAATAAACCACCAAAATACTTTCTAGAACAAGACAGGTCTTAATCACATTGACTCACTCTCTTTAGTAATACGCTCCCATCCCTGCAAATAAACACAAGAGTCCCCCTCAAACAACTAAGAACACATACAAAAAAGCATCTGGTAGACATACAGAAATAAACATGAAAGGAGGTGCCTGTCCACTAATAGCCTGAAGTATTCATTTAGGGGCACCCAAAGATTAGCAGGTTGACATGCACAGGTCCATTCAGAGCACTGGGTGAGAGGGTGACTGAGAGCGGAGGTGAGGTCTCAGCAGGAAAGAGGTGGAGAGGGATCCAGTGGGTGTGAGAAATACTCACAGTCAGCCAAGAGACCCAGGGGTGTGCTCCTTGATTGATATTATTATGGTGGTTTTGAGGTGATCTGCGGCTTTCCCGATGGTAAAGAATCCACCTTCAGTGAAGGAGACCTGAGTTCAATCCCTGAGTAGGGAAGATCCCCTGGAGAAGGAAATGGCTACCCACTCCAATATTCTTCCCTGGAGAATCCCACGGACAGAGAAGCCTGGCAGGCTACAGTCAATGGGGTCACAAAGAGCTGGACACGACAAAGCGACTAACACTCCCTCCCCGAGGTGTCTGTACAGAGTAGTTTGTCTGTCTTAGGCTGTAAACCTCCAGAGAACAGGACTGGCTCCCCATCTAGTACTGGCTATGCTCCATCAGGCACCAAGCGGTCATAGCTGATAATGGTGAGGGTGGGCAACTCTGTGTCATGGGTTTGTTGACCGACTAAATGACCTAACTCCCAGACCCAAGTGTCTGTAAATGCCTGGTGAATTGAAGAATACTGTAAAATTCACTTCCTCCAGGCTTTACTGAAGCAGGAGCTCCTCACCTGGTTGAAATGGTTTTGGTGTCATCCTCCTGAAAGGCAGATGTGCTTACAGAGCTGCCAGCAGCCTCTTCAGCCTTAGAATTGCTGTGATGAGAGTCCCGGAACTTGAAGGTGCCTTGAGACGACACTGTGTTTTCATTGATTATTTCTGCGTCAGTCTCCCTCAAGAGCAGAAAGGGCTTGAACATTATTCAGTTTTGCATTTCCAGAACTTAGAGCCATGCTAGAACAGTATGGATGCCCCACAAGCATTGATTTGAGGGAATAAGTGAGCTTGAGCCTAGATTGGAGTTCAATCCAGAACCAACACACACCCCCCCCCCCCCCCCACCGCAACCCTCTTAGGAGCATCTCAGACAGGTACCAAGGCTCTCATTAAGCAAAAATGCAGAAATTTCTACCCCTGGCTCCTGCAAGCATTTGTGTTTGTAAACTCTACAGTAAATACTATTGTAATTCCAATTTGGTGAGTGGTAAACTGAGCGCCAAAGAATTGATGCTTTTGAACTGTGATGTTGGAGAAGACTCTTGAGAGTCCCTTGGAGTGCAAGGAGATCCAACCAGTCCATTCTGAAGGAGATCAGCCCTGGGATTTCTTTGGAAGGAATGATGCTAAAGCTGAAACTCCAGTACTTTGGCCACCTCATGCGAAGAGTTGACTCATTGGAAAAGACTCTGATGCTGGGAGGGATTGGGGGCAGGAGGAGAAGGGGACAACAGCAGATGAGATGGCTGGATGGCATCACTGACTCGATGGACGTGAGTCTCAGTGAACTCCGGGAGTTGGTGATGGACAGGGAGGCCTGGCGTGCTGCGATTCATGGGGTCGCAAAGAGTCGGACACGACTAAGGGACTGATCTGATCTGATCTGATCTGAAACTGAGACCCAGAAATGCTGCAAACATTATTTGGGTCACATTGCTAGCAAGAGATAGTAGCATCAACACTGGTCTTCCAGACCCCGAAGAACTTTGTTCTTAGAAAGTGTTAGTCACTTAGTCGTGTCTGACTCTTTGTGACCCCACAGACTGTAGCCCACCAGGCTCCTGCTCTCCAGGCAAGAATACTGGAGAGGCTTCCCATACCCTTCTCCAGGGGATCTTCCCAACCCAGGGATCAAACTCAGGTCTCCTACATTGCAGGCAGATTTTTTTTACCATCTGAGCCTTCAGGGAAGTAACCACTGAGTTAATCCTTCCGCTGTGATTGTCTGCATGTCTATTGCTTAATCACTTGAGTGCTCAGGTGGGAGTTTCCTGGTCTGTAAAATGAAAACAATGAAACCTACTTAAAATAATGGTGAGATCTAGATGATGCATATATAAACAATAAGCAGAAAAATGGTAAAGATGCTTTCTAAAGAATTTACCCTTAAAAATTGAACCTAAGAGGCACATGAAGAATTTTCTAATCTACATCAACTTAGGTAAGAAGTTATACAGAATCTCTTCTTTGAATTAATTAAAATAGTGATCAAGTCACCCATTTACCCTTCACTCATTCAGCAAATGCATCTCAAGGGTCCTCCCGTACTTGTTTGTACCAAACGACAGGGAAACCTCGTAGTGAAATGGACTTTGAGACGAAGGCTTAGACTGACAGCCTCACTCTTCTCTCTGCTAACTGAGTGAATGTGGACAAGTCATTTAATTGCTTGGCCTTCCAGTCCCATGGACAGAGAAGCCTGGAGGGCTGCAGTCCATGGGATCACAAAGGAGTTGGACATGATTCAGAGAAGAAACAACAACAGTGTTGCTATCTGTAAAACAGGAACGATAACATCTAACCCACTCAGTTGGGACATTTAAATAAGATTCATATACAAAAAAGAACTAGGTCCAGTCTGATACAGTGTACACACCTACAAAATCATAGCTACCATTTCTATCATTGGCTTACAGTGTAAGGGCAGGGCAGTGGGAAAGGTGGAGCCCAGCTCAGCAGTAGCCACAGCAATTGTTTCAAACCTAGATTAGGATATCATTTACTAGGGGAGGGAAGAGATATTTCATCACTGGTATTGTTTAGAATTGCTGGTGCATGGTAATAATGAAAAAGCAAGCTGACTCTTAGTTCATTTTATTACTGTTTTAAATTCCCTACAATAATGCCTTCTTTACTGCCTATATACACTCTTACCACCAGTCTTTGGGAAGCAAATGAATTGTACAATTGTGTCAAAGTATTCAAGTGGTGGTCAGAATTAATTTTCTTGGTTATAAACCACATTTATAGTAACCCCTTTTAGAGTCTGTGCAGGAAGTCAACAGGCTTTGTTAGCAGAAAACATCTTAGTCCAATTTGAAAAATCTGTGTTTTTTTCGTATTAATAAAATTTTTTGTGGTAGTATAATATACATAAAAAGCACATATGTAGCTTGCTGAATTTTCACAAGCAGAGCACACTCATGGAATGGATGTCTCTGGTTAAATGAATCATGGGGTAGAAAACCTTCCAGCATTTAGTCACTTGAGTTTAGCATTTCAGGATCCTGCCTAGACGAACACAGGGCTTGATCTCCCAGACACTCTGCTTCAGATTAAATTCTCAGTCTTTCCCCAACAAGAGGTTCTAAACCATCCTCACCTCTTTCTCCTGAGCTCCAGATCTGTGTGGACCACAGAGGCAGATGGGTCTAGGCACATTAGCTTACCTAGACTGCACCTGAAACCGAATGCTTTTTTCTGCTCCTAGGCTGGAGTCCATGGAGTAGTGAAGAGTCAGACACGACCGAGCGACTTCACTTTCACTTTTCACTTTCATGCATTGGAGAAGGAAATGGCAACCCACTCCAGTGTTCTTGCCTGGAGAATCCCAGGGACTCCAGAGCCTGGTGGGCTGCCTTCTATGGGGTTGCACAGAGTCGGACACAACTGAAGCGACTTAGCAGCAGCAGCAGCAGCAGCAAAATACGGGCTTCCCAGGTGGCGCAGTGGTAAAAATTGCCTGCCAACGTGAGAGAAGTGAGAGATGCAGGCTTGATCCCTGGGTTGGGAAGATCCTCTGGATTAGGAAATGGCAACCCACTCCAGTATTCTTGCCTGGAAAATTCCATGGACAGAGGCACCTAGAGGGCTGCAGTCCACGGGGTCACACACAGTCAAACATGACTGAGCTGCTGAGCACACACACACACACACACAGGGAAAACTCAGCCTTTGCTCCCCCAACTCCCCTTATCCCCTTCAGTCAAACTCAAGTCTGGTCAGTTCTCCTTCCCCTCTCCTCTGATCCCTCTGTTCTCCCCTGATCCTTTCCACTATCACCTCTCACCTGGATGCCCACAACCCCCAACATGTCTCCTTGCCTCCAAGCATTTCCCAAACCTGTCTTCACTTAGGCATCTTTCTCAACTGTGAATCTGATTATTTCACCCTTCTAATTAAAAAAAAAAAAATGTATTTACTTGGCTTCCTTGGGTCTCAGCTGCAGTACAAGGGATCTTCTGTCTTCATTGTGGTGTGTGAGATCTAGTTCCCTGACCTGGGATCAAACCTGGGTCCCCTGTATCGGGAGCATGGAGTATTAACCCTTGGAACCACCAGGGATGCTCCTCATCTGTCTATTGAAACCCTGTGCAAACCTTTGCAATACCTGCAGATTCAAATCTATCAAAACTCTTGAACATGTTCAGGAAGGTCATTTGAGACCTGGCTCCTGCTTAACTCTCCAGCTTCAAATGTCTCTCCCATGCCAGAGGCAAGGAGAGCCAGAAATCCAGTCTTGCCAAACATCTTTCTATTTGTGGAATAAATTATGCTCTTTCTCCCTTTATTTGGTTTTTTAAAAGTATATGTAACAGTACGATTGGGAAATAACTCATATACAATGCAACTCACACGTTTAAATTATATAATTCAGTGATCTGTAGTATCCTCATAGAATTCTGCAGTCATCACCACAGTCAATTCTAGAAAGTTCTCATCACTCCAGGAAGAAATCCAGTATCCATTAGCAGTCACTGCCCATTTCTTTTCAACCCTCTTGGCCTTAGACAGCCAGTGATCTACTTTCTGCCTCTATAGATTTGCCTGTTCTGGATGTTTTATACAAATGGGGCCATCCAATTTATGGCCTTTTTTGACCTCCTTTTTTCACTTAGCTTAGTATTTTCAAGATTTATCCATGTTGTACCATCTATCAGTACTTCATTCCTTTATATTACTGAATAGTATACCATTGTATTAGTAGGCCATATTTTATTTATCCATTTATCAGTTGGTTGACACTTGAATTGTTTCCACTTTTTGACTGTTATGAATTAAGCTGCTGTGAACATTCATGTACAGATTTTTGTGTGGATACACATTTCCATTTCTCTTGGGTGAATTGCAAGATCTTACAGTAATTATGTTTAAATTTCTGAAGAACTACCAGACTGTTTTCCAAAGCTAGGGTACCATTTTGCATTCCCCTCAGCAGTATGAGTTTCAATTTCTCCATATCATCTACAACACTTATTATCTCTCTTTTTCATTATAGCCTGTGTATGTTCAGTCGCTCAGTTGTGTCCTATTCTTTGTGACCCCGTGGACTGTAGCCCACCAGGCTCTGCTGTCCATGAAATTCTCCAGGCAAGAATACTGGAGTCAGTAGACATTCCCTTCTCCAGAGGATCTTCCCAGTCCAGGAATGGAACCCAGGTCTCCTGCATTGCAGGCAGATTCTTTACTGTCTGAGCCACCAGAGACCAATCTAGTGAGTGTAAAGCAATATATCATTGTGATTTTGCATTTCATTTCCCTGATGGCTAATGATACTAAGGATCTTTTCATGTGCTTTGTTGACCATTTATGTTTCTTCTTCAGTGAAGAAGACAGAGGAGAAGATAGAATAGAAGATATAATATGTTTATATTCAGATGGTTTGGCCATTTTTAAATGAGTTATTTGTCTTTTATTTATTGGCTTGTAAATTTTTTAATGTATTCTGGATACAAGCCCCTTATCAGGTACATGATTAGCAAATATTTATATAAACATAGAAGACTTGGGTGAACAAATACACTGGCTCTTAATTCAGTGCCTAGGTGAGTCCCAACATAGCAGGCACACTTAGAAAAGAGAACAGTGAGGGCAGGAGTAGTCAGGAGCATCTTAAAGGAAAGATTCACCTTGAAGAATGGGTAGGCTGTAGGTGGGCAAAGAAAAACTGTTGCAGTGCTGAACATTTTACCATTGAATAATAAGAAAATCTTACAACTCATTCTCCACTATTTATTGAGGACCTACCTTATGCCAAGCACTCTTCTAGGAAATAAAGGTAAATAATATAATTCTTCTCCCTCAAGGTGTTTACAGTCCAATGGGCAAGAAAGACACATAAACAAATATCAATATTTGCAATTCAAAGTACTAAGTATAATCATAAGTATCACAGAAGTACAGGAAAGGGAAGTTAGTCCTTTTCTATAAAAAAAGTGAAGTATGATTGATTTACAATATTATGTTAGTTTCAGGTATAAACATATTGTTTCAATATTTTTATAGATTTGTTGTTGTTCAGTCACTCGGTCATGTCTGACTCTTTGTGACCCCATGGACTGTAGCACACCAGGCTTCCCTGTCCTTCACCATTTTCTGGAGCTTGTTCAAACTCATATCCATTGAGTCAGTGATGCCATCCAACTGTCTCATCCTCTGTCACCCACTTCTCCTCCTGTCTTCCATCTTTCCCAGCATCTGGGTCTTTTCTAATGAGTTAGCTCTTCACATCAGATGGCCACAGTATTGGAGCTCAGCTTCAGCATCAGTCCTTCCAATGAATATTTAGGACTGAATTCCTTTAGGATTGACTGGTTGCAGTCCAAGGGACTCTCAAGAGTTTTCTCCAACACCACAGTTTGAAAGCATTAATTCTTCAGTGCTCAGCCTTCTTTATGCTCCAACTCTCACATCCACACATGACTACTGGAAAAACCATAGCTTTGACTAGACAGACCTTTGTTGGCAAAGTAATGTCTCTGCTTTTTAATATGCTGTCTAGGTTTAACATAGCCTTTCTTCCAAGGAGCAAGAGTCATCTAATTTCATGGCTGCAGTCAACATCTGCAGTGATTTTGGAGCCCAAGAAAAGAAAGTCTCATTGTTTTCATTCTTTCCCTATCTATTTGCCATGATGTGATGGGACCAGATGCCATGATCTTAGTTTTTTGAATGTTGAGTTTTAAGTCAGGTTTTTCCTCTCCTCTTTCACCTTTCTCTAGAGGCTCTTTAGTTCCTCTTCACTTTCTGCCTTAAGGGTGATGTTATATGCATATCTGAGGTTATTGATATTTCTCCTGACAATCTTGATTCCAACTTGGGCCTCATCCAGCCCAGCATTTTGCATGATATACTCTACTGCTGCTGCTGCTGCTAAGTTGCTTCAGTTGTGTCCGACTCTGTGCAACCCCATAGAAGGCAGCCCACCAGGCTCTGGAGTCCCTGGGATTCTCCAGGCAAGAACACTGGAGTGGGTTGCCATTTCCTTCTCCAATGCATGAAAGTGAAAAGTGAAAGTGAAGTTGCTCAGTCGTGTCCGACTCATGGACTGCAGCCCACCAGGCTCCTCCATCCATGGGATTTTCCAGGCAAAAGTATAAGCAGGGTGACAATAAACAGCCTTGTCATACACCTTTCCCAGTTTTGAACCAGTCTGTTGTTCTATATCCTGTTCTAACTGTTGCTTCTTGGCCTGCATACAGGTTTCTCAGGAGGCAGGTAAGGTGGTCTGGTATTCCCGTCTCTTGAAGAGTTTTCCAGTTTGTTCTGATCCCCACAGTCAAAGGCTTTAGCATAGTCAATGAAGCATGACTAGATGTTTTTCTGGAATTCTCTTGCTTTTTTTTATGAGCCAATAGATGTTAGCAATTTGATCTCTGGTTCCTCTGCCTTTTCTAAATCCAGCTTATAGGTTACATTCCATATAAAATTATTATAAAATATTGCCTATATTTCTTGTGTTGTATGATATATCCTTATACCTTATGTATTTTATACACAGCAGTCATAATCACCTTAGATTTTCAGATGATTTGTTAAATCAGGGAGTCAATCTGGAATCTTTGGATAGAATTCAAGGATTATTCATTTGGATGATTTTTTTAAAATACATCTTTATTTTTAATACATGAAATTAAAATTTAACATTATCTTTATTTATGAATGTAAGAAACAAACTGGGCTTCCCAGGTGTCTCCAAGGTAAAGAATCTGCCTACCAAAGGAGACACGGTTTCGACCCCTGGGTCGAGAAGATCCCTGGAGGAAGAAAGGGAAACCCACTCCAGTATTCTTGCCTGGAAAATCCCACGGACAGAGGAGCCTGGTGACCTACAGTCCACGGGGTTGCAAAAGAGTCAAACATGAGTTGGTGACTAAACAACAACAAGGGACAAACATACTAGTATTTGCCACAGCAGAGGAATGAAGAGGAGAGAAATAGGACAGATGGAGCCACTAGGCAAAGGGCAAGCATGTATTTATGAAGTCAAAGGAAGACAGTATGGAAGGGAAGGAGAAGTAAGACCCCAAGGCGTGTGGGTTGGGGGTCACACAGAGGGAAAGAAAGACCCTAGACTTGGGAATCAGTCAAATCTGGATTCCCCACTCTGTATTACTTTAGAGTACTATTTAATCTCTTTGAGCCTCTGTTTTTTCACATGTAAATATGAATTAATACCTGTATTTCAGGGTCATGGGGATCAAGTGATGGAGCATATGGAAAACTACCCAGCACAGAGTAGGCAGCTGATAACGATCAGAGCCTCTTCCTTTCAGTTCACCCAAAGCCAGGCTCTTCCTTTCAGTTCGCCCAAAGCCAGCCTTCCTAACCTCTTCCCTTGGGTGAGGAGTTGACCTTGATTACTCATTGTCTGGACCCAGTAATAATGACTAGATTTTTTAACTTCCTACTGTGTGCTTGACCTTGTGCTAGCATTGTCTCTTTTGCTCCTTACAATAACCTATGAAGTTGGAAATCTCTATTTTACAGATGAAGAGACCAAAGCTTAGAGACACTGAGCAATGTCATTTGCCCAAGGTCTCACAGCAAGAAGTGGTAAAACTGGAATTTAAACCCAGATCAGGCAGATACTAAAGTCTCTGCTGTATGCTATGCTGCTTCTAGGAAGACAGCTGGACATCACTTTGTTAGGTAAACCTTTAATTCATGCCTATCAACATTTGACCAAAGCTCAAGAATGCTGTACTTTAATAAATGATGCCTATAAACACCAAAATAAACAAAAGCAAAAGAGCAAACCAGTAGATTGGACAAGTGAAAATCCTTAAAAAGAAGGTCATCTAAATAAACACTTGTGATAATAACCATAATCTCTTGGGCACTGGAGAATATCATCATTGTTCCCAGACAGCCAAAGGCAACAATTATAATAAGACTTTAGATCCTACAGTTCTTCCTTAGGGCTGTGATTAAAGTTGCCTGGATCTCCCCTCACAACGTCCATACTGACATTAAGCATGGAGATCCCAATCGCAGAAACTAATATTTGTATGGTGCTTACAGTTTAGTAAACATTCTTATTTACAGGATATCTGCTGACACTTATAACCCTGGGAGATGTATGGGGTCAGGGTCATTTGTATTCTCAGAATAGGAGAGAGGCTCAGAGAAGCAAGGTAACTTGCCCCAGGTCAATGAGCAAGTAAAAGACAGAAGCATGATTTAAATTCCATCTTCTGACCCCTTTCCTAGATCTTTTTCCACCTCCACTACTGTTTCCACCCACAGTCCAAATTAGAGAGAAGACTGAGGCTCTTTGGAAGCAAACTTCTAGACTCCTGGGGGCTGTGTAAATTTTGGCATTAAGACTGGTCAATAGCTTGGCAGGAAATAGAAGATAATATTAATGATAAAAGCAAAAATCTAGCATATCTTGAAATAACTGCTTAATTGAGATATGTCATATACCATAAAATTCACCCTTTGGAAATGTACAATTCATTGGTTTGTAGCATATTCACAAAGTTTTCAACCATCACCACTATCCAGAAGATTTGTGCTAATTCTTCTTTAAAGATTTGTTAGAATTCACCAATGAAGTCATCTAGACCTCAGCTTTTGTTTGTGTGGGAAATTTTTTTAAATTAATTATTTAATATCTATTAAGATCATTTCTTTATTCTTGAGTTTAAATAATTTGTAACTTTCTAGCAAGTTGTTAATTTTGTCTGTGTTATCTAATTTGTTGGCATACAATTGTTTATAGTATTTCCTTTTCATCCTTTGTATTCTGTAAGATTGGTAGTGATGCCTTTTTATTCATGATTTTAGTAATTTGAGTATTTTTTTCTTGGTCAGTCTAGCTAAAGTTTAGTCAGTTTTGTTGGTCTTCAAAGAACCAAACTTTTCATTTCATTGGGTTTTTTTCTAAATCTTCTTAAATTCTATTTTTCATTAATTTCCACTGTAGTTTACATTATTATAAAATGTACTTGTTTGTCTCTAGTAACACTTTTTGTCTTAAAGTCTATTTGCCTGATATTAGTATAACTTTTCCAACTCTTTTTAGGTACTGTTGGTGTGTTATATCTTTTTCCATCCTTTCACTTTCAACCTATTTGTGTCTTTGAATGTAATGTCTTTTGTTGATAGCATATAGTTGGATTGAGGTTTTCTATCCATTTTTCCAACCTCTGCTCTTTTATTGGAGTTTTAGTCTGTTCACATTCAAGTAATTACTGATAAGCTAGAGTTTCATATGTCACTTTGTTATTTTTTTCAGTATGCCTTGTGGATTTTTTGCTCCCCTGTGTCTTCATTAATGCCTTCTTTTGTGTTAAATAGATATTTTCTAGCATAAAACATTTCCTTGCCTGCGCGCTCTCTCTCTCTCTCTCCGAAAGAAGACAGAGAGACAGGGGAGAGGGACATGGGTTGAGAAAGAGAAGAAGAGAGAGAAAGACAGAAATACATGGACATAAACACATTTACATTCATATATGTATGTGTGTTTTTTATTTATTTTTTCTTCATGACTGGCCTGAGGATACCAAGATCTTAACTTAAAACAACCTAGTTTAAATTAACACCCTTCATTTTTATAGCACATTCTCATTTACATTTTTTCATTTTATTGTCAGGAAGGAGAAAGTGAAAATCTGGGCTGGAAACTCTTTCTCTAACATGGCCCAAGTACCTTCTGGGAGCAACATTACTCACACAAAATGGTTCTCTGCAGACAAATTATAGCCCAGTGAAAGAGCTCCCTTTCTTTTTTATGTATGTATGCATGTATTTCAGAGAAGGCAATGGCACCCCACTCCAGTACTCTTGCCTGGAAAATCCCATGGCAGAGGAGCCTGGTGGGCTGCAGTCCATGGGGTTGCTAAGAGTTGGACATGACTGAGCGACTTCACTTTCACTTTTCACTTTCATGAATTGGAGAAGGAAATGGCAACCCACTCCAGTGTCCTTGCCTGGAGAATCCCAGGGACGGGGGGACCTGGTGGGCTGCCGTCTCTGGGGTCGCACAAAGTCGGACACGACTGAAGCGACTTAGCAGCAGCATGCATGTATTTATGGCGGTGGCAAGTCTTAGTTTCAGCCTGTGGGATCCTCATTGGTGCACGCAGGCTCTCTAGGTGAGGTGAGCACGCTCAGTGGTTGTGGTGAGTGGGTTTAGTTGCCCTATGGCACATGGGGTCATAGTTCCTGACCAGGGATCAAACCCACATCCCTTGCTTTGGAAGGTGGATTCTTAACCACCAGACCCTCAGGAAAGTCCCAAGCAATCCCTTTCTGATTTCCAGAGTATAGATTTTCAGGGTGATCAGAACACCTTTATATGGAGTTTCTAATTTCCACAGTGCATTCACACACATCAGTGATTCTCAAAATATGGTCTGAGGACCCCTGGGTTTTCCTGAAATGCTTTCAGGGATTCTCAAAGACAAAATTAGTTTCATAATAATACCAAGATGTTATTTGCCTTTCTTAGCTTTTATCCTTTCACGTGAGTGCAGTAGAAATTTATGGAGGTTACATGGCATGTAATATCATACCAGATTGAATGGAGAAGCAGGTACAAGAATTTACCATATCTATTAAGTCGGGCATTAAAGAGATTTACAAAACTGCAAATCCATGCTATCCTTCTCTCTAAGTTGCTTTTGATAATATAGTGATATCTCATAAACTATGTCCTTTATTTTGTCGTATAATCGTTTATTATTAGTAAGTTTAAATGAGTTTTTTAATTTCCCAGTATTAATTTATAATATGATAAATATTGATAGATATAATACATTTAAACAAAGACTTCTTTGGGTTCTTGATAAATATTAAGAGTATAAAGGGGCCTGAAACCAAAAGTTTTCAAGAGTTGCTAACGCAACTCACTTACCATCGCAACATGTGACAAATGAGACAGATTCAGTTTCTTACCACTATGGCTTTTTGGATGAGAAAACAGAGGCTATATACCTGGGAGTGTACCTGGAAGGACCTGCTTTGATGGGAAAGCAGTTGATGATTCTAAGGCCAGAACCAAAACAGTTAACTGAAATGACTGAATTGGCACAAGACGGGAGATTTAAGCTCTTGATGGGCATTTTATGCAGTTGACTTCTCCCAGGCTTTGTATATCCTCTTTTCACCTTGGCGTCCGTGATTCCATGTTCCTGGTTTTGCTAATGGTTCCCTTTCTTCAACCTGCCCCTCAACTATTGCTATGACCCAACATTCTGTCTCAGTCTCCTTTCCACCTCCCTTTCTCATCTCCCTGGATAAGCCCACCCATCACTACATAAGATGAGTCTCAAATGTGTCTTCTCTAACTTAGATCTATCTCTTGAATTTCAAAGCTAAGTACTGAATGTGTCTACCTGGATACCCTTAGATGTTCCAAACTCATCTACTCAATGTTCTCTAATCAGCAGAAATTCAATGTATTGTACAGGTAATGTGACAGTGAACAAGACATAGTTCCTGTTCTGAAGGAAACAGCAGTCTAATAGAGATGATTAGTGTGTCCAAAACCAACTTCTGTATTTTTAGGCCTTGTTATTACCATAACACTGGCCCAGTTACCCAAGACTCCTCCTTCTTCCCCATCCCCTCCATCCAGTAGGTCACCAGGTTTTATGCATTCTATTTCTGTAATGTCTTTCCAGTCTTCACTTCTCTCCATCTCTACTGCAACTCCCTAAGTTGAAGCATTCCTGGTCTCTCTTATGCAGTGGCAGTAATCTCATAGCCACCCTCTTGGCCCCCTGTCTCATCGCCATAAAATTTACACTGTACATTACTGCCTGAGTGATCTTTTCATAACCTCAAATCTGCTCTCCTTCCTACCATGCTAAACCTCTTCAATGACTTCTCTTCCCTGTACAATAAAATCTGAACTCATTAGCCTTGTAAGTTTCTCCAGGAACTGACTTTTGCTTCATTTCCTATCACTCCTCTGAACATATCCATGACATTTCAAATGATGTTTCTGATAGCAAGAATGTCCTCCCTAATCATCTTGTCATCCTTTGTGACCCTTCTCAAGTATCTTCCGTGTTAAAATTTTTTATGACCTTCCAAGAAGTCTTAGTCTGCCACTATATCTTGCATAGGTCTCTTTTCATTACAGTATTTACCACGCTGTATTATAACTTTTATTTCCACAGTTATCTCCTTCTCTGGACAGAACACTCTGATGGCCAGAACTATGTCTTGTTCACCTTGGTATCACCCGTCCTCGCCCAGTGCCTGGCAGAGTTGTTGTTGTTCAGTCACTCAGTCAAGTCCAACTCTTTTCAAACCCACGGACTACAGCATGCCAGGCTTCCCTATCCTTCACTATCTCCTGGAGTTTGCTCAAACTCATGTCCATTGAATTGGTGATGCCATCCAACCATCTCATCCTCCGTCATCCCCTTCTCCTCCTGCCCTCCATCTTTCCCAGCATCAGGATCTTTTCCAAAGGGTTGGCTCTTCACATTAGGTGGCCAAAGTATTGGAGCTTCAGCTTCAGCATCAGTCCTTCCAATGAATATTCAGGACTGATTTCCTTTAGGATTGACTGGTTGGATCTCCTTGCAGTCCAAGGGACTCTCAAGAGTCTTATCCAGCACCACAGTTTAAAAGCATCAATTCTTCACTGCTCAGACTTCTTTATGGTCCAACTCTCACATTCATACATGCTACTGGAAAAACCATATCCTGGCAGAGAATGGGTATTAAATAAATATTTACTGATTTAATGTTAATGATATATAAAATATGGATCACGTCCAAACTTTTTCCCATTTTGCATCCAATCACCCAATCCCAAAACATGGAGGTCTCTATTAATAGAAACCACTCTTCCTTTTACCCTTTGTCAAGGTCATCAAGTCCAACTTATTTTCTTTCTGTAATCTCTCTCCAATATGCCAGTTGCCTTCTGTTACCATCTTTAGAGAAGTCCTCTATCCCTTATGAACACTGTACCCATATTTTCAACTTCAAAAATCGGGACATGGAATTTTCATGACCCCTCTAGATATGAGGTATTTTGAGAAACAGATGTAAATTATAAATATTTGAAATTCTTTAAATGTTTCAGTGATTTCCAGGGATAGCAATAGAGAATATTTGAAATCATAATGCTATGAAGAATTCAGGTTGGATGGTCATTTAGCCTTGATTGTGAGGTTCTTAGGTGTCTGTTTTAAGAGTCTCCAACCTTAAGCTATTTATCATCTGAGTGACAAAGGACAAATACAGAGTCAGGAATAACTAAAAATACAATATTGTAAGTACCAAATAAGTGAGGAAGTTCTTGGGAAGAGAAATACAGAGGGGATGTGACCTGAGCTGAGCTTTAAGATCATTGTAATAGAGGCGAACCAGCTCACATCTAAAACTGCACATGTGGAAACACCCCAACTCCAATTCCCACTGATGGAGCTGAACTTGTCTAGCAGCTGAGGTTGACTGACTGACTGGAGAAAGCTAATGCATGGATAGTTCTTCCTTGAGCAATCTGAGATCTATAGCTCGGTCTAGTATAGAAAGATAAGCTATGTCAGTTAGATTCCCTTCTGGAATCTGAAATTAGTAAATCCAAATGGGAGATATGACAACACAGGCAATTGTCTTAGGTGCTGCTGCTGCTAAGTCACTTCAGTCGTGTCCAACTCTGTGCGACCCCATAGATGGCAGCCCACCAGGCTCCCCCGTCCCTGGGATTCTCCAGGCAAGAACACTGGAGTAGGTTGCCATTTCCTTCTCCAATGCATGAAAGTGAAAAGTGAAAGTGAAGTCGCTCAGTCGTGTCCGACTCTTCGTGATCCCAGGGGCTGCAGCCCACCAGGCTACTCCATCCATGCGATTTTCCAGGCAAGAGTACTGGAGTGGGGTGCCATTGCCTTCTCCGGCCTTAGGTACTAGCTTCAGGTAAAGGTGGGGCTGGAGAGTTCAGAGCTAGTCAGAGCCATGTGTAAGCCAAAATTATGAGGAAATACAAAACAGGAGCAGACAGAACCAGCTGTCAATAAAGGAGCCAGCTCTCAAGGTAAGTGGCAATGGCAAAGGAAAATAAAGACCTTGCCACTGAGACAAGAGAGGTGGATAGGCTGAAACCACCTTGGAACTTAAAGCCTTGTCGCCTGCAGTCCAAAGCTTTGTGTAGCCTTAGTCATTCCTTAACCTTTTTTCCCTGGTGATTTTTTGGAACGCTGTTCTTTGCAACCTGAGCGCTAAACTGAAATAGATTAAATCAAGCAAAGTGGAGGAGAAGAGAATTCCAGGAGCCCAGCTCAGTATGGATGGCACACAAAGACTGAATTTCTCATGGACTTCTCAGGGAAGCCTGGAAAGGGATTTATTTATTTATTTTAGGTGGGAGATAAGTGACTAGAATGCCTTCAGTTTTAAATAAGTGAAACTGATATTTGCCAAATGAATGAATGCATGATTGTGGGTTAGGGCAGAAAGTACACAATTTGAAATAACAGGGACCAGGACTCTACACTGGATACCATAGGCATTAGGAAACCTCAAAAGTTGGGAACAGGAAAAAGATACCATTGGTACGGTGTTTTAAAAATCTCGAAGGTCTTCAAAGACATTCCATTTGCCAACATTGCAGCATGCATGTCCCAGTCCTACCATGATGTATTGAGCATGTATGGGCAACATGTGCCTGAGAGCAGAACAGAAAAGCAATCAGTGGCAAGGAAGCAGCCACTACCCATTAGGATGGCCTGAGGGAGGCATCCACTCAGACAGCCTAGAAGCTAAGAAAAAGAGTCAGAGACCTTGGGCCTGGCCCAAGCTGTGAAAAATGCTGCATCTCTTCCTAACGAACTGGCAATAGCCATAAGATCAGGGAATGTGACCTCCGTGTGCAAACCCACGCATGCACAGCTCTAAATGGGCCCATTATGGCAAGGACTGCTGGGCTTCCATGGACTTCCATGTAGAACCCAGATGTTAGCTGTCGTCTCATCCTCTCAACCAGGCTTTTGCAGCAGCTGTCTGTTTCACACCACATCAACATGAACTCAGATCTCAGCTGCTCTTTAAATGCACCCCTCTACCCCAAATCCGTTCACATCCCATTAATGAACAGCAGAAAATCTCCTGACACTTTTCCTGAGGAAATATACACTGCACACCCCACAGTGAACAATTAAAAAGAAGACACAATCAGACATGATGCTCTGAAAAGCCATCCTTTGCTGAACAACCACCAGGGATCTCTTTTTCAGCCCATCCCTCGGTCTAACCTCCAGGATCCTCTTTATCGTTCAGATTCCTCCTGCTCTATTATACAAGGTCATTCTGCTCACTCTAGCTCTATTCCCAAATTTGCATAGCACATAAAACAAATTTGCACAACGAAGCCTAAAACACAGCTTCGATAAATAAACTGTGGCCCATTACAGTTCACAGGACCCACCTTCCTCAAAATGACAACTGAGGTTATAAACAAAGCAATTGCTATTACACACACACGCACAGCAATAAGCATATGGATTAGTAGTTTCCAAAATGACACCAGCTGTCTTTCCTCAGCCCCATCACTCTGCTCCCTGGGCTTGTTTCTTATTTAATCTAAAGGACAGTCTGGGTGCATTCCATCTGCAGCCCAGCTCTCGGTTTGGACTCAGTGTGAGAGTAAAGTGAAAAGACAGTGGAGGGTGAAGAAGCCAGCTACAGATACTATCTGTGTGTATGTGTTGGGGGTGGGGGGAGAGATGGTAGGAGGGAGGAGAAAGGATAGGAAAATGGGGGCAGGCAGGGTCGCAGTGGCAGGGAGAGTGAGGTGCAGGGCTGTCTCCCCCTCCAGCAGGCACGACAGAGTCCAAATGCAGAGCACGGAGGAGAAATGGCTTTGTCTCGGCAGCCGCCCACGCCCTGACTGCATCAAGCCTCACTCTGGGCCCACAGTGACTTTGTGGTGAAGGGGATGCAGCCTCCTGCAGGGACCAACAGGCTCAGGGAAAAGAAGAGCGCAGCAGAAAGCGCACCCAGGTTTCCAATACGCTCTGCTCTCATCTGCTTTCTTTTCCAAATGCATTTTTTGGATGCCATTTTCCTTCTGAGTTATCTATAGCTTCTCAGTTAGCCAGAAGGGGGCAGGGGGCGGAAATCCAACCACAGTGACAGCCAAGTGACCAGTTTCTGTGGGAACACCTATGGATGTCTACTGTACTGGGCAAGAGCAGAACAAAGTCGCTTTTATCTCCAGCTTTCCAAAAGCCTTTGTGTGCTTCAGAAGCCGGTTATTATTGCATTATTAAAGCCCCAGTGAGCTGAGCCAAGGCATGGATACGCTAGAGCTGTCCCAGGCAGCTTCAGCTAGTTCAGGCTTATCCTGTGACCTAACCTGACTCCTGAGGTCCCATCCATTGCATCCCAGCAGAGGGGGAGCAGCCGGGCCCTTAGAGAAGGTGCCTTAGGCTTCTAACCAAACTGGTCCGTTCGGTTCCCAGGAATCATTTCGAGCCTAGTCCATTTTGCCAATATTGTGTCTCTTAAAGCACCAGCAGTGTAAACTGGAAGAGAGCCTGTTGCATAAGGACATGCATATCTGAAACCAGATTTTCCTGGGTTTCAGCCAGCAGGTTGCACAGGAGAGGTTGGGAGGACAAAGTGTTTGGGTTTGTGAGTGTCACTGGGGGCTGGGGATGAGGGTTGGGGTGGGGACAGGCTGGGGCATAGTTTGCTGAGAGCAGATTTGCTCCAGTTTGGTGCAGATTCCTAGTCACAACACCTATGAGCTTTGTCATCTGCCCCAGCCCCTGCCTTCACAGAGGAGAGGTAGCCCAGAGAGGCAAGGTGACTTGTCCAAGGTCACACAGTGACTAAGTGTCCTGCTGAGACAGCCACAGCCTGGACATGTGCTAAGCATGCGTGGTGTTCATGCTCCAGATCTGCAGGTACAGGTGCCCTTTCAGTGGCAGTGCCAGTTTCACATTTGCATTTGGGCAGATAAGCCCCTAGAAGGCACAGACTGTCCATGTCCCTGGGCCTTGGGTGGCAAGCAGCAAGGCTCAGGCACGGGTAGGAGCTTATGTTTCTGGACAAACCCTTAAAAAAAATCAGTGTCACATCCTCCAGCCAGCTCCAGTGTGCTTATTTTCAAGTAAACGTGGCAAAAACAGACCAGCTGGAGAGGCTGCAGAACCAGAGAACAGCAGAGGGCTGCCATGGATGGTTGTGGAGTCCACACTCTGTACAAAGGGCCTGGATGAGGGGCTGAGCAGTGGCCAAAGTCCAGCCTGCGTGTATGTGCATGCTCAGTCGTGTCTGACTCTGCAACCCCGTGGACTGTAGCCCACCGGGCGCCTCTGTCCACGGGATTTTCCAAGCAAGGATATTGAGTGAGATGGCGGCTTCCAACTCCAGGGGATCTTCCTGACCCAGGGACTGAACTCATGTCTCTTGTGTCTTCTGCATTGGCAGGCAGATTCTTTACCACTGTACCACCTGGGGAAGCCCCCAGATCCAGCCTGCCTTCCACTAACTGGGCATTGCCCTGGTACAATGCTCCTCATCTTTCACGTCTCAGGAAGACTTCCCCTTTGAGACGAAACTCTTCCCTTTTTGCTGGTCCTTCTGTCCTTCCGTTCTACCTCATTCCTGTCCACTAAAGCTTTCACTTTCTTTTCAAATGTTTTTCAGTTTCACTTGCTACACTGTAATCACCAAACTAGTGATGAGCCCTGCTCACACTGCACTGTTTAAAGCCACTGAATCCCTCTTCAGGCTACCTGTTCCACCTTCTGGACATGGCCTTCCCATGATGCTTCTGGCCACCTTTGTTCATATGCTGCTTCCTCCAAGAAGCCTTCCCTGACCATTATCTTTCCCCCTACACATCCCAACCTAGGAGTGAGGTTGATCCCCCACAACATCCTAGGACAACCTTGGGGAGCTTTTGATACATAGTGGAATGGTCTGTTGATGAGCTCATCTTTTCCTTCCATCTGCCCTGTCCCAGTATGGTAGCCACCAACCATGTGCGGCTAGTGAGCACTTAAACTGGTCTGGTCTGAATCTGTAAGCTACATACCACATGTGAAATGTTCAGTGTGAAAAAAAATAATGTAGAACACCGATAATTTTTATATGGATTACACGTTGAAATGACAATGTGCTAGATAAATTCAGTTAAATGGCTGATTAAAATTAATTTTACCTGCTTCTTTTTACTTTTTAATGGAACTCCTAGGAGAGTTTAAATTGCCTATATGGCTTGCATTATATTTCTGCTGGACAGCGCTGCTTAGTCTATAGATCTCTAGGGCAGGGACCCTGTCTTATTTATCTTTGTATCCCCATTACCTAATGCAGACACACATTTGGATGCTGAGAACACGGCAACACAGTTTTCACCCATTGTCACTGTCGATGCCTACCTGTCTGTCTCTATCAGGATGCTTTGTGCGCCCTGATCAGAGACCATGCCCCACCTAGCACAGTGTTTGACAAGAGGCAGATGCAGAAGAAATGTTATAGAATAAGGTAAAGGAAGTATTTTGTCTAAATATGTAACAAGGGTTTCTTTTCATTTAATCTAGCTTTTTAATTCCACTTGACGTGCTCACTTGGTGATGCGTGCTCAGTCACTTCAGTCGTGTCCAACTCTTTGTGACCCCATGGACTGTAGCCTGCCAGGCTCCTCTGTCAATGGAATTCTCCAGACAAGAATAGCAGAGTGGGTTGCCATGCCCTTCTCCAGGGGATCTTCCTGACCCAGGGATCAAACCCGAGTCTCTTGCATCTCCTGCATTGCAGGTGGATTCTTTACCCACTGAACCACCTGGGAAGCCCATAGACGTGATACGGAAGCTTTGTAGATGGGAAAGAGCCTGGTAACTGCCAGATCCTGACTGGATCTTCCTGACCTGACAGAGGACGTGAACAGAGGAGGAGCACAGCCTCATTAAGAGCAGCTGTGGTCCCACAGCCAGCCCAGTGGTGTTAGAGGAGGGGCAACTTTCTTAAAAGTCCAGTGATTAGAAAAACCATACCGAGTGGTGCAAATAATCACAGGGCAAAGGTCATAGAATATAGAGATTCACATTCACAACAACATCACTTAATAGCTTAGCCTGTCCTCTTAGGTATGGACCCAGGTGATGGCAAATTTTAAAAATCTTTACATTTTTTTTGAAATCTTGTTCATTTAATTTTTTTTGGCTGCACCACACAGCATGTGGGATCATAATTCCCCAGCCAGGGATCAAACCCATGCTCCCTGCACTGGAAGTGCAGTGTCTTAACCACTGGATTGCCAGGGAAGTCTCTAAAAATCTTTACATATTTTTTGACTATAGAAATAAAAGCTTATTCACTGTTTAAAAAAATATGTTTCTGAAGCCAAAACCTCATAATTATATAGGAATGTTTCAAGAGAAAAGTCAAAGTCCTCTGTGACCCACTCCACAGCAAAACTCAATAACCACTAATAACACGTTGGTATTCTTCCTTCTAGGCGTTTCCATTGCAGATACTTTGCTTTGCTTTTGCTTTCTGTGTTGTTTTGTTTTTGTTTTTTTCCATAATGAGATTATATTCTAAATATTCTGCAACTTTCTTTTCAAATGTTATTGGTATAGTGTCCATATTTCTCATGCCAGTATATAAAAGTCTATCTGTTCTTTTTAGTCAGATTAGAGTCTTCCATTTATTCAAATAAACACCTTGTCACTGGATATCAGTCACAAGGACACTTTTTTGCTCTTACAAATAAGCTGTAGCAAACATTCTCAGACATGTCTTGGCAACTTCTGTGTTTCTATAAGCACAAAAATAATCTCATTTATGTCCTAATGACGATGGTGCTGCTAATCAAAATAGAACCACTGACATTAAAATTGAAAAACAAAAACAAACAGATTGGGATGGGGGTGCAGGGAGGGGATGGTGATGGTATTGGTGGATTTTGGACTTGGTGTTAGTATTTTTGTAGTAATGAGGGGAAAATCTGTTTAGCATGCATCTCATTTTCTAGCTCGAATTCTAAAACTGTTCCTTTTAAATTTAATCTGAAAGCTCAGTTTTGGATCAGCCTGTGTGAAGTTCAAGAACATTCTCTTACCTATATCCCAGTTAGAACTGTAATTAGATATGTCCTTCGGCCTGGCATTCACTGGGTCAGCTTCCACTTTTTCCTACAGAAAGACTCATGGGTTCTTTAATTACATGGATGACTGTGGTTTGAAATTCAAAACAACAGTGTGTCTTTCATAATTCTCCTGAGAAAGAAAAATTCCAATGGTAAGCAATGTCCTTAGGGTTTCATCTCCCCAAGTGAGTGCATCTGGATGTCCCTCCTGGCTGTATTTTATATACTGATAATGCAGAAAAGTCACTAATCTCTCCTGGCCTGTGACATGGTGTTGTCAGGAATCATGTGTGAATCATTACTGTCAGGGTTACTGGTAGTATATCTAAAGCCCGAGAACAGTATACAGGTTCAAGTATTATTTTCAATTGAAACTACTAGGATTAAATAGCAAATAAGAGGTAAAAGTCAAAAGAATGAGAAGAAAAGAAGATCCAAGGATTATCAGTAGTCACTTTGGATGTTTTTATTGCAGCCACTTTGATACCTGTTTCCTACCGTGCCAGGAAGTAGCTCAGTTGAGGGAGCTCTATCTGCCAAGTGCTGTGTGAAGGATTTTACATTCATCATCCTACTTAATTCTCCCAACAGATTTGGGAGGGAAGTCATCTTCTCCCATTTTACAGTTGGAAAAACAGACCCAGGTTTAACATTTAAATGACTTTCTCAGATTTATCAATGAAGTACGTGGATAAACTGGTGTTAAAACTCAGAGCAGTTTGCCAGGCAAGGTATTCCGTGACTTGCCTTGGAGAACACAGAGAAATGGCTCATTAATTTTTAATTTGCTAATGATTGCTGTGAAGTTTGTGAAACCTGATCATTCTTGTAAGTAGGTTACATATCCCTCATATATTATTTGCATCATTTAATTATTTAATGCATCCTTTTTTTCATAACAGGGCAAAGGCAAACTTCTATATAGCCACAAATTCTGCATAAGTGGGATTCAAAGCAATTAAGTTATATTGTTAAAACTCTACCACTACCTTCATTTCTATATACTTTCTACATTTTTTAAGCTGTCCTTATATATGTGATCCTGTTTTATCACCACCAAATTCTTATAGGATACACAGAGCAGGGATAATTATCTCCGTTTAACAGATTTATAAACTGAAATGGTAAAAAGCTATTTCACTTTTCTATTGATTTTAGTTGACTAGAAGCAGAAACAACTGGAATATGGCTCCTCTGATGCCCGCTTCCCCTATGAAGGTCAACGTGTAGTAGCAAATGTCTAAGAGGGAGAGGCAGACACTCTGGTTAATGACTTATATTAGCCAAAAGCTCTAGGATTTCATGACAGTGAGCAACACAATGCCCGGGCAATGTGAAGATGTTTATCCACAGTTGGGGACAGATATGGAATTTATTTTATTTTATTTTTTCAGGTTTTATTGAAATAAAGTTGATTTACAATGTTGTGTTAGTTAAGGTGTTCAGCAAAGGTATTCAGTTTTATATAAATAGATAGATCTACGTGTATGTGCTCAGTCACATCTGACTCTTTGCAATCCTTTGGACTGTAGCCCACCAGGTTTCTCCTGTCCCTGGGATTCTCCAGGCAAGAGTACTAGAGTGAGTTGCCATTTCCTCCTCCAGGGGATCTTCCCAACCCAGGGATCAAAGTTGGGTCCCCTGCATTCCAAGCAGATTCTTAACCCACTGTGCCATCAGGGAAGTCCTTGTGTGTGTGTGTGTGTGTGTGTGTGTGTGTGTGAGTTCTTTTTTGAGTCTTTTCCATTATAGGTTATTACAGGATACTGAGTAGAGTTCCTGGAATTCATTTTAAATATTGGAGGAAAGGCAATCAAGACTAGACAGTCCCTGAAGGTTAGTGGAACATTGTCCAGAACCCCTTGCCAACCCCCATGCAGAGCTAAACGTTCTGGCTGAGCAGCCCTCAACCATCAGATAGCTCAGAGTCTGGAGAACAAGATAGGACGTTTGCGCGCGGGGTAGCTGGCTGGCATTGGCTCCTGCTCCCTGATCTGACCTCCACTAGGTTCCTGAGATTAGGCAGTTTTTTCTGGGCAGAGTCAGAGAGGCCACACGAAGGGGACTTGGATACTTCTGCAACTGTGCATCTCAGCGTACCTTTTCAGGGGCCTCCCTCTCTTCAAATATTGATGACCAGCTGCTTCGTCACAAAGGCCGCACAGCCCTGCTGTCAGGGAAATGGGAGCTCCATCCCCCTTCAGCAGGCCCGCCCAAGCGAGAGCAGTATTTCTGACAAGTGCTGCTCTTTCTCAAAGGGCAGCCTGGATGGTAGGACACCTCCCCGGTGCAGGAACAGGCCACTTTGGGATGGTTGGTTGTCTATATATGTATGTAGGCTTGTATGTATGCTTGAAACCACAGAAACAAATGTTCTGAGCACATTTTGCACATGCAGGTGACATGTGACTCGGCTCTGGGCCTGAGCCTATCAGTGCGCTGAGCCCTGCTGCTGTCAGGACCGTGGGGTGTGTCTGGCCTAATTGTCCAATCGCTGTCCTCCATGACTCCATCAGGCCACCAGAGACACTTAAAGTATCTCCAATCAAAATTTTAGCCCCCATGCACAGAAATAAAACCCCAGTGTAATGTGAGAATTGGAGTATCCAATTGGTGATTCTGGCTTTGAGTTTTGGTGGAGAACATCTTGATTTTATTATTTACCCACCCATTGCTTTGTGCTGTGCTGTGCTAAGTCTCTTCAGTCATGTCTGACTCTTTGCGACCCCATGGACTATAGCCCACCAGGCTCCTCTGTCCATGGGATTCTCCAGACAAGAATACTGGAGTGGGTCGCCATGCCTTCCTCCAAGGGATATTCCTGATCCAGGGATAGAACCCATGTTTCCTGCGGCTCCTGTATTGTAAGCAGATTCTTTACTGCTCAATCACCGGGGAAGCCACAAAGACTCTTCCTACCTAAAACTTAGTATCTCTGATAAAACTTTATCTTTTTGTGTTTCCGGTACACCTATGCCATTTCCTGGCCTTTGTTAACAGTAATCCACAGCTACCAGAGAGAAAGAAAGAAAAGGAGTAGGAAAAGATAATTCATACTTAATGAATACCATCTGAATGCCAGGATCTGTATAACGTATATGTCTTCTATATCTCCCTACAACCTTAAGAGGTCTGTACTAGAATCCTCATTTTACAGGTGAATAAAGTGAGGCTCTTAAATGTTATGCAATAAACCCACATTTACACAGGAAGTAGACTCTGGCCCGCTCAACCCCAAGACCACCCATCTCTAAAGCTGACATTCGTGAGCCATGTTTATGACATGGCTAATTTGTCAACTCTCAGGACTCTTTGGCCCTGAGCAAATGAAATCCATCTGTATTTGTGGGCTGCTAAATGTTCACAAGTCTGATATTTCACCACAGGAAGGCAGACTCATCAAATATTTTATGTGGTAAACCTGCAGGTAAAGACTAGTCAGGACTCTAAGAACATTCAGTTAATTGTCTTTCTAACTGTTCCTTAGTATTAATGCAACTTGGCCACTGTTTCAGTAGCAGTATAAAGAATCTGGAAATTTAAACCAAAAACTTGCTCATCTTGATTGAAAGATGATCTCTGTCAGTTAATTTTGCTCTGCTCTACCTTCCTCATCTATAAAATGGGCACAGTAAATTATGCTGAAGGTGTATTGAGACTGTGTGCCTAAAAGCTGTTTGAAACTGTTATTCAGATATCTTGGCTTCTAAGAAATAGAAGCATGGTGTGAAATAGACACACATGTGTATAGTAATAGCTGATATTCATTGGCTATTTATTGCACACAGGCACTAAGTGACTTACAGTCATCTCAACACAATTCATATGAGATGAACACTCATATTATCACCATTTTACAGATAGAAAAAATAGGCACAGAAAAGTAAAAATCTTTCCAAATTCAGTAAGTAAAAGTGGAAAGGGCAATGAAATTCTAACCCAGATGGTTTCTTTCCAGAGCCCATGTTACTAATCATTGTTTTATACTGCCTCCCACTTATTATAAAATGATACCTAAGACACTATAGAACCAATTAGGTTAATTATCAAGGGATAAACACTTGACCAGTAACACTGAAGAAGCTGAAGTTGAACGGTTCTATGAAGACCTACAAGACCTTTTAGAACTAACACCCAAAAAAGATGTCCTTTTCATTATAGGGGACTGGAATGCAAAAGTAGAAAGCCAAGGAACACCTGGAGTAACAGGCAAATTTGGCCTTGGAAGACGGAATGAAGCAGGGCAAAGACTAATAGAGTTTTGCCAAGAAAATGCACTGGTCATAGCAAACACCCTCTTCCAACAACACAAGAGAAGACTCTACACATGGACATCACCAGATGGTCCACACCGAAATCAGATTGATTATATTCTTTGCAGCCAAAGATGGAGAAGCTCTATACAGTCAGCAAAAACAAGACCAGGAGCTGACTGTGGCTCAGATCATGAACTCCTTATTACCAAATTCAGACTTAAATTGAAGAAAGTAGGGAAAACGACTAGACCATTCAGATATGACCTAAATCAAATCCCTTATGATTATACAGTGGAAGTGAGAAATAGATTTAAGGGCCTAGATCTGATAGATAGAGTGCCTGATGAACCATGGTATGAGGTTCGGGACATTGTACAGGAGACAGGGATCAAGACCATCCCCATGGAAAAGAAATACAAAAAAGCAAAATGGCTGTCTGGGGAGGCCTTACAAATAGCTGTGAAAAGAAGAGAAGTGAAAAGCAAAGGAGAAAAGCAAAGATACAAGCATCTGAATGCAAAGTTCCAAAGAATAGCAAGAAGAGATAAGAAAGCCTTCCTCAGTGACCAATGCAAAGAAATAGAGGAAAACAACAGAATGGGAAAGACTAGAGATCTCTTCAAGATAATTAGAGATACCAAGAGGACATTTCATGCAAAGATGGACTTGATAAAGGACAGAAATGATATGGACCTAACAGAAGCAGAAGATATTAAGAAGAGGTGGCAAGAATACACAGAAGAAGTGTACAGAAAAGATCTTCATGACCCAGATAATCACGATGGTGTGATCTCTGACCTAGAGCCAGACATCCTGGAACGTGAAGTCAAGTGAGCCTTAGAAAGCATCACTATGAACAAAGCTAGTAGAGGTGATAGAACTCCAGTTGAGCTATTTCAAATCCTGAAAGATGATGCTGTGAAAGTGCTGCACTCAATATGTCAGCAAATTTGGAAAACTCAACAGTGGCCACAGGACTGGAAAAGGTCAGTTTTCATTTCAATACCAAAGAAAGGCAATGCCAAAGAATACTCAAACTACCACACAATTGCACTCATCTCACGCACTAGTAAAGTAATGTTCAAAATTCTCCAAGCCCGGCTTCAGCAATAAGTGAACCGTGAACTTCCTGATGTTCAAGCTGTTTTTAGAAAAGGCAGAGGAACCAGAGATCAAATTGCCAACATCCACTGGATCATGGAAAAAGCAAGAGAGTTCCAGAAAAACATCTATTTCTGCTTTCTTGACTATGCCAAAGCCTTTGACTATGTGGATCACAGTAAACTGTGGAAAATTCTGAAAGAGATGGGAATACCAGACCACCTGACCTGCCTCTTGAGAAATCTGTATGCAGGTCAGGAAGCAACAGTTAGAACTGGACATGGAACAACAGACTGGTTCCAAATAGGAAAAGGAGTATGTTAAGGCTGTATATTGTCACCCTGCTTATTTAACTTCTATGCAGAGTACATCATGAGAAACGCTGGACTGGAAGAAACACAAGCTGGAATCAAGATTGCCAGGAGAAATATCAATCACCTCAGATATGCAGATGACACCACCCTTATGGCAGAAAGTGAAGAGGAACTCAAAAGCCTCTTGATGAAAGTGAAAGTGTAGAGTGAAAAAGTTGGCTTAAAGCTCAACATTCAGAAAATGAAGATCATGGCATCCGGTCCTATCACTTCATGGGAAATAGATTGGGAAACAGTGGAAACAGTGCCAGACTTTATTTTGGGGGGCTCCAAAATCACTGCAGATGGTGACTGCAGCCATGAAATTAAAAGATGCTTACTCCTTGGAAGGAAAGTTATGACCAACCTAGATAGTATATTGAAAAGCAGAGACATTACTTTGCCAACAAAGGTCCATCTAGTCAGGCTATGGTTTTTCCAGTGGTCATGTATGGATGTGAGAGTTGGACTGTGAAGAAAGCTGAGTGCCAAAGAATTGATGCTTTTGAACTGTGGTGTTGGAGAAGGCTCTTGAGAGTCCCTTGGACTGCAAGGAGATCCAACCAGTCCATTCTGAAGGAGATCAGCCCTGGGATTTCTTTGGAAGGAATGATGCTAAAGCTGAAACTGCAGTACTTTGGCCACCTCATTGGAAGAGTTGACTCATTGGAAAAGACTCTGATGCTGGGAGGGATTGGGGGCAGGAGGAGAAGGGGACGACAGAGGATGAGATGGCTGGATGGCATCACTGACTCGATAGACGTGAGTCTGGGTAAACTCCAGGAGTTGGTGATGGACAGGGAGGCCTGGCGTGCTGAGATTCATGGGGTCGCAAAGAGTCGGACACTACTGAGCGACTGAACTGAACTGAAACATTTGACCTACACTCTCTTGCTGAAAGATCCCAGTTCAAACTTGTCCCTTACTATGCTGACACCCTGGAACTTAAACCTCATTAGTCTCCCAGCACCACAGGGTCATGTCCCAGTTCTTAGTGGTTCTGAACCAGGCTTTCCCTGTTGCTTCCTTTCAATTGCTGTCACCTCCTGGCCTTTCCCTCTGATGATTCTTCAGTTCAGTTCAGTTGCTTAGTCGTGTCCATCTCTTTGCGAGCCCTTAAAGCTCCCTGAGCTGTCCTCAGTCCCAGCAGACATCATCTAGTGAAATTCCTTACTCCTGTGTATTTTTCCCTATCATATGCACCATGAGCACTGCCCTGCATTTTGAGCATCTTTGTATCACACTGTCCACATTCAAATTTACCCATGGTGGGCTTTTAAAATTTGTTAGACAATGGTATCTTGGATTAGATCCTAGAACAGATGAGGACATTAGAATGGAAAAACAGGTGAAATCTACATAAAGCTTGTGGTTAGGTTAATAGTATTGTACCAACTTTTCCTAGTTTTGATAAATGGAGCATGGTTGCATCAGATGCTAACATTAGAGGAAGCTGGGTGAAGGGTATATGGGGGCTCTGTAAGCCATCTTCTGTAGACCTAAAATTATTACAAAATTAGAAATCAATCATTAGGACTTCCCTGGTGGTTCAGTGTTTAAAAACCTACCTGCCAATGCAGGGGAATACGTTCGATGCCTGGTCCAGGAAGATTTCACATGATAAGAGGGGAAAAAAACCCATGTGTCACAATTACTGAGCCTGTACTCTAAAGCCTGAGCACCTCAACAAACAGTAGCCCCCACTCACCACAACTAGAGGAAGCCCACACAGCAACACAGACCTAGCACAGCCATAAATAAATAATAAAAATCAATCGTTAGGTGGCTTTTAGCCTAGTGTTCAAGACCATCCTTTTGGAGTCAGGCAAACACAAGTTAAAATCCTAAATAAACCATTTTCTAGATATACTAAGTGATCTTAAGCAAATTAGAGTCACACAAACCTCCCTGAAACCCGCTGTTAAATATCCTGGCGCCGGGGAAACAACACACGGCAGTCAGTCTTGTTATACCGCTGTAGTCACGGCTCAGTTCAGTTCAGCCGCTCAGTTGTGTCCGACTCTTTGCAACCCCATGGACTGCAGCACACCAGGCCTCCCTGTCCACCACCAACTCCCAAAGCTTGCTCAAACTCATGTCCATCAAGTCAGTGATACCATCCAATCATCTCATCCTCTGTCGTCCCCTTCTCTTCCTGCCTTCAGTCTTTCCCAGCATCAGGGTCTTTTCCAATGAGTCAGTTCTTCACATCAGGTGGCCAAAGTATTGGAGTTTCAGCTTCAGCATCAGTCCTTCCAATGAATATTCAGGACCGATTTCCTTTAGGATGGACTGGTTGGATCTCCTTGCAGTCCAAGGGACTCTCAAGAGTCTTCTCCAACACTACAGTTCAAAGCATCAATTCTTTGGTGCTCAGCTTTCTTTATAGTCTAACTCTCACATCCATACATGACTACTGGAAAGACCATAGCTTTGACTAGATGGACCTTTGTTGGCAAAGTAATATCTCTGCTTTTTAATACACTGTCTAGGTTGGTCATAGCCTTTCTTCCAAGGAGCAAGCGTCTTTTGATTTCATGGTTGCAATCACCATCTGCAGTGATTTTGGAGCCCAAGAAAATAAAGTTTCTCACTGTTTCCATTATTTCCCCATCTATTTCCCATGAAGTGATGGGACCGGATGCCATGATCTTAGTTTTCTGAATGTTGAATTTTAAGCCAACTTTTTCACTCTTCTCTTTCACTTTAATCAAGAGGCCCTTTAGTTCTTCACTTTCTGCCATAAGGGTGGTATCATCTGCATATCTGAGGTTATCGATATTTCTCCTGGCAATCTTGATTTCATAGAGATATTCCGTAGGATATGAATACTGCCAGAATCTTGACTCCAGGAGAATCTGGAATCTTGGGATCTCCCAGAATCAAGATTCTGGCAGTATTCACAGTAATAATGTATCATTATTATAACAATTTATAAAAAATATGGCCTGAATGTTCTCTTTTAAAGGTGCTCCCACTGTACACCTCCCAATATCCCTACAAACCCTGCACTTCAGCCATAAACACTCTCTACTCAACAATTATGTCTGGATATTCCAGCCACTGTTACAGCCCTGGATTTATAGCAAGGAACGAAACAGACAAAAATTTCTGCCACAAAAGCTTACATTCTTGTGGAGATAGGCAACAAACCACTAAAATCAATAATGCATTGGTTCTCAGATGATGAGAGTCCCTGACCAGCAATGTCAACATCACCTGGGGACTTGTTAAGAGTGCACATTCTCAGGCCCCATCCCAGACCTACTGACCCAGAGGCCAGCTGGAGCAGTTTAACAAATCTTCCAGGTAATTCTAGTTAGCAGACAGGGGTACGAACCACTGATACAGTAGGTCGTGATAATCTGTGTTCTAGAGGAAACTAAGGCAGGAAGCAGGGTGGTATACCAGGGTGGGCAAGGGGGTTAAAATTTTAAATAAGATGGTCAAAAAAGCTTTACTTCAGAGGTGTGTGTGTGTTAGTCCTTGAGTCGTGTCTGACTCTTTGTGACTCCATGGACTCTAGTCCGTCAGGCCCCTCTGTCCATGGAATTCTCCAGGCAAGAATACTGGAGTGGGTAGCCATTTCCTTCTCCATACTTCAAAGGTGACATCTGCCCAAATACATAAAGAAGATGAGGGGGTTGGCCTCCAGGATATCCAGGGGGAGAAGGTTTTATTTATTTTTTCTTGTTGTTTTAGTGGCTCAGGAGTGTCCAACTCTTTGCAACCCAATGGACTCTAGCCTCCCCAGGCTCCTCTGTCCATGGGGATTCTCCAGCTAGGCATACTGGAGAAAATTGCCATACCCTCCTCCAGAGGATCTTCCTGACCCAGTGATCAAACCCATGTCTCCTGCATTGGCAGGTGAATCCCTTACTACTGAGCCACCAGGGAAGCCTGTTTATGTATTTAAGGGGGAAAGTGTTTTAGGCAGAAGGAATGGCAAATGCAAAGGCACTGAAGCAGGAGCAGGCCTGCGGGTCTGCGGGTCTGTGCAAGGAACAGCAAGGAAGCAAGTGCAGCTAAACTAAGGTGAGCAAAATGGAGAAAGCAGGAGAAGTGGGAGAGTCATGGAGCTCCAGACTGCACAGGAATTTGTAAGTCACTGTAAAGAGTTTGGAGAAGGCAATGACAACCCACTCCAGAACTCTTGCCTGGCAAATCACATGGACGGAGGAGCCTGGTGGGCTGCAGTCCATGGGGTTGCTAGGAATCAGACACAACTGAGTGACTTCACTTTTACTTTTCACTTTCATGCATTGAAGAAGGAAATGGCAACCCACTCCAGTGTTCTTGCCTGGAGAATCCCAGGGACAGGGGAGCCTGGTGGGCTGTCGTCTCTGGGGTCGCACAGAGTCGGACACGACTGAAGCGACTTAGCAGCAGCAGTAAAGAGTTTGACCTTTATATACCGAACCAAAGACACTCTACCTTTTTCTATATAAAGTCCTTCACCACCATCCAAATCCACCTGCCCTGCCTAACTCTCATGGTCCTATCAAATCCCTTCTCTTCCTCAGGCTCCCCCAGCCCACCCTGTCAGCCTCTCCCAACCCTAACTTCCATAAGCACCTTGGTTTATCCCAAGCTACTATGCAGAGTTTGCCTGTTGGATTGGGTCCACCTGAAGCAGAAACCTTGTCTTTTTCTCCCTTTATTCCGACTACCTATCATAATGTCTGTGCATTGCAATGCTATATAAATGTTTACTGAATTTCTAAGACATCAAGATAGAAACCAACATATTATTGGCACTCGATAAATATCACAAATGCTGCCAATGATTTTGCAATTTCTTCTGTTGGAGGTAATTTAAAAAAAACAGGAGTTCATAGCTTTATTGTCAAACCACCAAAGCCTTTTGGAAGCAGTTGCAGGATTCACCCAGAGTATGACTAAAGCCAGCAGTCACTCCTTCTTTCCAGCTGCTTCCCTTTGTGTCTGATGGCCTAACTAGTTCTGTGTTGGCTTTGGCTGTGAGTATTGCCAGAGAGTAACATCAGTCTCCTGCTAGCCTTGGACCAAACTGGACCAGGGTAGAAGGTGGCACGAAAAGAAGATGGGCATTGGAATCAGCTGAAGCTGGATTTGAATTCCAGCTTCAACACCCATGGGGCTCTTCCTTTCTTTTCATTTTGTTTCTTTCCTTTTCTCTCTTCCTTCCTTCTTTCCTTCCTCCTTCCCTCCCACCCTCCATGCTCCCTGCTTTCTTTCTTCCTTTCCTTCTTTCTGTATCATGAATCCCCTCTTATCTAGTGAAGCCTATAGGCTGTTTCCAAGTATGAGCCTTTCTAAAGTATAAAATAAAATTATAAATTAGAGAAGAAACAAAGTTTTACTGAAATATAATTGAAATTGTATTAGGTTATCAGAATATTTAAAAATTAATTTCTAACAGAAATATTTTTGCCTCTTTACAGTAAATACAGTAAGGAACAGTCAGATCAGATCAGTTGCTCAGTCGCATCCAACTCTTTTGACCCCATGAATCGCAGCACGCCAGGCCTCCCTGTCCATCACCAACTCCCGGAGTTCACTGAGACTCACGTCCATCGAGTCAGTGATGTCATCCAGCCATCTCATCCTCTGTCGTCCCCTTCTCCTCCTGCCCCCAATCCCTCCCAGCATCACTCTTTTCCAATGAGTCAGCTCTTCGCATGAGGTGGCCAAAGTACTGGAGTTTCAGCTTTAGCATCATTCTTTCCAAAGAAATCCCAGGGCTGATCTCCTTCAGTAAGGAACAGTAAGTTACAGTAAATACAGTAAGATCCAGAAGCAAGTTCAATAAGCACCAACATTTTGACATAATGATGAGCATAGAAGAGATATGAGATATTCACGCCTGTAGTATGATTGAAATTATATGCACTTCATGTTTCTGACATAATATAGGTGCCACTATTACTCCAGTGACTTGTGGCTTACATTCATGATTGAAGGAGATGCCAAATTTTAATCTGAGTCTGACTGTAGTTTTTAGAGGTTAGTGCGGGGGGAAGATTTTCTCCATCTTATTTTATTCTGTATACTATGCAAATCCCCTTCACTGCCCCTGAATATAAGTCAGAATAAATCACTTTAGCTCTCTACATTTCAGTATCCTTATCTGTAAAGTGATATTTAGTAGATGACAGTTTATTTTATTTTACTAGCAGCAGTGGTAGTAGTTAAAAATTCTAACAGTCTGTAATAGACTCTGGGTCACTTCTTGGTCATAACCAGCATCAGTTGACCTATTGTTGACCCATTTGGCAATCATCTTTTTAAGTTGAGGATTCCTACTCCCCAAATATTCCTTATTGGCCTGACATTTCACCTTTAGAGAAACATGCATGCTTTGGGGCTTGAGAGACCTTCAAGTCCAAGAGATTCCTTAAAAATAAGTGTTGTTGAACTGTCATCCTGACCTCTAGCCATGCCCACTGACAGTCTTAAGTTGCAGAATAGGACACAGTCTAGCCCAGCAGGAGATGTGGGTGAATTAAAAAAGGGTGATACATACTTGGGACAATCAATTCTCAATTTATTCTATTTCCAGAGCACCCTTTACAAAGTCCAGATTTTTGCCAAACAAGGTCGTATTTAGTTTACAGTCCTGGTCTTGAAGAGGATTTTTCTAAAACTCAACATTATGAGTTTAATTTTAGCCTGCATGTGCCTACACAACCCCTGCATTTTAATTCATTTCCCAGTTGGCTTCCATCTTAAATAGTATCTTTACTATCTTTGAACAACATTAAATTGGTTTTCAAGCACTTGAGAGAAAAGTGCTTTCTTCTGGGCCAATCCCTTCAGAATTGCTTTCTTCATGGACCCTGTGATTTCTTCAAGCTCTGTGGAGTACTTCTCAAACTTGGTTGTGCAGAAGAATTATATGAAGAATCCATTAAAACGCAGGTTGGATCCCACTTCTAGAGATTCTGATCAGTGGGCCAAGAATGAAGCCTGAGAATTTGCATTGTTAATCTGCTTCCAGCTTTCCTTACCTCTGTGAGCCCAGTTTCTTGATTATTAATCCAGGGCAATAATGTCCTCTTTGCAGGTCCATTGAAAAGATTAAAAAAGATATGTAGATCTCATATCTTTTTTCAAAAATACTGAGACCCTCACAGAAATTTAATAACTATCAATTCATTCCCATAATGAAGTATTGTTGTGTGGGGAAGGATTTCTGAAGATGGAGATTTCTGGAGAGCAGCTTTGAAGAAGCAGTAGAAATCGTTGGCAAAGAAGGGAGTGAGGGGTGTTTCAGGCCTTAAAAAAAAAAAAAACAGTGTGCAAAAAATAGCTAACCCAGAAAGCTGCCAAAAGTTACACTTGGCTAAAGCAAGTTCGTGGATCATACATACATAAACAGGGAACAAGGGCATTCTGTGCTCGTCTAGAGGTTCAGCTCTCTTCTGAAGGAAATGGAAAACCAGTGAAGTTGTTTAAAGCAGGCAGTGATGTGACGTAGGGATCACATAGGGAAGGACAAATGGGTCTAAGTTTCTTCCTTCAGTTTATGTGTAGGTGATGGAGATGCAAGCCACCAGGAGAAGAACCACAGAAGAAAAAGATGGCTGGAAGAAGATAATGAGTTACATTTTGGATATACTAAATTCAAGGTACCCTACTAAGGGGTAGGTAGATATATGAATCTAGATTTTGTTTTAATATTTATGTATTTGGCTGTGCTGGGTCTTAGTTGTGGCGTGTGGGATCTTTGATCTTTAGTTGTGATATGTAGGATCTAGTTCCCTGACCAGGAATCAAACCTGGGCCCCTGCACTTGGGAGCTAGGAGTCTCGGCCATTAGACCACCAGGGAAGTCTCAAATCTAGATGTTTTAAAGAAATCTTAAAACATAGGTTTAGAAGATCTTCCGTTTAACAGGAAATTAGGTCCACAAGAATAGATGAAATCATAATAATAAAGAATAGATGAAATAGCCCAAAGAGTAATAAAATGAGACAAGACTTGAGGACTGAATTCTGGAGAACAGCACTGTTTATGAGCTGTCATTAAAGGACCACAAGTTGACATTAATGACTGTCAGTAAAGCCTATGTTTCCTATTCTTGTGTTATCTGTATACAAGCAAACTCGGTCTTAAATGGATGTTGAGGTCAATGTTGTTCACAAAGCTTGTACCCAAAGCAGCCCACACAGGACTTAGGTGGTAGAAGCAATGTGAGAAAACATCACCAGCGTGGTCTGTAGGGGCCTTACAGAGAGTTAGAAGGGAAGGCACAAGCTGTAATAATAGAAGGTGCATGGGGTCACCAGCACGGCACCCTCCTCATCGCTCAGGTGCCACACTCCCTAGAGGAGTGAGTCCAGAAACAACTGCTCTGCTTGGTCATCCTCTAGAGATAGATCTCTTTTTCAGGAATTTTTGCACAAGTGCGATCCATACAAGGGTCAAAGTTCAGATATCACCAGCTGGGAGAAAGACACTGTGAACTGAGTCATCAAAAAATAAATACTATTTCCTTACTCTTCCATAAGACAAACAAGACACCAACAAGAATCATATTTCGCCGAGTCAGAGCTATCCTGCAGGGCTGGCCAAACCACCACAAACCAGTAGGATCCTGCATCAGCCCAGCCCTGAACACTTCACCTTTCCTGCCATGGGCTTCTGAATAGCCTCACCCATGCACACAGGCAAAAGCCCGTCCCACCAGCCCAGGGAGGAGGAAAGCAGAAGGTAGAAAACTAGAAGCGAGTCCAGGCTCTTTTGAGGGAGGACTAAACAGCAGAGGGACAACGGCAAAAGTTCTCAGGGAGAAGGAAATGCTCTTCTTAGGTAAGAGGTCTACAATTAGACCACATTCAAGGGTATTTGCATGTGTCCTTGTCTCCTCCCCCCACAATTCAGTGCTGACAAAAGTCCAAGCCTATCAGATAAACTGGGGGCAATTTCAAGCATATTTTTCTCTTTTCCCCGCTAAAGAGTGAATTTAAGTTTGAGATCACTTTCAGAAATTCATTATTCCAAAAAAAAAAAAATGAGGCCCACCTGCATGGAGGGCCTAGATCTTCCCCCATTGATTATGAAGCCTGCGTGTGCGCTCAGTCACTCAGCCCCACGGACTGTAGCCCTCCAGGCTCCTCTGTCCATGGGATTTTCCAGGCAATAATACTGGAGTGGGTTGTCATTTCCTACTCCAGGGGATCGTCCTGATTCAGGGATCAAACCTGCCTCTCCTGCACTGGCAGGTGGATTCTTTACCACTTTGCCACCTGAGAAACCCCAGTTAAGAAGCCTGCTGCTGCTGCTGTCATCCTCAAAGACATTTCTTACAAAGAAAACCTGTGGCCAAACTCGCAAAAGAATGGAACCCTCATCCTGATTTCACGGTGATTAGGCCAGAAGCTTGGAAGTTCAGGAAGGGAACTGGGGCTTTGATAGGATTGTCGCAGGCTGGGAAAACATAGGAAATGTTTAGTCAGAAGGAACGAAAACACAGTGTACGGATGGAAATCTGATCTCTGCAGACCTATCTTTATTATAGCTTGGGGCAGAGTGGTGTGGGGAGAAGCAAATTTAAAACCAGCAGACTGTTAAAACAGAACTCTAATGGGCTAGAAACCTTCCTCAGGACAGAAACCTCCCGTCCTGCACACGGTGTACACTTGTGCAGGCCAGGAACCAAGGCATTCAGGCTCTTAAGTACCCCGGGCTGGAACATATTATTCTCACAAGGTGCACCTGTGAACTTTCTGGAGGGCTTTCTTACTGTTTCTGATGACTCCTAGGAATGTTCAGGCTTGAGCTCTGGGTGCAAAGAGACCATGTTCCAAGGCAGTGTCCCATAACGAAAGACAACGGAGAAAAAGGCCATAACCAGCCTGGCTCCAAAGAGGATTGGGGGACAGGAAGGATGGGACCTCCAGGGAAGTCTGGGCCCCACATTCCTTTCTGAACTTCCCTCTGAAGCTCCCAGGGTGGGCAGGACCACCCATCTGCTGATCAGAGGCTGAAATTCAGAGCCTGAGCCAAACAGCAAGAAGGCTTCTTTACCATGTTATTTTGCAAAGTAAATACATCTTTACAGAGGAGACTTGCTCTTACAAGTCCCTGTTCCACCTGCTATGGAGGTGGAAGGGGAGCTGCTGTTCTCAGGACTAGATGTTGATTCAATCCTAATGGACTCGATTAGGTAAGAATTCACTTTGGTGGTGTTCAAAGAGTTGTTGTGTTTGTTTGCACGTGATATTTCCCCCAAAGAAAACCTACACTGGCCACTATATACAAATTCATCAGTTCAAGCAGCATCAGCAGCTGGTCGTCGTGGTTCCCTTGCCTGCTTGGCTCCTCCAGGCCATTCTGAGGCTGCCTCTAGGACACCTCTCAGGATCCCCACACTCCTCTGTGCTTAGTTGGGAAAGACAGAATTGATCAATATCACCAAGTGTTGGCTTGGATTAGGCTCAATGAGCAGAGTGGCTGGATTTGCACAGAACCTAACATGCTTCAGCTAAATGTCAGAGTAGACCTTCTGCTCCACATTGGCCTTGGAAGGCCTCTAAAAATATTCCCTTTAGTAAACCAGCAGTTCCCACCCAAGGGACTATAGGTGGGTGCCTTGGTCTCTGCATTGTATAAGCCCCAAACCAGTAAGAGCCTCCTTGCTGCTAAGTCACTTCAGTCGTGTTCGACTCTGTGCGACCCCGTAGACAGCAGCCCATCAGGCTCCCCCGTCCCTGGGATTCTCCAGGCAAGAACAGTGGAGTGGGTTGCCATTTCCTTCTCCAATTCATGAAAATGAAAAGTGAAAGTGAAGTCACTCAGTCGTGTCTGACTCTTCGCAACCCCCATGGACTGCAGCCTACCAGGCTCCTCCATCCATGGGATTTTCCAGGCAAGAGTACTGGAGTGGGGTGCCATTGCCTTCTCCGAGAGCCTCCTTGGGCTCCCTCAAATATTCACTTAGCAGCAAGTATGAACAATGTTTAAATTACAGGATTACACATTGAACTAAATTAACCTTCTCTAGAACGAATGTGTCCTTAATACTTACATTAAAAACTAATTAATGCATTCTGATTTAGGAAAAAGAGAAAAGGGTTACCTTATTTCCAAGCATCTTGTGTCAACAGCCCACTTTAGGTTCTGTAGTTGCCATTCCTGAATAATTAAAAGTCAAGGTCATGCATGTCACTAAAGAAACCTATAATTAATGTCTAAGCATAAGCATTAGATTCTCTAAATTGACTGATTGTTCTTAAAAAGGTGGTAGGGGGACGAGAGCTTGACCTAGTGTATTTTTTAAAAAACAATCTTTCTTGTTTTCATAGTTTTTTTTTTTAATAAGGAAATAAACACGTGCTTAAAATAAACTCACTGATTAAATGACAGGTGTTTTATAGATAGATATTGCAGGGTTTTAAAAAAGTTGCAATAACATGATCTACATGGTAGATAGTAGAAGGAATGCCAGATATTATCAGATCCTACAGCCACATTCTTTCTACAAGTAAAGAATCTGAAGTCCAGGTGGGTAAGAGAAATTTCCTCATATCGCACAGCTAGCCAGTAAGCAGACAGAAATGAGAACTTCATGTTTATGTAGTGCTTTTCTTACCATTTCCTGTAGTAACAGCAAGGCAGTCAATAAACATCTCCCAGAGTTGCTGTTTTGCTTACATTGCTGTTTTCGCAATTCAAATAGCGTTCATCAGACACAGTATATGCGGCTAACAAGGAAAGCCCGCATCGGTTTATGCCCTACACATATTTGTTATGAAAGGAACAGTCCTCAAGGTTTCAGATGTCTCCTTCATCAGTTGGGCCTCCGTGGACCAGCTAGATGTGGGTCTTTCTGAAAAGCCAAAGACAGTGGGAGAAAGGGCAGAACACAGGAGTTTTACAGAAATGAGAAGCGGGCAGTAGGGTGTGGCCTGGTGGTTCTCAACCCCAGACTTACCACAATCACTCAGAGGGATTTTATAAAGTACCAATGTTGGGCTATCCCTCCAGAGATTCTGATTTATTTGACCTGGGCTGGGGCCCAGGCACTGGCTTTTCCCAAGATTCCTTGGGTGATGATGGGATTGAGAACCACTGCAGAGCAAAGTCTTGGTGTCAGACAGAGCTAGGCTAAAAATCCCCAACCCTGGCATATGTACCTATTTTCTCTGAATTTCCCTTATGCTTGCATGTGTGCTAAGTCACTTCAGTCATGTCTGATTCTTTGCAACCCTATGGACTCTAGCCTGCCAGGTTCCTCTGTCCGTGGCATTCTCCAGGCAAGAATATTGGAATGGGTTGCCATCCCCTCCTGCAGGTGATCTTTCTGATTCAGGGATCAAACCCACATTTATGTCTCCTGCATTGACAGGTGCGTTCTTTACCCCCAGCACCACCTGGGAAGCTGCATATATTAAATATATATATGTATATACATACACCATATGTATATTTTTTTAAAAAACAGAAAAATCCTATCCCATCGAGTGGCTATAAGCATTAAATTGGAATAGTATATAAAGCAAAGAGTAGTTTCTCAATAAATTTGACTCTTCTTTCTTTTCTACATTTTAATGGTGATAGCAAAGAAGTAGCCTGAAGTCATCCATTGAAAGAGAACAGACATGAGGGTCACTAGAGGGGCCTGACATTTTGAATGGCGTTTGGCATAGATCAGTATATCTGAATTCTTCTCTGTATTCTGTTCTCTTCACCCACTGCCCCTCCCCATTTTTTTTTTCTGGAATAAATATCCATGTAAATCAAGAGCTGGACACACTTAATCCCCCAGGAAGCAGGGCTGTCCAGTCAATGATTTGGATCACTTGATTCCGGTTGGGCAACTTCCATGGACTTTGCACTTATATAGGTTTTCTGCTTGTAAGCTGTAGCTTTACACTAGCTTTACTCTTTTTAGGAGATCAAGTGAAGGCAGGAGGAGATTGGCTAGGGGCAAAGACGCCACTCCTCTCTGCCAGACACACATTGTGCTACTTCTATACATGAGGTGGTTCTCTGCCAGTCCAGCCTTTGTAAGATGCCTCAATGAATGTGCAAATAATTCCACACGGCCCCATCCAGGGGCATCAGATACCATTTTCATTCTCATTTGTGAACACACAGTATATGAAAAATTCTGGTGCCGCAGGATCCAGGGCATGGAACTAAAATATGTAAATAGTAGCAATCAATGCCTTGTCCAAAAGCAAACATTGTACTCCAGGCTTGACTTTTTGTTCCATATGTACTTCAAAAGCTGCAGGAAGTAAAAGAGAAAACAAACAAAAATCCAAAGCCCTCACCTCTGGACTCTTGATCTTCTTCAGGCAACCCTGCCCCAGACCACTGTTTGGCATCTGCCTATATTCAGCGATGGCAATTAGGACCCCTCCAGCCAAGGAAGCCACCTCTTGTGCTTTACTCTTGTGCCTGTCTTTGAGTTAGAACTTCTGCCCAGGCCCTGGCCAAAAGTCTGGTTTGGGGTTCTTTTCCATTACCCATTGCTTTTGCTGCTGCTGCTAAGTCGCTTCAGTCGTGTCCGACTCTGTGCGACCCCATGGACAGCAGCCCACCAGGCTCCTCCGTCCATGGGATTTTCCAGACAAGAGTACTGGAGTGGGGTGCCATTGCCTTCTCCGCCCATTGCTTTTTCTACCCACCTTTTCCCCACCCAGTGACTGAGTTTCCCAGTGTTTCAGCTGCAAGAATCTGCCTCATGCGGGAAGCTTTGTCCAGCAAACATTGCTGTCCAGCTCAGATGGGGGAAACTGCCAGAAGCATGGTATGTGGAGGCAATGGTGGGTTTTACAGTAGCCCCTTGCTGAGAAACTGCCAGTCTACCATCCAGCTGCCTTCTCCGGCCTCCCACTGCTGTTCTTATTGGGCAACTCTCTGACGTTGCTGTCTGCCCAAACTGTCTCAAAGGGCAAGATGGCGCCAGGGACTCCTCCCAGGGATCTCTGGCCCTTCTCCTTCCTCTTGCCCACTATTCCTGGCCCTTTTTCCTGTAATCACCAAGCCCATGAGCCATTCGAGTGTGCAGCTATTTTTACTAGAGTGTGAAGGATTCTCAGGGTATAAACTATATTTAGCAAAGGTTAAAGTTTGCATTGCACAATCAGTGGGGCACAGGATTCAATCATTAAACATCCTGGTTTTGGTCTTCCTGCTTCATTCATCTACAAATGGGTTTTTCCAGACCTAACCCTTCTCCTTTCGATTCAGCCTACAGATACTTCAAGGTCTTTGTTTCCTGTAAGAAAGGGAATTCTTTTCTTTTTATGTCTCAAGTCCCAATTCTACTGCAGACAGAGATTTTCTTATGGTCATCAGAACCTCTGATTTAGTAGGAATCTATGAAGAATGTTAAATGGAATCCTTCCAGGATTGAAAAAAAAATCTAGTCTAGAAATTCTTAAAAACACAAACTGCCCACCTAGAAGCTTCAACTGATGCTCATTGACAACTGTAGTTGACTTATCAGGCCGAGGTACTAAGGAGGGATTATGACTGGGGGTGTTTAAATCAGCATGAAAATGAAAAGGAGGGCTGTAAGCTAGCTGAGCTGTGGTGTTGGAGAAGACTCTTGAGAGTCCCTTGGACTGCAAGGAGATCCAACCAGTCCATCCTAAAGGAAATCAGTCCTGAAAATTCATTGAAAGGACTGATGCTGAAGCTGAAACTCCAATAGTTCGGCCACCTTATGTGAAGAGCTGACTCATTTGAAAAGACCCTGATGCTGGGAAAGATTGAAGGCAGGAGGAGAAGGGGATGACAGAGGATGAGATGGTTGGATGGCATCACCAACTCACTGAACATGAGTTTGAGTGAACTCCGGGAGCTGGTGATAGACAGGGAGGCCTGACGTGCTGCAGTCCATGGGGTCAAAAAGAGTCAGACACGACTGAGCGACTGAACTGAACTGAACTGAAAGCTAGCTCATCTAAAGAGGAAGTGGAGAGCAGGGTCCAGGATGTATAACATGACATGCAGCCAAGCTGGTCCTTTGGCTGCTGGAAGTGCAGTGTGCTAACAGCCTGAGGGACTAGTCCTATATAGGAAGCACTTCAGCTGCAGAGTCACCTCATTTGAGGTGACACCCCCCTCCTGGGGCAGCCTGCACCCAGTGGCTGGTCAGGGCTGCATATATAGGCCTGGTCCCTTCACCTCAACTCTAGAGAGCGTCCCTGCTTCAGAGTTCTAGGGTTGAACAGCCTTTCATTGAGACTGCATCACTGCCCAGCCTCCCCTCTAACTCTTGCACACGTGGAACTCTCCAGAGCACTTCCTAATACACTCCTGCATGCATCTCCATCTCAGCCAGGCTTCCCAGGAAACGCAACCTGAGACAATGACCTTCACCAAGCCACATGTGACATTCTCTTGATTAATTCTCTGGGGTAGTCCCACATTGCTATAGGGCTATGAAAGTCAACAAACCCAGGAACATCAATATCTCAGGTGAAGATATTAGAAATGCAAGATCTCAATCCCCGTCCCAGGACGATAAAATCTGAATCCCTATTTGAACAAAGTCCTTAGATGATTCATATGCATATTAATATTTGATCAGCACTGGCCTACATAATAATTGGATGAGAGATGATGAGAAGGAATGTTTATTTGAAGTACAAAAGTATCCTGGCTCAATGGGAGTCATCTGTTTTTAGTTCAGAAACTATTTTTCCTACTAAAAGGAGTTTAAAGACTCATTATTTTTCCACAGTCCAATCACAAACAAAAGAGCAGAACACAGAGGCAGCTGGTCAATTGCTCAAGTTAGGAAACCAAGCTGCACTATTAAGCAAACAAGGAAAAAGCTTATATGTAAAGTAAGTGCCAGCATTTCTTAGAGTATAAAGATTAAACTCTTCCCTAGCAATACAATAGATGAACTTCAAACACACCAAGAGACTTAGAACTTTCCCAAAGGACCACAGGGGAACTAATATAAAGAAAGCCTCCCACATGGGTGGCAAGAGCATGAATTCACATTCATTCTGAGCCACTCCATTGAAAAGATTTCCACCAGATCTTCAGTGAGAAAAAATTAGTTTATGTTAGAATGGCAATAGTTTGTAGCAGGAAACGTACATGCTAAAATGTTAAGATGTAATGAAATGTTCCTGTGGTTCTTATTTCATAGGATCCAGTCATTCTCAACAGATCCTTTTAAGCTGTCTCTCTGGACTTCTTTATAGATGAACCTCGAGACTGAGTCTGACTTCTCTGTGTGTCTTGTGATGAAAGTCCTAGAACACAGAGGAGGCAAGAACAGGTGAGCCGTGCTTTAAAGAATGTTGCTTCACTATGATTGGTTTTTGTCTGCTGTGACCTGTTCCTATTGAAGAGCATCAAGGAAACAGGGTGCTGTCATGTACCCAGAACCCCTGAGGGAAAACCTAAGTGTTCGCAGACACCAAGTGAAGAGTCAGGGATCCGGTTCTGGATGAAATGGAGGGCAGCCATAAAACCTAAACAGAACACATGGACCAGCCTATCTGAGGACTCCAAAGTGTAAATGGCAGCCGGGGGGGTTGGGCAGGAAGACCAGAATTTGATATGCCTGTGAAATAGCAGTGAGAGTCCCACATGTCCTCTGGGTCCCTGGTTTGGATGGGAGGCAACCCCGAATCCGGAAATGAGTAACAGGTGTGGCTAGAAAGAGCTCCCTCTTGGTCTGGCTTCAGGTGCTATTGACACCCAGAGACAGTGGGGAAATCCCCTGTTCATTTCCTTTGCTTCCTTTATTCTTCCAGCCCCAACCCCTCAAGGCGATCAGAGCAGTAGCAGTGAGAGTGGCAACAGTGGAGCCCAAGAGGACCCTTTCTGTCTGCAGGAGCTGTTTCCCAACAGAATGAGGGAACCCCTAACCCTTTCTCAGGGCTCCCACCACCTGGCCCCTAACGTGAGCACAGTCACAGGAAGGGTGCAGCACAGCAGGATAGACAGAGCACTCACTTTCTGTCCAGAGGATGGGGATGGGTAGTGGGGGGTGTGACACAGAGTGCTGGGAAGTTCTAGGGAGATTACAAAAAAAGGAGGAACTTGGGCAAGTGGGTCCTTAAAGCTGTTCACAAACTCCTGGGTTCAATCCTGTGCTGTGTGGGTATGGATCTCTCCTAAAAAGGACAGCAAAGACACCGAGAACTGAACTGAGGGGGGGACCATCACTCAGGTCCCAGAATGGGCCCCCAGTGGCACACACATGGAGAAAATCTAAGTGGCTGCAAAGGCTCTGAAAACACAGCTGACATTGAAACTACAACTTACAATAGCCTTGAAAAATGTTCAGCCTGAATCCATCCGGGTTGATTGCCTGCTAAAATATAGATACCATCATTTACATAAGATGTAAATAAAACCCAGGCTCCCAAAATATAACATTCAAAACATCCAAGATATGATCCAACATTTACTCAGTGTATTAGTTTTCTACTGCTGCTACAACAAATGACCACAAACCTAGTGGCCTAAAATAGTACAGCTGGTATTTGTTGTTTTTAAGTTCTGTAGGTCAGAAGTCCAAATTCAGTCTCACTGGGTTAAAATCCAGGTATGGGGAGGGCTGACACCTTTTGGATTCTCTTTGGGAGAATTATTTCCTTGCATTTTCAAGCTCTGAGGGACATCTCTCATTCTTTGGTTCATGGACCTTCCTCCATCTTCAAAGCAAGCAACATATCATCTCTCCGACCCTTCTTCCGTTGTCACCTCCCTTTCAGATCATAACCAGGAAACATTCTCTGCTTTTAGAGGTGCTCGTGATTATATTTATCCCACCAGTATAATCTCCGCATCTCAAGGTTTGAGTCTGATAAGCACTTTTGTTGCATCTGCAGTTTTAATCCCTTTTGTCATGTAAATATTTACAGGTTCTGGAAATTAGGATGCAGCTATCTCTAAGCAAGAAGAGATAAGAAAGCCTTCTTCAGCGATCAATGCAAAGAAATAGAGGAAAACAACAGAATGGGAAAGACTAGGGATCTCTTCAAGAAAATCAGAGATACCAAAGGAATATTTCATGCAAAGATGAGCTCGATAAAGGACAGAAATGGTATGGACCTAACAGAAGCAGAAGATATTAAGAAGAGATGGCAAGAATACACAGAAAAACTGTACAAAAAAGATCTTCACGACCCAGATAATCATGATGGTGTGATCACTGACCTAGAGCCAGACATCCTAGAATGTGAAGTCAAGTGGGTCTTAGAAAGCATCACTATGAACAAAGCTAGTGAAGGTGATGGAATTCCAGTTGAGCTATTCCAAATCCTGAAAGATGATGCTGTGAAAGTGCTGCACTCAATATGCCAGCAAATTTGGAAAACTCAGCAGTGGCCACAGGACTGGAAAAGGTCAGTTTTCATTCCAATCCCAAAGAAAGGCAATGCCAAAGAATGCTCAAACTACTGCACCATTGCACTCATCTCACATGCTAGTAAAGTAATGTTCAAAATTCTCCAAGCCAGGCTTCAGCAATAAGTGAACCATGAACTTCCTGATGTTCAAGCTGGTTTTAGAAAAGGCAGAGGAACCAGAGATCAAATTGCCAACATCTGCTGGATCATGGAAAAAGCAAGAGAGTTTCAGAAAAACATCTATTTCTGCTTTCTTAACTATGGCAAAACCTTTGACTATGTGGATCACAATAAATTGTGGAAAATTCTGAAAGAGATGGGAATACCAGACCACCTGACCTGCCTCTTGAGAAATCTGTATGCAGGTCAGGAAGCAACAGTTAGAACTGGACATGGAACAACAGACTGGTTCCAAATAGGAAAAGGAGTACGTCAAGGCTGTATATTGTCACCCTGTTTATTTAACTTCTATGCAGAGTACATCATGAGAAACGCTGAACTGGAAGAAACACAAGGTGGAATCAAGATTGCCGGGAGAAATACCAATCACCTCAGATATGCAGATGACACCACCCTTATGGCAGAAAGTGAAGAGGAACTCCAAAGCCTCTTGATGAAAGTGAAAGTGGAGAGTGAAAAAGTTGGCTTAAAGCTCAACATTCAGAAAACGAAGATCATGGCATCCGGTCCCATCACTTCATGGGAAATAGATGGGGAAACAGTGGAAACAGTGTCAGACTTTATTTTTTGGGGCTCCAAAATCACTGCAGATGGTGACTGCAGCCATGAAATTAAAAGACGCTTACTCCTTGGAAGGAAAGTTATGACCAACCTAGATAGCATATTCAAAAGCAGAGACATTCCTTTGCCAACAAAGGTTCGTCTAGTCAAGGCTATGCTTTTTCCTGTGGTCATGTATGGATGTGAGAGTTGGACTGTGAAGAAGGCTGGGCGCCGAAGAATTGATGCTTTTGAACTGTGGTGTTGGAGAAGACTCTTGAGAGTCCCTTGGACTGCAAGGAGATCCAACCAGCCCATTCTGAAGGAGATCAGCCCTGGGATTTCTTTGGAAGGAATGATGCTGAAGCTGAAACTCCAGTACTTTGGCCACCTCATGCAAAGAGTTGACTCATTGGAAAAGACTCTGATGCTGGGAGGGATTGGCGGTAGGAGGAGAAGGGGACAACAGAGGATGAGATGGCTGGATGGCATCACTGACTCGATGGAAGTGAGTCTGAGTGAACTCCGGGAGTTGGTGATGGACAGGGAGGCCTGGAGTGCTGCAATTCATGGGGTCGCAAAGAGACGGACACGACTGAGCGACTGATCTGATCTGATCTGATCTCAAGAGAGACTTCATTCTACCTTCACCCTCAGTATATGAAGAACCAGGAAATCTCAGCTCACATGAAAACAGACAATCAGCAGATGCCAATGCTAAGGTGATGCAGATGTTGGAATTTTCTGACAAAGACTTTAAAACAAGTATTATGAAATATACCACAGAGCAAGGGACAGCACTCTTGAATGGAAAGAGAAAGTGTTGGCAGGGAAACCGAAAGTATAAATAAGATCCAAATGTAAATTTTAGAATTAAAACATACAATAGCTGAAATTCTAAAACCTGGATAAACCAATTGAAATTATTCAATCTGAACAACATAGAAAAAGATTTTTTTAACAGAGCCTCAGGAACCAGTGAGACCAAGAACCAAGGTGTCTTAACATTCGTGTCATTCAAGTCTCAGAAGACGAGAAAAAAAAAAAAAAACGAGGCAGAAAAAAAATACTAGAGAAAATAATGACGGAAAACTTCCCATATTTGGCAAAAGACAAAAACCTACAGATTCAAGGATCTCTGAGAACTCCAAATGGGAAAAACACAAAAAATCCGTGACTAGACATATCATATGGAGAAGGCAATGGCACCCCACTCCAGTACTCTTGCCTGGAAAATCCCATGGATGGAGGAGCCTGGTAGGCTGTAGTCCATGGGGTCGCTAGGAGTCGGACACGACTGAGCGACTTCACTTTCACTTTTCACTTTCATGCCTTGGAGAAGGAAATGGAAACCCACTCCAGTGTTCTTGCCTGGAGAATCCCAGGGACGGGGGAGCCTGGTGGGCTGCCGTCTGTGGGGTCGCACAGAGTCTAACACAACTGAAGCGACTTAGCAGCAGCAGCAGCAGCAGACATATCATAATCAAACTGCTAAAAACCAAGATGAAAAAAACTATTAAAAGAAGCCAGATGCCCGGCGTGAGTCCTTGGTGTTTTACTGAGGATTCCACTGGGTAGGTCCAAGTTAGCAAGGTGAAAAGGCAGCCTTCAGAATGGGAGAAAATAATAGCAAATGAAGCAACTGACGAACAACTAATCTCAAAAATATACAAGCAACTCCTACAGCTCAACTCCAGAAAAATAAATGACCCAATCAAAAAATGGGCCAAAGAACTAAATAGACATTTCTCCAAAGAAGACATACAGATGGCTAACAAACACATGAAAAGATGCTCAACATCACTCATTATCAGAGAAATGCAAATCAAAACCACTATGAGGTACCATTTCACGCCAGTCAGAATGGCTGCAATCCTAAAGTCTACAAGCAATAAATGCTGGAGAGGATGTGGAGAAAAGGGAACCCTCTTACACTGTTGGTGGGAATGCAAACTAGTACAGCCACTATGGAGAACAGTGTGGAGATTCCTTAAAAAACTGGAAATAGAACTGCCTTATGATCCAGCAATCCCACTGCTGGGCATACACACTGAGGAAACCAGAAGGGAAAGAGACATGTGTACCCCAATGTTCATCACAGCACTGTTTATAATAGCCAGGACGTGGAAGCAACCTAGATGTCCATCAACAGATGAATGGATAAGAAAGCTGTGGTACATATACACAATGGAGTATTACTCAGCCATTAAAAAGAATACAGTTGAATCAGTTCTAATGAGGTGGATGAAACTGGAGCCTCTTATACAGAGTGAAGTAAGCCAGAAAGAAAAACACCATTACAGTATACTAACACATATATATGGAATTTAGAAAGATGGTAACAATAACCCTGTGTACGAGACAGCAAAAGAGACACTGATGTATAGATCAGTCTTATGGACTCTGTGGGAGAGGGAGAGGGTGGGGAGATTTGGGAGAATGGCATTGAAACATGTATAATACCATGTATGAAACGAGTCGCCAGTCCAGGTTTGATGCACGATACTGGATGCTTGGGGCTGGTGCACTGGGACGACCCAGAGGGATGGTATGGGGAGGGAGGAGGGAGGAGGGTTCAGGATGGGGAACACAGGTATACCTGTGGCGGATTCATTTTGATATTTGGCAAAACTAATACAATATTGTAAAGTTTAAAAATAAAATTAAACTAGAAAAAAAAAAAAAGCCAGAAAGATGACATACTGTCTATAAGAAAATAATTCAAACAATTGTAGATTTCTCATAAAAAATCAGGAATATGCAAATATAAATAAGCTGCAAACTTTTGCCCATCAAATTAGCAGAAAGTGTTGAAATCATTACTATTTAGTGTTAGGATACAAAAATATGTTAGTGGGGAAAGAAATAAGGACAATATTTACTAAAAAAAAAAAAAATTTATGAGCTTCCCTGATAGCTCAGTTGGTAAAGAATTCACCTGCAATGCAGGAGACCCTGGTTTGATTCCTGGGTTGGGAAGATCCTCTGGAGAAGGGATAGGCTACCCACTCCAGTATTCTTGGGCTTCCTCGTGGCTCAGCTGGTAAAAAATTTGCCTTCAATGTGGGAGATCTGGGTTCGATCCCTGGGTTGGGAAGATACCCTAGAGAAGGGAAAAGCTACCCACTCCAGTATTCTGGCCTGGAGGATTCCATGGACTGTATAATCTATGGGGTCACAAAGAGCTGGACATGACTGAGCAACTTTCACTTCACTTTATAAAAAACAATTAGGTATCATCTACCAAAACTTTAAATCTGTATACCTTTTAATCCTCAGTTCTACTTCTGAAAATATATCCTACAGAACTATTTGTACCAGTGCTCAAAGATGTTTTATTGTGGCCTTGCGTGTACTGGCAAATAAATACATTAATAAACACTATAAATAATTAGTGATGAACTATTACTTAAATAAGTTATAGAATACCACACTATTAGAATATAATATGGGGCTTCCTGGGGAGCTCAGCTGGTAAAGAATCTGTCTGCAATGCAGGAGACCCCAGTTCAATTCCTGGGTCAGGAAGAAGGGAGAAGGGATATCCCCCCTGGAGAAGGGATAGTCTATCCACTCCGGTATTCTTAGGCTTCTCTGGTGGCTCAGATGGTAAAGAATCTGCCTGCAATGTGGGAGATCTGGGTTTGATCCCTGGATTGGGAAGATCCCATGGAGGAGGGCATGGCAACCCATTCCAGTATTCTTGCCTGAAGAATACCCATGGACAGAGGAGCCTGGAAGGCTATAGTCCATGGGGTCACAGAGAGTTGCACACAACTGGGCGACTAAGCACAGCACAGCACAGAATATAATATAACCTTTTAGAACAATTATATTGGAGCCAAGTCTATTGACACTGAAAGAACATATGATATAAATGTTAAAGGATAAAATGTTTGTTCCCCTTGGTTGGGAAACTAAGATCTCACATGCAACGCAGCCAAAAAACAAAAGTTGATTTGTCATAGGTTGAGCAACCCTTACGCGAAGCGTGTTGATTAAATCATTGTTGTCAAAGAATATATGACATGAATGTTAAATGATAAAGACATTTGTCAAATACACACACAATACACACAAACTGGGTTTCGTAATTGTATATGTGTGTGATTATAATTGACGGGAAAGATTTAGAAAGATAAAAACCCAACTGATATCAGCAGTTACTTCTGAGGAATAAGATAAGAATAGAATAGGTACTTGTGCTTTTTACTTCCTGTGTGAACATGTGTGTGTGGTTTAACAAAGGACAGTTATCATTATTGACATTTTAAAAAATGGTAAAAGGCCTATCTATATAAGTCATTTTCAATATTCTCTAGAGTTCTCCTAAGAAATTAACTAGCTAGTCTTTTACTGTTTTCTGGAAATTTAGCATTTTATTCACTTTCCTTAAGGAAACCCAAACAACATATTCAGCATCTCTTAGTGTATAAGTTTTCTACTGCTGTATAATGAATTATCTCAAAACAACAAAATTTATTATCTGATGCAGGTTCTGGGGATCAGAAACCCAAGAGTATCTTGGCTGGGTGCTTCCAGTCAGGGTTTCTCATGAAACTATCGTCATCTGAAGGCTTGATCAGGAATGGAGGATCCACTCACAAGTCCCTCACATAGCTGTCAGTAAGAGAATTTGTTTCCACACTGGCTGTGGTCAGAGACTCTATTCTCCATCACACAGTCTTCTCTGTAGTCTGCTCACAGCTGGCAACTGACTTGCCCTCAAGTGATAGGTCAAAGATTTGAGTGACCGAGATGAAAACTGCAATGACTTTTATAACCTCATCTTAGAAGTGACATCTTAGAAGAAGACCAATGGACTTCTGCTATAGTCCATTGGTCACACAGACTTCAGTTCAGTTCAGTTCAGTCGTTCAGTCGTGTCCGACTCTTTGCGACCCCATGAATTGCAGCACGCCAGGCCTCCCTGTCCATCACCAACTCTTGGAGTCCACCCAAACCCATGTCCATCAAGTCGATGATGCCATCCAGCCATCTCATCCTCTGTCGTCCCCTACTCCTCCTGCCCCCAATCCCTCCCAGCATCAGAGTCTTTTCCAATGAGTCAACTCTTCGCATCAGGTGGCCAAAGTGCTGGAGTTTCAGCTTTAGCATCAGTCCTTTCAAAGAACACCCAGGGCTGATCTCCTTTAGAATGGGCTGGTTGGATCTCCTTGCAGTCCAAGGGACTCTCAAGAGTCTTCTCCAACACCACAGTTCAAAAGCATCAATTCTTCGGCTCACACAGACTTACCCTGGTACAAATACGTTGGGAGAATACACAAGAATGTGGGTACCAGAAGTCAGGGATCACTGAGGGCTCTCTTGAGGTCTCACTACACAGTTAAATTTTACCCTGCTGTCTCTCCTTCCTAAGTTCATAGACCTTCTAAGAGGTTATAAAGTACAACTCTATCCCTACAGCATTACTGGTGAATTCAGGGGTCCTGGAGCATCCAATCTTCCATTGAAAGAGAACCCTATGGAGTAATAGGAAACTCCCACTCACAGAGATCCAGCCTTTTCCTGTGAACAACAGAGTTTGATTCCCCTAAAGTGTGATGGGCTTTCCTGATGATTCTTTCCTCAGGCAGTGAAGAATCTGTCTGCAATGCAGGAGACCTGGGTTCAATCCCTAGTCTAGAAGAGACCCTGGAGAAGCAAATGGCAATCCACTCCAGTATTCTTGCCTGGAAGATCCACTGGAGAAGGGAATGGCAACCCACTTCAGTATTCTTGCTGGAGAATTCCATAGACAGAAGAGCCTAGTGAGCTACAGTCCATGGGACTGCAAACAGTGGGACATAACAGAGTAACTAACAAAGTGTGATAATTGAGCTTCCCTGGTGGCTCAGACAGTAAAGAATCTCCCTGCAATGCAGGAGACCTGGGTTCGATCCCTGGGTCAGGAAGATGCCCTGGAGAAGGGAATGGCTACCCACTCCAGTATTCTTGCCTGTAGAGTTCCATGGACAGAGGAGCCTGGGGGGCTATAGTCCATGGGATCGGACATGACTGAGTGACTAACACTTTCACTTTTTCAAAGTATGATCACTAAGAAGAGTTGGGAAAACTACAAATGTAAATAACTGTTCAAAGAGAAAAACATGAGAAACAACCAGGTGCCTCAAAGAGAATCCCTTCAACAGGTGGTCACATCATTTGCTCCTACTCTTCGGCCCAAACTTTCATCTTTACAAGTCAGAACAGTTGTTTCTTCTCCCAAGTGGAAATTCCTATAAGCCATGGAGACAAGGGAGTGGAAATGCTTGCCAGCTTATATTGATAAATCAATATAAATTAATGAAACTCAACCGCTACTGAGAAAATATTAGCAGGCCATCAATAAAATGTGGAGGTTAAAGTATACCTATGTCTCTACACAAGAACAATACGAAGTACTTCAAGGCACAGCATAACTGAGAATTTGGAAAAGAATTTTCTAATATGTGGATGTACCTGCTTGCAAAAGATGTGTATTATATTTCCTAGGGGTATATGTGAATATACACTGAATAGCTTAGGTTTAGCCAAACATTTAAGTCTTTCATAATAGCCTTTTAGATATGATAGAGAAATAAAAAGAGTTGATTCAGGGGGCTTCCCTGATGGTCCAATGGTTAAGAGTCCATGCTCCCACTGTAGAGAGCACCAGTTCAATCCCCGGTCCTGTACCCTGTATAGAGAACTAAGATCCCACATGCCGTTCAGCCAGAAAAAAAAAAAAGTTGATTCATCATAGATTGAGCGACCCTTATGCAAAATGTTGATTAAATCATTGTTGTCAACTTGAAAGCAATAACATGCCTCAGGGTTTTGAATGTCTCATTCAACACTCTTATAAACTATTTGGACAAAGGCAAAGAAAATGGACTCATTGTATTTTCAAGTATTATCATGTTAGGAGAGTCAAGGAGGCAAATAATAAAATCAGAATTCTCAAAGGTGTCCAAAAGATTGAAATGATAGGCCAGAACCCATGGCAGAAGAATGAGTGGGAAGGAAGTGGTGTAACATCTGCCTAAGTACAAAAATGAGACCTGGCACAATACCAGTTAATGTAGGAAAGCATTAAGTGAGCTGCAGTTCAATATGAGTCAGCAGCTTGCCAATTCTGCCCAAGAGGCAATACAGAAAATTAGTCTGCACTGTAAAAGAAATATAGAGCTCAGAACCAGGAAGAACTGATCTGATGAACCCCACACTGTGAATACATGGATTCCTGGAATAATGGACAGATTCCTGTATGACCACATGTATCTTCTAATTCTGAGATTGTGCAGTTCTCTTTATAACATGTCCCTGAGTGACGAATCTAGTAACTCTATCCCCCCACCAAAGGAAATGAGTTTGTCTCATTCTTTTCTTTAGTCATTCAAGCAATGTTTATTGGGAAAAAAAAAAATTGTTTGCCAGGTACCCTACTAAAAGCCAGGAACATAAAGATGCTTCTTAGGATACACATAATGTTTTCCCAGTAAGTCGTCCAAACACTAATATAGGTGATGATGTGATGGAATTTGGTCAATGTAGTCAAGGTTCCAGATCAGTTGAGCTTGAGAAAGAGAAATTATCTGAATGGACCTGACCTAATCACATGAGCACTTTAAAAGCAGAGAGTTTTTGATGGCTGTTAGGAGAGTTTAAGTCAGAGGTTCAAAGCATGGGAAGGATCTGATGCACCTTTGCTGGGCACGTGGTAAGGAGTGTGTGTGGCCACTAGAATGGGGGCTAAGAATGGCCCCCAGCTAACAAGCCACCAAGGAAACAGAATATTACAACCTCTAGGAGATGAATTCAACCACAAGGATGAGCTTGGAAGAGGACCCCAGAGGAGACCTGCAGCCCTAATCAACACTTGGATTTCAGCCCAGTGAGACCTTGAGCAGAGCATCCAGGCCACTATGTCCAGACTTCTGACCTGCAGAAACTGTGAGGTAATAAACCTGTATTGCTTTACGATGCTAAGTGTTTGCCAATTTGTTATCTAGCAATAGAAAACTAACACAGAATAAATAAAGAGCAGCCACACAATGCAATAAGTGCTCCTAGGAGCAGAGCTGCAGTATAGCTGGTTGGCTGTTGACTCAGGACCCATTTTCCCCTTCTTTTCCCCAAGTGAGTCTCAGTTTGTTTAGGTGGCCACTGCTCATCCATCCCCACATTCATGGCTGCTACCTGCACTCCAAGCTCCAAGTGCCGGCTGATTAGTCTAAAACAGAGTTTCTTGATTTTGGTGCTATGAACATTTTAGCCTGGATCATTCTTATTGTGGGAGAATGCCCTGTGCTTTATAGGGTGTTTGGCAGTATCCCTGGCCTCTGCCCAGTATATGCCAGTGACACACACTCCTTTGACCCTCCAGCAGTGACAAACAAATATATCTCCAGATATTACTAAATGTCCCGCCCATGGGTGAGTGGGGAGCAAAATCACCCCTAGCTGAGAATCTTTGATCTAAAGGTAAGCTCACTCACCTGGCAAACAGTTGGTTTTAGGATAGGTATATGATCACTTTGGGAAAATGAGCTGCAAAGAAAGGTTTGGGTGGGGCATTCTGGGACAATCTCACTCTTCAGGGAATGCCATTGGAAGTAGCCCCATTTCTCTTCCTGTAGACAGTATCATGCACAGATTGAGACCGGGGATGCTGCAGCAATCCTGAAACCTACCTTACCTTTAGACTTCTAAATGACATGAGTCAGTTTCCTTATTGTTCAAGATAGTTTGAGATTGTTCATGAGAGTTCAAGGGATATCTGGGTTTTGCAGTCAAGAGTTGTCTGGCTAGTGCCAATGTACAAGGTGCTATTGAAGCCCAGAGGCAGGCTCATGTCACAAAGCTGAGTCAAGAAATAAAAAGGATGTATACTTACAGCTGGTTCACGTTGTTGTGTGGCAGAAACCACACAACAGTAAATTGTACAGTAAACCACATAACTGTAAAGCAGTAATTCTCCTATTAAAAAAAGAAAAAGAAATAAAAAGGAGCTACACCCAGGAGAACAATCACATTTTCTTAGAGACCTACTTTCTTCAGTTCAGTTCAGTTCAGTTGCTCAGTCGTGTCCAACTCTTTGCGACCCCATGAATCACAGCACGCCAGGCCTCCCTGTCCATCACCAACTCCCGGGGTTCACTCAGACTCACGTCCATCGAGTCAATGATGCCATCCAGCCATCTCATCTTCTGTCATCCCCTTTTCCTCCTGCCCCCAATCCCTCCCAGCATCAGAGTCTTTTCCAATGACTCAACTCTTCCCATGAGGTGGCCAGAGTACTGGAGTTTCAGCTTCAGCATCAGTCCTTCCAAAGAACACCCAGGACTGATCTCCTTCAGAATGGACTGGTTGGATCTCCTTGCAGTCCAAGGGACTCTCAAGAGTCTTCTCCAACACCACACTTCAAAAGCATCAATTTTTTGGCGCTCAGCTTTCTTCACAGTCCAACCTCCACATCCACACATGACCACCGGAAAAACCATAGCCTTGACTAGACGAACCTTTGTTGGCAAAGCAATGTCTCTGCTTTTGAATATGCTATCTAGGTTGGTCATAACTTTCCTTCCAAGGAGTAAGCGTCTTTTAATTTCATGGCTGCTACTACTTTCCTAATTTCCTACTTTCTTAGCAACTTTCAAATATGCAATGCATTATTATTAACTATCATCACCATATTGTACATTACACCCCCACAACTTACTTACCGTGTAACCTGTAGTTTGTGCTCTTTGATTCCTTCATCCACCATCTGTTCTCTGCATCTATAAGATTGGTGTGTTTATTCATTTATTAGACTCTGTATGTAAGTGAAATCATACAGTACTTGTCTTTCTCTGCCTGACTCATTTCACTTAGTATTTGTCCTCAAAGTTCATCCATATTGTCACAAATGGCAAGACTTCATTCTTTTTTACAGTTGAATAATATTTCATTGTGTGTGTATGTGTGTGATATATATATTCAATACATATATTGAATATATACATTTCCTTCATCCATTCATCCGTCTATGAAACAAAAGGTTGTTTCCATATCCTGGCTGTTTTAAACAATGCTACAGTGAACATGAGGGCGCATGTATCTTTTCAAGTTAGTGTTTTCATTTTCTTCAGATTAAATAAACTCAAAAATGGAATTACTGAATGATATGGTAGTTCTGTTTTTAATTTTTTGAGGAACTTCCATACCATTTTCCAGAATGGTCAGACCAATTTACATTCCCAACAGTGTACAAGGATTCCCTTTTCTCTCCACATCCTCTCCAACACTTGTTATATATTGTCTTTTTTATAGCAGCCATACTAACCCTGGTAGCTCAGGCAGTAAAGAACCTGCCTGCAGTGCAGGAGACCTGAGTTCAGTCCCTGGATTGGGAAGATCCCTTGGAGGAGGGCATGGCTACCCACTCCAGTACTCTTGTCTGGAGAATCCCACGGACAGAGGAGCCTGGTGGGCTACAGTCCATGGGCTTGCAACGAGTCAGACACAACTGAACGACTAACACTAAATACTAAAAGGTGTGAGGTCATATCTCATTGTGATTTTGATGTGTATTTCCCTGGTGATTAGTGATGTTGAGCATTTTTCATGTACCCGTTGGCCATCTGTATGCATTCTTTGGCAAAATGTCTGTTCGTATCTACCAGTTGGGGTGCAAATAGTAGCCGTCATTCTAAGAAAGTTCACCTGTCTGATCCCCATCTGCTTTTATGGCCCCCATTACCATACAACTTCTTCTCAGCCCTTCTCACTGAGGTCTTCCTTCTTGGGAGCTTCACCTCCATTCCTGAAACCCCTCTCACTGAGAACTCCAATGTCTGTACTAAGAATGCTGCCTCTTAATACCCAAGGTCTCAACGCTGGTGTCTCAGCAGGAGAAAAATCCCCCTGAAATGCATGAGATGCAGGTTCGGTCCCTGGGTCGGTAAGATCCCCTGGAGAATACTGGCAACCACTCCAGTATTCTTGTCTGAGAAGTCCCATGGACAGAAGAGCCTGGCGAGCTACAGTCCATGGGTTCACAAGAGTCTGACATGACTTAGAGACTAAACAACCACCAGCAACCCTCACAGTCCCCAAGTGGTCAGCTGTGATGGCCCACAGTGAAGATAAAAGGACACCTCTCCTAGTCTGAGTCACTGTTGGTTGCCTGGAGGCCAAAGTGGCTTTGTTGGTGCCTTAGCTCATCCATCTCACCCCCTCAAAGACAGAGCCCTGCAAAAACAGCATCTTCAGCTTTTTTCTGCAGCTCTTTCTTATCGTGACTCTGTTGGGATGGACACAGGCCCCATACTGCTCTCTTTCTTCTCTCTTTCTAGAAATGATATCAGCTGCCAGGTTTTGACTACTTACTCTGGGCCAGGCATTTATGCTGAGCACCTGACAAGTCACATTTAATCCTCATAACCACCAGATGGGACAGGGATCCTGATTATACTCATTTTACAAAATAGTCTCTTATACCTAAAATAGCTTAAGTAATTTGCCCAAAGTTATGCAGTTTATCAGAGTCTGGACTCTGCTAAAATCCTTGCTTAATGAATACATATACCTCTCTCAAGGGGCTTCCCTTGCAACTCAGACGGTAAAGAATCCTCCCGCAGTGCAGGAGAGCTGGGTTCAATCCCTGTGTCAGGACGATACCCTGGAGAAGGAAATGGCAACCCACCAGTATTCTTGCCTGGAGAATCCCAGGGACAGAGGAGCCTGGCAGGCTACAGTCCATGGGCTCACAAAGAGTCAGACATGACTGAGCCACTTTTACTTTTGGCTGCTCTCAAGGTACCAGAGGAACAACCTTCTCTTCAGTCACCACTGGCCACAATCAAAATCCTCTTGAAAGTGAGCTCCTGCAAGTTCGCTCTGCTAGCACCTGGTCTGCAGGGCCACTCAGACATGGCATATATGGTGCTACGATTCATCGTTGATGGGTACTGAGTGCTTACTGTGGATCAGGCACTATTCTAAACACTTTGCATTATTGATGCATTTCAAAACAGCCCTGTAAGCACTATCATTATCCCCTATTTTACAGATGGGGGGGAAAAAAAGTGAAGGCACTAAAATGTTAAGAAACATGCCCGAGGTCACATAGCTAATAAGTGGCAAAGCTGGGACGTGGCAGTCTGGTGCCTGAGCCCATGCTCTTCACACTCACTGTCGATTACTGAGCATCTACTATGTGCCAAGTACTGGGCTGGGGCCTCTGCATGCACTTTTCCTAATCTTAACAACATTCCTGCCAGACAGTTGTGTCTCCAGGTTTCCAACAGAGGAATGTGAGTGTCAGAGAGATTGAACACACTTGCCTAAGATCTTGGTTAGTGTGTATCAACATCCAGGTCTACCCTGAGCTGTAAAATCATGTGCCTTTTCATGTGCACCTGTCTTCTAAAGCCTCAATCAGCTCCCTACTCCATTTTCCCAGGACCTCTCTGAGATTTCTAGATCAGGTCTACATTCTGGATATAAATAGGAGAAGGGAAAGAAAAGAAGGTGGTGGTGGCCAGCTGCTGCTTCAAACAAAATACATCCACATTTACAAAGGCACTCGGGCTGGTTGCCTAGCAACAACTTTCTGCCTCCCCAACCTGCTCCACCCCATCCTTACCCACCCCACATTACACATATCCCTTGGCCTGCAATGCCCTCTGAGACATCCCCCTCCAAGGCTGTCTTTGCTCATTTCAACCTGATTTGCAGGCAAATGCTTGCAGATTGCAACTTGCAGGGAGTCCAGGAAACACACAATTTGTTTACCAGATGGCCTGAGGGCAGGCAAAACAGAGCTGCCCTCCCTGGGTTCGTAGCCCATACCTTGGCACTCACAGGGTATCTGAGGCTGTGGGAAGGAAAAGGTCTCATTTCAGGCTCTTTGTCATATCCCTGAAGGTTTAAAAAAAGAGTTTTGTGTTTCACATATGTCAAGTCCTTTAAATAGTTCTTTGAAATAAAAGTTTGATTGGGATAGAACTGAAGTAGACTGTCTGGATTTTTTTCCTCTTATCTCCCATGTTTGAAGCTAAGAGCCTCTTAAATTTAAACTTATCTTCAGTTCAACCAGTCCAAAAGGCTTTGGGGCTATTTTTGTCCTAGAGTCTTAAAGGGAGGTAGGATAAGGCAGAATACACAGTTCACTGAGCTATTCTTTCAAGCATAAATAAAAAGCAACAGCAGTAGTGCAGCCCCCAACAGGCCCAGAAACTTCAGCTTCATTGTGAGAAGGTAATGTTGACCTGAGCGTCGGACTGAAATATCCCCCTCATGGGCCCCAGGCATTCTTGTCATCCTGGCCCCTTTTGACCACAAAATGAACAAAAAAAATATTAACAATTGTATTTCACAACTGTGTGGGTCTAAAGGCAAATATAATCCAGACTGGATTCATTACTATACATTATTTTTATTATGTTCTGTTCATCTTCCTTCTGATGTAAAAAAAATTAAAGGGCTTCCAAAAGGTTTGTGAATCCAGGCCCCCGTGCCTGCAGTGCCTAAAGTTGAGAGCAGGCCAGCACACACACACGGGTTACTGGAATTGGTGCCCTGTCTCAGTCTGGAAGGCAGAAAAATGTGAGATGTGGTGCCTGCACTCAAAGGGCTTCCAGCCTCGCTGGGCAGAAAGACGAAGGCAACAAGTATGATCACTATACCATAGACATTCATCTTGAAAGCCACCAAGAAAATCATCAAGGTCCCTTTCTAGCTTAGTTGCATTCCTATTTAAATAAATAATGTATTTTAAAACACAGCTGATTGAGAAAAGTCCAGAAAGGTAGAAGGTGGCTCTGGCAAGCATGGTATGATTGGATGTTGGGGATATACAAAAGTCAAGGAAGATCTCTGGGTTGAGGACTTGAGTGGCCATCTACATAGACAGGAAATACAAAAAGAGGAATGGATTGGAAGAGGCAGCAATGAATCTCATGTTGGGCAGGTTGAATCTGAGATGCCTTTGGAGAGTAATAAGCAGAGACCAGGGCTAGTTTACTCCCCACTCGAGTCCTATCTCCCTGCTCATGGATATAGGTGGAGAAATCTAGTTGCCAATATAGGTGGTGGCCCAGAACAGACATCTGGGCTATAGTTAGACACTGGGTGTTGCAGCAGATGCTGGCCCCTGACATTCACTCTCTACCCAAAGGCTATTTATATGAACATCTGCAACTCCCTGCCTGTTCTAGCTTCAGAAATAGATTTGGCCCATACACAAGACAAGCTGGAATTGCCAAGGAGTCAATGCACCAGAGAAGCCCTCAACAAGTGATGGAAAGGAAGTTGGTAGATCAATAACCCAACTTCTTCAGCCTTCAGTTGGGATGACTCTGCAGTATGGTCTATACAGTTTCTCAGAATTCTCCAGCAGGCTGAGTTTCTAGATATTCGGGTGAAGCTGAAGACACTCTGGTAACACCATTTTTGGGTAAGGGTCTTCTTTGGGTGAAGGGTGGTATAGCCAGCTCCAGGAGCACATACATCTGTAAACGAAGGGTTGAGACTTTAAACTGATAATTAAGAGCTACCATTTGAATACTTATTACTTACCCACAGAGAGCTTGGCATCTCAAAGACAGCCCATTTCATTTTCACTTAGATCTAGTTACTGGAAAGTTCTTTCTCAGAGTGAAATAACATAAGTTTTTGACTTCTACCTTTTGGTTCTACTATTTTTTTAAGTAAAAGTTTTATTTTAGTGGGGAAAAAGCGTGCAATTCAATAGTTTTTAGTATATTCACAGAGTTTTGCAGCCATCACCATCAGTTTTAAAATATTTTAATCACCCTGAAAGGAAACACTGTATCCTTAACAATCTCTCATCAGCTCAGTTCAGTTCAGTCGCTCAGTTGTGTCCGACTCTTTGCGACCCCATGAATCGCAGCACGCCAGGCCTCCCTGTCCATCACCAACTCCCGGAGTTCACTCAGACTCACGTCCATCGAGTCGGTGATGCCATCCAGCCATCTCATCTTCTGTCATCCCCTTTTCCTCCTACCCCCAATCCCTCCCAGCATCAGAGTCTTTTCCAATGAGTCAACTCTTCGCATGAGGTGGCCAAAGTACTGGAGTTTCAGCTTCAGCATCATTCCCTCCAAAGAAATCCCAGAGCTGATCTCCTTCAGAATGGACTGGTTGGATCTCCTTGCAGTCCAAGGGACTCTCAAGACTCTTCTCCAACACCACAGTTCAAAAGCAGCAATTCTTCGGTGTTCAGCCTTCTTCACAGTCCAACTCTCACATCCATACACGACCACAGGAAAAACCATAACCTTGACTAGACAAAACTTTGTTGGCAAAGGAATGTCTCTGCTTCTGAATATGCTATCTAGGTTGGTCATAACTTTCCTTCCAAGGAGTAAGCGTCTTTTAATTTCATGGCTGTAGTCACCATCTGCAGTGATTTTGGAGCCCAGAAAAATAAAGTCTGACACTGTTTCCACTGTTTCCCCATCTATTTCCTATGAAGTGATGGGACCGGATGCCATGATCTTCGTTTTCTGAATGTTGAGCTTTAAGCCAACTTTTTCACTCTCCACTTTCACTTTCATCAAGAGGCTTTTGAGTTCCTCTTCACTTTCTGCCATAAGGGTGGTGTCATCTGCATATCTGAGGTGATTGATATTTCTCCCGGCCATCTTGATTCCAGCTTGTGTTTCTTCCAGCCCAGCGTTTCTCATGATGTACTCTGCATAGAAGTTAAATAAGCAGGGTGACGATATATAGCCTTGACGAACTCTTTTTCCTATTTGGAACCAGTCTGTTGTTCCATGTGCAGTTCTAAGTGTTGCTTCCTGACCTGCATACAGATTTCTCAAGAGGCAGGTCAGGTGGTCTGGTATTCCCATCTCTTTCAGAATTTTCCACAATTTATTGTGATCCACATAGTCAAAGGTTTTGCCATAGTTAAGAAAGCAGAAATAGATGTTTTTCTGGAACTCTCTTGCTTTTTCCATGATCCAGCAGATGTTGGCAATTTGATCTCTGGTTCCTCTGCCTTTTCTAAAACCAGCTTGAACATCAGGAAGTTCAGGGTTCACTTATTGCTGAAGCCTGGCTTGGAGAATTTTGAGCATTACTTTACTAGCGTGTGAGATGAGTGCAATTGTGCAGTAGTTTGAGCATTCTTTGGCATTGCCTTTCTTTGGGATTGGAATGAAAACTGACCTTTTCCAGTCCTGTGGCCACTGCTGAGTTTTCCAAATTTGCTGGCATATTGAGTGCAGCACTTTCACAGCATCATCTTTCAGGATTTGAAATAGCTCATCAGTACTCCCTAATCCTTCCAGCCCACCCCTAGTCCTAAACAACCACTAATCTATTTTTAGTCTCTGTTTTGTTGTTGTTCAGTGGCTAAGTGTGTCTGACTCTTTGCAACCCCGTGGACTGCAGGATGCCAGGCTTCCCTGTCTTTCACTATCTCCCGGTGTTTACTCAAACTCACGTCCATTGAGTCAGTGGTGCCATCCAACCATCTCATCTTCTGTTGCCCCCTTCTCCTCCTGCCCTCTACCTTTGCCATCATCAGAGTCTTTTCCAGTGAGTCAGCTCTTTGCATCGGGTAGCCAAAATATTGGAGCTTTAGCTTCAGCATCAGTCCTTCCAGTGAATATTCAGGGTTGATTTCCTTTAGGATTGACTAGTTTGATCTCCTTGCTGTCCAAGGGACTCTCAAGAGTCTTCTCCAGCACCACATTTCAGTTCTTCAGTGCTCAGCATTCTTTATAGTCCAACTCTCACATCTGTACATGACTACTGGAAAAACTACAGATTTGCCTCTTCTGGACTTTTCACATAAATCAGCTCATATAAAATGTGTTCTTTTTTGAATGGCTTCTTTCACTTAGCATAATGTTCTCAAGCTTTATCCATGTTGTCAGCATGTATTCGTGCTGCATTTCTTTTTACTGCCAAATAATATTCCATGATCACATATCTAATTTATTCATTCATCAATCTATGAACATTTGGGCTGTTTCTACTTTTGGATATTCTGAATAAAGAAGTTATGAACATCTGTGTACAAGTTTTTGTGTGGCTATGTTTTGATTTGGGGAGAGAATATATCTAGGAGTGAAATCGCTGGGGGAGTCACATGGTAACTCTGTGTTTATCTTTTTGAGGAACTGACCAGCTGTTTTCCAAAGTTATATTCCAATCAGCAGGGTGTGAGGATTCTGCTTTCTCCCCATTCTCATCAGTGATTATTTTTTTATGACCTTTTTATTACAGGAATCAATAGTGGGTATGAAGTGATATCTTGTGGCTTTGATTTGCATTTCCCTAATGACTAGTGATGTTGAGACTCTTTCCATATACTTATTGACCATTTGTATATCTATTTGAAGAATTGTCTATCCAAATCCTTTGCACATGTTTAAGTGGAACATTTGTCTTTATTATTGAATTTTAAGACTTCTTTATATATTCTAGATACAGATCCCTTATCAAGTAAGTGACTTACAAGTATTTTTTTCCTCTATGAGTTATCTCTTCACTTTGTTGATTGCACCCTTTGAAGCAACAAAGTGCTTAATTTTGGTGAAATTCAATTTATTTTTTTCATTTGTTGTTTATTCTTTTGGAATTGTAAAGAGAGATGATTGTCTAATTCAAGGCTATAAAAATTTACATATACTTCTCACATTTAGATCTATAACCCATTTTGAGTTACTTTTTGTGGATGGTGTAAGATAATGGTCTATCTTTATATATATATATATATATATATATATATATATATATATATATATATATAGCATACTGATAATCAGTTGTCCTAGTATCATTTCTCGGAGAAGGCGATGGCACCCCACTCCAGTACTCTTGCCTGGAGAATCCATGGATGGAGGAGCCTGGTAGGCTGCAGTCCATGAGGTCGCTAAAAGTTGGACACGACTGAGCAACTTCACTTTCACTTTTCACTTTCATGCATTGGAGAAGGAAATGGCAACCCACTCCAGTGTTCTTGCCCGGAGTATCCCAGGGACGGCAGAGCCTGGTGGGCTGCCGTCTGTGGGGTCGCACAGAGTCGGACACGACTGAAGCGACTTAGCAGCAGTAGCAGCAGTATCATTTCTTAAAAAAAATAACGTTTCCCCCACTGAATTGTCCTGGCACTCATGATGAAAATCAATGGACCGGAAATGTGGAGACTAGACTTTCAGTTCTATTCCACTGGTCTATTCATCTGTTCTTTTGCCAATATCACATTGTGTTAATTACTGTAGCTCTGTAAGAAGTTTGGAAATGGAGAAGTTCAAGTGCTACAACTCTGTTCTTTTTCAAGATCACCTTGGCCATTCTCATTGACTGGCCCTTGTATTTCCATATGAAGTTTAGAATTCATTTGTTCATATCTTTTTAAAAGTTTTATTGATTTAGCTATTTTTGGCTGTGCTGGGCCCTTGTTGCTGTGCAGGCTTTTCTCTAGTTGCAGTAAGTGAGGGCTACTCCGGTTGGCGGGCGTCTCGTTGCAGTGGCTTCTCTTGCTGAGGAGCATGGGCTCTCCGGCTCGGAGCTTCCGTAGTTGTGGCATGTGGGCTCAGTAGCTGTGGCTCCCGAGCTCTAAAGCACAGTCTCATTAGTTGTGGCACACAGGCTTATTTGCTCCACCACATGTGGGATCTTCCAGACCAGGGATCGAATCTGTGTCTCTTGTATTGGCAGGTGGATTCTTTACCACTGAGCCACCAGGGAAGCCCTGTTCATATCTTCAAAAATGAAAATCAAAACAAAACAAAAAAAACCACAAGGGCATCTGAGATCTTAGGACTATGATGAATCTGTAGATCAATTTTGGGAGTATTGCCATCTTAAAAGTAAAAAGTCTTCCAATCAATGAACCCAGGATGTCTTTCTATTTATTTAAATCTATCCTCCTTTTGTTAAATTTGTTCCTAAGTATTTTATCCTTCTTGATGCTATAATAAGTGGAATTATTTTCTTAATTTTATTTTTTACATTGATCATTGTTACTGTAGAGAAATACAATTCAATATAGACATACAATTTGTATATGTATATATATCAGAGTTATACCTGCAATGTCATTTATTAGTTCTATAGTATTTTTGTGGGTTCCTTGGGTTTTCTATATACAATATTACAACATTGGTAAATAGAGTATTATTTCTTCCTTCCAATCTGAATACTTTTTATTTCCTTTTCTTGCCTAACTACCCTTGCTTAAAACTTCATGTGGAAGAGTAGTGATAAGAATAAACATCCTTGTCTTGCTCTTGATCTTAGAGAAAGTTTTCATTTTTTTACCATTAATTACGTTAGCTCTGAGTGTTGCGTAGATATCTTTTTCAGGTTGAAATACTAAATACTACTTCTACCCCCGTATGTTGACCATTTTTGCCATGGAATGTATTGGATTTTGTCAAATGCTTTTTCAGCATCTATTGAGATGATCGTGTAGATGTCCTTTATCCTATTCATGTAGTCTATGAATTAATTTGTTTTCAAGTGTTAAATCAAGCTTACATTCCTGGGATAGATCACACTTGGGAATGATCCCTTTTAAGTTGTTGGATTTGGTTTGCTAATATTTTATTGATGACTTTTATAAGACATACTGACCTGCTATTTCCTCCCTTTTTTCTTTCTTTCTCGTAGTCTTTGGTTTCCACATCAGTGAAACACTGACCCTCATAGAATGAGTTGTCCTCTACTTTTAGAAAGACTGTATAAATGATTCATGTTAAGTATTCTTTAAACCGTTGGTGTAATTTGCCGTTGAAGCTAATTTAGGCCAGGGTTTTCCTTTGTAAGTAATTATTGGGGTTTTTTAGTTGTATTGTGTTGTAGGGTTTTTTTGTTTTGTTTTGTTTTTTAACTAATTCAATCTCTTGCTATAGGTCTATTCAGCTTTTCTAATTCTTTATGAGTTAGTTTTGGTAATTTGTGTCTGTCTGGAAATTTGTGCATCACATTTAGACTATCTATTTTACATACAATTGTTCATTGTATTTCTTTCTAATCCTTTATATTTCTGTAAGATTGGTAATGATTTCCCGCTTTCATTTTCATTTTAGTAATTTAAGTCTTCTCTCTTTTCCCTGCCTTGAACAGTCTAACAAAAGTTTCCTAATTTTCTTGCTCTTTAAAAAAAATTTTTTTGGTGTTTTATTTTCTGTAATCCTTTTCTATTTTATTATTGTCCACTCTGTCTTTTTATTTCTTTTTTCTGTTTCCCTTTCTCCCCCCTCCTTTTGTTTCCTTTGGGTTTAGTTTTCTCTTCTTTTTCTAGTTTCCAAAGTGAAAAGATAGAGCTTCCCTTGTGGCTCAGTGGTAAGAAATTTGCCTGCCAATGCAGGAAACATGGGTTTGATTCCTGGATCCAGAAGATCCCCTAGAGAGGGAAACAGCAACCCACTCCAGTATTCTTGCCTGGGAAATCCCATGGACAGAGGAGCCTGGAGGGCTACAGTCTGAGGTTGCAGAGAGTTGGACACAACTTAGCAACTGAACAGCAGCAGCAACATAGGGTATTGATTTGAGATCTTCATTTTTACATTTATTAATTTCCCTCTAAATACTACCGTAGTTGCATCCTTAACTTTTGGTATGTTGTGTTTTTATTTTCATTCACCTCAAAGTATTTTTAAATTCCTTGGTAACTTTTTTTTTAATTAGTTAATTTATTTTAAGTGGAGGAAAATTATTTTACAATTTTGTGATGGTTTTTGCCATACATCAACATGAATCGGCCATGGATATACATATGTCCCCCTCATCCTGAACCCCCATCCCACCTCCCTCCCCACCTTTGACCTAGTGTTTATTTAGGAGTTTGTTGTTTAATTTCCATGTGTTTAAGATTTTCCCAAATTGCTGTTTACTGCTTTCTAATTTCATTCTATTGTGGATAGAGCACATATTTTGTATAATGTCAGTCCTTCTAAATTTATTGTGGCTGTCTTATGGCTTAGCATATGGTTATCATGGAAAATATTCCATGTGCACTTGGGAAGAATATGTATTCTGTGTTTTGTTGGATGGTGTGCTTTTTAGAAATCTGTTAAATTTGTTTCAAGCCATGCTTATCACCACTTGGTCCTGTCAGACTTTAGAGATTTTGCCAGTCTGATGATGTGAAGTAACATCTCAGTGATGCTTTAAATATCTGATTCTTCTCTGATTGATGGTCAGGTTGAACATTTCTCTCCTCATATTGTTATTAGTGCCTCAGGATTCCTCTCATGGGACACATGCATATCCATTGCCCTTTTTTTCTATCTTTTTATTTGTAACTTGCACTAATTCCATAAAATTCAAACAATATCCTACTTCAGTTCAGTTCAGTTCAGTCGCTCAGTCGTGTCTGACTCTTTGCAACCCCATGAATCACAGCACACCAGGCCTCCCTGTCCATCACCAACTCCCAGAGTTCACTCAAACTTGTGTCCACTGAGTTGGTGATGCCATCTAGCCATCTCATCCTCTGTCGTCCCCTTCTCCTCCTGCCCCTAATCTCTCCCAGCATCAGGGTCTTTTGCAATGAGTCAACTCTTCGCATGAGGTGGGCAAAGTACTGGAGTTTCAGCTTCAGCATCAGACCTTCCAATGAACACCCAGGACTGATCTCCTTTAGGATGGACTGGTTGGATCTCCTTGCAGTCCAAGGGACTCTCAAGACTCTTCTCCAACACCACAGTTTAAAAGCATCAATTCTTTGGTGTTCAGCCTTCTTCACAGTCCAACTCTCACATCCATACATGACTACTGGAAAAACCATAGCCTTGACTATACGGACCTTTGTTGGCAAAGTAATGTCTCTGCTTTTGAATATGCTATCTAGGTTGGTCATAACTTTCCTTCCAAGGAGTAAGCGTCTTTTAATTTCATGGCTGCAGTCACCATTTGCAGTGATTTTGGAGCCTAGAAAAATAAAATCTGACACTGTTTCCCCATCTATTTCCCATGAAGTGATGGGACCGGATGCCATGATCTTCGTTTTCTGAATGTTGAGTTTTAAGCCAACTTTTTCACTCTCCACTTTCACTTTCATCAAGAGGCTTTTGAGTTCCTCTTCACTTTCTGCCATAAGGGTGGTGTCATCTGCATATCTGAGGTGATTGATATTTCTCCCGGCCATCTTGATTCCAGCTTGTGCTTCTTCCAGCCCAGTGTTTCTCATGATGTACTCTGCATAGAAGTTAAATAAGCAGGGTGACGATATACAGCCTTGACGTACTCTTTTTCCTATTTGGAACCAGTCTGTTGTTCCATGTCCAGTTCTAACTGTTGCTTCCTGACCTGCATACAGATTTCTCAAGAGGCAGGTCAGGTGGTCTGGTATTCCCAACTCTTTCAGAATTTTCCACAGTTTATTGTGATCCACACAGTCAAAGGCTTTGCCATAGTCAAGAAAGCAGAAATAGATGTTCTTCTGGAACTCTCTCGCCTTTTCCATGATCCAGCAGATGCTGGCAATTTGATCTCTGGTTCCACTGCCTTTTCTAAAACCAGCTTGAACAACTGGAAGTTCACAGTTCACATATTGCTGAAGCCTGGCTTGGAGAATTTTGAGCATTACTTTACTAGCGTGTGAGATGAGTGCAAAATATCCTACTTAAATTTAACCAAAAAATTTTATGGTGCCATGTGCAAAATTATTTTTCTCCCATTGCCTAACACTCTCTTCCTCTAGTTGTCAATGTCCATAGATATTTGGAATGATATTCCCCAAGTGTTGATCATGGTTATTCTAGATGATGGAATCTGGGAGATTTTTGTCTATGTTTTATTTGTTATTGTTTTTTATTTTATTATTTTAATGTTTTGTGTTCCTAGAGTTTGTATGTTTTTTGTATTTTTCAGTGAACTTGCTGCTGCTAAGTCGTTTCAGTCATGTCCGGCTCTGTGCGACCCCATAGACGGCAGCCCACCAGGCTCCGCCATCCCTGGGATTCTCCAGGCAAGAACACGGAGTGGGTTGCCATTTCCTTCTCCAATGCATGAAAGGGAAAAGTGAAAGTGAAGTCGCTCAGTTGTGTCTGACACTTAGCGACCCCACGGACTGCAGCCTACCAGGCTTCTCTGTCCATGGGATTTTCCAGGCAAGAGTACTGGAGTGGGGTGCCATTGCCTTCTCCCTAAAAACTTTACCAATGATTAAAAATTTCTACCACATTTATGCCAGACAAGGACATCAAAGACATGATTTATAATCATGTCTCCAGAAACCAAATGCTTTCATCAAAGGTTTTTAAATCTGTGGCCAGAAGGAGAAGCTCCCACCCCATGAAGACCACCACTGGCCTTGGGCTTTCAAAAGCAGTCCAGAAAACATTAACTCTGAACATCTGGTCTTCGGAGTCTAGGAGGAAGCTGCTGTGGGTGATAAGATACTCGTCGGCAAAGAGATAGTTTGAGCAGAATCCCAAATACCTGTAGTTGTGCTGTGTGTGTGTGCTTAGTCACTCAGTCATGTCCAGTTCTTTGCGACCCCATGGACTGTAGCCCTCCAGGCTCCTCTGTCCATGGGGATTCTCCAAGTAAGAATATTGGAGTGGATTGCCGTGCCCTCCTCCAGAGAATCTTCCCAACCCAGGGATCGAACCCAGGTCTCCCACATTTCAGGCAGATTCTTTACCGTCTGAGCCACCAGAGAAGCCCATGAATACTGGGGTGGGTAGTCTATCCCTTCTCCAGGGGATCTTCCCAACCCAAGAATTGAACGGGGGTCTCTTGCATTGTAGGCAGATTCTTTACTGCCTGAGCTACCAGGGAGATGTTACATGTGTTTAAAGCATAGTTGAAATAAATAGGAATCCCTCTTTTGCTTTGCTGCTGCTGCTGCTAACTCACTTCAGTCGTGTCCGACTCTGTGCAACCCCACAGAGGGCAGCCCACTTTTCCATTAGGCTAGAAACTGCGCAACAGCCGGGACTTGATCTATCTCGTTTGTGTGCTTAGACCAGTGCTATGCGCAGAGTGGACTCTCAATGAACACTTTGAGTGAATGAAGGGAGCCCAGATCTATCAGAAAAGGAGTGACAGATCTTTTTGTTTCCTCGCATCACACTTGGGCATCAGCTGACCTTTGTGGCGGAAGTGGACTTGCTAGATGGAACTTGCTATAATAAGCAACTACTCAGTTAAGTGCTATCTCAAAGAGCACTTTGAATTGATCTGCCTGGAATTCCAGTGTTAGGAAGGATGAACACAATTGTTGGGCCTGACCTGACTTAACCCCTTAGTTACAGTGAATTCACACATTCCTGAGTTTATCTTTCAGATAAACTAAGTAATCTGAGACATAGAGCCCATGGCAATGGTCTTGAATAAATGAATAATGCAACAAATTACAAAGTTCCTAAAAGAAAGTTTGAGGATATTTCCGTATTCTTTTGGGCTTTTCCAGCTTCTATTCATTGCATATGGTGGGTAACATTGGGGAGGGAGGAGGGTTAATATAAAATAATAATCAGTTGTTCTGTTTTTCCTTTGCTCCTACCCCTCTCACTTTATTTTTCAAGAGAAAGAATGAAGAGGATAGGACTGGAGAGGTGGCAGATTTCTAATTAAATTACAATTTTTTTTTTCTAAAAGGAAATGGTAACACTGAAACCTTAAGTCAAATGAGTAGGGGGTATTAAAGATAAAATTACCACGTGGAAGTCAATGGAAATGTAGTTAGAGGCAATTATTGCATGTTCTCTTTGTTCTTTGTGAGCGAGGTGACCTTTAAAAATAAAATTGTTCTCGACTGTATTTTTTAAATCTTGTTTTCCATGATTCTGAGATTGTTTCCAATTGTTATCTGTATATTTTTTATTTTTTAAAGTGAAAGTATTAGTTGCTTGGTCGTGTCCTACTCTTTGCAACTCCATGGACTGTAGCCCGCCAGGCTCCTCTGTCCATGGAATTTCCCAGGCAAGAATATAAGAGTGAGTTGCCATTTCCTTCCCCATGTATATTTTTTAAATCTTGAAATATACTGTTATAAATAATAACCAAAATTTCTTGGATTATTAACTTTTCTTATATTTTAAAAATATTCATATTGTATATCTCACCATGAATAAACAAATCATGAAATTGCCATAAAATGGAATATTATATAGCCATTAAATAGTATTTTTTAAGGAAACTTTAAGATAAAATGGTAATGTGCATTATGAAATCTATAAAAAAAAGGATAGAAAACTGCATACAGAGAATGTTCTTCATTTGTGTTTTGTTTAAAATGATTGTGAGGTTATAAGTGATATTATGGTTGAGTTTTATTTTCTTTATTATATAACTATCTCTCTGTAATTTCCATATTCAGTTCAATAAACGTCACTCTTATAATCAGAAAAAATACTAAAATGCTCAGATATCTTTTCAATGGAATTTAATTTGTCTTAAAGTATCTTTAGAGGTATATAGGGAATAGATATAATTTTTCTATTTTAAAATGGATAAAATGGACATGCGAAGTGTCATGAAGTGCCTGCTTCTAATCTCATAACTCATGACAGAGAATTGGAATCTAAAAGAGAAGCCAACCTCTTGGAGTTATATAAACTCCAGGGCTGGTCTCTCCTTGTAGCCTTTTGGTGGCTGTACTCTCAGGGACCAGCTTCCTCACTGCACCTGGAGGAGACCCTGAGGCCAAGGCAAGGCTTCACTTCCCTGAGTCACAGCCCTCACCAGCCTTTTGCCAAGGGAAGGGAAAAATCCTTAAATGTATCTCTGGATTAAATGTATCCTTAAATGTATCTCTGGATTACCACAATTTCCAGTTGAGATCACCTTAGATACCAATGCTAGCATCAGCAAAGGCCAATATTCCATGTTTTAAATTACTGGATGTCTAATTTTAGAATCATTGTGCTCTTTTTACCTTGAACACCTCTTAAGAACAGGTACTGTGTAAATTCTTTTCCAGAGGCTCCAAGGCAAATTCCTCATACAGAGATATAGTACTCATTAACTCATCAACCATCTGCCTTAGGACATTGTACCTTGAGGGCACTAGTTCATATTCAGACTTTGTGGACAGTAGATGCAGTATGCATTGTCTTACTACCATGTGAGATGACTCATTCATCCCTGTAGGATCTCTAAATTTCCACTTGGAGAAGCAATAAATCTTATGATTTGCTTTTCAAGTGGTTCGTGGTTCTTTTAATTTTTTTTTAAGTCCCAAATGACAGCTATTTCTTTCTTTTTGTCATAGCTCTTGATTCAAAAATAATAATGATAATTACCTGAGCTCACCTATGAAGACTTGGCTTTGGACTTACCTGGTAGTCCAGTGGTTAAGAATCCACCTGCCAATGCAGGGGAAACAGGTTCTATCCCTGGTCAGGGAAGATTCCACATCCCAAGGGGCAACTAAGCCTATGAGCCACAACTACTGAGCCTGCGCTCTAGAGTCCTTGGGCCACAACTACTGAGCCCACTCACCATAAGGAATGAAGCCCCATAGACTCTAGAGCCTGAGTGCTGCAACTACTGAAGCCCAAGCCCTAGAGCCCATGCTCTGCAACAAGCGAAGCTGCTGCAATGAGAAACCTGCACCCACAACAAGAGAAAGCCCAATAATGAAGACCCAGTACAGCCATAAATGCATTTATTTCAAAAAAATGTATATGTGTATGTATATATATATATATATACACACACACACACACATATATATATGTATATAGTTAAAGCCATATATATATGGCTTTAACTGGTTACCAGTGAGGCCCAGGCACTGATTTGCTAATTTTTTTTAAATCTTGTTTGCTAATTCTAATGCTCAGCCAGGGTTGACAGCAACTAATTTAACCTCTGAATCTTTGCTTCTATGACATATTTAGCATCTCTGATTTATCTGAGGCCAAGTCTTTGATCAAGAATGCAACATCCAGGACTTCCTTGGTGGTCCAGTTGTTGAGACTCTGTTTCCATTGCAGGGGGGCTGGGTTTGATCCCTGGTTGGAGAACTAAGATCCCTCAGGCATACTGTGTGGCTAATAAAAAAATAAAATTAAATAAAAATACTTTAAAAAAGGCAACATCCAATTAAAACACAGATCCCATGGGTAAAATTAGATTTAGGATTTTCCACATGGTTTCCAGAAACATACTGCAGCAACAATCAACTATTTTTGGATATTTTATAGTTGTCTAATGCCACTTAGGAGAGGCCTGTTTTCTTAAATCTATAGCTCAGTTTAGAGAGAATGACTTCTTTGCAATAGTGAGTCTTCCCAGTCCATGAACATTATTTATTCTTGCATTTATTTAGTTCTGGTATCAGTCAGGGTTCAATGGAGAGATAAAAACCAGACCAGACTTTGAATGGAAAAATTCTAATATAAAATTTTTTTTACCATGAGTAAAAAGGTGACTATTCAGAATCCTGGATATGCCTCTAAGGGGTACAGAAGGAGCCACAGTAGAAAGGACCTATGACCTCTGGGGCAGAGGAATAGTAAATGTGAAGGTACTTGGAAACTTTTTATTTTTTATTTTATTTATGTGTTTATTTTTGGCTGGGCTGGGTCTTTGTTGCTGCGTGCAAGCTTTCTCTAGTTGCGGAGAGTGGTGGCTCACTCTCTAGCTGTGGTGTGTGGGCTTCTCACTGCAGTGGCTTCTCTTGTTGAAGAGCATATGCTCCAGGGTGCATAGGCTTCAGTAATTGTGGCACATGGGCTCAGCAGTTGTGCACAGGTTTAGTTGCCCTGTGTCATCCTGGACCAGAGATTGAGCTTGAGTCCCCTGCATTGGCAGGCTGATTCTTAACCACTGGACCACAGAGGGAAGCCCAGATGCATGGAAACTTTAAAGAACCCACTGAAAGGGAATGGAGATTCAGACTTCTTTGGAGGTGTGGCTGCCATAGAAACATGCAGTCCACTAGTGATGGAGAAACAGGAGGGTGTGGACCACTGTTGAGTTGGAGGAAGGAGGAGGAAGCTGCTTATAGGCATGGGCTGAACAGCTGGTCTCAGGACTTCTGTTATGGTGTAGAAGTGGTGGTAATGGGTAACAATCACTCATTTCCAACTTTAGGGTGAAAATGTTCAATATTTCACCAGATTTGTTTTCTTCATGTTTTTGGAGGCTGCAAGCAACACCCAGGAAAAATCACAATGTAGTTCTCCCCCAAAAAGGCAACATTTTATTACCAGTGGGGTATGATTTATGGTACGAGGGGCAACCTTAAAAAGGAAAAGGAGGTTACCAAAGAAATCTCTGATCCCTGTGTTGAAAAAGGTAGGAATTTTGCCACTAACCCAGAAGCTCTTACCTCGAGGGCACTGGGGTTAATCGGTAACCCCCCCACCCTGCCCCCCAGCAAAAGGATCTAGAATCAGTACTACACCGCCCACCACCACTATTCTAAAGTGTGGGGATCTGATTTTCTGTACATTAAACATGATCCAGACTTGGCCAGATGGAGTTTTTCTGATTATTTCAGAGGAGCCAGGAGAGGCTGCTCTGTGTTAAGGCATGGCTGTGGATAGATGGATGTTGTGGCAGCAGAGGGAGAAACAAGAGTGGGCGAAGGAACAAGGAGATTTGAGACACTGTCCATTTGGCAAGAAAGAGGAGAGTAATGAGACAGTAATGCTTCAGTGGCTATAATATATTACTGATTGTAGATCAATATTGAAAGAGCCCTATCAGACAGAAACTTGTTTTGAAGAGGAAATTGGAACTTAACTGCTTCAGGACAGGATATGGGGGATAAAATAATTTTATGGCACCTTTTCAAATTTAGGCAAGTGCCTCTTTATTGGATTAAGAAATGAGATCTGAGCCAGGCTGAGGGAGCAGAAGAGAGCCTGCTGGGAGTTGGACCAGGCAACTGGAGGCTACTCCAACTGCCTCAGACTCCCCCCTCCCCCGTTATCTGCCCAAGCCTCACTCCAGCTCTGCTTCCAGTCCCCGGCCCCCACGCTACTGCCCTCTGTGTTCTTTTTCGAATGCTCCTCCATCAGCTGGCAGAAGGAAGAGAAATTTGAGGATGTTGGAGACAAGATGCCCATGGAATGGAGCTGGGCATTGTCACCTAGCAGCTTGAGGAAACCCCACACAGGTGTGATGCCAGGTCCAGGAGACTGTCACTGAACAGACAGCAGGCTTCCCAGGAAAGAAGTGAAGGAGTCTTGTCCAAAGCCTGGGACCCCTGCAAGAGATTTTAATTGAATTTTACACTGACACCATCCAAGGCTTCCTTGAAGTGAAGTGAAGTGAAGTCATTCAGTCGTGTCTGACTCTTTGCGACCCCATGGACTGTAGCCTATCAAGGTCCTCTGTCCATGGGATTCTTCAGGCAAGAATACTGGAGTGGGTTGCCATTTCCTTCTCCAGGGGATCTTCCCAACCCAGGGATTGAACCCGGGTCTCCCGCATTGCAGGCGGACGCTTTACTATCTGAGCCACCAGGGAAGCCCAAGACTTCCTTGAATTCTCTCAAATTCAAAATAATAGTTTTGTCTATGTGTGTGTATCTTTGTGTGTGTGTGCAGATATAGCTCCCTTGATGTGAAAAGAGGTCAAGATTTTTAAGATGAACCTGTATGAGTACCCAGTGCATCATGGAAAATTCTATTTTCAAAAAGCTGGCTCTTTAAATTGAATGTTTTGGATAACCCTCAGTTTTTGGTTTGGAAGCAAAACAGCTCTGTCCTTGAGTAGATGTTTTCAAGTGGTCCTAAAGCAAAGGAAACAGCATAGCATGCTGGAAAGATAAGTGACTGGGGTCTCATTTTGACATTAAGCAGGTGGTCGGTCATACTAGGAAAAGCATATGCAGACTTGATTCCTCTGTAAAGGAGGAGAGCAGACCAGGTTATCTGTGGTGTAGAAGTCTCATTCCATAAGCTCAGTGTCCCTTGTAAAACATAACTGCCTGTGAGTAAGATTTCTGTCCAGTGCAGAGCTCTACTCCCAACTCTAGTATCCCATGTTACCTGAACACGGCTCCTGATTGTACTCAGTTCTGTTATAGACATTTCAGATACAGGGAAACAGACTTGAAGAAAAGTGTAAGGACTTGTTCAAGACCACCCAAGTTCCCAGCATTCTGTTTCTTTTCTTTTTTTTTTTCGATTAGCCTATATTTCTTTTTTTTTTAACATAAATTTATTTATTTTAATTGGAGGCTAATTACTTTACAATATTGTATTGGTTTTGCCATACATCAACATGAATCCGCCACGGGTATATCTCTGTCCTCACCAACCCTCCTGCTTGACACCAGCTCTGCTGTGCATGTAAACAGGAGGCGGGGTTACGAGTTGCATAAAAGGTACTGATTTTTCCTGATGTGTGGGCGTCTCAAGTCAGGAAACAGGACTGCAACCCCATTCAAGCTGCTTGATGGTGCCTCCCTTTGAGGCACAGGGGCGGCAACTGAGAAGGCTGCTAAGAAAGGCAGAGCATGGCATCCAGCCCATAGACACCTGATATTCCTCCCAGGCTGCCCACCCCTCTTTCCACCATCCAAGGAACTGGAAACACTCAGCCTCCCGAAACCTCTAAGAAAGCAAGGTGATTTCACTCACACATATTTCTATGACATGAATGTCCAAACAGGAAGCCAAAGAAAACCAGCTTTTCAGTTTTTGTTTTTTTTTTAAAGGCAGCATGTGACCAGGAATGGATGAGACCAACACAACTGCTTTAATTCTAAATGTCTGCAGTCTGAGAAATCTACCATGCCTTGAGGTAACCTGATAGAACACCGCTTTCGCTACTCAGAAATTAAGCTTTCTGTACTGTGCGTGGAACGCCAGCCTGCATTTAGAAGTCAATGCAAGACCTCGACTGACACTTCCATACCTGCCAAGAGCTGCTGATGGAAACCAGGTGGCCTGCTTTAAGCAGAATTCAATTACCCAGATGGCAGCTGTTTCTTTATTCAAAACTTTAACATCACCTTTTTTCCCCCCATTATGAAAAAAACCAAAGGGGGAAGAGAATACATTGAGTTTGAGCACTTCTGGTTGATGAGTTTAAAGGCATGACAGGGAAGTGGATTCTTGCCCCCGCCTCCCCCCACACTCCCTCTCCCTATCCGCTCACTCCGCAGCCCCAAGCTCCCTGCAGCTCTAGCCTGCAGCACCGTGTCTGGCAGACTTTTACCAGGAATGGGAGTGATGGTCCTGAAACCCAGCATTCTCTTGGGTCATTCTTAGGAAGAGAAAGAACTCTGGCTTGCCAATTAGAGACTACCTTAGCAGGTGTTACCTTCCTTCCTCTCTTTCTCTTCCTCTCTCTCTCTCTTTCTGTGTGTGAAGGGGGAGGGAGGATGTAAAAAGGGGGGAAAAAAAAACAACCTGTAATGGTTTTAAGTTACACTTGGACACAATGCTTTCTCTCCCTCCCCTTCCCGGTCCCCTGCCCACACCCCACATCCCCAACCAGAGAGGCTACCCTGTATCAGCCCCTGCAGTCCAGAACATGGATAGTCAAGCTTCTTATTCTGAAGGTGACGATTTCTCAGTGAGGCCAGTGTTGTTGTGTTTCAGCGCAGGGTTTATTTCCCTAGTCCTCACCTGCGGTTTGGTGATAACTAGACCAGTTCAGACAGGTGGAGCGTTACCCAACCCTTTCTCGCCAAGCTCCTCCATTCTGCACTGTGGTTTCTGCTACAAGCTGGCTGTATATCCCTAGACAGGCCCGCTGTTGCATACGGGAGGTTGCTGGGGCAAGAGGAAAACCAGCACAAAGCCGGTTCTGTTCTCACTCCCTTGTCCTCTAGACAAATTTTTGTGGATGTCTTCATCCTTCTTTGAACCTTGTTTCTCGCAGGCTGAGTAGGAATTTGAAATCAACAAGATCATTCCTTACACTGTTTGAACAGTTACAATGTGACAGGCAATGTTTCCTTAAGAGTATCATGTCAACTGATTCTCACAGCAGCAGCCCTGGTAATATGGTTACAGATAAAATAGGCTCCAAAGTTACATTTGAGGAAGGAAGACTCAAATTGAGCCACCTTTTAAGGTCAGGGATTTGTATCCTAACAGATTGCTAAAATTATGTCCAAATCCCAATTTTCCACCATATCTAGCAACTTGAAAGCCTCTGTTTGGGGGAAGGAGTAGATAATCGGGATCATGATGAGGATCAAGACATGCATGTAAATGCACAAAAAAGGAAGAAAAAAAGTAACATGCCATCTCAGAGCTAAACATGGATGTCCTGAGATTCTGAATCCAATAATACGATCAGAAGAGCTTTGGTAAATGCACTGATTCTGAAAGCTTATCCCAGAGCTCTGGTTGTTGTTGTTCAGTTGCTAAGTTGTGTCTGACTCTTTATGACCCCATGGACTGCAGCATGCAAGGCTTCCCTGTCCTTCACTATCTCCTGGAGCTTGCTCAAACTCATGTCCAATGAGTTGGTGATGCCATCCAACCATCTCATCCTCTGTCGTCCCCTTCTCCTCCTGCCTTCAATCTTTCCCAGGATCAGGGTCTTTTCCAGTGAGTCAGCCAAGGTATTGGAGCTTCAGCTTCAACATCAGTCCTTCCAATGAATATTCAGGTATGATTTCCTTTAGGATTGACTGGTTTGATCTCCTTGCTGTCCAAGGGACTCTCAAGAGTCTTCTCTAGGACTACAATTTTTAAAAGCATCTGTTCTTCAGCACTCAGCCTTCTTTGTGGTCCAACTCTCGCATCCGTACATGACTCCTGGAAAAACCATAGCTTTGACTACTGTTTTTTTATGGACATTTGTCAGCAAAATGATGTCTATGTTTTTTAATATACTGTCTAGCTTTCTCGTAGCTTTTCCAAGGAGCAAGCAAATACTACCACGGAAATCTTTCCAAAGCACAAATCTGATCATGACACCTCCCTGCTTAAAACCCTGCAGTGTCTCCCTATGGCCTACAGGATAAAGTCCAAGCCCTTAGAATGGTACCGAAGTCTTCCACAATCGACCTTGCTCACCTCTCCAGGCTTATCTCCTACTGTGTTCTTTCTCTTTCACACACACACACAACCTATGCTCTAGTGATTTTAAACTCCTGGCCAGTCCTCTCCAATAGATTAAGTTTATTTAGGTGCCAAGGGTCTTCCCATGCGGCTGCTTTTGCTTACAACCACCCCACAGTACACAAGCACACACACGAGTACACATGCGCGTGCACACACACACACACATGCACGCGCGTGCACTCACAAGAGGCTCCACTTCATGAACTCTCATCTGTCTTTCAAGATCCAGCCAGGGAAGCCCTTTCAGCTCCACAGGCAGAACTGACCACTTCTTCCTTCATGTCCCCATGATATGCTACATAGATACAGCACCTCTCACTGTGTTACTAATATCTCTTTACATGTCTTACTTTATGCCAGATGGTGAACTATTTGAGGGTAGAAAATATGTCTTAGTTGTCGTTATATGCCAGCATCAAGCATGATGTTAGGCTCAGAGTAGATCCCCAGTAATGGCTATTTTGGGTTTTGGGGTTTGTTTGTTTGGGGGTTTTAAATTTAATTTTTGTTTGTTTGTTTTGGCATGAGTTAGCTCTTACTTCTGTTAAACAATGGAGAGTGCCAGAGGTAGGGGTGGGAGAAGGGATGAAAGAGAGGGAACTTCTCTAGCGGGCTTATCAGTAAGAGTCCACATGTAGAGGTTACCCATCAACCAAATGGCAGCCTCCAGAGTAAAACCTAAGCTGTTAAAAATGAATTGAGCTGGTTACTATTTTTGTACCTGACCTACTTTGGGGTTACTTTCTTCAAAAACTCCCAGACTTTTGTAAATGGACCAAACCACTTTTTGATGATTCTGTATTCTCTCATATTATGGTGATTTCTCACTTCAGTGAAGGGAAAATCTGCAAAGTCCCTGAAACCCCATTTTAGTGCAAAGGGATCTAAGGAAGAGTGCTGTTCTCAGTGGAACCAGCCTTCACAGAACTTTCTCAATTGTTTTTCCATGGAAGATTTAAAGGCCAAGAATAGCAGATCTATCCACCCCAATGGCAGCCCTCATTTCCTCAGTGCTCATGGCTGTTTTCCCCTGAGAACAAGGAGGCTTCCACGACAGTCTGCTCCTGCTGCCTCTCCTCGTGCCTCCAGCTTGCCCGTGCTGGCTTGTAAGCCTGCCTGAAGCAATGTCTATGCTGCCTGGACGCAGATAGGACTCTGGCAGTAGAATACTTTTAGTTCCAGACCCTTTGTTTGTTGCCATTTAATTTTTGTTTGCAATGCCCCATGGTGGTTGATTTGTAGAGAACAAAATATGCATTTTTACATGCCAGGATATTGTAACATTTAATAATGTTTTGATACTATTATCACAATAATAATCCCTGGGGTGAAGGGAGTAGCAGTGTGTTGGAAAGTGCTAGAAAAGAAGACCGAGCCTGACTCTGAATTTGAGGACACAGTGTAAAACACTTGGGGGGGACAACTAAAGAGTCCTTTATAATTGTTTTCTTTACAAAGACAGCTATTAATAAGAGCAAATTGTTTAAGTGGCAGTTGTAATAAAGGAGGGCTTCCCAGGTGGCTCAGATGGTAAAGAATCTACCTGCAACGCAGGAGACCGGGGTTTGATACCTAGGTCGGGAAGATCCCCTGGGGGAGGGACTGGCAACCCACTCCAGTACTCTTGCCTGGAGAATCCCAGGGACGGGGGAGCCTGGTTCCTAGTTCCCTAACCAGGGATCAAACCCAGGCCCTCTACATTAGGAGCATGGAGACTTAGCCACTGGACCACCAGGGAAGTCCCTAGAACTGTGCTTTTAAAGCAATGGGTATTACATCTGCTGCTAGATGGGGACAAGCAGATTTGCAGTGGTGGGATAGATATTGGCTAGGAGAAACTTTGAATTTGTGAGAAGAACTGGCTTTAATGCAGTAAACATTGTAACTTTTATTGCAGTAACAGTGGCAGCTAAGTGGCTTCCTGGAGTACCAAGGAAATGGTTAAAAATAAAGATGCATGCCTAAGATTGTTTCCATGATACCTCTAGTGCAAGCTGGACCAAAGACTTCTATCTTTCCAGTTTCCGAGCTCATTGATCTCCCAAGTGTTTGCTTCCAATGGAAAATGCTAACTTTGTTGTAGGTTCCAACTCTTTTTCTAAAGCCCTTAATTGCAATGGCATGTTTATTCATTTCAGCAAGTACTTACTCAAAGTGCTAGCACTCTTGGCTCAAAACACTGACTTGCATCATGTTTTTCAGACGTCTCCTGACTACTCACAATGACTGGGCCAACACTCTGTGGTTGTGTCAAATCCTCCTCGAAGCCATCCACATTTGGCAGCCTTGGGGGCTGTAAATGCTGAGTCTCTGGTTCCATCAGTTTAATTGTTTCCCAAGCTAGGAGCTTAATTAGAACTGATAGTATAAGAGGTAGATAGACTAAAGAGACGGAATTTGTCCCCACATTCTCTTCTGGAAGTTTCTTTATCCTCAGCACTGCTCTGGGAGTTTGAAAAGATGCCCAATAGTTCTGCCAATGTTCAGGGACTGTCCAGTTCCAATCACTCCCTGAGCCTCAGTTTCTTCACATAAAATGAGGGGAATGTTTGCTTTCCAAGGTTCCATTCAGAAAGCTCTCCCAAGAGGGGAAAGAGGCCTGTCCCCCAAAATGGTATTTCTCCCTTTGGTCACCCACGTCCCAAGGCATCTGTGACTTCTGCACCTCAGTTTTGTCCACAATGTCTCTTTGTCTTAATTTTATAGGCATGCTCAGGGCTCCATTGTACAATCCAGCAGGGATTCTTTTCATCACTCTTTCCCATTAAAAAGTTTTCAGCTCCAGCTTCCTTACCATATTTTTTTCCCTTCACCTCTTAAGATTTGTCCTCAACACCTTACGATAAACTTTATCCCTAAAAACACTCCTGAGAATTGCCCAAAAGTGCCTGGACCGTAACACTTGGCTGAGCACTTATAGAAACATCAACATTAGAGGAACAGTAGCACCAACATAACTTGTCTGATATTCTGAAATGTTTTTGTCAAATTATGTGTCTTTCAACAGGACTGGAATTAAAAAATGGATTATCAAATGACTTGAAAATGGAATGGGATACACCTTGAGAAGTGGGATTAAGTGGGTGAAAACAGGGGTGAGGGAGTGTTTGTTGATCTATAGCAAACATTTTTATAAAATGTTCTCAGACTCAATGATTCACACGGTAGACTGATGAAGAGTAGAAATAGGCAAAAGAGGCTTTCGCTGGGATCTTCTTGGTTATAAAAGAGGAGAAGTACATGGAAACCCTCTGTACTTGTGAGGACAGCCCCGTTGAAAGCAATTAGTATCCTTCCACCAAAAATTTCCTGGTGCCATGCTCAGAGACCAAATTTTACAAGTAGGAAGACGGTTCCCATCTTGCAATTTTGAGACCAGGCTCCTCCATCACTTGCTGAGTGGCCTTGTTTTGAGAAAATCCTCAAACCTCCTGTTTCCCACTCTGTAAAATGCAGCTAAAGCCCTTTGCCTTCTAGACTTGTGAGAATCCCAGGGAGGATTTCATATGTAAAAGTGCTATAAAGTGGAGCAAAAGTAAATTTCAGATTTTAATACTTCTTCCTTTTATGCCTTTTCCCCAGTCTAGAATATAGCTAGAACTTTGAGGTCCTCTTGAAAGGACCTTCAGCAATCTTCAGCTGCCAAATAAACTGCTGAAAAGGCCAAGGGATTTTTAAATAAATGTCTGATCTTTCAGGGTTATGTTGTTGAATGAAAATTTAAAAAGTGATAATTTTAGTTAGTTAGGGTGGAAAAGGTGATCCACCAGCAGGAGAAACCTACATTGTTTAGAATTTTGCTTTCTACATTTTGTTGTTCTTGCTGTGTTTTTTCCGCTCCGAGCAGGGCCCAAGGGATAATTAATCTCAAACAAGCTGAGAGATCTTTAGTAAGCAAAATCCTCCTACAGGTTAGCAGTAATGGGGGATATAGTGCATGAAAATAAAGCATTTTCTAGACCTTTAGAGGCAGAGCCCTGATAACACTTGATAAATTCCTTCTGTTAAATTAGCAGCATTGGGAACTCTGTTCTGGATTTGGGGGTTCTTTCCCCAGCAGGCATGAATTTGAATTTACAGTTCCTCTGTTCTTCATGGCCTGCGCTGATTTAACCAAGCCTGAAGGTCACTGGAGAAGGCACCAGTCCTGAACAATGCATTCTTGGGCAAGAGGAAAGAAACAGTTTCTTCTAAGAAGGAACAAGACTTACTCTAATGGCCTAACAACTAACACAGTTGCTAGTTTTTTCCCTCTTCGATTTTCTTCCTTCCCTTCCTTCTTCCCAGTTTCTTTCAAGGCTTCACCTCTTTATTTTTCCATGTTAAATTAATAGTTGAAATTAACAGGGCCAGTTTTAGCTTGCTTAGGAAGTTAATGTTTTCCCTGTCTGTTGTCAGAATTCCCAGAGACATGGAGTGACTCTCTCCTGCAAACCTTGTGCTTTCCCAGAGCATGCTTGACTTCCTGAAAACATTGTTAATAACACCTTGCTTTTTAACTCCAGGAAACCTTCATCCATTGCAGCCTCTGCAGAAGCTGTAATGGGAGGAATGCCACACAGCGCAGCCAGGCCAGGGCCCTCTGGGGGGTTTCTGGGCTCCTCACCACACTCTGGGCCCAGATCCCTCAGAGAAGCAAAGGCTGAGGTGAGAGAGGCCCTGCTGCGCCAGGTGGAAGGCCAGGAGACAGACCCTCAAACATCTTCCCCTCCGCGGAGTCCCTTTTGCTAAAGATATGCATTCCCTTGGGTTTCAGGTGTCCCTCCCCCGTTAAAGTGAATCCCCAAACAGGACAAACAGTTTATATTCACACAGCAACATGAATGAATTAATCGCAGGCCCTCTGGATTATTATTTGGGGGTGTTGAAGCAAAGTAGGGGGAGGGCGCTTGGGACCTCTGGCAACGCCAGCCCAGGCCCTGTGGGATATAAACAACGGGGATCCCAAGACCATACGAGGCATTCGTGAGAGCACCGAGAGTCTGGCCCTAGAGCCTGGTCGGGGAAGCCATCCGCAGGTAGGCGCAGGGCCTGGGGTCTGCAGGGACGCGCAGTCCCTCCTTCAAACGCTGGCTACAGCCTCTCCGGACTCCCCACCTCAACCTGGTGTTTCTTTAGCTCCAGATGAGCTCCCTGATTCCCAGAAAAGCCCCTCCGCGCGACGATTCTGTCCCGGGTCCTCGGAGATTCGGGGGCCCAGTTCCAGGGACATCCCCGCACCCACTGCGGACCTTGCTTGCGCTCCAAAGCGGGCCGGTCACGAGGGACGCGGGAGCTGCATGGCCGCCGAATCCCTGCTGCCCAGCCAGCCGGGGCGCCCCGCAGAGGCACGGTCTCGGCCGCCCGGGACGTGGGCACGCGCGCCCCAGGCCCCGGCGCCCTCCTGCCTGGAGCCCTGGCCGGTCGCAGCCGGCACGGCCCCGGCCTGGGGGTGGGGTTGGGGCGGGGGGGCGGAGCCAGGCCCGTGGTCGGTGTCAGGTTGCTCCGGTAACGGTGACGTGCCTGGCGTGGGCGGGGCTAGCACGCAGGTTGCATATTTTAGGAAGTGAGGAGGAGGCGCGGGCTTGAGCTGCGGCGGGGTCTGGGGCTCAGAGCAGCGGCGGGAGGAGGTGGACACGTGGCAGCAGCAGCAGTAGCAGCCCCGGCGGCGGCGGCGGCGGCAGAAGGCATCGGCCCGTGCCGCCTGCCGTCTTCCCTCCTTCCCGCCTTGCGGCAGCCCTAGCTCCTTCCTCTTCGCTCCCCCGGCCGCGCTTGCTTGGCCGGGAGCCGCTCTCTTCTTTTCTCTCTCATTCTCTGAACAGAAGGACCCGGCTCGGGGCGCACACCACCGCAGCTATGGGGAAGGGGGTGAGTGTCGGGCGAGCCAGGGGAGGCGCGCGGGGAGCCCTGGTCGGGAGGCGGAGGAAGGGGAGGAAGTCTGGAGGGCGACCGCAGCCGGCGGGAGGCGGAGGAGGAGGAAGCGGCGCAGCGCGGAACGGGTTGGCAGAGCGGCGAGGCTTAAAAGGCGACGCACTTTGGAAATGGAGGGAGTGCGGTAATGAGCGGCGGACGGGGAAAGAGAGCGCCGAGGGGCCGGAGCGCAGACCCTGAGGGTCTGCGGGCCCCCGAGGCCGAGCGCGCCCGGGGTCCGGGGCTCCTGGAGGCGGCGCTTGGGAGCCGCCGGCTCTGGAGGAGAAGGAGGGAGCACGGCAGCCGGGCGGCCCTGGCCGGGAGCGGGCCGCCGGCGGCATCCCCAGCCCGCTCCTTCCCTCCCTCCTTCCGCCCGCCCTCACCTCCCGTCTCTCGCCTTCCTTTCTCCCTCCGCCCTTCTCGCCGGGAGGAAAGGCGTGCTCCTCCCCTTCCCCTGTGGGCGCTCTGCCCGGCCGGTTCCCGGGCTGCGGTTCTCGCCGCGGCTCCGGCCCGGGCCCTAGGGGGCTTGCTATGCGGGGCCGGCCTTGGGGTCCTAGGCTCCTCCTGGAGGCGCCAGGGTTTACCCAGTTGTCCGCAGAGGCGGCCGCCCTCCCCCAAAGGGTAAAAAAAAGAAAAAAACTGGCTTCCCCTTAGTGTGGAGCCGGTCGGGCGGGCTGGTGCCAGAAAGGGTGTGCCTTCGCTCTAGGATGGCCTTGAAGGTATACTTTTGAGAGCTTTGATGGGCCACTTTCCATAAACACGGGATGCACTCGGGGCAGCCTGAGCAACAGGAGTGGTCATCTTGATGGTGGGGAGGGTGAATGTAGATTTTTTTGGAATAGCCTGGAAGGAGCACAGACTGATCCACCAGTGTCTCCGGATACTATAAATACGAAAAAAGGAAGGGAAGCGAGGACAGTACAGGTTAGGAGTGTCTACGCACGAAAGAGAGATTCTAGAAGGAACGAATCTCCTCCTCCCCAGGCAGGAGAGAGTAGCACTGTGGGATTACCAGAACGACGGCTGGTTCCTGCATTTTTGTAACTCAGACAGTTAACTTATAGGCCCGAGGCCAAAGTCCAGTCGAGAAAAGTTTATACAAAATGACGATCAGAAGTATCAATTGATGGGATAAAATGACCAGGTCGTGAGAATACCGGTAGGAGAGCATCCCCTCCATTGTGTCCAGGGCTTGCACGCTGTCCGGCGCTTAGTAGGACTTTGAAGGGTCTGAGGGCTCCTCCGTGTGGAGTGAGTGATGGGGGAAGAGGGAGGGTTCATTCTTTGGGGACTCTAAATGGATTTTGAAGGAGGTCATTGAAAGGTTTGGACCTGGTGGAGAAGGGAAGGAGAAGTGGGAATGCACAGCTTGAATCTTTAAAAAGCATAAAATGTGGAGGGCTGCTGGCTCAGGTCAAGTAGCTGAAGAGAACTGAGCGCCAGCCTCTGTACTCGGGGGGTGCAAACTGGGTTAGTGGCCTGTGCTGGTACACACTATCAAACCCTAGGTCATTCCAGTAAACAGGCTCTTAAAAGCTCATTTCTATGTCTCTTCTTCAGAAAAATAGTTGATTTCTGGAGCCACACATTACTGATTGCAGGACTGGAGAGCCTCCTAGATATGTACCCGAGCTTGGCCTAGGAAGGTGAAGGGATTTGCTCAAGGTCAAATGGTTGGTTCGTGACACACCAGATGTTCCTGATACGTGAACAGCCTGTAGTGTCCAAGCCTAAATACTCACTCACTTACTCCTTAACAATGACTTATATGCAGAACTCTAAAGTTGTTTTTCAGATGAAACTGGGGTGTTTGTTATGTTGGATTAGTGAAAAATGTTTCAGTAAATTATGTCCATAGACCTGTATGTCCCTTGGGTAACCCCACACTTGCACAGTAGTGGTAAAGATAACAGCGTACCTGGGCTGTGGAGGTTCAACCTCGATGTCTTACGGATTCTAATAACATGTCTAGGGGCTAGCAAACCCAAAGTTAGAATTGTAACTGGTTAACACAGGCTGATATGCTGCTTATCTGCTGGGTTGTCATTAGTATTTTGAGTACTCTGATGAATTGAACATTAGGGAGCAGGTGTGTGTGTGTGTGTGTGTGTGTGTGTGCTGGTGGTGGTGTGTGTGTGTTGTGGTGGTGGTGTGTGTGTGTGTGTGTTCTGGTGGTGGTGGTGGTAATTCTCCTGGGATAAAATAACTGCTTTTGTCCCTAGTGACTTACTCTGATAGTCCAAATGTTCAGAAGGATATTTTATGCTGAAATGTTGGGATTTTTCCACATGGGGATTAAAATGTGGGTGGAGTGGTGACTAAAGCCCTGCTGATAATTGGTTAACCAAGAAGCCTGTGCTGGCAGCTAATTTTTAAGGTCATCGTTCATTTCTTCCCCTCCTCTTCCCACTACTGTTGGGGGCCCAGGTTTTGACTGTATTTCAGGTGATTTTAGTTCTCCTTAAAAAATCGATCTCCTAAGCTTTGGGTAATGAAATGAAAGAACCAGCTCCTGCTGAATCATTCTTGGATGAAATAGGATTTTGTCCTTTTTTTTTTTTTTCATACTGGCTGCTTTTGCCAGTGACTTGGCTTAAATCCGCAGCTCGGCCTACCACCCCCAATTCTTTAGCCAACCAAAGATACACAAGAAACTTTTCTTTTTCTCAAGTTTACAGAAGACCAGGGTGGGGAGGAGGGATGTCACCAGGCCTTTCACCGCAGTTCTCCATTGTTAGAACATTAACTTAGTTACCTAGAAAAGAAACCATAGCTTATAGCTTATGGGTAGAGATGTAAAGAAGAGCTGGGAAGAAGGTGCAGGTGGAGGTTACACAAGGTATACACGTGTCAGCAGAAACCCTGGTTGCAGGGTCACACTGTCAGCTGCCCTTTTGGAGCTCAACTTGAAAGTGACTGAATCTCCTATGGCTGCTGTAAAGCCAGTACTTTGGACTGAAAACATCATAAGGCAGAGTTCTCAGGATGGAAAGTTGCCTGGGCCCAGCCAGAGAAGAAGGTTGGGGTTGCATCAGACCCTTTGCCTGTCAAGTGTTCAGTGTATATGAGTATGATTTTTTTTTTCCCCCTGCTACCTCCCCCCCGCCCCCGCTTTCTGTACCCTGCTGCTGCTCTGAGGGTGTATTCTCTTTGGGAAACTTACTGTTAGTTAATTTGTAGTTTTCTCTGCCAGTAAGTTTGTAACACTGGTGACTCACCTTTGGGTGGGAGGGTAGGAAAGGGGAGGTCTGCATCATAAATCTGAGAAGATGGAGAGTAGGCTCGGCCTGACAACCCCCCCTCCCCCAAAAGGAGGGGGAGGAATTTTTAAAAACCTAGTAAAATGTTTAGGCAGGTGAAGAGTAAAACTTAAAATATCCAGCCCCCACCCCCTGCCCAAGTGTTATTCTTAAATTGCATTTTAAAAAGAAAAAAGTGGATTCAACGTTACATAGCCCATCCATTCTCCACCCCAGAACCCTTTTAGAGCGTTGTTTCCTGGTTATTTTAGCAACAAATGGATAGATTAGTGACTCTCTGTTCAGTCAGGCTGTGTTCTTGAACAGAGTATATCCAAATTTAAGAATGACGGTGGATTTAAAGATAATTTTCTTGAAAGGAGTTTGTGTGGAAAAGTAAAACTAGTTTATTTAAAACAAAAAAGGTTTTTAAAGCCCCGAAGCGTCAGTTTCTCATCGGACCCTTAACTAGAGTACTCACCCAAGTGACCTCAGCTCTGTTTGGTTTAGAGTGCAGGGCAAGTGCGAGTGGCACCTGTTATTGCTGGGCTTTGGGCATTGAGAGATCAAACATGTATCAAGTATGGGTTTGTGCTGTTCACCAGTTAGTCTTAAGCCTTTTCAAAACTAGAAAACAGTTTTTCTTTCACCTGAAAAAAAGGAAAATACTGAGGGTTGAAAAGAATGGAAAGTATTATGAATTACCCTCTCCGGGGAGGCCAAGTGAAAGTGTCAGTGGACTCTGCTGGGGTGATGGCTTTTTAAGTTCTTGTCTACGTTCACTTTTCAGGTAAAAGGCTTTACATTTTCAGAGTCTTGGTCAAGGTCGTATGAAATGAAATGGGCTTTTCAGCCCTCTGTGAGGGGTGGGAGGACGAACATTTGTGCCATGGTGCCTCCTCCTAGCTGCCCAGGGCCCTCTGCCAGCCAGCAAGCCAGAAGAAGAAACACGAGCGTCAGATCAGATGGCCTCGCAGTAATCAGAGGGGCTGCTTTTGGCCAGCACGGCGCTGGGCAGAATGTTTCCCCGGCCCTGCCAGAGCTGTCCAGTTCTGGATTCCGCTGAAATTATAGGTCCAGTAAGTGATAATGTGAAGGACAGAGACTTTCAAAATCCACTATTTTCTTAAACTCATCTTCGTTGATGTATTTTTGGAAAAGGAGACGTAACCAAATCAGGCTTGAACTTTCTCACGTTGCTATGAATCGAGTGTGTGTGTGAGAGGAAGTGTATTCTTTGGCTGGAGTCGGAGGGAGACTATTCCTCTGCATATGAGTCACCTCCTTAGTTGTGCTTAAATCTGTCATCAGGAATCCACAAGAAGTTCTTCATTTATTTGACTGATGTTTGAGATAGCAGATTCTGTCAGAGAGAATAGAAGCACCCCACTCTACCCCCCAACCCACCCTGCAGTTTTTCTGTCTGGTTTCATATGCATCCTGAGCCAAGGGAATTTTGGCCAGTAGACCCCATTCCTTAGTTCCGTTGTGACTTGACAGTGAATTATATCTGAACGTTAATTAGTTCTGTATCTGGTTTTATTCAAACCCTGTTTAGTAACAGCTAGTAGATTTTTTTCTGTTGGTGATCTGAAAAGTGGATCCTGGATGCTTGTGCTTTGGTCTTTGGGACCTGCCTTGTTTTCATTGTTCAGGTTTCATGGATCGGGGGGACTTGGTTCTTAGTTTATCTTTCCCGTTTGTCCGCATGGTGAGGGCAGAGCCTCATGCACTTTGGGGTGTTATCCTCTTGCATTTTTCTTTTATCCTCCATATGATGCTTCTATGGTGCCATATTGGTTTTGTTTCAACTCAGGGGGCATTTCTCCAGGTTATCACTGCTTTTGTTCTTTTCAGCCCTACAGCTATATTACTTCCCACCCTAGGCTTTGGGGTACCAATTGAGGGGAGTGATCAGGACTTTGGAAATTAATTCAGTGTGCTTTTAATGCTTGTGCCAGTTGTTAGTCCATGGTCTCTCAAACCAACAACTTCGTTTGAGTAGCACTAGCCAGAGTGGTCTGACAAAATGAGAAAAGAGATGAGGAGGGCAGCAAATGGGGGGAATAGGCAGAATATTTTAACTCTTCACAACCCAGGTACCTAGTATAGAGGTAAAAAGTATCACCCCATTTTTAAAACAACTGAAAAAGCACATTTTTAAAGAGGTAGTAAATCTAAAGTATATTGATTATTTAGATGCTTTAGATTTTTTTTTGAATGATCATGAATGTATACTAACTATTGCAGGTAGGGTGGGCTGTCAGGCTCCTTAAATTTCACATGCAGGTAGATTGGGGAGGAAGGTTTTAAGCCGAGTTCATTTTGGGCTGAGGGAACCCACCGGCTAGTGCTGGAGCTGTTTTCTTTGCACTCTGCTGGCTGATGGACTGCAGCCCAAGTTTGGAGGGACTGAGCTGAGTTCACAAAGAGACCCCCTGCTATGGCCTGGCTGCTTGGTATTCCCCAGCTCCACCGCGGTTTAGGTGAGGGAGACAAGGAATGTGAAGGTAGGGTGGTCCTTTGGGTCACCTCCTCTTCCTCACCGCCTTAAATGCTGCTCTGGGCTGCAGCGTGGCTGTAGAATCACAGCAGTGCCTGCAGAATCACAGCAGTGCCTGCCCTCTCCCATCTCCAGCCTCAGATCCCTGGCAAGAGAAAATTCTTTGTACATAAACTACTTAGTCATTTGGGAGTGATCAGAGCTGTAATGAACTTGGTGTGGTAATATTTTATGTTTTCTTTGTTTTAGTTGATGATAAAATTAACAAATGCCCAAAATGAGGTTTCTTTTTTTAAGGTTATGACTTTTCATAGTCAATGAGGAACGGCAGTGATATAAGTTAATTAAAACCAAGTTATAATAACTTTCGTGTAGTGCTTTGCAGAGTACCTTCACATACACTATTAGGTTTGATAATGATGTAATAATACATCAGGAAGATCCGCGCGCGCCCCCCCCCCCCCCCCCGCCCCCGCCCCTTTATATATAAAAGAAAGATGTAGTCCACTCTAGGCAGTACTCCTAGGCAACCAGCAGGATCAGAGAGAGATCATCCCTTCGACTTCCCTGCCTGACTGGAATCAGAGGTACCCTTTCTACAGCCCTCTTGGCAAGCTTTTAAATGGGCTGCATTTGGGGCAGTTACTGTTACCCTTCTTCTGGCCCCTCTTGATAGTCCAAAGCTTGCTTTGTCAGTTTTAGAAACAGTGCTAGTTTTAGGTGTTTTGTTTTGGGATTTGACGGTGGCCCCTTGATTCATCCGACTATTGGAATGCCATCTAGAGGCTTCAGTCGTTACCCCCAAGTGTTATTTCCATTTTAGGCCAGGAAGAAACAGGCTGACTGTTCAGGATTGTCTTGCTGGCATATGGCAGAGCTAGAATGACCTGGGGCTGACTTAAAAGCACCATCCGTAGTCTTATCCCAAGGGTATAGATGTCTCTGCTCCCAAGTACCCTCCAGACTTCGTCAACAGCAACTTCTGAAGTTTGAAAGGCCTCTGACCTCCCTATTGGCCACAGGGGATTGTGCTGATAGGGTGGGAACTGTGGTCAGATGTCCACTCTGCTCAATTGAGGACGTTTCCAAGGCCTGCCCTCCTGAGGGCTTGTAGAGATGGATCTGTGGGCCTCGGGGCAACTTTAGCTTATTCAGACCTCCAGTGACTCAACCTCTGGGATAGAAGCTTCTCTCCTAAACTCATTGTACCTTCTTTGTGTGCCTTTTTAAAAAATTCAGGGATAATTCTTGGCTTCCCTTGTGGCTCAGCTGATAAGGAATCCGTCTGCAATGCAGGAGACTCCGGTTCAATCCCTGGGTCAGGAAGATCCCCTGGAGAAGGAAATGGCAACCCACTCCAGTATTCTGGCCTGGAGAATTCTATGGACTGTATAGTACATGGGGTCACCGAGTCGGACATGACTGAATGACTTTCACTTTCATATGGATAATTCTCTGTACCTGTCATATCTGCTTCCCACTCCTCCCCCTTTAAGTTGTCAATTACTGAAGAGGAGGAAGGTGCCTCGCCAGCCCCAACAGGTCATGCTCATTGTAAGGATTCAGTCTGTGCTTTTAAAGAAGTGAAGGTTGGGGCTTCAGCCTGGGGGCTGGAGTGCTGAGGGTGGGCACCTCCCCTGTGCTGCATACCAGCCCCGTTCTGCTCTGTGTGTAGATTCACAAACATGAATAGATGACAACAGAAAATGCTGTTAGAGCAGTGAAGTGAAGTCGCTCAGTCGTGTCTGACTCTGTGCGACTCCATGAACTCTAGCCTACCAGGCTCCTTTGTCCATGGGATTTTTCCAGGCAAGAATACTGGAGTGGGTTGCCATTTCCTTCTCCGGGGGATCTTCCCAACCCAGGGATCGAGCCAGTGGGAATCAGCAGCTTTGCACAGGAAGCTTTGGAAGATGTTGTTTACTGTTGTCTGCCTGCAGTTGGGACAGAATTGAACAAACAAAAGGAGTTTGGTGCTTGGGGCTGTGGGGAAAGCTGCAAGTGAACTCTCTTCTCTTCTATCAGGAGAAGTCACTGAAGCTCTTGCCAAAAATCCAGGGCTTGTCATAGCATTTTGTTGTGAAGATGGTTGGCTAATCAAGATGACACTCAGTAACCATTCAGAACTAGATGAGCTAATTCAGATGAAGAAGCAACTGGAAAATACATAGTCTATTGAGAAATGAAAATGAAACCCCTAAATAAACTAATTTGAAACAATTTAAAATAAATACTAAATAAATGAACCTTGCTCCAGGTTTTCAGCCTTGGCTCCTTTGATTAGGAATTTTCTCTCCCCACATCCTGAGCACCCTTTCCCTCTACCCAGATCAAGTGGTGGCAGAACTCACAGTGAACCTTTGAGAAAATGAAATCCCCTGGAAGCACGGGGTGAAGTAATAACACTTTTGATTTGAGCCTGTGTCACACTGGGCAAGCCCCTGCCCTTGTTGTGACCTCCCACTTCCTAAATTAGAATGACGGGGGGGCGGGGCTGGGGGAAGGTTCACAAATGGCCCTTTTGGAGAGGGTATAACGGTAACCTTGAGCCTCCATTGTACTTATCCTAGGGAGACAGTACAGTGGTGCCCCAAGGGTGCTGCGCACAGAGCGTGGTACCTGCCTGGCCTCCGGGCACTTCCTAATTGAAAAATTGACTTGTATACCTGGAGGAGTGGGAAGGTCATAGGAGTAGATTGGGGAGGCCATGTTATCATTCCCCTTTCCATGACCTTTGTTTTTCCCAAATGCTTTTCAAAGAAATAATAAAATGTTATCTACCCAATTTTAAGTTGTTCCCTGTTCCACCCTGCATTCTACCATTACACACACACAGATTTTTTTTTTTCCCTGCTTTGAAACTAGTAATTGAGATTGGTAGGGACTGGAGTAATGTTTGGTTCCCATCAAGATGAAGTAGTATTATTGTTTTACTTGTAGAAAAGAAAGCGAAAAAGCGAAGTAACTCAGTCGGGTCTGACTCTTTGCGACCCCACGGACTGTAGCCTACCAGGCTTCTCCGTCCATGGGATTCTCCAGGCAAGAATACAGGAGTGGGTTACCATTGTCTTCTCCAGGGGATCTTCCCGATCCAGGGATCAAACCCGGGTCTCCAGCATTGGAGGCAGACGCTTTAACCTCTGGGCCATAGGGGAAGCTTCCTAGGAAAGAACTGAATTGCATAAGCAGCCTGGTCTTCTGGACAAACAGTGCCTGGTGAAGCAATTAAAATCTTGAAGGAAAAGAACTATCTCTTGTTAGTACTTCCCCTGTCTCTTTCACAAATCTCCTGTTTTAAACTTACCGCCTCTTAGTGTGCCATGAATTGATGGAGAAAGGGGAGGGTTATTAGGGAGCCTCTATTTCCAGCTACCTTAAGCATTGAGAACTGTGAAGCTTCAGGCAAGGGGTCTGTTTTGTAAATGGGGATAGAACTTTGGAACATATCCAAGTTTTAGCTGCTCTAATAACTCTCTCCCCCTCTTTCAGAATGTAAAATGTTGAAAGCCAGAAAATAAAGCCTACAGATGATGAGGCAGAGGGATTTTAACTCTTGATTTTCATATATTTAAATTAAATACCTTTAATGATACTCAACTTTGCTTAGAGAATTTGTGGACTGGATTTTAAAAATCAATACAAACTGGCCACGTGAGTCTTTGAGAGCTCCCTAGTCAATGTGTTTAATATAAAGTTTCAGGCTTGTGCTTCCTCATTAAATATATGAAGGAAATGCAGTGGTCTGTGGTGAGGAGGGCTGAGGGGGCGGCCATTTTTTTTTTGGTTTGTGTTGTCTATTTGCTTCCAGTGTGTGTGATGATTTTCCATTTTAACTCTGGCACCAGGGCTCTACCAGAGAGGCTCTCACCAGTGTGGTTGCTCCATAGTGGAGGGAATGTTGAGAATGTTGACTATCTTTAGCTCTGCTTCATTCTTAACAGATAAGATACAGAAGCTAAAGGACACTTTGAAAAAATTAATCTGCAGGGAACACTGTACATGTAACCACACAAGTTGAGCAGTGTGAATACTGTACATGTCCTTATGTCTTGGCAGCACGAACTTGAAGTTACAATCTCTTTAGAGTCTTAGGGTATTTTTTCAAATTCAAGTGATTATTGTATTTATTTACAACCATATCTGCTATATCGATATGTTTTGATTTTTTTATTTTCAACACAGTATAATTTTAATCTAGACAGTGTTTTTCTACTTACTGCTTTAGTAGCTGGTGTACTTCTGAAAATTAGAAATGAATAAGGGAGAGCCATGAATGAACAGAAATTGCACCACAGAGCACCCATTGTAAGAAAATTGCCTTTTCTTTGCCCTTCTTAGGAGATGGTGGTGGTTGCAAGCAGATTGTGGGCTGGGGGCCTCTGGAGTGAGGGGTCTCTTCTGCTCTGGAGACCGCCCTTAGGAGCACTAAGTTCCGGCTTTGTGTAGCTGAGCACAAGCATTTTCGACAGGAGGTGGGGGAGTGGAACAATCTAAATTTAAACTATGGAATCAACGTTTTCTGTAAAAATTGTTCCAGTTTTCAAGAGGCGTAGGTGGATCCTGTGAATTGTGTGATAATGCACATGCTTCTCCTATATCCTGCCTCTGTCAAAACATTTCCAGGGACTTTTCATTTGGGAGTTTTATTCTCAGGCTGCAGATTGGGGTGGGGACTCCCTTTTTTGTTTTTCACTTAAAGAATTTGAAGGACTCTTGGGCTGACTTCTTTTTTTAAATAAGGTAAAAAAGTTCGTACTCTTAGGCAAGCCCTAAAGGTATTATATTTAAAGTTGGTATGTAATGACTTCTTTGCAAAGATAAGAATTAAACATGATAATAAAGTCATTAGCATTTAGGTGTATATCATTTAGTCCTCTCAAACATCTAAGGGAATGGGCACCATTATCTCCATGCTGGGGAAGAGAATAGTGCAATTTCAGAATCAGTGATTTGCCCAAGGACACACAGCTGTTAAGTGGTAGAGCCCAGGATTTGATGTCTGATTCAGAGTACAAGTGCATAAGTATAGTGTATTATACTCTAAGTTAGTGATGTGAAGATAGTTTCATCTTTCAATGGGGAAGATGAAGGGCCATGGTATGGAAATGTTGACAGTACAACCTTCTCCCCGGCCCCTCACCCCAAATGGAAGCAGCTGGTAGGGCCATTCTGAGTCCTGACAAGGCCTTCCCAGTGGTCTTAGTGCCCTAGGGTGCAGATGGCCTGTCTTGAGCTAGAGTTGGCACTATTCTGGATAATACTGGACTGTTGTTGAATATGCATCATCAGCACATATATTTCCATGGATATTAGCCCAATAACTTTTCAAGATGCTCACCTAAAACTCCTGAAAATCCCTTTCTCTACCACCTTGAATTTTGAGGTGCTGTTCCTAATTCACAGTCACACCTTTCCCTTGTTCCTCTATAGGTTGGACGTGATAAATATGAACCGGCAGCTGTTTCAGAGCATAGCGACAAGAAAAAAGCTAAGAAAGAGAGGGATATGGACGAGCTGAAGAAAGAAGTTTCTATGGTAAGTACCAGCAGGAAGGGTGCTTTCTGTTCTTAAATAGGAATTGTATCTTACATCCTTGAGTGTGTGGTGCCCCTCCCCCAGCCATTCTTCAATCAGATTTGCTTCATTTTCAAAGTAAAGAGATTATAGCAGTCCTACAAATGTTACTGAATCGTAGAGGTTGGTATGGAAAATTTTCATTGTAAAAGATGTCAGCGGGTTGGACAAGTTATTTAATACTCTGTATTCAATACTCTGTATTTAATATTCAATACTCAGTATTCAACCAAAGGTCCACAGAGGAGCGGTTGATATCATGGGCCTTTGCTTCTGTGTTTCTGAATCATACTGCGTGTAGGGAACTTCCAACCTCTTCAGGTGGTGGAGGCCTCCATGGATGCAACCTATCTAGAATCTGCCTGGTCAGGCTGTGAAGGCCCCCATCATACAGCTTGAGCCATTCGCTAGTGAAGACCACTCAGTAGGAGCTGTGTGGTCACCAAGCCATTGGCAATGGTGAGAGTACATATACTAACTTGTATTCTGAGCCTGATGATAGTGAGGGATGACCCTGATGGGTTTTTAATTCTTTTTTTAGTGATAAAATGTTTAATTCTTTTCCTTTTGTTTTTCCTTAGGATGATCATAAACTTAGCCTTGATGAACTTCATCGCAAATATGGAACAGACTTGAACCGAGTATGTTCTAATTTTTATTTTTGCATAGAATTCTGATCTTTCTCCTCACATTTTCCCCTGGTATCACAGGCCTAACCTTGGCGACTCCAGAATATTGATAGCCACCATCCATATCATGTCTGCTATGTGACATGCACAGAACTTGGGCTCTTGTATGCTGTTTTACTATTTTGTTTCCCCTGAAACTTTTTGAAAATAGGCATTATTTTCCCCATCTTGTAGCAAGTGACAGCCAACCAGTAGGAGCTCCAGGATTTGAAACCGAACAGATGCAAGGTCATGCTCACCACCTGACCTTGTGAACACAGATGTTCTGTTTATTCTTTGACATTGTTGAATTGAGTTGAAAATTTCAACTAGTTGAATCTTGAACAATTCAGATGTCTGTATTTTTATCAGCTAGCTCATGGTAGTAGGTCAGAACCTTGGTTTATTCTGTCATTTATTAGGAAATTTTTTTTACACAGTTCAAAGAAACTTCAGTAAAATATATACTGTATATCCTTGTTATCTAGTGGATTTTTATGTGTTAATTGTTTGCCGCAAACAATATAAAAGTAAAATCGGGGCGGGTGGGGGGGGTTTGTTGTTTTCTGGACAGTCACTAATAAGTCCAAGGAATGACTTGAGTGCCAGCTACGATGGAGCTGTTTTTTCAGTAAATTACCAACAAGCTCTGAGAAGTTTGGGGCCTTAGGCTCTGAGAGGAGGCCTGGCACTAAGACCCAGCAGGCAGTTGTTCTCTGAGCACCTCATGTGGGTTATCTCACTGAAGTTTACTCTAGGTTCCTATGACGTGTGTTTCTCGGCAACCTAGGTCACTTACTCAAATGCTGTGGGGCTGTTGTCTTGTAAAATGGGATTAATGAAAGGGTTGGGTAAAGGTTGTAGTGAGAATTAAAGTTAACTGGAAGTACTGGATTCAGTGCCCAATACTGGAAGTACTGGATTCAATGCAGCTCAGTGTCTCTGAGCTGCAGAGACAGCTCAGATGGCTGGTGTCGGTGGTGGTCATTCTGTCCAGGGATTGTGTCATGAACTTGAGGCAGAGGAAGGTCCTGAAATAAGTCCATGTGGACCCCGTAGGTATTCTTGTCCCTTTCCCCATATTCCCTCGTTAATTCCAATATTAAAGATAACTTGAGAACAAAATATATATACATGCTTCAGGCAAACATGTCTTTTATGTCTTTTGTGAAAGTAGCCACATTTTCCCCTCATGGTGGGAGCTGTGTGTCTCTTATCTGCTGTCAGTGCATCTCAGATTTAAGGCCCATTAGGAAACAGCAGGGCCTCAGTCCAGTGGGCTTTTCTTCCAGTGAATACTTTTTTTTAAGATTTTATTTGTTAATTTTTTGGCCACCCCAAGTGGCTCATAGGCTCTTGTTCCCTAACCAGGGATCAGACCTGGGCCCTTGGCAGTAAAAGCCCACGTCTTAATCACTGGACCACCAGAGAACGCCCCCATTGACTACTTCTTAACTGATGGGTGTCCTGGGGTTATTAGCTCAGATATTACACAAGTGTGACCCCTTCCCCACCAGACAGGTGTTTTAATTGCCATCCAAGGAATGAAGTTCTATACTGAAACTTGGCAGTTAACCCAGTAACAGGGTGGATTCTGACAGATTTTTTTTTTCCTCCTTTGATATGAATAGTGTTTTTTTCTTTTTCCACTTCCTTGACAGATTCAATACACAGGAAACTCTTAAGCTCTTAATTTGCAAAACTGAATCAGTTAGTTAAGGTGGGATGTCTTTTTGGTAAATGCAATTTGGCATGAATTCCTTCTGTAAAACTCAGAAGAGACCGTACCAGATTCCAGTCTGTCCATGGATCAATTTTAAAAGAAAAGTCTGAATGTTGTAGGTTCTTCAGGACACTTGGGCTCTTGTTGGCCTGAACCATAGGGTGGTCACCAGGATTTTCTAGCTTCTGCGTTGGCCTGGGACATGTAGTTTCTCTCTGCTTCCTTCTCAGCTGTCAGGTAGCTGTGTTAGCTTGTGAGCCCTGGAGCAGTTGGTCTTACTTATATCCCTCTGCTTTTCAGGGCTTAACAACTGCTCGAGCTGCCGAGATCCTAGCCAGAGATGGACCCAACGCCCTCACGCCCCCTCCCACGACCCCTGAATGGGTCAAGTTCTGTCGACAGCTGTTTGGAGGGTTCTCAATGTTACTGTGGATTGGAGCAGTTCTTTGCTTCCTGGCCTATGGTATCCAAGCTGCTACAGAAGAGGAACCTCAAAATGATAATGTGAGTACCATAGTTCTAGTGTGGATTGTTAGGTATGCGTAAACACCTAACAGGCCACCCTCTGCCAGCTGTTTATTTTCAGTCACTACGGGTTACTTGATGGTTTTAAACTCTGGGAAAAGTAACATCAGCATCAATTGCCTTCAGGGCCCGTACGTCTTCCTTCTTCACTTCGGGTTCTCTCTCTGTCCCCTCCCTGTGTTTAGATGTTCTTCCAAGCTGGGCATCTGCCCTGCACGCTGCTACCATGAACCGGCAGCTCTGCTCAGGCCCTATGCAGGTCCTGTTGCCACTAAGTGGAGGGCATAGTTTTTAACATTGGAACATTGCACACATCCAGAAATGTTTGGTAGCCATTCTTCAGGTCACAAGCTGTCTTGAAATACGTTTAACAAAGCAGGAGAAACTGATTCATCTGGAACGCTTCCCCAGGCTAGTGACCAAGTATCAGTGTGACTCCGTTTCTGACTTTCTTGGACACTGTCTCTAGGAAGAAGCATGAAGGCATGAGTTTTGTATTTCTGAAGCCTTGATCTCTCTCTCTCTCTTTTTTTTTTTAAAGTGTTTTTTATTCAGTCAATTAGCTGAATGTCCCCAGTCCTTCACTGAGAGCTGTGCCGCCCTAACTTGTCTGTTCTGTTGCAGCTGTACCTTGGTGTGGTGCTGTCCGCGGTCGTCATCATAACCGGGTGTTTCTCCTACTATCAAGAAGCTAAAAGCTCAAAGATCATGGAGTCCTTCAAAAACATGGTTCCTCAGGTACCTGCTGCTTTTTGTCTTTCCCCATCTGGCAACTTGCAGCGCCAATAGTGTGAACCAGTGTGGGGTTAAGGCCTTCCGAGTATTCAGTGGCTCCACCAGAGAGAGAGGGACACCTTCTCCCCCACCCAAGACCACATCTGTTTTTCTTACACCCTGGAAAGGGAGCGTCTTCCCTCTGAGCGTACCACACAACGGCAACGTGAAGACTGCCTCTTAGGTAGCCTGAGCAAGCTTTCGTTAACTCGTGTACATAAAAAGCTAAGTCTTGGTTGTAATGCAGATAGTTAAGATCACAGATGGTTTTGTGATTTGGACACTGCCTTCCCGGTGGTATCCATTCTTACCTGACGGAATGGTGTAAACGTGTCCCCTTCCAAAAGCAAGCCCTCGTGATTCGAAATGGTGAGAAAATGAGCATAAACGCGGAAGAGGTTGTCGTCGGAGATCTGGTGGAAGTGAAAGGAGGGGATCGAATTCCTGCCGATCTCAGGATCATTTCTGCGAATGGCTGCAAGGTAGGTTTAAACAGAGCCTCCGCGCTTGGGGCAGAGGGAGTGGAGTGATCCCGCAGCCCCAGATGAGGCTCGTGTCACTCACATGACATGTTTGACTTTATTCATGGGCAGGTGGATAACTCCTCGCTCACGGGAGAATCAGAGCCACAGACCAGGTCTCCAGATTTCACCAATGAAAATCCCCTGGAGACACGGAACATTGCCTTTTTTTCAACCAACTGTGTTGAAGGTAGGACCGTTCTGAAGTACTCTTCAGCACAGCGTGGCATTTATCTTGGGCTTTAATGACAATCACCAAAAAAAATAACCCCACGGCCACAATTTCTCTTTGTTTTGTGGGTCCCATTTCTGACCACCTTAGTCAAACACGGCAGAAGCAGTTGACATGCTGGCAGGAAGACACAGTAAACCTCGTGGCTGTTTTTCCCTGTTCCCTCTGCCTCACATGGCCCTCTTGTGTTGGCAACACTAAGCTCAAGTAAGGTTTGGAGCTGCGGTCCTGCTAATGGAGTGAAATCCCAGAGTCCATATAGTTTAAAACAAACAGCATATACTACCAAAGATGTGGCCCTTAAAATGATGGGTGTTCCTTCTCTTTTTTCAACCGTGCTGTGTAGTTGTGCAAATTCTGCAGCTGCACTGATAAAATGGGGTACAATTTCCCGTACTCTTTTTTAAGGCACTGCACGTGGCATTGTCGTGTATACTGGGGATCGAACCGTGATGGGCAGAATTGCCACGCTGGCTTCTGGGCTGGAGGGGGGCCAGACTCCCATTGCTGCGGAAATTGAACATTTTATCCACATCATCACGGGTGTGGCTGTGTTCCTGGGCGTGTCTTTCTTCATCCTTTCTCTGATCCTTGAGTACACCTGGCTGGAGGCTGTCATCTTCCTCATCGGCATCATTGTAGCCAACGTGCCAGAGGGTTTGCTGGCCACCGTCACGGTAAGAGGCTGGGGGAAGGTGATGCTTGCCCACTCTGAAGGCCTGCCTCAGAGTGAGGTTCATCCACTGCCCTCTCCTTGGGGGCTGCCGACTTGGTTTTTTGTGTTTTTTTTCTTGCATGTGTTTATATATGGGTTTTCTTCGGAGCCAGCTGGGTAGGGTTAGACAGTGAGAAGACCTCAGCACATTTTTATGTGGAAGATAGTAAACCAGAAGCATACTTTTTTTTTTCCCCCCTTGAATTATCACATGATCCAGAACAGTGTAGCCCAGAAAGGAGAAGAACTTAGGGCTGAGTGGGAAAAACAGAATATGGTAAATCCTGACTATTTTCACTTTGCTTAATAGCCTTTTTGGAGGGGGGTGGAAGGAGCCCCATATACACGTGGCCGTTATTATTTCTTCCGACTTCAGAGGAAGGTTAGAGAGATTTAGTTTTAAGAAAGACGTCTACGGGGGCAGGGGTAGCCAGAGTTCCTATAGAACAGCTGCCTGGCCATTTGAAGTATTAATAATCTGTTCCCAATGCTTTAGGTGTGCCTGACGCTGACTGCGAAGCGCATGGCCAGGAAAAACTGCTTAGTGAAGAACCTGGAGGCTGTGGAGACCTTGGGATCCACGTCCACCATCTGCTCAGACAAAACTGGAACTCTGACCCAGAACCGAATGACAGTGGCCCACATGTGGTTCGACAACCAAATCCACGAGGCGGACACGACAGAGAATCAGAGCGGTAAGGCCGGCCCGCCCCCACAGCTCAGCCTCCCCTGCTTGAAGCTGGGTAGAGCGTCATGGGTTTTCGATGTTTCTGGTCAATTCAAGCATGGTTGGGAAAATGCCTGAACCCTGACTAGTTTATGGGGAAAGGAGATGTGTCATTTCACATCTTTCTGGGACTTCAGTACACAGCTAAGCACTTTGTTCTTGTCTCTTTTTGCCTCCACCAGGTGTTTCATTTGACAAGACTTCGGCCACGTGGCTCGCTCTGTCCAGAATCGCAGGTCTTTGTAACAGGGCCGTGTTTCAGGCTAACCAGGATAACCTGCCTATCCTGAAGGTACACTCAGAGGTTCTGTTACGATTGCCTTCAGGCTGTGCTCATGCCACACAGGAGCCACCACCTGAGGGTTCCCTTTAAACAGCATGTGACCTTTGGGTGTTGTAAAGTCGTTGTCTGTTGTAAGACACTTGGAGTGGTGTGTAACTCTTTGCTGTGTGTAACCTGAGTTGTATTGCCTGTAGATCCCCAAGTACTTACAATACCCTGTGGTCAATAAAGATCAGTAAAGGGGGAATGTATGGGAAGAACTGACTTAAGTGGGAGGGGGCCAGGCAATCCACCTAACTCGTAAAATCCGGCTTGACTCCTCTTGAGTTTATATCCTAATCACCTCACCTAGTGGACAGTGAGGGCTACTTTTGTGACTCAATAATCGTATTTGCATATTATGATACAGCAGATTCCAGTCAATCCCTTAAGCCATTTATTTTCTTAAAATAGCTCAGCTATTTCTCTTATCTTATTTGTTCTTAGCTTGCTTACTAATGATGCAAAAATAAGCTAATCAAGCTCAGCCTTCTGGAATTCGCATGAAATTTGCAATGACTAAGATATTACTGTGTGACCCAGTAAAGACTTGGTCCCAGAAAGGTCATGAGCTATACAAGGTCTTTGAGGCCGAGAGGAGCTGCGTGGAGCCCTTGGGGCTGCTCACTCTCCCCGAAGCTGCCTGTGGTGGATCTGGGTAGAAACTGTGTTGTCCAAGAGAATATGGCTCAGATGGAACTGAGATGGCCTCTGTTGTGAGGATGGGGCTCCTTTATTCTTTAAAGGAGTTTCTTGGCATTGAATTGTTGTTGATTTGGGGATGTTGTTCATCTTGGGATAAAGCTTGAGATGTCTGCTTCATCGTTTTCCTTACCTCAAAGTGGAAATTTTCTAGGCTTTGAGCACAGGGACTCAAAAGTATCCAACCTTTTCTCATTTGAAAGCTCCAGAAAGGTAGCATGAGCTGTTATTTCAGGGGTCTGGGGCCATGTTATGTTAATGACATTATCAAAAAAAAAGAGGGGCCTACAGCCCTATTCTGCTTTGATAATTGTCTTTTATTAAAGTGATCCTACTTACTTCCCACTTACTTCCTGCTTTTTACGAAACCTGGCCACATTTCTTATTAAAAAGAACTCCTATATTTATAAGGGAGCATTCATTTGCCCATCTGCACATGTGGTCTGGTGTGCCAAAGGTGTAAAATATTCTTCTGTGTGAAAGTTGAGTACAGCCGAAAATGGTTTTAGTGTGTCAAAATGTGTCACAGTATATAGCACACAAATGTGTGTTACCTGAAGTGTGGGCTTTAAAATGGTAGCTGAGGACATTAGTGTTGGAACTAAAAATCACTTCAAGTTCGCATCATTCAGGCCCAGATAATCCTGCACAATTAAATTATGTTTAGAGTGTAAAGTCCTGCTTAGTCCTTGACACAGACCATTTGCCCTCCCTCCTGAGAACCCAGGGCATTTTCTTCTTAAATTGCAGGGCAGTGAAGGGGACTGTAACTATTTACATTCTCACTCTGTATTTTCTGATTCATAACTAGAAATAGGTAGTTGGGAACAATACTGTCTTTGAGACTTCTCAGCAGGCCCAGGGAAGGTTAAAAAAAATAAAAGCCTGGAGAGGGTTGGAAGACTGTGTCATGCCTCTCCCAAGGGTCAGTGACACCTCGCACCATTTTGGGTAGGGTGAGGAGGGCAGGCGGCCAGGAGGAGTTTGGAATTTGAGATAAAGGACTGTGATGGGTGGTCACACCCCAGAACGGTGCTCTTCCTCGCCCACCTCCCCTCTCCTCCTGACAGATGGGAAGACAGTCCAAGCTTTCTCCTGGGTTTCAGTGGTGTGGTGCTCAAGTGCTACAGGGCGAAGCGCTTTCAGGGTGACTAATGGAGACATCTGTTCACAGCGGGCTGTAGCGGGCGATGCCTCAGAGTCTGCGCTCCTGAAGTGCATTGAGGTGTGCTGCGGTTCTGTGAAGGAGATGAGAGAGAGATACACCAAGATCGTCGAGATCCCGTTCAACTCCACCAACAAGTACCAGGTCTGAGCATCTGGGATCTCATTGCCAGGGGGCACAGAAAGGAAGGACATAGGCTGGAAAAAGATCCATCCACCCTTTTGGAATTTTCCAGGTTTAAATGCTTTCTGAAAACGAATTAGTCACACTCTTTATGAGTGCTTGAATTTAACATCTGACTCTGTGTCCGTGTAGAAAATTCTCATTTATTTGAACATTAGTAGGATAAATGGAGCCTCTTCTTTCTAACGTGTTGTCCAGGCCCTTTTGAGTTCTCCTTTGTGGGTTGGAGTGGGTGTGGGGATGGGGGAGAGGGCTGGGCAGGGCTGCGGGTGCACGTGAGTCTGCCAGTCCCTGTTCTGAATTTTCTTTGGGAAAATTGTGTACGTGAACATGTGTCAGGGATGCGTGAGCACCTTGCCACGCTCTTCCTCTGTAGCATTCAAAGTGTGCTACAGGGTGTAAGACACTAAATTCAGAAATAAGGGCTCTTGTATCTTTCAGAACAGTTACTAGGGACTTCCCTAGTGCTCCACTGGTTAGGATGTCGTTTTCACTGCCATGGGCCTGGGTTCAATCCCTAGTCAGGGAACTAAGATCCCACAAGCCACATGTCGCAGCCAAAAAAAAAAAATCTCCTTCCATGGGCTGTCAGGCCCAGCTATCTAAAGTTTGCATCCTTTTCCATTCTTCACAGTTATCCATCCACAAGAACGCCAATGCAGGTGAGCCCCGGCACCTACTGGTGATGAAAGGTGCCCCAGAAAGGATCCTGGACCGCTGCAGCTCCATCCTCATCCATGGCAAGGAGCAGCCCCTGGACGAGGAGCTGAAGGACGCTTTTCAGAATGCCTACCTGGAGCTGGGTGGCCTCGGAGAGCGTGTGCTGGGTACGCTGATAGTCCGGGAAACAACTGCAAGTTACCGCGTTAACCTCTGCTTCTCGTTAACTTGCCTTTATTTGCCCCCTTTGTTTTCAAAACAATAAGCGCTGAAGACATGGGGCAACAAAATCCTGCCGGTTTGCCTCTGATTCTGACTTAGACCTTTAATCTCATGCTGGTCAGTTCTGTTTGCTCAGAAAAGGAGGGGGAAAGAGTAGTTGTCTGGCTTTTGTTGCTATGTCCATGATCTGTAAGCTTCATGAAATGAAAATTCATTCATTCCTAGGGCATCTAGAATAAAGCCGCTTCCCAGCTGCCACAGAATGGCTGTGAATTACCTGGGCGCTTGTGTCACCAGCTCACAGATTAGGTGAATGGTGAATTTGGAGCCTTGGATGCCACCTGTTCTGTGTCAGCCACTGCGGACAAGAAGCACGTTCACCCAGTGTCATAGGGAAAGTGGCATCTGTCATCTTTTGTACAGATAAAAACTGAATTACATCATTAATGTAATTCCTCTGTTCTCCTTAGTTGGGTAACTTAGAACTGATTACCTGGTCCCCATACTCTTGTTCTCTCCTGTTCTTCAGTCTAACTTGAGGTGTCTTAGGTCTCTATTCAACTGAAAGGTCATTCTTAAGTGTTTTTTTTTTTTTTTTTTTCCCTGTTTCTGCACCTCCACCACCCCACAGTAGAAGCAGTCTCTCCTATGAATCTACAAAACACTTGATACCACTTTAAAGGACATTGTAACCTCCATACATCGAAAGAAATGTCTTAAGTATCACGATTCTTGTATTAACAACAATAATACTAGATGATGAACCCCTTGGGCAGAGTGTGTCTGATCTGCATTTATCCTCAAAGAAGCTTGGCTTCCTTCTTCTACACAGCTGCTCAGCAGTGTATGTTTTGGTTAGATGAACAGTGAGCAGAGCCATGGCCTTGGTTTTTTCTCCAGAGAGGAGAGTAGAGACAAGTAATCACATGATGTGCCAAAGTCCAAGTAACTGAGGAGGCGGGGTCTCAGTTCACTTCCATTCAATCGCTCAGTCATTTCTGACTCTCTGACCCCATGGACTGCAGCACTCCAGGCTTCCCTGCCCATCACCAACTCCTGGAGCTTGCTCTAACTCCTGTCCGTCGAGTCGGTCATGCCATCCAACCATCTCATTCTCTGTCATCCCCTTCTCCTCCCGCCTTCAGTCTTTCCCAGGATCAGGCTCTTTTCCAGTGAGTCAGTTCTTCACATCAGGTAGCCAGAGGATTGGAGCTTCAGCTTCAGCATCAGTTCTTCCAATGAATATTTATGACTGATTTCCTTTAGGATTGACTGGTTGGATCTCCTTGCTGTCCAGGGGACTCTCAAGCGTCTTCTCCAGCACCACAGTTCAAAAGCATCAATTCTATGGCACTCAGCCTTCTTTATAGTCCAACTCTCACATCTGTGCATGATGGAAAAATCATAGCTTTGACTATATGGACCTTTGTCAGTAAAGTAATGTTTCTGCTTTTTAATATGCTGTCTAGGTTTGTCATAGCTTTTCTTCCAAGGAGCAAGGGTCTTTTAATTTCATGGCTGCAGTCACCATCTGCAGTGATTTTGGAGCCCCCCAGAATTAAGTCTAACACTGTTTCCATTGTTTCCCCATCTATTTGTCATGAAGTGATGGGACTGGATGCCATGATCTTAGTTTTTGAATGTTGAGTTTTAAGCCAGCTTTTTCACTTTCCTCTTTCACACTCATCAAGAGGCTCTTTAGTTCCTCTTCACTTTCTGCCATAAGGGTGGTGCCATCTGTGTATCTGAGGTTATTGATATTTCTCCTGGCAATTTTAATTCCAGTTTGTGCTTCATCCAGCCCGGCATTTCTCATGATGTACTCTGCATATAAGTTAAATAAGCAGGGTGACAATATACAAGCTTGACATACTCCTTTCCCAATTTGGGACTGAAACCATGGTGCTCAGACTCCCATTTCTTCACATTAAACAGAACCTCATCCTCAGAGGCTTGGTGATGGATTCTGTCTGTTGCGTGGTTTCCAAGGACTCTATCATTCATAAATGTTCAGTGAAACTCATTTGGTTATAAAAGTAGAATTTTTAAAAAAAAGCTTTCCAAACTAACAAACTGCTGCACAACAAGCTGGGGTCCTGCAGCTTCCTCTGTCACTGGAAGTCCTCACAGACTCCCTGCCCTCCTGCAGGTTTTTGCCACTTGCTGCTGCCAGATGAGCAGTTTCCCGAAGGTTTCCAGTTTGATACCGACGATGTCAACTTCCCTCTTGATAATCTCTGCTTCGTGGGACTCATCTCCATGATTGACCCACCACGGGCTGCTGTCCCAGATGCTGTGGGCAAATGCCGAAGTGCTGGAATCAAGGTACTGCCCCCACCCCACCGTGGCATCACCTCTTAGCAGTTCTGGATGCCCTACTTAGTGCCCCTCAGGGTCCACGTGATTGCTGGTGTTTCTCACCTGGAGTATCCATTTCTCATCTCCAAAGCTTTTTAGTTACCCCCGGAGAAAGCCAAATGGTATTAAAATGTTGGTGTAAGCTGCAGATGAGGGATCGAAAAGTAAAAAAAAAAAAAACCTTTAAGAGAAATGTAACTGAGCAAATTAAAAAGCGCTGAAGACTTGGTAAGGTTTTAAATTTTGAAATATTGCCTTATTCTAAATTAATACTCCTCATGCAATGAATGGCCTGTCTTGTGTTTTCAGACAGTTGGTTTTGAAGGGAATGTTTGGTGTACCACTCTGTGTCTGTCTTAAGTTGCAGAGTGTTCAGGTGTGCCGATTCAGTGTGGTTTATACAGTCTGCCGTGTTACCGGTTGTTTGGCTTATTTCCAGCTTCTCATTCTCACGAGTAATACTGCTCTGAAAAGCTTTGTAAAACTCTTCTCCTACCACTTTGATTGTATTCTTACTGTAATCATAGGGTCAAAAAGAACAGTAATTGATTTGAAGTCTTGTTACTTACTGCTTTCCCTCCAAATTGGGCCAGTTTCAGGATGCTGACCAGCAATGTGTGGGCCCTATTACGCACCAGCATGAGATTTTCATTCTTTTGTTGTTGTTGTTGGGTTTAGTAAATCTGAGTATCTTTGTTTGATGGTGTAAAAAGATAACTGTTTATCCTGTGTGATTGTGTGCCAAGATAAAATCTGGGTTTTGCTTGGTGTCTTCTGTGAACTCGTGTTTGTGTTTTGGGCTAGTTCGTGTTTATCAGTTTTCTGTTTGCGTTTCTTTCCCTTTGATATTGCAAGCTGAGTCATCCTTGATATTTATTCTTACCCACTTGTAAGACTTCTCAAGGTCATTTGCTTGGCAGCTGCATTCAGCAGATTGTCCTCTTTTCTGCCACAGGTCATCATGGTCACCGGAGACCATCCCATCACTGCCAAAGCCATTGCCAAAGGTGTGGGGATCATCTCAGAAGGTAATGAGACTGTAGAAGACATTGCTGCCCGCCTCAACATCCCAGTGAGCCAGGTGAACCCCAGGTAAGGCGGGAAGGTCAGAGCACTGCTGCCTGGAATGTGCAGATGCTGGTAGTCGGGCATCTTCAGCTTGGTTCTACGTGGTTTCCTTCTAGGGTTACTCTGGGTCGGGAGGCCCCTTCAGTGGCAGAAAGCAGCCTGCTTCCCAGGGAGGGTTTTCTTTTTTTTTTTCTTTTTTTAAAATTTATTTTAATTGGAGGCTAATGACGACAATATTGTGGTGGCTTTTGCCATACATTCACATGAATCAGCCATGGGTGTACATGTGTTCCCCATCCTGACCCTCCTTCAGGCCTCCCTCCCCATCCCATCCCTCAGGGTCATCCCAGTGCACCAGCCCTGAACACCCCAGGGAGGGTTTTCAATAAGAGCAATCATTGTAAGCAACACTTAGATGGTGCTTACTGTTCTAAGCATTTGCCATGGAAACCCACAGAGGTCGGTAGTGCTCCCAGCTTGCAGAGCAGGGAAGCTGAGGCCGAGTCGCACGGTACACTCAGGAGTCTGGCTTCTGAGTTCATGCTGTTCCCCTTCTCCTTACTGCCCAGCACCTAGCACCTTGTCATTTTCAGGTCCACACTAACGAAGTGGGCAAGGCACTATGACTCAGGCCAGCAAGGAGAATTTTGGCAATACAGTGAAATAGATAACTTGAGACAAATTAGTTTTGCTTTTTTAACGTTTTGTTAAGGCTTAGGGCCACCCCCAGCGAACCCTACTTTGGGTTTGGTCTTTCATCAGCTCTGCCACTGTCTAAAACTTAGTTACATTGTTTCGATGCATCCTGTAAACATGGGGTAAGGAAGGTGAGAGGCAGGCCTGCCTCATGGTGGTCGTGAATCTTGAATGAGATAATATACATGAGTATGCTTTGTAACCTGTAAAACACTGCACAGGTAATACCTTTTACTTAATGGGACAGTTCCTCCTGGCTTTATGGTGTTACGCTTCCCTGGTGGCTCAGGTGGTAAAGAATCCACCTGCAATGCCAGAGACCTGGGTTCAATCCCCAGGTCGGGAAGAGCCCCTGGAGGAGGAAATGGCAACCCACTCCAGTATTCTTGCCTGGAGAATCCCATGGACAGAGGAGCCTGGTGGGCTACAGCCTGTGGGGTAGCAGAGAGTCGGATATGACTGAGCAACCAACGCAACACTGCATAATGAGAGAACTTCTGTTCTCAGTGAAGAAGGGACAGACAGGTGACCTTTATTTGTGTGTGTGGTTTTTTTTTTTGTTTTTTTTTTTTTTTTTTTTTTTTTGGTCCTGATCGTAGGGATGCCCGGGCCTGCGTGGTGCATGGAAGTGATCTGAAGGACATGACTCCCGAGCAGCTGGATGACATCTTGAAGTACCACACGGAGATTGTGTTCGCCAGGACCTCTCCGCAGCAGAAGCTCATCATTGTGGAAGGCTGCCAGAGACAGGTCGGCACACAGGCGGGGCGGGCTCTTTCAGGCGCTGCTGACCTCAGTGATTGCAGTTCCAGTAAAAACAAAAAACAAGGCAACAGTGCTGGAAACCTGAGCCAGCTAGCTCGTCTCTGTCTCAGTATACATGGGCCAGTAAGAAGCTCCAGGCGTAGAGAGGGTGGTGATTGGATCATGGTTTAGCCAAGACACATGCTCTACTGTACTGGTCTTCGCTGTGGCCCAGAGTCAGAGCTTCAGCACTCAGCACCAGAAGAGCAGTGCAGGTCCTGATGTCCACACCAGAGATGTGAGTGTCCAGGAGGTTCATCCCATAGTTGGGAGGGACCTGGGGGTGATGGTGCATAAAGGAGCGGGACTTTCCTGAGTGATACTCACCCGAGTCACGACTTCAGGTAGACCTTGTGAACAAGGTGGGGGTGTCTCCTGGATCCTGTTGTTTGGTATTAGTGGTGTGCATTCCTGGCTGAGATAGATCTAAGTCTAGATAGAGTCTCAATGGGAAAGGAACAGTGTCTGTAATGAGAAGCAAATAGAGGCTGCACCTCACTTATGCCCAACCACGCAATTCCACTCCTTTTCCTGGCAGGGTGCCATCGTGGCTGTAACTGGAGACGGTGTCAATGACTCCCCGGCTTTGAAGAAGGCAGACATTGGGGTTGCCATGGGGATTGCAGGCTCAGACGTGTCTAAGCAAGCTGCTGACATGATTCTCCTAGATGACAACTTTGCCTCAATTGTGACTGGAGTAGAGGAAGGTGAGAGTGCTGCGTGAAACCTGGTCTAGATGCTGCTGAGCAATATCCATTTCTGCGTGTGATTTCCGGTCCTTTTCATTAAGCTCTGCGTTAAAAACAGTCTTGCTTTCACAGGTCGTCTGATCTTTGATAACTTGAAGAAATCCATTGCTTATACCCTCACCAGTAACATTCCTGAGATTACCCCCTTCCTGATATTTATTATTGCAAACATTCCACTCCCTCTGGGGACCGTCACCATCCTCTGCATCGACTTGGGAACGGACATGGTGAGTGACTGGCACACCTTCCACACATCACAGTGCTAAGGTGTGGCATTAGCACTCACCGCTGTGCTCTCTGGGTCCCTGTGGCCAGCATTTGGAAACGTCACTACTGAGAATTTTTTGGCCTGTGTGTGGCAGCCTCAGCATCAAAGATTCAGTGTTAATCATTCTTTAAGACAGCTGTCAATACCTATTTAGCAGATAGAAATCTTCCCTTTTGTATCATTTTGCCCTTTTTTTAAAAAAGAAGGGGGACTTGTAATATCTCGTTATGGAAAACATTTTTTTTAAGGGAGAGCAAGAATTTGAGAACAAACAAAAGGGTCACAACATGAGCTTGCCGGTTTCTGATGACTTCTCGCCCCTCCTTCAGGTCCCTGCTATCTCCCTGGCTTATGAGCAGGCTGAGAGCGACATCATGAAGAGGCAGCCCAGAAACCCCCAGACGGACAAACTCGTGAACGAGCGGCTGATCAGCATGGCCTATGGACAGATTGGTGAGCCAGCAGATTTCAAGTATCTGTAGGGGTGACTCAGAACCCTCAGACAGGGTTTCTGAGGCTTCAGAAGTTGGGTAACTTCCAAATCTAAGATGAGCCAGGATCTAGGCTAGTGCTGGGGATTTTTTTTAGATTCCCTTCCAAGTGAGAAGACATCTTTTGCCATCTTCCCAGAAACCTTAGTTCTTTAGATTGGGCAGTTGCAACTGAGCTCGTCTGCTTTAGAACAAAGAAAGGCCCCTGCTCATGGAGCCTTTTGAATGCCAGGCACTGCTCCTAAGAGCTGCAGTATTAACTCAAAGGCAGCTTTTCTGGGGAAATAAGGTACTACCACTGATTGGACTCGGCAAACTCTTAACTCTGCACCCAGTGGAGTTTGGAGGTTTGGCTGACTGGTCACCATCACATAGCAACTCTGCAGCCTCACTCTCCCCACCCCCAGTGCTTGATTTCTGTTCCACTCATGGAACAGAACCAGCTAACAGGTAGTCTAGCTGGTGGACAGTGAAAATGCCCTTTGATCCTAAACACTGCCTTTAGCAGAACTTCATAAAGCCACCAGCAGCAACTTGTTCTTCTAGACTAATTGCATCACTGTGAACCCTTGGGTAAAAATGCAACAAATCAAGTACGTTATGGAAATATGGCAAAGATTGATTTAACCATTTCTGACAACAAAGCAATTGGCTGATGGCTAGAAAGGCCTAATTTTGAAGTAGGAAAATGGTCCAGAGTATAGGATGAAATCCCACCCCAAAGAGTTGAAGGCAGTATAGTTGGATTGGATCCCAGAGAGAAGGATCCTGGAAGTGGGGGAAGTGGAGGATCAGGTCAGAAAGTGCCACATTCATGATTTCCACAGTGGCTGGCAAAAAGGCCATGTGTAAAAATTTTGAGAGATGGAACAGGAGTCGTAATTTTTTTTCAGGAATTAAAAAATGGGGATGTGGATTTTTACCCCTAAGGGTCATGTCCTGATAGAAGCAGATGACCAAGGAATAGAGGTGGGTGTTTTTAAGAACAAGGGCCAGGTCCCTCTTTTAAGCTCTAAAAAGTGACTCGAAGTGGAACAGGTGTGGGTGAAGAGTGTGCCCGCAGATGATTTGTACCAGGCCCTGGCATTCAAGTTCTTTTCAACTTCTCAGGTATGATCCAGGCCCTGGGGGGTTTCTTCACTTACTTTGTTATCATGGCTGAGAACGGCTTCCTCCCAAATCACCTGCTGGGCATCCGAGTGACCTGGGATGACCGTTGGATCAACGATGTGGAGGACAGCTATGGGCAGCAGTGGGTGAGTGAAGGCTGCCCGCCCACCAGTGCCAGACAGAGCTCCTCTAGCACCAAAGGACAGGGCCTCACGGCCTCTGGACACAAGGGCCAAGAGCCAGGCTCATCCGTCTGCCTTGTGCGTTTCAGACCTACGAACAGAGGAAGATCGTGGAGTTCACCTGCCACACGGCCTTCTTTGTCAGTATCGTGGTGGTGCAGTGGGCTGACCTGGTCATCTGCAAGACCAGGAGGAATTCCGTCTTCCAGCAGGGGATGAAGTGAGTAGGCCACAGTCGGGGGTCTCAGCTCAAAGACGGGTCTGGTGATGGATGTCTGAACCCTGCGCTAAATAAAAAGCCCAGCACCTGACACATTGGACAGAAGTTCTAGAATCTTGTCTGGGGAGCTAATTCATGAAGCAAAATGTCATTTTCTAGGTTTTTTCATCTGAACTCAGGTTCCTAAGTACAAATACATAAAGACCTATGAAGACATCAACCTGCCATGTAAACATAATAGGGATTCCCCTGGCACTCCAGTGGTTAAGATTTCACCTTCCAATTCAGGGGACATAGGTTCGAACCCTGGTCAGGGAGCTACATGCCTCATGGGCAGAAAAGACCAAAACATGAAGCAGAAGCAATGTTGTAACAAATTCAATAAAGGCTTTAAAAATGGTCCACATTAAAAAAAATAATAAAAAACAATGTTAGAAGATATACTTTTATTTGCAGTTTTTTAACCTCTCTCCCCTCCTTGTTTTTAGGAACAAGATCTTAATATTTGGCCTCTTTGAAGAGACAGCCCTTGCTGCTTTTCTTTCCTACTGCCCTGGAATGGGTGTTGCCCTGAGGATGTATCCCCTCAAGTAAGTCCCTCTTCTTTTAGGTCCAAAAAGTTGGAAATAACTAGCATGGCTTGTTCCTCACATGGCACAAGTTAGTAGCTGTTTATTTCAGAGCTGTTGGGTGATAGGTACAAGAATTCCTCTGAACTGGGAAACAAAGGCTGACTCAGTGATGCAGACCAGGAATCAGCGTTGCTAGGGCCACCCAGGCTCTGACCCTTGGGCTTGCTCACCAGCCAGCTGAGCTGAGCGCCAAAGCCCAGTTGTCTTGAGGCCAGCTGGGGGCATCCTCAGCTGTGAAGTTGGGGTCACAAGTCCAAATCTTGATTTGCTCACCCAGTGAGTGAAGTGCATCACATCGCAAGCCCCTCATCTCTGGGGCCTCTGACTCCTCTGCTCTCAGAGGAGGATGGTGGAGCCGCAAATCTGAGGTCTTTATAGTCGAGCACTGGTAGTGTCAGGAGATCATGCATAGGTAGGAAGCCAGCCACTTGTCTTCGGTCAGAACCCAACTGGCCTTGAACATGGTGAAAGACAACACCTTTGATAGATTGAATTTTCACATGCAGAATTTGCCACAGACTCCCAAGAGTGTTTTGAAGGATTGAGTGTGTTTGTGGTATTTGCCAACTGGTTCAGGTTAGGCAGCTGCATCCTCATTAGAATATGCTAAGCCACAGAAAGTGCGACTTGTGATCTGAACGTCATTCTCCCCATCCTTGTTCAAACCCATCTGGACTCTCAAGTAGCCTGTTGCCCTCAGCACTTCTCCCTGTTCTCATCCCAGAAGTAACCAGACCTCGTGGGTTCCCTGTCGGCGGTGTAAGGGTAGACTGGCATCCAGGGTCACGTTACTGTGCCAGACGGTCTCCCTAGCCTTGTACCCATCCAGGCTTGCTTTAGGTGGATTGAGCACTCCTCCTCTGCCTTCATGTTTGGGAGGCCGTTCCGCCCCACTCCACCAGCCCTGATGGCTTTCCAGGTTGCTTCCCCTGGGGCTTCCCTTGCTCTTGGCTTCCCGGGCCCGCGCAGCTGCACCCCTCTGCCATTGCTTGTGCGCTCCATAGACGACAATCTTCAAAGCAAGGACCACAGGATCATTTTTTGGCTTTGTATTCCCAGCCCCCCACAGAGTTTGCACACAACAGGGGCAAGCCTTGCCCAAGCTGAATTCTATCATCTTGGGCCATTGTTTTAAGAGAAGACCAGGAGGATCAGAGCTCTTGAAAAAGGCCAAAAAGAAAAGTCGCACAACAAACTGATGCCTCGGAGCATCTTTTGCTGTGACTTGAGAGAGAACTTGTTCCCAGTGGGTTCTACCCAGTGTGGAAGGTGGCTTAGTTACAAAGGTTCCCAAGTCAAGCGAAGTCGTCTTTTAGCAGCTGTGGAGGACACACCAGACAGGAAGAGGGGGAGATGCCAGAGCCCTGCCCTGGGACGGCCTTCCTCCTGTGGTTGCCCTGGGAAGTTGGGAGTCAAAGTGTCAGCCTCCTCTAGAGGCTGCCCAGGGTGCCTGTCTCCAGGCTGGGGACTGTGGCAGCAGCCCCTGGGTCCCCAAAGGCCTCGGATCTCTGCTAGGACTCAGCTGCTTACTCCCCAGGTCTGGGACTCAACACACTCCTGACTCTTCTAAACTCTACTGTCAGAGACCAGATTCAGGGGATGATTAAACCAGTCATGACCCACACTGGCAGTTCTTTTCTCTTCAAATGCCAGGATATGAGCCAAATGTACTTGAGTTTCTTAAATATTTTAGAAAAGGAAATATCCTGTTGGCTCTGGAATTGACAACAAAAAAAATCGAAGCTGACCTACAGTACCAGCCGGTTCTCATGGAAACCCAGCTGAAGGTGGCAGTCTGCTGTCTTCTGCGCCTCTAGGCTCTGAGCGTGCAGAAGTGGGGTGTGTTTATCATGAGTTCTGTGTGAGTGCTCAGCAGTTAGCCAGGACTGTGCCTGGCTTCTCCTTTGGGGCTGATGTGTTCCGCTGTCCCTTTGCTGACGTGCAGTCTCTGCCTGCCTTTGAGTGGTGTCCACATGTAAATTGCTGCCTGGTTCTGCTTCCAGACCTACCTGGTGGTTCTGTGCCTTCCCCTACTCTCTTCTCATCTTCGTGTATGATGAAGTCCGGAAGCTCATCATCAGGCGACGTCCTGGCGGTGAGTACAGGCATTTTCAGTTAGGACTGGGGCTGGGGAGGGCTGCCTAGTTCTGGCTCTTGCTCTGTTTCTTTCAAAGTGTCTGGGCTCCTCCACAGTCAGCCTGATTAGCTAAGTCCACGGGACGCTAACTAACTCCAGTCACAGCCCATCCACAGCCCATGGAGATCTCAACTGAGGTTTTAGAACTGATCAAATACAACCTGAATAGGATGTGGTAGAAACTTGGTCAGAAGTCTAAACTGTCTTTCCAATTAAAACATTACTCTTAAAAACACATACAGTTGCTGCTAAGTCACTTCAGTCGTGTCCGACTCTTAGCGACCCCATGGACTGCAGCCTACCAGGCTCCTCCGTCCATGGGATTTTCCAGGCAAGAGTACTGGAGTGGGGTGCCATTGCCTTCTCCGACATACAGTTGAGGGCCCCGTAGACTTAGTTCCCCAAAGCTCACAGTTGCTGACCTCTGTCTCTCTGTCTGCTACCCGCAGGTTGGGTGGAGAAGGAGACCTACTACTAGACCCCCTCCTGCACGCCGTGGAGCATCATGCCACAAACTCTGCACCCACCACCCACCCCCTCTTTGTGTACTTCAGTCTTGGAATTCAGAATTCCACCCTGGTAGGAAAGCACCGAAGCATGTGGGGAAGGGAGACGTCCCGGAATGAAGCATGTAGCTCTATGGGGGGGGTGGGGGTGGGGGGAGGGCTGCCCGAGAAACATCCGTCTGTGGAAACGACCGTGGGGAAGGTTTTTATGTGCCTTTTTGTTTTTGTAAAATGGAAAACTTGGAAAGACTGAAAGAATACATTTTATATTCGGATTTTTACAAATAAAGATGGCTATTATAATGGAGTCCGCCTCACAGCCTTCATCAGTTCTGTGGTCCGGATGTCCACGCAAGATTCATCTGGAACGGTGCTTCCCAGCGCACGCGTCCCTGGCTGGCAGCCTCATCAGCATCACCTGGGGACTGGTTAGCACAGCGAAGCCACGGCCATGGAACAAGACTCTAGCCAGCAATCTGTTCAATAAGTCTCCAGGTGATGCTGATTCACATTCAAGTTTCAGAACCACAGGCTGAGGGAAACTTCCTGCCCATGCTTTTGTGTCTGAGGAGACAAGCTCACCTGGATGGGGTTCCCCATGGGCTCTACTGCAGGGGCTATGGCTGAAACCCCCCCACTGCTGCCTCCACATCTGTTTCTTGATGAACACACCTGTCAGGAGAAAGATTTTCAGACCCTCAGAGAAGGCCCACCCCCACCCCCTTCCCATCCTGGGTGCAGCCGCAGCCGTGGTCTCCAATCACCAGGACCACTCCGGCCTCAAAAAGTGTCTCTGTACCAAGATCTGAGAAGTAGGAAGCTACCTATACACAGCTGGTTGGAATACATGTGCACATCACCAGCTGCTTCCCTTCCATATAACTCGTTCCTAATTTAGCATCGAACAGCTTCATTTCAGAGAGTGGTTATGTGCCAGAAGGTACTTAAGAAAAAAGGTGGAAAGATTTGTTTACTGCAGGGTCAAGATCAAGTATTCCTTCTGCTTTCGTAAAGTTAGTGTAAAAGACCCCTTCAAGTCCCATCATTCAGTAATCCATCCTGAGTGCTGTTTACTAGCTGTACTTCAAGGCTGTCCTTGCTTCAAGTAGACTCAATAAGCGGGGAGCCCTTATCTCTGGCACTAGTGATCATTATCTGCCAGATGATGATAGTTTGGGTTCAAGTTTGTGGTTTTTCTCTGAAAAGCTTGATTCATTGCTCCTGCCTCTTGTGCTACTCACTTCCAAGCTACGCAGATGGGAGGGGAATAAGTGACTCGCACGTACCAACCGGGCATCGTCCCCAGCCTCTCCCACTGGGGAACTGGGAGGGCAGGGTGACCTGTGCCTCCCTCATCCAACACATCAGTTCTTCCCTTCTTTCTCCAGGATCATGTCTATGCCTGTGGGCAAGTCATTGTTAAAGAGCCACTTGTTCAGCCCAACATAAGGAAACTTAGGATAAAGCTAAGAACTAAAAGATCTCAGGCTCAGGGCTGGCAGACAAGTGATCTCTGTGTCCCCCCTGAGAATATATAGCTCTGAGGGCAGGAATGAGGCTGCCCACATGCTTACACCAGCAGGGACTTCAGAGGCTTGCTGTCTCTAATCCCCATATATCTGTTTTGTGGCACCCCTGGACAGCTGACCAGTGAACATAACCCTGATGAAGGTCATGGGTATTCCCTGACTTAGAGGCATTTGAAGCAGCCTGAGACTGTAGACTTGTAGGTGACCACAGATAGCTTTCTGCCAGGGCTCCTCGCACTCTATGCAGGCCTGGACTTCAGGAGCATGGGGAGGCAGGGGCAGAGCAACACAAGGGCTGGCCGGAACCTCCTGCCCTCTTTCCACCAGAATCTCTCTGTCCTTGTTCTGTTTTGAGAGTCCCTTGCATAAAAAGTTTTATAGCCAAACATTTGATCTAGAGACCTCAGATACGGGGGTAGGCAAAGCTGGCATCAAAGCCAGGCCTCCTAAAGGGCCAGATCTTCCCAAGTCTCCTATAGGCAGCCCAGGCCTCGTCCTACCCAACACTCACCCATTAACTTTAGCCCTGTCAGTAAGAGCTACGATTTGCTCCAGAACAACAGAAACGGCTCCTGAACACTGGCATCAGCTACTGTCTACCCCTACAAATCTGCAACTGAGCCCTCCTGACCCCCAGCCACATTTCCCCGCAATGCCTCCTAAACATGTTTGGGGTAATGCCCTCTTGACACTTCTGACCACGTGCCCCTTTGGCCACATCAATATCTGAGCTCTTGCCAGTCATTTTTTGGTGTCATTACTGGTTCCTTATCTCTTGAGGTCTCACCCTCCTTCCTTTCATGGACAGGCTTCTAAGGAGAGTACCCATCACGTCTTCCCTCTATTGGCTTATCAGCCATCATCCCGCCTGCCTCCTTCCACTGCCTCCCATTAACTCTGGCCCACCAGAATTGTTACAGCTGAGGCTGCCACTGACCTCCTGAGTGTCAAATCCACTGGGTACTTCCTCGGCCTCTGCAGCATCTATGACGCCATCACACGTCTCCTGAAATCAACTGCCTTGTCTTTCTGACATCACCTCTGCCCACTCCTTACCTTTCTGCCCTCATCTCCACCTGCCCCTCTGTTGCTAGTTCCCTCGGGGAGGTTCCCACTCCCTTTCCCACCTATATTCTTCCTCTGTGTGAGTCGCTCAGTTGTGTTGGATCCCATGGACTGTAGCCTGCCAGGCTCCTCTGTCCCTGGAATCCTCCAGGCAAGAATACTGGAGTGGGTTGCCATTTCCTTCTCCAGGAGATCTTCCCGACCCAGGGATCATACTCAGGTATCCCGCATCACAGGCAGATTCTTTACCGTCTGAGCCACCAGGGAAGCCTGAGCCCCAGACCCATAAATCCATTTTTCTCAACGTCTATTCAGAAAGAGCACAGCACACTGTGGAGCCTCAACCCCAGTGACAAAACTGAATCTGACTGAGGTCCCTCACAATGAACGTGCTCTGGGCAAAGACATCTGTCACCCTGTGGCCACTTCAGAACCCTAGAAGTCACCTGAGGCTTCTCTCCCTGATCTTGCTGTGGCCCCGCCACCCCACCAGTCACCACCCACTGCTGGTTCCCGTGTGGTGGCTGAGAGCAAGGGCTTTGTGTCTCTACAGCCTGGACACAGTGGTCCTGTCACTAACTGACCACGGGCATGGAATTTAGTCTCTTTGCGCTTCATTTACTCTAGAATAAGGGTGGCATTTCAGAGTTGTTAAAAGGATTATGTGAGATTACACATAAAGAGATTAGCACAGTGGCTGGTAAAGCCTTTGTTGTCACTGCCCTTCACATCTGGATGTCCTGGCTGGTCTCCACTTTCTGCCTTCCTCTAATTCAGTGGCTCTCAGAAAGGGTCATCTCTAGACCAGTATCACCTAGGAGCTTGTTAGAAAAGTGCATTCTAATTCAAACTATTGAATCAGAAACTGGTTGGGAGAGAGAGGGACGAGAACCGCAGTCTCTTTTATATAAGCCTTACAGGTGATTCTGATGCGTGTCAAAATCTGAGAACTATTGCTCTACACCATCCTCCAAGCTCTACTTGGCTGCCTCCCACCAGGCCTGTCTTCACCCTGACCTCAGCACATAAACCCATCTCTGGTCAGCCATCCAAATTCCTGAGCGGTCCTAATGGGCTCTATGCTGCTTCTGCAGTCTGCAGTTCCCCTTGGCATCCTCCTTCCAATCATCCACCTTGGATCAACCTGCTAACCTAGCCAGTCCTCCTGGCTAATCAACTGACCTTTCTAGGTGCCTTTCAGGCCTTTGCTCCCTTGGAAAGGTTCAGTGGCCCCTCCCTCGTGCACACCTTGCTGTACCCCCCAGACCTTTGTCTATTGGTTTATTCCCTCACCAGGGAACTAGAGTTCCCTAGAGCAGTGAACCAGGCCACACCCTCCTTAACATCAGACACGATCAGTGCTTGTTGAATGAATGAACACGTGCTTGTTACGTTTTTCCTGCTACCCAAAACAGCCATATTTTTAACATTTCACCTTCATCTTGGGTCTGTTTTTGGATCAGAACTGACAGTCCCCAAAGGAAATCCATGCCCAGGCTTGCCAGAAATCTATGAGTTAGGGCCTCTCCCCATTTCTCAAGACTCTGAAACTGGAAATTAGGGGATTATTAAAAATGAGTCATGGATGGAATTAGGATGGCAAGAAATGGACTGGCAGACCATGGCAAGTGACACAAGAAGACAGAGAAGAGGAGGAGATGTACACAGAGACACCAAGACAGGCCTGCCTCAGTTCCAGAGCTTTCAAATCCCTGGGCCTCAAATAATCTCACGAGAAACCCTTCCCACTCCCCGATTAAGTTAGAATCTCCTTTTAGGTAGTTGATCAGTACTCTGCTTCTTCATAGAACTCACTGTTCTCACTATGTATTACTCAATTATGTAATAATGAATCTAACATCTATTTTTGCCTGGAAACCTATAAGCCCCATGAGGTCTGGGAGCTGGTCTGTTCTTTTCTGTTTTATCCTTGGTGCTCAGTTCAGCGCCTTAAAAAGAGAAGTTGGCACTTAGCAGAGTGGCCAACACTATTTAAAGAGAAGAGCGGGTTCCGGCACAAGATGACAATGTAGGAAGATCCTAAGTTCACCTCCTCCCACGGACGTGCCGAACACATGGAACATTTTCCTCTGAAAACGAAAACCTCTGAAAAACTAGCTGAGCAACTCCTCCACATCAGGCAAAGCCCTTGGAAGACTTTACCCACTGTGCGATGACCCACAGTCAGGGGGGAGTCTAAAACCAGAGTTTCTTCCTGGGGACAAAGGTGCCCCTACTTTAAGACCTGCACTTGAGAGACATGCCGCCGCCACCCCCACCCCCACCCCACCTCCCCCTCCCTACCCCCCTCTGCAGACTTCTAGCTTTGAAAACCAATCGGCCTCACAGCCACAAGGCTCATAGGCTGTAGTGAATGGAGGAACAGCTCTTAAAGGGCTCCCGTGTTTAGGTTCATCCCAGAGACCAACACAAAGGGAGCCAATTGAAAGGTGCCCAGACTTTACATGAAATAGGCTTACTTGCATATCTTATAGCATCAGTCCGGGGGCAGACACCTAATTCAACACACATCTAGGGCCTGCAGGATTCTTTCCAGGGATGAAGCCTACTGTCAGACACCATCAAGCACCCCCACTCCGCCTTGCCCCCAGCTTGTCAGGACCTCCCAGGAAGGAGCTTGAACCCCCTTCTGACACCCTGATTTTTGTGGCTGCCACTCAAGGGACACCTTGAGATCATCTGGCTCTGGTGCCCAGCGAGGCTTTTATGCTCAAGTGTCCCACAAAACTGTAACCAAAGGAGAAAGAGTTTTTAAACAGCCAACCCCCAACCCCACAAGGCATACATCATGAGGCAATGGTTTCCAAGGAGACCGGTCTTTCTATGAAAGGGGCCTGTAGGCTATCTTCATAGGTGAGACCTGAGGGTTCCAATCAGACACGCACCTAAAGTTCTACAGAAACCTTTCCAGAGACCTCGGAATGCGGGCTCTATCTTTGTACTCTCCCTCTGCACTCGAGAGCATCAGCATTTCCTGGAGAGGAGTTTTTGCACATGCCTGGTGCCCCAGGTTTTCGGTCTGGCACCCAGGAGACACTGATTGCCTGGCTCTCGTGGGCAGGGGGGCTTGCATCCCTGAGTCCCACAGGCCTGTGACAGATAGACCATCCCACCCCAGGGCAAAGCACAAACAGCAGATTGAAATACACCCCTAGTCTTCCTGAGCAAGAGGCCTACTTTCTTGTCCTGAAGCTGTAGGCTGAGGGGTAGCCTTCTGGTCTGGTACACATCTAGGCCCCTACTGAGGTGGACTTGAGGGATTACAGAAGCCATCTCTGTGCGCTCCTTCTGCCTCATTCCAGGTAACTGCAACCAGAACTTGAAGTTTCCAAAAAGGAACTTTCATCATCTAGCAACCCCATTTTTTTTACAACAGCTACCCAGAGGACATCTTGACATTCAGTTCAGTTCAGTTCAGTCGCTCAGTCAAGTCCGACTCTTTGCGACCCCATGAATCGCAGCACACCAGACCTCCCTGTCCAACACCAACTCCCGGAGTCTACTCAAACTCATGTCCATGGAGTCGGTGATGCCATCCAGCCATCTCATCCTCTGTCGTCCCCTTCTCCTCCCGCCTTCAATCTTTCCCAGCATCGGGGTCTTTAACAAAGAGTCAGTTCTTCGCATCAGGTGGCCAAAGTATTGGAGTTTCAGCTTCAACATCAGTCCTTCCAATGAACACTCAGGACTGATCTCCTTTAGGATGGACTGGTTGGACCTCCTTGCAGTCCAAGGGACTCTCAAAAGTCTTCTCCAACACCACAGTTCAAAAGCATCAATTCTTTGGTGCTCAGCTTTCTTCCCAGTCCAGCTCTCACACCCATACATGACCACTGGAAAAAACATAGCCTTGACTAGACGGACCCTTGTTGGCAAAGTAATGGCTCTGCTTTTGAATATGCTATCTAGGTTGGTCATAACTTTCCTTCCAAGGAGTAAGTGCCTTTTAATTTCATGGCTGCAATCACCATCTGCAGTGATTTGGGAGCCCAAAAAAATAGTCTGCCACTGTTTCCACTGTTTCCCCGTCTATTTCCCATGAAGTGAGGGGACCGGATGCCATGATCTAGCTCTAATGGCCTGTAGGACTTACGTTTGCAGTCCCACTGGACTGTATACTATTTGCATACTTTAAAATCTATTGCCTCAGGGTCTGGATCCTAGTCAGTCTGAATCTAGGTGCTGAGGTCTTTTCCTCTGAGACACTGAACGGTCTTGGCACACCCTTAACTATGGGGTGGTGGTGGTGGTTGTTCAGCTGCTCAGTTGTGTCTGATTCTTTGCCATCCCGTGGACTGCAGCATGCCAGGCTTCCCTGTCCTTCACCATCTCCCAGTTTACTCAAATTCACATCCATTGAGTCGGTGATGCCATCCTATGTCATCCCTTTTCTTCTACCTTTGGTCTTACCCAGCATCAGGATTTTTTCAAATGAGTCAGCTCTTTGCATCAAGTGGCCAAAGGATTGGAGCTTCAGCTTCAGCATCAGTCCTTTCAATGAATATTCAGGGTTAATTTCCTTTAAGATTGACTGGTTTGATCTCCTTGTGTTCAAGGGACTCAAGGGTCTTCTCTGGCACCACAGTTCAAAAACATCAATTCTTCAGTGCTCAGCCATCTTTATGGTCCAGCTCTTAAATCTGTACATGACTACTGGAAAAACCATTGCTTTAACTATATGGACTTATGTCAACAAAGTGATGTCTCTGCTTTTTAATACACTGTCTAGGTTTGTCATAGCTTTTCTTCCAAGGAGCAAGTGTCTTTTAATTTCATGGCTACAGTCACCATCTTGAGTGATCTTGGAGCCCAAGAAAATAAAGCCTGTCACTCTTTCCACTTTTTACCCATCTATTTGCCATGAAGTGATGGGACCAGATGCCATGATCTTTGTTGAATGCTGAGTTTTAACCAGATTTTTCACTCTCTTCTTTCACCCTTATCAAGTAGTCTTTAGTTTGTCTTAACTTTCTGCCATTAGAATGGTATCGTCTGCATATCTGAGGTTATTGATATTGCTCCTGGCAACCTTTATTCCAGCATGTGATTCATCCAGGCCAGCATTTTGGATGATGTACTCTGCATATAAGTTAAATAAGCAGGGTGACAATATACAGCTTCAGTGTACTCCTTTCCCAATTTGGAACCAGTCTGTTGTTCCATGTCCAGTTCTAATGGTTACTTCTTGACCTGCATACAGGTTTTCTCAGGAGACAGGTAAGGTGGTCTGGTATTCCCATCTCTTTAAGAACTTTCCACGGTTTGTTGTGATCCACACACTAAAAGGGTTTGGTGTAGTCAATGAAGCAGAAGGAGATGTTTTTCTGGAATTCCCTTGCTTTCTCTATGATCCAACAGATGTTGGTATTTGATCTCTGGTTCCCCTGCCTTTTCTAACTCCAGCTTGTACATCTGGAAGTTCTTGGTTCATGTACTGCTGAAACCTAGCTTGAAGGATTTTGAGCATGACTTTGCTAGCATGTGAAATGAGCACAACCGTACAGTAATTTGAACATTCTTTGGCATCGCCCTAACCACTAAAAATAGGCTGCTAAGACAATCACAAAGGTCTGAGAGGCAACCAAGAGCTAGGGCAAGGTGAACAATTAAGTTCATCTCTTACATAATGTCCCTGTTTCATGACTTGGGAGGTGGCTGTTTCATCTAATGCATACAAATCAAAAGAGAGTCGAGGGAAATGAAATAGGGGAATATGTTCCAAATGAAAGAACAAGACAAAATCCCAGAAAAGGCCCTTAAGGAAATAAAGATAAATGATTTATCTGAAGAACTAAAAATAACGATCGTAACACCCTAATTGGGAGAAAAATGGATGAGCACACTGAGAATGTCAATAAGAAGATATAAGAGATATATGAAAGCACCAAATAGAAGTCACAGAGCTGAAGAATACGGTAACTGAACTAACAGCAACAGCAAAGCACTAGCAGAGCTCAACAGCAGACTAGAGGGAGGGAAAAAAGGATCTATGAACGCAAACAGGACAGTGGACCCTACCCAATCAGACCAGAAACAAAAAACACATCTTCTTGATGCTAGAAGCCCGGAGAGTTTCAAATAAGATGGAACCAAAGTGACTCATACCAAGACTTATAATTAAAAGAGGCAGAGACTTGTCCATAGCATCTTGTAGCTGAAAGCAAAGGCAAGGCCTAGCTGGTGGGTCTCCTGCTCTCTGTCCTCCTGGAGGCAGACCCAGGCGTGCAGAGCTCCAGAGAGCCTCCTGGCTGGGCTCAGATGGTTTCAGGTGCTGGGTTTCCTTTTTATTCCTTGTCCCTCTCAGCCTGTGTGCCTAGAGAGAAGCGGTCTCAGCAGTGGTGTGGGAGGTCTGTTTCCTCAGTTTGTGAAGTGGGAGATCTGGACGAAGACCTGGACTTTCTCTAAACCTCCTTCTGGGCTTCCCTGGTGGCTTAGCAGTAAAGAATCCGCCTGCCAATGCAGGAGACATGCATTCAATCCCCAGGACCGGAAGATCCCACGTGCCACGGAGCAACTAAGCCCACATGCCACAACTACTGAGCTTGTACTCTAGAACCCAGGAAGTGCAACTTCCGAGCCCATGGGCCACAACTACTAAAGCTTGAGCGCCCTAGGGCCTGTGCTCTGCAACAGGAGAGGCGACTGCAATGAGAAGCCTGGGCACCACAACGAGAGAGTAGTCCCACCTCACTGTAACTAGAGAAAAACCCCCGTAGCAACGACGGCTCAGCATAGCCCCAAACAATAAATAAATAATTAAAAACAAATAAATAACCCTCTTTCTGTCTGCAAAACGGAGGCAACTGAAGATTACATGAGGAGTACCTGACTCTTCATCAGGGTTCATTAAAGGGAAACTCACTTCCCACACTCGCCCACCAGCACATCTGCACAGTAACTGGGCTTCAAATACCCACTGAAGACAAACCTAGGAGAGCAAACGTGGTGTTCCCAGAAGAGAAATAGCTACTCGGGCCAGGCAATGGCCTATACTACAACTATTTTACAAATGAGGAAACAGGCTCAGAGAAGTGGAGTAACTTGCCTGAAGTCACACAGCTAAGGAGTGACAGAGATGGGCGAGTCTGTCTTGAAGCCCAGACTCCTAAGACTTTGTACCTGGCCCATATTTAGCAAGCACTAAGAACATGTCTGCCGTCCACGGGGTCTCGAAGAGTCGGACACGACTGAGCGACTTCACTTTCACTTTTCACACGTTGGAGAAGGAAATGGCAACCCACTCTGGTGTTCTTGCCTGGAGAATCCCAGGGACGGGGGAGCCTGGTGGGCTGCCGTCTAGGGGGTCACACAGAGTCAGACACGACTGAAGCGACTTAGCAGCAGCAGCAGCAAGAACATGTCGACGCTGTGGCAGAAAGCTAGGGCTGGGGCCAAGAACTGCAGAAGGGCAGTTTTTATGAAAAACAAAGGTTAGAGTTGGTGTTAAAACATAAGATCATGGAAAGTTTCTTGGAAGTTAAGCACATGGTGTTCCACAGTTCCTCAAATGGATTTGCCCTCAGGAGCTGCTGGGTGAGTAAACCTGCAGTTGGGGACTGGGCAGTGAGCATGAAGGCGGGTGGTTGTAACCTCAGGCCAGCTCTGTGCTGCCTCTCCTATTAAGCTGGTGGTGGATCTGCTTCCCAGAATGTTGCAGAACTGTGGAAGGATGGAAGTTCCCTTACATTCTCAGGTTCTGTGTTAATGATTGCTTCTCAGTGGTCAGGAGCTCACATCGCCCTTCCCAGCTCTGCCTTCTGTAGAAAGCAGTGATCCCTTCCCTTCTAGCATGCCAGGCTGCCCCAGTGTAGTTAATTTGTGCACAGGAAAGCAAAGTTGCTTAAAAAGGTTGTTCATTAACTCAAAGAATATTTTGTAGTATAAATAACTGCTCCCTTTAAAACTAGTTGCAACAGGCTTCCCTGATGGCTCAGATGGTAAAGAATCTGCCTGCAACTTGGGAGGTTCGATCCTTGGGTCGGGAAGATCCCCTGGAGAAGGGAATGGCAATCCACTCTAGTATTCCTGCCTGGAGAATTCCATGGACAGAGGAGCCTGGTGGGCTACAGTCCATGGGGTCGAAAAGAGCTGGACATGGCTGGGTGCCTAACACACACAAAACTAGTTGCAAGTTTTTAATTTCTTCCCAAAATGACAGACACACAAGGACATCTTGCCAAATAAATTATCCCAGAAATCAAGTTTCAGCCTTGAGTTCTGTGGGGTATTTTCTCCCAAAGAATAGACAGCAAATCACTCCCAGCCAGAGCTTCATCGCATATGCATGACCTGGAGGGAGAAGCCCAGAGTCTTGGCAGGTCACCTGTTTCAGTTCTTTTATCTCTGGTGCCTGGACAATCCCAGGACACAGGACCTGGGTGGGCTACAGTCCATGGGGTCGCAAAGAGTTGGACACGACTGAGCGACTAAGGAAGGGTCTCTGGTACCAGTTGGGCAGCGTTTTCTAAACGAAAGGGAACTAACATTCCCTGAACATGTACTACGTGCCTTCAGCACTCTTTGGGCTTTAGGTTTATTTCACTTAATCCTCCAAAGCAGATACAGATAGGTAGATATTGTTCCCATTTTACAGAGGAGGGAAACTGAGGTTTGGAGAGATTAGGGGCTTCCCAGGTGGCTCAGTGGTAAAGAATCTGCCTGGCAGTGCTTGCCAGTTACAGGAATCACAGGTTCGATCCCTGGGTTGAGAAGTTTCCCTGGAGAAGGAAAGGGCAACCCACTCCAGTATTCTTGCCTGGGAAATCCCATGGAAAGAGGAGCCTGGTGGGCTACCTATGAAGCAAATAGGTAGATATTGTTCCCACTTTACAGAAAAGGAAAACTGAGAGCTGGAGAGATTAGTAACTCATAAAAGGTGGTTGAGGAAGGAGCACAGGTCTATAAGCCTTGAATCTTTCAACTATATCAAGATGCCTTCCTCCAGGGACATAAAAGCACCCCAGGTTACCACTGGTAGCTTTTACCCGGACTTACTCACCCTAAAGCCTTGAACTCCTGCACCCTCACACTGGCTCACAGAGACTCCTGAATCCACACTTGTGGGCATCTATCTCTCCAGGTATGCTTGTTCCAAAGCAGCATGGAGTTATGGCAGCAACTCACTGGTTTTTCAGCAAACGATGCTCCCTTTCCTCCTGAGCTCCCAGTGAGACCACACTTCCCAGTCTGCCCTGTAAGCTGCAGCTACACTCCTACAGGTCAACTCCAGGCCTGGCCCATACACCCTTCAATGTCCTCACTCTCTTTCCACATCCACCTGTGGAATGCAGGAAGAGACTGATGTTGTAGCCTTCCAGGCTCCTCTGTCCATGGGATTTCCCAGGCAAGAATACTGGAGTGAGTTGGTCATGGATCTTGCTGACCAAGGATCAAATTCGCATCTCCTACACTGGCAGGCAGATTCTTTACCGCTAGGCCACCTGGGAAGCCACAGGAAAAGATGTGCGCATGCTCATTTGCAGTCATGTTCAACTCTTTGTGAACCCCCAGACTGGAGCCCACCAGGCTTCATGAGTTTCTGCAGGCCAGAATACTGGAGTGGATTGCCATTTCCTCCTCCAGGGGATCTTCCCAACCCAGGGATCTAACCTGTGTCTCTTGTATTGGCAGGCAGATTTCTTTACCACTGAGCCACCTGGGAAGCCATAGGAAGAGATAGTAAGGCCCTAAAACAGTGGTTCTCATCCTTTGTTGCAAAACAAAATCAGCTGGAGAGCTTTAATGATCTCCACGGCCAGGCTGCTTCCTAGGCCAGTTAAATCAGGAGCACAGGAAGTGGAACCCAGCCAGTGGGAGTTGTCAATGTTCTCCTGCTGATTCCTCCTTGCAGCCAAGATGAAGAACTGTTGCCCTAGAGTGGTGGTTCTCAGTGTGTGCATGTCCAACAGCATCAGCATCACCTGGGAATGTGTAAGAAAATGCACATCCTCCAGCCTCACCCTAGACCTACTGAGTCAGAACTCTGGGGAATCATGTTTTCAGCTCTGCATCTGGTTCTGCTGAACACTGAAGTTTGAGAGCCACTGTCCTCGAGGAAGGAAGCCATGAGACAGCAGGAACCTGGGTCCCAAGCTGCTGTATCAGGAATATCCATGTTGGAGTATGAGTGAGAAATAAACTTTTATTTTGTTAAGCCACTGGTCCGGTAGGTCAATGTTTGCAGAGCTTAAAAGACAACAGGGAAGAGTTGAAGGTGGGACTAAGCAGTGGTGTGTGAGAGCTGGCTCCTATCAGCTCACTTCATTGATCCATTTTTGGAAAGTTTTCAAGCCAGGCGACTTCACATCAGTAGCTTGACACTGGAGGAGACTAGAATATTTACACCTTGGAAAATGTCAAATGCTGCAAACCATGGCTTGTTTTCCCAGAGAGCCAGCTGTTAAACATTAACCAGCACATTGTTAGGACCAAGTATCAGGGTAAGACAGCAGCATGGTGCACCCCTCCTGAGCAGTAATGAAGCATCAAAAGAAACGCCACCAATGTGTGAGGCTCCCTAGACCCATCCAGCCCTCAGACTTCTCTGGACAAACTCTGTCTTGGCCAAGTCCTTGTATTTAGAGCTTCTGGAGGCTTGAGAGATAGGGGGCTGTAGGAAGCAGAGGGGATGAATGGTCAAAACTTTCTTACAGATTGAGTGATTGATAGGTTCAGAGCAGAGTTTCCCGACCTTGGCACTGTCGACATTTGGGGTCAGCACATTCTTGTTTGGGGGGCTATCCTGTGCACTCTAGCTTCTTTAGCAATATCCCTGGCCTCTGCCCACTAGATGCCATTAGTCAGGTACTGCCAAGTGTCTCCTGGAGGGCAAAGCCACCCCTAGTTCAGAAGCACTGATTAAGAACTACCTAGAAGAGAAGAGACCTAGAAGGGAAGAGACACGCCAAGGAGTGCTGTGCTCAGCGTACCATCTCAGCCCCAGAGCAATTTTGAGAAGATGCTGTTGGAGTCAGTTGCAATCACATGCTGGCCTCCTGCCACTGTCCTCAACAAGCTCTCTCCCTTGGTTTCCCATCTCCTTGATCAGGCCCTTTCTTTCTCAATGATACCTGTACTCCGAGTCTTACCACCACCTTTAGCTCTCCGTTTAGGAGTGTCTCTGCGGGTTCCATCCCTTGGTCGGGAAGATGCCCTGGAGAAGGAAATGGCAACCCACTCCAGTATTCTTGCCTGGGAAATCACATGGATAGAGGAGCCTGGCAGGTTACAGTCCATGGGATCGAGCAAGACTCGGACATGGTGAGCAGCTGAACAATAACAAGCTGGTGCTCTCAAAGTGCTGCGGGTGTGTTCAGTTCTCCTCATAACACCAGTGGCCTTGCCCTCTCCCTCAAGACAGTATGATACAGTAATTGAGGATATTGGTTCCAACGGCAGACGGTCCAACTGGACCCTGCCCTGCTGAGCTTTAGTTGTGTGACTTTTGACACATTTCTTAACCTCTCTGAGCCTCCATTTCCTTGACCAAATGCTGCTGCTGCTGCTAAGTTGCTTCAGTCATGTCCGACTCTGTGCGACCCCATAGACAGCAGCAAATGGGGAAAGTACTATTTCGTACTTCATAGGGTTCTTTGTGAGAATAAAATGAGACACTATTCAACAAGCCTTGGCTACTGTTTAATAAACAGAGCTTACAGACTGCACCTGGTGTGGTAGACTCTATACCACATGCTGGGGATGCACTGTTGTGCAAACCACAACACACAGTCCCACACCCTGTAACTCCCAGTCTGGGAGAAAGACTGTGCAGTCAGATCTTAACATGTTCTGAAGTAGGTGCCAGAATAGGACTCTCCCCACTCCTGTGCCTGCTCCTATGCCCCTGTCATCCAACTCCTATGCTGCAGAAACTCACAGAAGGAACCTAACCAAGCCTTGGCGGGGATGGGTTGGAAGGAGGCTCCTGAAGGAAATCAATGCGGGCGCCATACAGATCCTACTGTTTGCCTGCAAACATTCATTCCGTGTCCCCTCCCTGCCTTATTCTTACGCATCCCAGGCTCCACTGGGACATCCCGAGTTTTCAGGGCCTTCATGATGGAACAGAAAATATTTCCTCTATTTTCTTTTTCCTTTTATTCTCCAACTTCTGTGTAATTTTATTTCAGCATGTTCCCATAATGCTGGTATTGTTTTTATGAGTGTTCCTTTAAACTTCAATTATGAAAAATCTCTAAGGTACACAAAAGTAGAGATAATACAACAAAGCTCCACATAGCCATGGCCCATTTCAACAACTACCAATATTTTGCCAATTTTGTTTCCTCTACCTTCCACCTTCCATGCTTTTTCCTTCAGGAGTATTTTAAGACAAATTCTGGACATCATATCATTTCACCCAGAAATATTAATACTTCACTATGTATCTCCAGCAGAAAGTGATCTTTTAAAAAACTCACAACCACCAAGTAGATTTTTTTCTTCCAAAAAACAGTGTTTTTAAGATACACACATGTCGCCATGGGTACCTCTGATTCTTCACTTCTAACTGCCATCAGGGCCTCTGGTGAACCCACATTTGGCCTCTTCCTTCTCTCGGTGATGGACATGGAGCTGTGGACAACTCCCCTCCAGCACAGGTGAAGCTGCAGTGGACATCTTCACCCGTCTCTTGTGGCCTTTGTGAGAACTTGCTTGGGAGCAGAATTGCTGGTCTCATGGTGTAATGCTGTATTTACATAATTTGGCCAAGAACTGCCCTCCAGGAAAGCTACAGTAGTCCTCATGCCTACAGGCAGCATGTGTGGGCGCCCATGTCCCCACATCCTGTCAGCAACTGGAATTCCCCAGTTTTCTGTTAACCTAATGGATATAAAAAATCTCAGGCTTCCCAGGTGGCTCAGTGGATAAGGAATCCACCTGCAATGCAGGAGATGCAGGAGACACTGGTTCAACCCCTGGGTTGGGAAGATCCCCTGGAGGAGGGCATGGCAACCCACTCCAGCATTCTTACCTGGAAAATTCCAAGGACAGAGGAGCCTAGCAGGTTTCAGTCCATAGGGTCGCAAAGAGTCGGACACGACAGAAGCAACTGGGCATGCGAGCACACAAATCTCACTTGAATTCATTTCTTTAATGATATACTTAGAATATAATTAATCATTATATTCTTTAATGATTTTGAATATTTTGTCATATGTTTCTTAGCTTTTAGTGTTACCTCTTCTATAAATCGCATGTTCATATCTTCTGCCCATTTTTCTCTTAGGGTTGCTCTCTTTTTTCCTGGTTTGTAGGAATTTCTTGTACAGTCTAGAAATTAGTCAATGTCAGTTTTCGACATTACAAGCACCTTTGCCCATTCTGTCACGAAAGCCAGTCTCTCCTTTCTGTAATGTTCTCTGGCTATGACATGGAGCTTCTGTACTCATCTTGCTACCAGCCTGAGGATAAAGCCCTCATGAAGGCTTGGTGTCCTTGGTGGCAAAGAGGAGCCTGAATCCAAGTGAAGTCTGTATCCTGAGGCCTTGCCCCACTTCTGGATTTCTTAAGTGAAATAAGAAACATTCTTCTTGCCTACACTAGATTGAGCCAGATATAGCCTCTAAGCCAGAGTCTTTCCATTTTCTTTCTTTCTTTTTCACTACAATCACCAGTATAAATTCGTTTTATACAAGTAACTGAAACAACAGGTATCTTTATTACATCAGATATATTTGGATGGTTTCTTTTTTTAATGCTGGGTGTGACCTACTAAATTTAATGGTGTCATGACAAGCGACTAATGGGTCATGACCTACAGCTTGAAAAGTGCTGCTCTAGGGCTCAGTACTCTAAGTTAAGGTGTGAAGGCAAAGAAAGTATTAGTCAAGTAAGACAGGGGGCTTCCCAAGTGGTGCTAGTGGTAAAGAGCCTGCTTGCGAATGCAAGATACTTGAGAGAAACAGGTTCCATCCCTGGGTTGGGAAGATCCCCTGAAGAGGGGCTTGGCAACCCACTCCAGTATTCTTGCCTGAAGAATCCCTTGGACAGAGGAGCCGGGCAGGCTATAGTCCATGGGATCAGAGTCAGACACTACTGAGTGACTTAGCATGCACACAAGTAAGATAGTGGGCAGGGAGAGTGGCAAACAGAGCTGCTACAAGGTGCCCAAGGGGAAGGAACCAATCAGATACCTCCCTCCTCCAAGGATGACCACAGAGTGAGCCCTTAGCAAGCTTTCACTGATTAGCTGTGGCCCCTTCCACAACTCTCCTCCCCCAAAGATACTGTGAGCAGATGAGGCTGGAGCTCTTATCTCACCTCTGCCTGGCCCTCAGGATGCCCCAAAGTCTGCTAATTAGAGATGGCTGGGAGGATTACCAGGGCCTGGTTCTGGCAGCCGTGCCCAGCTCTAAATTCAATAACCAGCGCCCTACAGGGTAAAGGTTCACCTTGATAAGCCCCCACGACAAAGCAGGGAGACAGACAGGGTTTGTTCTCAACAGAGCCCTCACCCTCTGAATACAGTTTTTGTTTAAGCCCCGAGGCTGGGAGCATTCCACGGCCTGGCCAGCTCCCCATCTTCTCAAGGCCAGTCCTTCCTCTGCATTCCGCTTGGGAAACATCTCCCACGGCTGGCCCTGCTCCTGCCCCCTGGCTTCGGGGGCAGTTATGTAACTCTTGAGAAGACCTAGAAATGCAAGCGTACGGTGTCCTCAATTCCCGGCACAGACTGGCTGCTTCACATTTTTAGCTGCTGCCGAGAGACTGGCTTCACACACAAACGAGCATACACGTACGCATCCCTGACTCACAACCACATTTCTGCTGCAGAATTTTTAAAAAATTAAATCTAACATCTGGAGCCATGTAAAGGTGAATGCATAGGACATTTTGTCCCAATAACTGGAGTGAGAAGGGAGATGTGAATTCACTAGAACAAGAGGGTGGCGAGGCCGCTGAGGCAGGATCCAGGGAGGCTGTATCATGGTGTCATTGCAACTCCAGAGCCAGGGGGTCTCGTGCCCCTGAATTTTGCTCTGAGGACCTGGGTGGGCAGCAGGAAGTTTGCAACTGAATTCCCTAACCAAAGCCTGTTAAGCGTGGTGCTGAGCTTACCAATTCAGCATGAATGCATTATGTGCTTACAGTGAATAAAAGGTTAGTGAAGGAAGATTGGTTTCATGGGGTGGAGGAGAACCTAGAAAACATGTTCTGCAAAAGGCTTTATTAGAGCCCCAGAAAATGAAGACACAAAGCATTGTATTTAAAGCAGAGGATATGGGCGTATATTTAGAGTAGTTGTGAAGAGCACACTGTTTATAGATCAGCCTATTTCATATTCTGGCTCTGCTGCTTTCTAGCTGTGACTCTTGACAAGTATCTTAATCTGAATCTCAGTTTTCCAATATGCAAAAGGGACAGAACATTGTGAGAGTGATTATAAAATTAAGTGAGATTACAGAGCACTTGAAATGCCTTTCCTTTGGACAATGGAATGAAGAGGTCAATTTTCTCTTCTCTGTGCGCGTGCTCAGTGGCTCAGTCATGTCCGACTCTTTGTGACCTCCTGGAGTGTAGCCCACCAGGCTTCTCTGTCCATGGGATTATCCTAGCAAGAATACTGGAGTGGGTTACCATTTCCTTTTCCACGGGATCTTCCTAGCCCAGGAATGGTACCCGGGTCTCTTGTGTCTCCTACATTGGCAGACGAATTCTTTACCACTGAGCCTCCTGGGTAGCCCTTTCTCTTCTCTGCTCTTGCTGCTGCTGCTGCTAAGTCTCTTCAGTCGTGTCCAACTCTGTGCGACCCCATAGATGGCAGCCCACCAGGCTCCCCCGTCCCTGGGATTCTCCAGGCAAGAACACTGGAGTGGGTTGCCATTTCCTTCTCCAATGCATGAAAGTGAAAAGTCAAAGGGAAGTAGCTCAGTCATGTCCGACTCTTAGCGACCCCATGGACTGCAGCCTACCAGGCTCCTCCGCCCATGGGATTCTCTTCTCTGCTGCTGCTGCTAAGTCATTCAGTCGTGTCCAACTCTGTGTGACCCCATATATGGCAGCCCACCAGGCTCTGCCGTCCCTGGGATTCTCCAGGCAAGAACACTGGAGTGGGTTGCCATTTCCTTCTCCAATGCATGAAAGTGAAAAGTTAAAGTGAAGTCGCTCAGTCGTGTCTGACTCTTCGCGACCCCATGGACTGCAGCCTACCAGGCTCCTCCATCCATGGGATTCTCTTCTCTAGTACTCTATAAATTCTGATTTACTGCAGACAGGAGGAGCAACTGACCACGGCAGGCCTTCCCTTCCCTCCGGGAAGCTAACCCGGAGGGTCTCACCGACCTGGAGGTTATGGGACCTTCACCTGCTGACTTTGAGGGCTACTGCTATTGATGTATGCTGCACTCTCTGTGCTCAACCAGGACAAGCTGTCCTTGTGCTCACTGCCTCAGAGAACAGGTGTGGGAACTGATGGGTGCAGCAAATACAAACAGCAGGCAGGGTGGGGCAGAGAGCAGACACTGATAAGTGTCAAGACTGCCGGCTGCCTGGGCATGGCTGGCTCCCTTCTGGCTCTCTCAACTCTGCCCTCTCTCTGCCCCACTCCCACCCCCAACTCATGAGAAGCAGGTGCTAAGGGTGGGTGTTTCCAATGGTGCCATTTGTGTCGTGAAAAAAAAAAAAACTGCTACTATTCCCCAAGTGTTTCCCAGATGGCTCAGTGGTAAAGAACCCGTCAGCCAATGCAGATGTGGGTTCGATCCCTGGGTTGGGAAGATCCCCTGGAGAAGGAAATGGCAACCCACTCCAGTATTCTATCTTGGAAAATCCCGTGGACAGAGGAGCCTGGCGGGATTGTGCGGTTACAAAAGAGTCTGACATGACTGAGCGACTAAACAACAACTACCATTCTCCAAGTCCTAATTAAATGCAGGTTCTGTATGTGTATTTTCTCACTTAATTCTCACAACACACCTATTAACTCCAGCTTACAAGCAAGCTATCCACCGAGAGGCTATTGCAGACGTCCATTTGTAAGGGGGCAGTAGCAGTAGAGGGAATAATTTATTTTAGCATCAGCCCCTGTGGCTGATGACATAATATAAACGAGATGATATAACCTCATTTAATCTTTTTAACACTCCAGAAGCATCATCCTTATTTAAGGGCAAAGGGATTTGGGAGCTCTTTGAAGAGGTATAGTCCTTAGCTAGTGCCAGGAGTGTTGACCATGCACTGTCCCTAACAGGGGTACGTTTGGAAACTCCCCTTTAGGCTGGCTGCCCACATCGGGCTTCAGTTCAGTTCACTTCAGTCGCTCAGTCGTGTCCAACTCTTTGCGACCCCAAGGACTGCGGCACGCCAGGCCTCTCTGTCCATCACCAACTCCCGGAGTTTACCCAAACTCATGTCCATTGAGTCGGTGATGCCATCCAACTATCTCATCCTCTGTTGTCCCCTTCTCCTCCCGCCTTCAATCTTTCCCTGCATCAGGGTCTTTTCAAATGAGTCAGCTCTTGACATCAGGAGGCCACAGGATTGGAGTTTCAGCTTCAACATCGGGCTTGGGCTGCGATAAATACTCTACATACATTACCTCATTCAGTCTTCATACGGCCCATGAGGTAGGAAGCCATTTTACAGGTGAAGAAAGCAAGGTCCTGAGGCTCTGAGGATGCACCGGTATAGCCCAGGTTGGTCCAACTGCAGGGTTAGAATAGCGCTCAGAACGCACGGATTCAGCTCCGTACTACGGCGGCCGCCGAGGGTCCTGCCGCTAAGCCCACAGCTTCGCGGCGGCTCCTCCGGGCCCTGGCCGTGGCAGCGAGCGGGAAGCTGACCTGAGGTCTCTAAACCCACACCGCCTTGGCCAGCCGGCAGTGCAAAAGGTTTTTCCGGCCAAGGGCGCTCTCCCTGCACCGCGCTCTCGCGTCCCTCGCCAGGGCTCTTGCGCCCACGGCCACCATCTTGACCTTGGTCGCACCCCTAGAGAATCTCCCATCCGCGCTCGGGGAGACGGGCTGGAAACCGACCGGCGGCAGAGTTCGGTCTACTTCTGCACCAGGCTTCAAACCGTCGTGCAGCAAAGAAGCACTCCAGGCATCCCAGTCTTTGAAAATACTGAGCACAATAAAATGAGTTTAAGAGCTTCCCTGGTGGCTCAGACGGTAGAGCGTCTGCCTGCAATGCGGGAGGCAAAGCGGGAGGACTCAGGGACCTTCCCTGGGTCAAGAAGATCCCCTGGGGAAGGCAATGGCACCCCACTCCAGTACTCTTGCCTGGAAAATTCCATGGATGGAGGAGCCTGGTGGGCTACAGTCCATGGGGTCGCAAAGAGTCGGACATGACTGAGCAACTTCACTTCACTTCACTTCATAATTCTACCACCAAGTAAATCATTATTGCCACGTGCATATATTTTCGTTCATTCTGTTTCTATGAATTTTTACATAGCTGTGATAAAAATGTATCTTCAAGGATTGTTTTCACTTTTATAACATAAATATTTTTGTTATGGTATTACAGACTCTTTCCAACTATGATTTTTAATGAAAGGATATTTTTTTCATTGGGTGCATATAATAGTATTTACCTGAGCATTTTCCAAATGTTTATCATTCAAGTAGTTTCCAGAGTTACATTGTTATGAATTATTTTGTGATAAACAGTTTTGTGTACAAAGTTCTCTCAGTATTTAGATTACTTTCCTTAGGTTATATGCCTGCATGCCTTCTCAGTCGTTCAGTCCTGTCCAATACTTTGAGACCTATGGACTGTAGCCCACCAGGCTCCCCTGTCCATGGGATTCTCCAGGCAAGAATACTGGAGTGGGTTGCCACTTCCTACTTCAGGGAATCTTCCCAACCCAGAGATGGAACCTGTGTCTCCTGTGTCTGGAGAATTATTAGGTCAGAGGGGATGAACGTTTGTAAGGGCTTTTTCAGTATTATTGTCAAATGGCTTTGCATGGGAGCCTTATGGAGGGTTTTGACACTTGGAATACTAGCACTTATATCCTTTAAAAGCACTTTATATCCTATGAAGCACAAGCTGGAATCAAGTTTGCTGGGATAAATATCAATAACTTCAGATACACACATGACACCACCCTTATGGCAGAAAGGAAAGAAGAACTAAAGGGCCTCTTGATGAAAGTGAAAGAGGAGAGTGAAAAAGTTGGCTTAAAACTCAACATTCAGAAAACAAAGATCATGGCATCCAGTCCCATCACTTCATGGCAAATAGATGGGGAAACAATGGAAAGAGTGAGAGACTTTATTTTGGGGAGCCCCAAAATCACTGCAGATGGTGATTGCAGCCATGAAATTAAAAGACACTTGCTCCTTGGAAGAAAAGCTATGACCAACCTAGAGAACATATGAAAAAGCAGAGACATTACTTTGTCAACAAAGGTCCATCTAGTCAAAGCTATGGTTTTTCCAGTAGTCATGTGTGGATATGAGAGTTGGACTATAAAGAAAGCTGAGTGCCGAAAAAGTGATGCTTTTGAACTGTGGTGTTGAGGAGACTCTTGAGAGTCCCTTGGACTACAAGGAGATCCAACCTGTCAATCCTAAAGGAAATCAGTCCTGAATATTCATTGGAAGAACTGATACTGAAGCTGAAACTCCAATCCTTTGGCCACCTGATGTGAAGAACTGACTTATTGGAAAAGACCCTGATGCTGGGAAAGATTGAAGGCAGGAGGAGAAGGGGATGACAGAGGATGAGATGGTTGGATGGCATCACTGACTCAATGGACATGAGTTTGAGCAAGCTTCAGGAGTTGGTGATGGACAGAGAAGCCTGGCATGCTGCAGTCCAGGGGGGGTCACAAAGAGTCGGACATGACTGAGCGACTGAACTGAACTAATATACCTAATTTTCTTTTAGGCAAATTTCGAAAATATACTTCCACTGAGATGTAGTCATCCCTTAAATGGAAAGATCTGTGCCCTAATGGTGGGCCCTCAGGCCTTAGTAAGTTAGGGAGATTCTTCGGGGTTTGGAGGGTTTTTCTGGTGACTCTGAGCAGCTGGCCTCCTATCTTGCTCATGTGTAAGACTAATATTGACCCTCAACCACTACAGAGGGTTTTAAAGGAGGCCAAGAGTCACAAGGCAGATGGGAGAGAGTTCACTTAGAAATAATTCACGAGTCCACAGACCATAGATAACCATACACTTCCTCTTGCAGATGACAAGATAACAGAGAGTAATGCCATGTGATGCTACAGCAATGCCCCCAAACAGCTATATGTGCACCACCCACCAAAGCCTATAAATATTGCTGAATTGACTCTGCTGTTAGAGTGCAGATTTCTGGGGTAAGAGATAAAGAAGCCAAGCCCAGGACAGCATCATGCTTACTCTGTGTAAGCCTACTTGTTGTCCAGAATCTTTTGGCCAATGTCACCACCATTTATTCTGACATTTCTAGTAATGAGTGGGAAGTAATCTTGCAGGGATTGAGGTACTGGGAGGCAATGAGAAACATCCCTGTGAATCAACTCTTTGCCTGGATGGGCAAATCCATACATCTCTTTCTACATACTCTCTCCCCGTTCTGGACTGTCCCCTATACCCAGTGCTTGGAGGGCCCCCTCCAGGTCACTGAAACCCACCCCACACTTGAGTTCTAGGTGTAGTCGGCTTTGCTATGACCAGTGCGTTCTCTTGGCAAAACTGTTAGCCTTTTGCCCTGCTTCATTCTGTATTCCAAGGCCAAATTTGCCTGTTACTCCAGGTGTTTCTTGACTTCCTACTTTTGTATTCCAGTCCCCTGTAATGAAAAGGACATCTTTTTGGGGTGTTAGTTCTAAAAGGTCTTGTATGTCTTCATAGAACCGTTCAACTTCAGCTTCTTCAGTGTTATTGGTTGGGGCATAAACTTGGATTACTGTGATATTGAATGGTTTGCCTTGGAAACGAACAGAGATCATTCTGTCATTTTTGAGATTGCATCCAAGTACTGCATTTCGGACTCTTTTGTTGACCATGATGGCTACTCCATTTCTTCTAAGGGATTCCTGCCTGCAGTAGTAGATATAATGGTCATCTGAGTTAAATTCACCCATTCCAGTCCATTTTAGTTCACTGATTCCTAGAATGTGGACGTTCACTCTTGCCATCTCCTGTTTGACCACTTCCAATTTGCCTTAATTCATGGACCTAACATTTCAGGTTCCTATGCAAATAGGAAAAGGAGTACGTCAAGGCTGTATATTGTCACCCTGCTTATTCAACTTATACTCAGAGTTTATCATGAGAAACACTGCGCTGGAAGAAGCACAAGCTGGAATCAAGATTGCTGGGAGAAATATCAATAACCTCAGATATGCAGATGACACCACCCTTATGGCAGAAAGTGAAAAGGAACTAAAAAGCCTCTTGATGAAAGGGAAAGAGGAGAGTGAAAAAGTTGGCTTAAAGCTCAACATTCAGAAAATGAAGATCATGGCATCCGGTCCCACCACTTCATGGGAAATAGATGGGGAAACAGTGGAAACAGTGTCAGACTTTATTTTGGGGGGCTCCAAAATCACTGCAGATGGTGATTGCAGCCATGAAATTAAAAGACACTTACTCCTTGGAAGGAAAGTTATGACCAACCTAGATAGCATATTCAAAAGCAGAGATATTACTTTGCCAACAAAGGTCTGTCTAGTCAAGGCTATGGTTTTTCCAGTGGTCATGTATGGATGTGAGAGTTGGACTGTGAAGAAGGCTGAGCGCCAAAGAATGGATGCTTTTGAACTGTGGTGTTGGAGAAGACTCTTGAGAGTCCCTTGGACTGCAAGGAGATCCAACCAGTCCATTCTAAAGGAGATCGGTCCTGGGTGTTCTTTGGAAGGAATGATGCTAAAGTTGAAACTCCAGCACTTTGGCCACCTCATGCGAAGAGCTGACTCATTTAAAAAGACCCTGATGCTGGGAGGGGTTGGGGGCAGGAGGAGAAGGGGACAACAGAAGATGAGATGGCTGGATGGCATCACCAACTCGATGGACATGAGTTTGGGTGAACTCCGGGAGTTAGTGATGGACAGGGAGGCCTGGCGTGCTGCAGTTCATGGGGTTGCAGAGAGTAGGACACGACTGAGCGACTGAACTGAACTGAACTGAGTGGGCTTTGTGATGCACTGCTCTAAAACTGATGGGTTTATCCCCTAACTGCTGGGAGTGTCTAGCAGGTAGACATAGGCTGTCAGTCTTTTCTAGGAAGTCTCTCTACAGAGTGAGATGTCTTATCAAAGTCATCCCTTGTCCAGGACTGTCCATATCCAACACAGGCATAAAGAGTTAGGTCTCTCACCACAGCTTAAAATTCCGTAGGAGGCCAGCTGTGGCCTTTGTTGAGACTGCTTTGAAGCCCAACTTTTCTCACTGCCCAAACCATCTTTCTTACTTCCCTTCCCTTCCAAAGGTGTTGATCCCAAGAGCACTCCCTAATAAATGTCCTACATGGAAATCTCCATCATCTGGGGGAATCCAACCTGTGACCTCAATTCCACATGAAATACTTGATATTCTCAAGTTCTCTCTTTAATTAACATTAGTGAGCAATAATATGGGGGGGATAAGTCATAAATCAAAATAGACTGATTCCTGTCTCTGTAGCTTCTTTCGTGTTACTTTTTCTGTGTGATCTCCTTTCTGATCCTCCCACAACCTGTTGTACTTTGACACCATTTCTAGTTGTGGTAGACAGAATAAGAGCCCCAAAAACTGGTTATGTGCTAATACCCAGAACCTGTGAATATGTTAATTACATGACAAAGGGGAATGAAGATTGAAGGTGGAATTAATACTTGGGGCAGATTGATAATTGGGTGATCTGAAAACAGGAAAATTATACTGGTCTGAATGTAATCACAGGATCCTTTAAAGTGGAATAGGGGGTGCAGGAGAAGAGAGTCAGAGTGCAATATGACTACAGAAGGGGGTCAGAAAGATGCCACATGAAAAGTACTCATTTCACCATAACAGGCTCCAAAGATGAAGGAAGAGGCCACAAGCCAAGGAATACAGATGGCCTGAAGAAATGGGAAAAGATACGGAAACGGTTTCTCCCCTGGAGTACCCTGAAAGGTACACAGCCATGTCAACACCTTATTTTTAGCCCAGTGAGGCCTGTGTCAGATTTCCAGCCTAAAAACTGTAAAGCTGTACTAGTTTAAATGATTACCTTTGCAGTAATTTGTTACTGCAGCGATGGGAAGCTACGACACTAAGCAACTCCACTTCTTTCCTGATCCCTGCTCACTCAAGGGGGCCACTGATAAGGGAAGGAGTGCTCAGCAGGAACAATGAGAAGAAAGCAGTTGGTACAATTCGTGCATGAATTGCCCTTAGTCCTTGTTATAGACTGAATGTTTGTGCTCCCCCCACCTCCATTCATATACTGAAATCCTAGTCCCCAGTGTGATTGTATTTGGAGGTGGGGCCTTCGGGAGGTTATTCAGTCATGAAGGTAGAGCCCTGCCCTCATGAATGGGATTAGTGTTCTTATAAAAGAGACCCCACAGAGACATCTCTCATCCCCTTCCTGTCACGTGAGGGTCTGCAAAAGATGGCAGTCTGCAAGCCTCACCAGAACCTGACCATGCTGGCGCCCTGACCTTGAGCTTCCAGCCTTCAAAACTGTGCAAAACAAAGCCACTCATTTTGTGGTACTTTGTTATAGCAGCCCAAGCTGATTAAGAGACTGTTCTGGGACTTCCCTGGTGGTCCAGTGGTTAAGACTCCAAGCTTCCAATGCAAGGGGCCTGAGTTCGATCCTTGGTCAGGAAACTATGACCCCATGTGCTGCACCATGCAGCTAAAAAATTTTAAAAAAAGAGCATTCTTGTCTAGCTGCTATAATCCAAGGAGAGAGATTCTAGTATTTCTCTATAACCTACCTTCTTGGAATGAAATAGTAATACTAAATCTGAGAATTTTGACAGTAGAAGAGACTGTAAAGTGGCTCAGTGGTAAAGAATCTGCCTGGAGGACATGGAAGCAACCTAAATGTCCATCAGCAGGCAAATGGATGAGAAAGCTGTGGTACATATACACAATGGAGTATTACTCAGCCATTAAAAAGAATACATTTGAATCAGTTCTAATGAGGTGGATGAAACTGGAGCCTATTATACAGAGCAAAGTAAGTCAGAAAGAAAAACACCAATACAGTATATTAATGCATATATATGGGATTTAGAAAGATGGTAATGATGACCCTATATACGAGATAGCAAAAGAGATACAGATGTAAAGAACAGACTTTTGGACTCTGGGAGAAGGCAAGGGTGGGATGATTTGAGAGAATAGCATTGAAACATGTATATTATCATATGTGAAATAGATCTCCAGTCCAGGTTTGATGCATGAGAGAGGGTGCTCAGGGCTGGTGCACTGGGGTAACCCTGAGGGATGGGATTGGGAGGGAGGGTCAGGATGGGGAACACAACACCCTTGGCTGATTCATGTGACTGTATGGCAAAAACCACCACAGTATTGTAAAGTAATTAGCCTCCAATTAAAATAAAATTTTAAAAAATCTGCCTGGAATGCAGGAGATGTGGGTTCAATCCCTGGATCAGAAAGGTCCCCTGGAAAAGGAAATGACAACCCATTCCAGTATTCTTGCCTGGGAAATCCTATGGACAGAGGAGCATGGCAGGCTACAGTCCATGAGGTCACAAGAATTGGACACGACTTAGACTATGCCAAAGCCTTTGACTGTGTGGATCACAATAAACTGTGGAAAATTCTGAAAGAGATGGGAATACCAGACCACCTGACCTGCCTCTTGAGAAATCTGTATGCAGGTCAGGAACCAACAGTTAGAACTGGACATGGAACAATAGACTGGTTCCAAATAGGAAAAGGAGTACATCAAGGCTGTACATTGTCACCCTGCTTGTTTAACTTCTATGCAGAGTACATCATGAGAAACGCTGGACTGGAAGAAACACAAGCTGGAATCAAGATTGCTGGGAGAAATATCAATAACCTCAGATATGCAGATGACACCACCCTTATGGCAGAAAGTGAAGAGGAACTCAAAAGCCTCTTGATGAAAGTGAAAGAGGAGAGTGAAAAAGTTGGCTTAAAGCTCAACATTCAGAAAATGAAGATCATGGCATCCGGTCCCACCACTTCATGGGAAATAGATGGGGAAACAGTGGAAACAGTGTCAGACTTTATTTTGGGGGGCTCCAAAATCACTACAGATGGTGACTGCAGCCATGAAATTAAAAGACACTTACTCCTTGGAAGGAAAGTTATGACCAACCTAGATAGCATATTCAAAAGCAGAGATATTACTTTGCCAACAAAGGTCTGTCTAGTCAAGGCTATAGTTTTTTCTGTGGTCATGTACGGATGTGAGAGTTGGACTGTGAAGAAGGCTGAGCGCCAAAGAATGGATGCTTTTGAACTGTGGTGTTGGAGAAGACTCTTGAGAGTCCCTTGGACTGCAAGGAGATCCAACCAGTCCATTCTGAAGGAGATCGGTCCTGGGTGTTCTTTGGAAGGAATGATGCTAAAGCTGAAACTCCAGTACTTTGGCCACCTCATGCGAAGAGTTGACTCATTTGAAAAGACCCTGATGCTGGGAGGGATTGGGGGCAGGAGGAGAAGGGGACGACAGAGGATGAAATGGCTGGATGGCATCACTGACTCGATGGACGTGAGTCTGAGTGAACTCCGGGAGTTGGTGATGGACAGGAAGGCCTGGCGTGCTGCGATTCATGGGGTCGCAAAGAGTCGGACATGACTAAGCAACTGATCTGATCTGATCTGATCTAGCAACTAAAGCAAAACCGATATCCAAGACAGGTAAAAGTGGAGCTGTTATGGTTGAAGTCCAAGTTTTCTTTTCTTTCCCCTCCCCTGATGGGCTCCAGAAATGCAGATGAAGTTTTAAAACCACAGACCTAAATCACTGGGCCCTTGGGCTGGAGAGCAGCAGAGCAAAAAAGAGAACTCCAGTCTGAAGCCTAAGTGGAGAAATTGATTCTGAACCCTTCTCAGAATACTCTTCATGGACAGACTTTGCTTGCTTCCTGCAGTCAGTGAGATTTATGTAGCAGAACATCCGTGGATCTCCTACAGGCAGATCTATGTTTTTCATTAGTGTGGTTTAGTTCATGTTTTATTTTGTTGTTATGTACTGGGTCTTCCCACCTATAGCCACTCTATACATGGGACAGGCAGCTGACCACATGGTGTGATTCATGTGGCAACAGAAATACCAACTGACTCCAACCTCTCTCCCCACCAACCCGCAAATATGCCTGACACTCCACGCTGGAAATCATTAAGACCTTGCATCAGGAAGTCTCCCTTCACAATTCAATTACCAGGTGTCATTCATTGAGTCTAAGGCTCAACTAATGCCATATGAAACATCTTTAAAATCAGGATATAACTTAAAATCTCTAGAGTCTTGCAGGTATGATTTTTTTTTCTCTCAATGGCATGCAGACTAATGGAGCATCTTGCCATCAATGACATCTTAGGTTTGAAGAAACCTGGTATGGGACTTGGGAAGATGAGAAACAAATCAACTCATTAGTACCCTTGAAGGCTGAAGCAGAGATCAGAATCCACAGAGAACAGACAACTTCAGAGACGAACTTAGTTAAGGGAGAGAACAGGAAAGGCTCTGTGTGTATAAACAGACGTCTATGTGCATGTGTGTGCACATGTGTGTGCAAGGTAGAGCCTCCAGAGTGTGCAGAAGGGTCTGAGCAACCAAGAACAACCATGAGAGGGAAGGGAGTGGGACGCGAGCATTCCCTAAGGCTATATAAAGTTTCTATCCTGACATAAGAAATTAAGTAAATTAATATCCTCATTTGTTCTTAGAAGTAAATAAAATTCCAAAATGTTTCATAGGGTTTATGTTACAATGACATTCCTTATGTCAGAGTCTGTAAGTAGTCAAGTAAGTATCAAATATACACTTGCAAGCATAAATCTTACTCCATCATTCTATGAAATGAACACTTGTCATTTCTCTGTATTGGCTAATGACTAGATGACAGCTAATGTCACCAGTAAAGGGTAACAATTAGTTGGCTGGGTTTCTGTTTGCTCTTCCAGTTCATTAGGTTAAATGAACTGTTAATTCATTTAACCAGAGTCCTCTGCCTTAAAGTTTACAGCCCCCAAGTATTTGCCAGTCCCAGGATGACAGTTAAGATCTAAAACACAAAAATACACTTTTGAAATCACAGACATACTTTCATTAACTAATAATTATGATTAAGACAGAAGTGTGTTATTTAAAACCATTTTGTTTGGGAACAGAAGGAGAAACCCAAATTGTAATTCAGGGACTTGTTATTTTGTCTTCCCTGCTGCAAAAATTAGCTAACACTTGGTGTCTGGCCAAGGCCATGAATTCCCACTTTGCTTGCCTTTCATTACAAATTTGGAGATGTGTTCCCCTGGAAAACAAATTGGCACCAACACATAATAAAATTCTGCGCAAGAGGACAACAGACCTTTGAAAATCACACAGAGGAAAAATACCAGTTTTCTGCTAAAAGATTCATCGTGTTACTCTCTCCAATTCACCAATATGGATGCAAATGGTTGGAATATTTTTATGTTTGGCAGAAAAGCATAAAGGTCTAAAGAAGAAATATCACGATGGCTTAACTGAACAGAACGTAATGAACCGAACATCTCTCAGCTGTAGCTCCCTCGTCTGTCCTTACAGCACACTCAGCGCTACACAAACCCTGTTCCCAGGGCGCTCTGCAGAAGCTGTAGCATTTCACAATGTACTCTCTAATCTGAGGGAAGGTACAAGGAGATATGGAGATGCAGAAGTGACCACTAAACATAGCCCTAAGTGAACAAATGGGCTGAGGAAGCCAAAAATTCTGCAGGCAGGATCCATCTGTGAAATCAGTTGCCTGAGTTTCAAACTTGTAAATGGTGAATTACCAAATGCTGAGTTTCTGCAGAGCACAGCCCATCCAGTTAGAAAAACACCAGCAGACACTTCCTGAGGGCATATTATGGACAAGACATTGCACTGGGCACCAGGGAGGGTACACATTGGCATCACCTTCCCCTACTGTCCACAACAGGCAGATGGAGTGGTGCGGTCACCCAGCCACAGAGAATCACAGGCTGGGGTGGGATCACAGAGGAGGGGGAGGTGTGTTCTGACTCTGGACAGCAGGAGGAAAGCAAATGGTGTAGGAACACACGGTAAGTGGAGAGGTGCGTTTGGTCCAGAACTTGAAGGAGGAGTGGGCTTTCAACAGGTAATGAAGGGGAAAGGACATCAGGGCAGAGGGACAGTAGGAACAAATGGATGAAGACCAGAAAACACAGGGGTGTTGGGAGGAAGGGCGAGCTGCCTGGATTGATAATGATGGGAAAAGGGAGGCTCGGGCCGGATTGTGATGGGCAACCCAGATGCCCCTTGCCTCAAAGGGGCAAGGGGCATACTTCAAAGACAAAGCAGAGGGAAGAACAAATGCCTATGGTTGCCTGGTTTTCTAGCCATTAGAGTAATCATTGCTCTTCCTGTGGTCTGACCTCATGCATTGGCCTTTGTCTTCAGGAACGAAGGGTTTGTTGTGATCTAGCAGGCACTGCAACAAGCCTGCTTGGAGGCAGGCCACCCCGTGGACCACCAACAGGAACAATGATGTCAGAGCCCAGCCCACTGAGTGATGCTCCTACAAACCCCCCTGCCCTACCCCACAATCTGAAGCTGGGTTCTCAGAGGCAGAACCCCATTCACCCCTGCACCATAATTAAGTTTAGAACATTTTACCACCCCCCAAAGAAGTTCTCTTCCCCTTAGCCATCACTTTCTAACTCTTCCTATTACCTCCTCAGTCCTAGGCAACTGCTTATCTACCTTCTGTCTATAAAAATCTACAGAGATTTGCCTATTCTGGGCATTGTATATAAATGGAATCATGCTATGTGAGAAATTTTGTCTCATTCTTTCACTTAGCATATCTTCAAGATTCATCCATTCTCTGTGTTATTAGTACATCGTTCCTTTTTATGGCCCAATAATATTCCATTATGGATATACTACATTTTGCCTATGCATTCAACACTTGTAGGACATTTGGATTGTTACAATTTTTGGCTATGATGAATAATAATGCTGCTATGACCATTCACATACAGGTTTTTATACGGACGTGTGTTTTCAATTATCTTGGGTATATACCAAGGAGTAAAATTGCTGAATCTTTTATTATTCATTTTAATTTCTCCTGGCAACTAACATGAATTAATATCTGTTGAATGAATGAATATTTGTTGAAAAATGAATGAATAAAAGCATCTCATTTTCTTATAAGTTATTGTCAGGGTTGCTACAAAATATACCAAATTTCAGAACAACTTGTGTGAAAGTTGCTCAGTCATGTCCGATTCTTTGAGACCCCATGGACTATACAGTCCATGGAATTCTCCAGGCCAGAATGCTAGAATGGGTAGCCTTTCCTTCTCCAGGGGATCTTCCCAACCCAGGTATCAAACTCAGGTCTCCCGCATTGCAGGCAGATTCCTTACCAGCTGAGCCACAGTGGACGCCCAAGAATACTGGAGTGGGTAGCCTTTCCCTTCTCCAGGGGATCTTCCCGATCCAGGAATCGAACCAGGGTCTCCTGCATGGCAGGCAGATTCTTTACCAACTGAGCTATCAGGGAACCCCCTTAACAATGATACTGGCAGTAACCTGATCACAGTTCTCTTCTTGGCTTATTTAGACTGAGGTAAACCTGAGGTCCATCAGCTCACCTGCCCCAACCCTTCTTGGGGAACTGAGAAACCTGGGGTGAGTGGTCAGGGTAAGTGTGCACTGCCCCAACTCACTCAGAAAGCAGAGGCTTTCTCCTGACTCTCTAGAACCTCAGGGCAGTGAAAACCCCACAATCTGGCTGATTCAGTCCAGGAGAAGGAGCTGCCAGAAGCCCATCAGACAAGATGGGGCTAAACAGGGATGGCTCTGGGCTGCAGAACAGGGCAGAGGGGCAGGGCAGGAGGAAAAATGAGCTGTGTTCTGCTGACTCACTCATCTACTCTATGCTTGGCAGGGAGTACAGGCCTGAAGGCCTGAATGTAAGTGTATCTGAGGGGCAGGTACGGAGAGGTTGCCTGGGGCACGTGCATCCCATATGCACTTATTATTCCGAGGAGCATGTTGCTCCTAATCTGAGTGTATTGTGAGTAATAAAGAGCCACTCGGGAATCTGGAGCTCTCATCCTGAAGTCAGATGCCTCAGCATCTGAGGCCTCTGCCTCCGCACATACCTCTGGCACCACCCACACCCCTGCCCTGGCTGGCACTGGGCAGCTCAGCCAACAGTACAAGCACAGGGCCAACTGCTTTGGCAGCCAAAACCCATCTTCGTGAAGGGCAGCGGGCAGGTAGGCAGGTGCCCTCCTGGCTGGTGCTAGGCCGAGCCATGCTCTCCAGGGGGGTTCCCCGATAGTACGCCCACCCAGGTCAGGCTCATCACAGATGGTCTCAGAGCCAAGACACAGCCGTACCGGGGTGCGCTGGTCTGAGCAGAGTTACAGCAGGCGGCTTGGGTATCTAGGAGAGAAGCTGAAGGAATCACCTCTTTCCAGCCAGGCAGCCTTCTCACCCCTTCCCATCTCCTCTTGGCTTTTTGACTGCTCTTCAAGGCCCAGCTGCCTGCAGGCAGCAACTTGCCTCATCACTGCCGGACTCACACAGACATGTACGCCTGCCCTCCTTTTTCCCTTTTGTCTTATACTTTGATGGGATCTCTTCTCCACAGTAAAATGAAAATACTTAAGGAATAGAGTATTTCTTTTTCCATAATAGCTTTCCTGAAATCTTCAGGACACAGTCCATGACTCAGAAATCAGCAGAAATATTTTCTCTGCCTCGTGAAATCATATTCGTATCTAACGTCATATCCACAAGCCTGGCCCTAACTCAGAGCCTCCCTGGATATTTAACATGTAGCTAATATTCCAGGCAGAAATCATATATAAGTGTTTTGTTTTAAAAACACTTGCTCTGAGTAGCGGCAGCGGCGAGGGCGGCGGCGGCAGCAGCGCGACAGCTCGCTCCTCGCTCCGGGCTCCCCGCCGTCGAGCCGGGGAGAGAGCCTCCCGCCCAGCGGCCAGGCACCCGGCCGGACGACGCCCAGCGACCCGGGCCCCTCCGCGGCACCGCGTTCACCTCGGGGCGGCCACAGGCACCCAGACCCGAACTCCAAGATGGGAGGCAAACTGAGCAAGAAGAAGAAGGGGTACAATGTGAATGATGAGAAGGCCAAGGACAAAGACAAGAAGGCTGAAGGAGCTGGGACAGAAGAGGAGGGAACCCCAAAGGAGAATGAGACCCAGGCTGCTGCCGAGACCCCAGAGGTGAAGGAGGGCAAAGAGGAGAAGCCGGAGAAGGATGCCCAGGACACCACCAAGCCCGAAGACAAGGAAGGCGAGAAAGATGCCGAGGCGGCCAAGGAAGATGCCCCGAAGGCAGAGCCTGAGCCGACGGAGGGGGCCGAGGGCAAGCCAGAGCCCTCCAAAGATGCTGAGCAGGAGCCGGTGGCTGCCTCAGGCCCCTCCGCTGGAGGCGACGCCCCCAAAGCTTCGGAGGCTGAGGCAGCAGAGCCCGCGGCCCCCACCAAGGATGACAAGAGCAAGGAGGGAGGGGACCCCACAAAGACTGAGGCTCCCGCTGCTCCTGCCGCGCAGGAGACGAAAAGTGACGGGGCCCCAGCTTCAGACTCAAAACCCAGCAGCACTGAGGCTGCCCCATCCTCCAAGGAGACGCCGGCAGCCACGGAAGCGCCGAGTTCCACGCCCAAGGCTCAGGCCCCCGCAGCCCCCGCAGACGAGGTCAAACCTGCCGAGACCCCGGCAGCTAATTCCGATCAAACCGTAGCAGTGAAAGAGTAACAAAGGACAGCCTATGGAAAGAAAAAAAAAAGAATACAGCTTAACGACGACCTGTCTCTCTTGTCTCTCTCTCTCTCTCTCTGTCTCTCTCTCTCCTATACTAACTTGTCTCAAATCGGAAGTAATCATATGTATTGCCCAAGAATAAGGATGTGGTCCCATCAAAGGGAGGGAGGGGGTGGGGAGAATCCAAATAGTATTTTTGTGGGGAAATATCTAATATACCTTCAGTCAACTCTACCAATCAGCCCTGGATTTTCAAGATCAATGTCTGAAAGTGCAGTACATCTTTTGTACCTGAACTGCTGTCCACATGCGCTCCTGCCACTAAGATCTGAACATCTTGTCTTTCTGCAAGGGGCGGGGGGTGGGGAGTGATGCGTTTGATTCTGCCCGCAGGGCTGTGCCAAGGCAATCAGATGTTTATGAAAGCAGTATTTTCTGTGTTTTCTTTTTCATTTACAGCCTTTCTTATTTTGATATTTTTTTAATGTTGTGGATGAATGCCAACTTTCAGACAGCCCACCGTAGCCTGTCCACATGTATCTTGATGCCAATACTCCATTTTTCCTCCCCTGGTCTTTTTGGGAATAACAAACATTCTCTCATCCTACTTAGCCTCCCTAGATTTCTCATGACGAGTTAATGCATGTCCGTGGTTGGGTGCACCTGTAGTTCTGTTTATTGGTCAGTGGAAATGAAAAAAAAAAATAAAAAAGTCTGCGTTCATTGCAGTTCCAGTTTTCTCTTCCATTCTGTGTCACAGACACCAACACACCACTCATTGGAAAATGGAAAAACATAAAAATTAAAAAACAAAAAAAAACACACACAAAAAAAATGTACAATGGATGCATTGAAATTATATGTAATTGTATAAATGGTGCAACAGTAATAAAGTTAAACAATTAAAATGAAAAAAAAAATAAAAATAAAAAAAATAAAAACACTTGCTCTAAGATTCTGCACTTCCGCTGCAGGGGCAAGGGTTTAATCTCTGGGGGGGTGAGGGGAACTAAGATCCCACATGCGACACAGCAAGGCCAAAACAAAAAAAAGTCAAAAAGTAAAAGAATAAAAACAACGCATGTTCAATGAAGAAAATAAGAAAATCATACCGAAAGATAAAAACCATCTATAGCCTACACCCAGAAGTAACTCCTGGGAAATGTTGCTATGTAACCTCCTGCTGTTTTTCTGTTTATGTTTATTACTTTTTTTAAGATTGTCACCATTCTGTACATGTTGTTTTATAACCTGCTTAGCATATTGTGTAAAGAGATCAAACCAGTCCATCCTAAAGGAAATCAACCCTGAATATTCATTGGAAGAACTGATGCTGAAGCTGAAGCTCCAGTACTTTGGCCATCTGATGTGAGGAACTAACTCATTGGAAAAGACCCTGATGCTGGGAAAGATTGAAGGCAGGAGGAGAAGGAGACAACAGAGGATGAGATGGTTGGATGGCATGACCTACTCGATGGACATGGGTTTGAGCAAGCTCCGGGAGTTGGTGATGGACAGGGAAGCCTGGTGTGCTGCAGTCCATAGGGTGGCAAAGAGTTGGACATGACTGAGCAACTGAACTGAATTAAACTTATTATGAATACATCATAATGCCATGAGATAATTTTTTGCAATTTCAATGGCTTGTATGTGTAATATTCTATCACATGGACTTAATATATTTTATTTAATCAATACCCAATTGTTCCTTCTATTGACAAATTTCATTTTGTAAATTAATAAATGATGTCATGATAAGAAGACTCTTGAGAGTCCCCTGGACTGCAAGGTGATCAAACCAGGCAATCCTAAAGGAAATCAACCCTGAATATTCACTGGAAGGACTGATGCTGAAGCTCCAGTTCTATGGCCACATGATGCAAAGAACACTGGAAAAGACCCTGATGCAGGGAAAGATCGAAGGCAGGAGGAGAACAAGGCAACAGAGGATAGGATACTTGGATGGCATCACCGACTTAATGGACATGAATTTGAGCAAACTCACGGAGATAGTGAAGGACAGGGAAGCCTGGTGTGCTGCAGTTCATGGGGTCGCAAAGAGTCGGACATGACCTGGTGACTGCACAACAGCAAAATGATAGATAATCTTGTACAGAAATATTTTTACACATTCCTGAATATTTTCTTCGGATACATGCCAAGAAAGGACCGAAACTTACGAACATTTTAAGTTTCTTTAATTCATTGTGTAATTGCCCCTCAGAAGGGTTGTATCAACTTATACTTGTGTTGGATTTATTTACAACAATTTGTAAAAACCTTGACTTCTGACTGGAAGCTTCAAAGAACAAAGAGAAAACAAGGACTGCAATGAGCAGGCCCAGCGAAATAGAAAGGCAGAGTAAGAAAGACTGATACCACAGGCATACTGCTGGGTGGAACAGAAAGGCATGGGTTCACCAAGGTAACTTTGTTCATCAAGAAAATGTTACACCACAGCACATACTCCTACTCTGAGCATCCTCTGCTTCAAAAGGCAGGCAAGTATGTAACACATTATCTATGTATTTACTTGGCCATACTGGGTCTTTGGGCAGCACTCCGGCTTCTCCTGTTGCGGAGCACAGGCTCTAGGGCACAAGCTCAGTGGTTGTGGTGCATAGACCTTCGTTGCTCTATGGTACATAGGATCTTAGTTCCCTGAGCAGGGATTAAACCTGTGTCCCCTGCATTGCAAAGTGGATTCCTAACCACTGGACCACCAGGGAAGCCCCTGTAATACATTTTAGAAAGAGTTCCTTCCAAAGACTTCACCAAAGCAAGTGGCTGAAACCATGGAGCAAGGAGACCTTACATTAGAAGACTTAAAGCCCACCTCCCCTGCAAACCCACAGGAACACATTGAGTCAGTTGCCCTCCTTTCCCTGGCCCTCAGTTTCCTCATCTGTAATTAAGAAGAATATTAGAACCCACTCAGTGGGGTGCATGGGAGCATCAAACAAGATCAAGTATGTCAATGTGCCTTGAGAACAGTCACGTGCTGACTTTAATTGCTAAGACCAGGAGCTTGAAGGAATAAGCACTGTTCTGTTGAGCCCAAGGGATAATTCCCTGGAAATGTGGGGAAAACCAGAGTGTGGCTGCCATTGCCTCCTGTTCCCACAGTACCTGAGAACACCCGAGCTTCCCATTTGCACCTTTGTTCAACATTGAGGAGACTGCATAAGATCTAATTTCTGCAAGTCACAAGAAGAGAAAGGAAAGGTCTTTTCCTATTTAAATTCCAGCCCACCACAGTTTACTCTACACATGGCCAACTCAACGCTTTTCGTGGTCCTCCACATCATGGGAATTTCACTATTCTATATTTGCAGGAAGTTTAACTGGCTCAACTGCTGGAGGATCTGTTTCTGCCATTCTCCTCTGCATTCATGGCAGGCCTCGGAGGAGAAGCTGGAAATAATAATGTCCCAAGGTGAAATGAGGTGACATGCTGGAAATAGTTTGGAAGAGGATAAAATGCTATACAGAGGTGAGCTCTAATCCTCATTCAGTTGTGATGGGAGGACTAGTTATGCAAGTCAGCCTGGGGAGCAGAGTGTCAGGAAACATGAATTTTGGGGCAGGGATGATGTTGCATCCTGGCTTTGTCCTCTACTAATGCATGACCTCGGAGAAGGCAATGGTACCCCACTCCAGTACTCTTGCCTGGAAAATCCCATGGACGGAGGAGCCTGTGGGCTGCAGTCCATGGGGTCGCTGAAGAGTCAGACACGACTGAGCGACTTCACTTTCACTTTTCACTTTCATGCATTGGAGAAAGAAATGGCAACCCACTCCAGTGTTCTTGCCTGGAGAATCCCAGGGACAGGGGAGCCTGGTGGGCTGCCGTCTATGGGGTCGCACAGAGTCGGACACGACTGAAGCAACTTAGCAGCAGCAATGCATGACCTTGGGCATGTTATTAATGTTTAATCCATCAAAGCCTCATTTCCCCTCTTCATGACATTTTTTTTGAGCCTCTGAAACTGTCCTCTTTATCATGTGTTTGTTGTCAGGCTCTCCCCACTAGAAGGTAGGCTCCTAATGAGTGAAGGGGTACGTTTGGTCTTGTTCACGGATAGATCCCTAAGACAAAGAAGAGTGTCTAGATTTCCAAAGTTTTTGTTGAATAAATTAGTGATTCTGGCATCCCCTTAGGACACCGTCTCTAGGGATTCTGCTTTGTCCCTGTCCCTCTAACCACTTCAAGGGCAGCTCGATACCCTACCCACAATAAGCATGACAAGTCAAGGGTGTCAGTGGCAAAAAGAAAAGAAAGGAGGAGGACCACTGGAAGAAGAATTTACCTACATGAGTACAACAGCATCTTCCTTTAGGAAAGGACCCACTCCTTTTTTCCGAAAAGTGTAACTACCAAAGAGATTGTGATTTTAGCATGTTTTAAGTCCCCATGGGTAGTAATTACTCCTAAAAAGCACTATTAACTTGAACTGTAAAACACTCCTTGCCTTTGAAGTACATACAGTAATAAAGATCATTTTCCTATCCCTGTTGCTGCTGCTAAGTTGCTTCAGTCGTGTCCAACTCTGTGCGACCCCATAGACGGCAGCCCACCAGGCTCCCCGGTCCCTGGGATTCTCCAGGCAAGAGTACTGGAGTGGGTTGCCATTTCCTTCTCCAATGCATGAAAGTGAAAAGTGAAAGTGAAGTCGCTCAGTCGTGTCCGACTTTTCACGACCCCATGGACTACAGCATACCCTACCCCCAAAAAAATGTTACTGAATAACTCAAAGCCAGAAATCACCATACAGACCAACCTGTTGATTGAATGAAGGAAGAGGAGAAGATGGCTTGAATGAATGTGTATTGAGAGTCATCTACCTGCCAAGTATTGTGGGAGGCACGGTCACCTATTCTCCAATGCTATGATGTGGGAATGATCACTGTTATTCAAGGTGAGGAAATAGAGGGTTTGCCAAAAAACCAACCCAGCACTCAGATCATGTTTTGGAGCTAATAGATGGCTGATAAAAGCTCAGTTTGTGGCTTTATATATAAGGAGTTTATAAGTAATTTAAGTTTCTTTTAAAAGATAGGAGCAGATGAGTTTTGGCATAATTATCCTAACGTAGAGAGGGTCTCTAGGCACTGCCCTCCTGGCCCTAAGCTAATCAACATCTGGAATGAAGACTTAGAGCATATGTCAGAGGATCTGTAGTTAAAAAACAAAATCTGAGAGAGTTATTATACTAAATTATACTTCTGGATAAGGATCCAGAAGACCTTAACGGTTTAAATGAGCAGCTAGATCTAAAATGATGCTCCCTCTCCACATTTATTGAAGTTAAGCCAATTCATTTAAGTCTTGTCGGATTCATAAATCCAATTTTATAAGGAGGAGAGGGAGAACTTGTTTAGTAGTGATTTATATAATTAATTGGCTATGCAATGACACTTACTCTCTTGTATTCTAATTACTGAGAAGAAGGAGGAGCAGTAAATGACTGTGTCCAAAGGCAAGGCAATGACCCTAGCTGCAGGGCAGCCTCGGGCCAGCAGTCCAAACTATAGAACACCTCTCATTTACTAGGTATCTGGAGGAAATTACAGAAGTTATAAGGAGGTAGTTGTAGTTCTTACCAGATCATAATTGTTCCTATATTATAGAGATGTGGTGAAGATTTGAAAAAATAATAAATATAAAGAATTTAATGGTGCCTAGAACAAAATAGGGCTTTCCTGGTAGCTCAGACAGTAAAGAATTTGCCTGCAGTTCAGGAGAACAGGGTTCAGTCCGTAGGTGGGGAAGATCCCCTGGAGGAAGGCATGGCAACCCACTCCAGTATTCTTGCCTGGAGAATCCTATGGAAAGAGGAGTCTGGAGGGCTACAGTCCATAGGGTTGCACAGAGTCAGACATGTCTGAAGTGACTTAGCAGGCAGACAGTAGTACATAATAAGTACTTAATAAATATGAGTTATTATTTTCAATTCTTCCATATTATAAATGTCTGTGTTGTACATTTTCCTTTATGTGAAGTATTTTCGTATTGAGGTTTATTTTCTTTAGCTGAATTCCCAAAAGTTAGATCGCCAAATCAAAGGATATAAACAAAATCAAAGTGTATAAAGGGTGTGATCTCTTCATACTTCATGTGTATTGCCAAAGTATATTTCTAAGAAATTATAACAGTACCTACCACAGCCACAATGTGATCGGATTTTCAGTAGTGTCACTAGCACGGGGTATTATTGGACTGGTTTTTAGAGATTGTGAGTGATGAGTGCTCAGCTGTGTCCGACTCTTTGTGACCCCATGGACTGTAGTCCTCCAGGTTCCTCTGTTCTTGGGATTCTCTAGGCAAGAATACTGGAGTGGTAGCCATTTCCTCCTCTTGTAGGATCGAACCCAGGGATCGAATCCAGGGATCGAACCCATGTCTCCTGCATCTCCTGCACTGCAGGCGAATTCTTTACCCAACTGAGCCACCACCTTGAAAGTGAAAGTGAAGTTGCTCAGTCGTGTCCAACTCTTGGCGACCCCAGGTTCCTCTGTCCGTGGGATTCTCCAGGCAAGAATACTGGAGTGGGTTGCCATTTCCTTCCTGACCCAGGGGATTTTCCCAAACCAGGGATCTGAGCCACCAGGGAATCCACTCATCCCCCAAGAATGAGTGGGTTGGGTTAAGCTGGAAACAGGGCAGGGTCAAGCAAATGGGCTGAATGATCTCAAAGGCAAGAAAGGATGTCTAAGGATGAAGAGGGTAGAGATAACGAAATAACAGAGGCCTAAGTGTTCCCAGGTGCTCACAGCAGCAAGGAGTGGGGCTGCAGGATGCACTTTGACCCTTCAAGAGTGCTGCAGATAAAGCATAGATAAGATAGGAAATCTCTGAGGCTTAAGTAACTAGCTGGTGCTGATGGAAGAAAAGAAGGGCAGGTGACAGGTGGGAAAAGCTCATGGAAGCCCAGCCCATGGACCCTGGCAGTCAGTGTGTGTTAAGAGTGATAAATGGAAGGATAAAAAGCACACCTTCCCACAGAGAAATTAGGAGAAGATATCTGCTGGGAGATTTTGAATCCCAAAATCCTTGTAGTGAGAAGACTATCCCAGGATTGAAAAGAGGTAGTGCTATGCAATATGTAGAGACAGAAAGCAAGAAACTGAAATTCCTAAGATTGGAGGCCCAAAGAAATCCTATACCTGGTATGATGTTTGGGGAAAGGTAATGTACAGGTATATGTGCTTGGCTAGGCCAGAAACACAGGGCTCCCAGAGCTCCTGTCAGCTCAGAAGTCTGTGGTCCTTATGCATTGCTTCTAACCCAAACACTGGGACACGAGTTCTGGTACATAGGTGCATTCTCAGAGAATTAATGCTCAGCATTTAAAATTGGAACTGACCAAGAAATGGGGGACCTGGAGTCAGTCACCTACTCATGGTGTAAGGAAGTGAAATCAAGCAGGACCCTGTGGGGCTCCTGGGCATGGAAGCCTTTCCCTGTCCCCTGTTCCTTGTTTGTAGGGAACAGACTCCAGCCTCCATGACCTTTCCTGAGTCCCAAAGGGCAGATTCAAACAGCTGCTAATCAAGGAAGGGAGGGGATACAGAGACAAGGGAGGAGCAGCCATGAAATGCTAGTTTTGGGGCAAGGTATTGATTCTAACTCAAGGGATATATCATAACAATATCTTTTGAGCTCTTTATAGCACTAAAGTGAATGTGAAAGTGTTAGTCATTCTTTGCAACCCCATGGACTGTAGCCCACTAGGCTCCTCTGTCCTTTGGATTTCCCAGGCAAGAGTACTGGAGTAGATAACCATTCCCTTCTCCAAGGGATCTTCTTGACCCGGGGATCAAATCCAGGTCTTCTGCATTGCAGGCAGAACTAAAACCCCCAATAAATGGAAGAGCTCAGAGAAGACTGTCCGAGACCAGATTTTTCCAGAAAAACATCTATCTCTGCTTTATTGACTATGCCAGAGCCTTTGACCGTGTGGATCACAATAAACTGTGGAAAATTCTGTAAGAGATGGGAATACCAGACCACCTGACCTGCCTCTTGAGAAACCTATATGCAGGTCAGGAAGCAACAGTTAGAACTGGACATGGAACAACAGACTGGTTCCAAATAGGAAAAGGAGTACATCAAGGCTGTATATTGTCACCCTGCTTATTTAACTTATATATGGAGTACATCATGAGAAATACTGGGCTGGAAGAAGCACAAGCTGGAATCAAGATTGCCGGGAGAAATATCAATAACTTCAGATATGCAGATGGCACCACCCTTATGACAGAAAGTGAAGAAGAACTAAAGAGCCTCTTGATGAAAGTGAAAGAGGAGAGTGAAAAAGTTGGCTTAAAGCTCAACATTCAGAAAATATCATGGCATCCGGTCCCATCACTTCATGGCAAATAGATGGGGAAACAGTGGCTGACTTTATTTTGGGGGCTCCACAATCACTGCAGATGGTGATTACAGCCATGAAATTAAGATGCTTACTCCTTGGAAGGAAAGTTATGACCAACCTAGACAGCATATTAAAAAGCAGAGACATTACTTTGTCCACAAAGGTCCGTCTAGTCAAGGCTATGGTTTTTCCTGTGGTCATGTATGGATGTGAGAGTTGGTCCATAAAGAAAGCTAAGTGCTGAAGAATTGATGCTTTTGAACTGTGGTGTTGGAGAAGACTCTTGAGAGTCCCTTGGACTACAAGGTGATCCAACCAGTCCATCCTAAAGGAGATCAGTCCTGGGTGTTCATTGGAAGGACTGATGTTGATGCTGAAACTCCAATTCTTTGGCCACCTGGTGCAAAGAGCTGAGTCATTTGAAAAGACCCTGATGCTGGGAGGGATTGGGGGCAGGAGGAGAAGGGGACAACAGAAGATGAGATGGTTGGATAGCATCACTGACTCAATGGACATGGGTTTGGATAAACTCCAGGAGTTGGTGATGGACAGGGAGGCCTGGTGTGCTGTGGTTCATGGGGCCACAAAGAGTTGGACACAACTGAGCAACTGAACTGAACTGAAGAGCAGTTCATCAAGAGATTACCTGAAATCAGATTAAAGAAGTACAGGCCCTGCACACACCCTAATCTTATCAGCAACCCAGCCCTTGAACCATTGCTATAAAACTCCTTACCAAATCCTCCTGGGTGGGACACAGAGTTTTCAAGGGCAAGAGCCTGCTGTGTCCCCCTTTACCTGGCAAAGTAACAAAGCTATTCTTTTCTACCACCCCCCAAACTCTATCTCCAAATTCAATTCAGCACTGGTACACAAAGTTTGAGTTTTTCGCATCAGGAGTGATTTTCAAAATTTAGAAGGCACAAGAATCACATGTATGTGTTGGCATGTGTTGTTGGTTAAATGCCAACTCCTAAGTCACCCCTCAGAGATGCGTTTGGGTAGGTCGGAGTGGAGTCCAGAGATCTGTGCCTTAAACATTCCTGATGATTCTGCTGTGAATGGTCAATGGGCTGCCCTTTGAGAGTCATCTGTGCTGTGTGTTTGGTCTCTGTGAAACCTCTGAGTTTGATACTCAAACACACCTCACGTGACACTCCTGGGAGGGACCTGGCCATTTCCAAAGAGTCAGGGCCATGCAATGATCTGAAGAGGCTATGTCTATGGCCCTAAGAATGTAGCTTGCAGACTTCCAACTACAAAAGCATAATTAGCCAAGAGTCCCAGTTTGAAATCAACAGCTGAACTTCCCTGGTGGTCCAGTAGCTAAGACTCCACACTCCCAACACAGGGGTCCCAGGTTCGATCCCTGGTCAGGGAATTAGATCCCACACGATGCAACTAAGGATCCTGCATGCTGCAACTAAGACCCAGTGCAGTCAAATAAACAAATAAAAATAAATATTTTTAAAAAAACCCAGCTACATCTGTACCAGATCCCATGGGCTATTCCCTGCAGCGACTGAGCACATTGAGTACCCACAAGGGAGACCCAATCCTGGGGCACCCAGACTCCTCTGAAAGCCAACCTTGGCCTGAGTACTCAATGATGGCTTCGCTGAAATATCCTTAGACTGTAGTGTTGTCTAGGACTTTCCCACTCAATCTTCTTTCTCTCTCTCCTTCAGTGGGGGTCAGGCATGCAGAGTCTGATGGCCCTCCAGCCTTTCTGACTTCCCATCTATTTATTTCACAAAGGCTACTACAATCCTTGTACGATCCTTTACTCCAATCCCTTCTATAATCCTTGCAACTTAATCCCATCTTTCCGTCTGCTTCTCAGAGGACCTGACTAATACAGTGGCCCGGAACACCCCTGAAACAGCCACTCGATGGATACTGCAAAGTCAGAAAAACAGACCATGATTTCAGAAGGCCTGTGTGGCTTGACCCTATGGTGTTGTTTTCTGATATGGCCCTGAGCACTTGAGCTGGAAGGGGTACCTAGTGGTAGGAGAGCACTGGCAACAGATCCCTGGGGGGACAGTAAAGGGGTGTTTCAGAGTCCTGGGACCAGCCTTTAGAATGATGAGAAGAATCGTATCACCTGAATGGATGAATTCAGAATCTTGAAAGATACCCCTTTCCCAAAACCACTAAATGAGATCTGGGAAAATAAAGCAGGAAACTTGACTGGTCCCACACCTTCCTTCCCCACCCTCAAGTCCAGTTGACTGAAGCCCCAGGGGCAATGGGTGGGCCTGGGGGTGCCTCCAACCTGGGGCTGGGCTCTGCTTTCCTGCCTTGCTCTCAGAGGCTCCATCCTCAGGAGCTGGCAGCCCGACAGGACGAGTCAACCTCAGAGGGAAAAAGACAGGGTCGCCTCCAGAAACTCACTCAGAAGAACAAGGAGGGACTCATTAATAGGCCAAAGAGTATAACTTGAAAGGTGAGGTGGGAAGAAGGAAGGTGGATAAAAACAACCAGAGCAACTCTAGGTAGAGGTGCAGGCTGGTGCCCCCAACACAAGGGCCACTGGCTCTCCTCTGTTGCCAGCAACAATACAGCCTAGGAAACTCTGTTCCTCTCACAGAAGGAGGTGCGACATGCAATCTGTGTGTCTTCTAGGCAAATGCCTGTGATTCTCCCTGACAGGGATAGCCTGGCTTGTGTGAAGTGCCAGCTCCACTGTGGACCATAAAGGACTTGCTGATCATACGGCAGTAAGGGAAAGGCATCTCTTCCTTCTGTGAGTGTATTTTCCCTGAGGGTTCTCGTTCCTTCTGAGGATATCAGTGTGTGTGTGTGTGTGTGTGTGTGTTCAAGCTCCCCAACTGCAGGCTCCACCCTGTGAAGATGAATGTTGCGTCCCGTGTGAGGTCAGTCACTCAGTGCTTGGGAAGAGGGGTGGACTCAAGGCCTCAGCCCAGGAGGAGAGAGGGGACCCCAGCACAGTGAGGTGAGCAGAAGGGGTGCAGACTAGCCCAATCCCCTTCTTGGGGATTGTTCTCTGCTCTGGAGGAGAAATTGTACTTAGTGAATAGTTCAGACATTTCCCCACTGCACTATAGCCCCCTTGGGGGTTTTCCTCGGCTGACGGACTAACAGAGCCTCAGGAACCCCTGTGGTGGGAAATGGCCAGGTGGCAAAGGGGCAAGGAGGATGCCCCCAGGAGGGGCCAGGTGCCTCCCGGGCGCTGCTTCCTAGATATGCACCCGGTGAACTTGGGCTGGGAGGGCTTCAACCTGTGATGGGGGTGGAAGAAGCAGCCAGGATTACGAGGCAGGAGGGACATGGGGCAGTCAGCCTGCTATACATGAGACAGAGAGAAAGAGAAAAAAAATCCCTGGAGAAACTGGTCATCCCTGTAACATGTGAGTCACAGCGTGTCCTGCCTTCTTCACTTACGACCCTCAAATGGCCTTCAATCACTCAGAGGAAAGAGCTAAGGTCATTACAGTGGGCTGAAAGGCTGGTACTGGTAATATGTGTGTCTCTCAAAAAGGATATGTCGGGACTTTCTGGTGGTCCAGTGGATAAGACTCCATGCTTCTACTGCAGGGGGCCTGGGTTTGATCCCTGGTCAGGAAACTAGATCTCATGGGCTGCGATTTGACAATACCGCATGCTGCGGTAAAGATCAAAGATCCTGTGAGCCGCAACTAAGACCTGATGCAGTGAAACAAGCAAGTATAATTTTTTTTAAAGATGTGTTGAAGTCCTAGCCCCCAAGACCTCAGAATGTGGTCTGATTTGGAGACACGGTCTTTCTAGAGGTCATCAAGTTAAAATGAAGTCATTATGGAAAGAGGGCATCCGGACACAAATGTGTGAACAAGGAGAAAGCTGCGAGAAGAGGGGAGTGATGCTACCACAAGCCAGGGAACCACCAGAAGCCAGGAGGGTGGCCTGGCTCATCCTTCTCTGGCTCCTTCAGAGGGGGCTTGGCTCCCTGACCCCTACCTCTCAGGCTTCCGGCTTCCAGAACTAGATACCTTTCTGTTGATGAAGCCACTCAGCTTGTGGTACTTTGGCATGGCGACCCTCAAAAACGAACACAGAGGCTCACACAACTGTCCGCCTGAACGCTTGCCTCTTGTTACTCTCTCCCTAGCGCAACCAGCCTCCTTCTGCTCTGCAGATTCACAGGTGCCCCTCTACCTCAGGGGCCTTGCAAAGCTGTCCTCTCTGCCTGGAACGTTCTTTCTCCAGAAATCTGCCTGGTTTCCTTCCTCACGTCCTTCAAGTCTTTACATAAACATAGCCTTCTCAGCATGGCTTTTCCTCACCACCTTACTAAAAACAGAAACCTTCTCTCCATCCATACCTTCTGATTCCTTATTCCCCTCTGTTCGTTCCCCATCTCCCTTGTCACCTAGTAAACTGCAGACTTTCCTTAATTATTTTCCTTATTGTTTCTTGTCTGTTCTCCCCCCATAAGAAATTGCGTTCTTACCAGGACAGAGATTTTTTCTCTTTAGTTCTCTAATTGTCTAGCACAGTGTCTGACACATTTTCTTGTTGTTTGGTCACCAAGCTGTGTCCAACTCTTTTGTGATCCCATGAACTGTAGCCCACCAGGTTCCCCTGTACATGGGATTTCCCAGGTAAAAATACTGGAGTGGGTTGCCATTTCCTTCTCCAGGGGATCTTCCTGACTCAGGGATCAAACCAGAGTTTCCTGTGTTGGCAGAGGGATTCTTTACCACTGATACAAGATACTTGATACATATGGAGCAAATGCATGATGTTGAGTGTGGGGTGTGTGAGTGCTCATGAGTATGTCCACTCCATGCTAAGCACTTCTTGATACCCATGGAATGTTCTCAACAGCCCATGGGATAAGAACTATGGTCCTCATTCTATATAAATGAGGAAATTAAAACTCATAGGGGTTAAGGGCCTTGCCTATGCTGGTGCAAACCAGAATTGGAACTCATGTTCACATTCCAGGCTTTTGGCTGAAGCTACACCAGCTCTTCACTGGGCATTGCCAGGGGGCTGTGTCTGAGAGAGAATGCTCTCAGTCTAGTTTGCTAGGGCTCAGGGATGGGGACCAGGGCAGCTGCTACTCTGCTGCCCAAGGAAAGCATTCCCCAGTGCTATGGCTGGCTGCTGCCCAGCTGGTTTTCTCTCAAGCGTCTAGGCTTGGCTCCCTGGCGATCAGTTGGGTCCAGATCGCTCTAGATCTGCCACTCACACGTGTGCTGGGGAGGGTGAGAGAAAGAGAAGACGGGAGAGGGCAGTAAATGAGGGCAGGGTGAAGCAGGCTGTTGAAATTCTAGACTTGCCAGGAGCCAACTGGGCCGGGAGGCTGGTGTCCCTGGCTGTGCTCAGCAGGCACCCAGTGGGCAGAAATCCCATTGCCTGGCCCTCCTGGGGTGGGGGGTAGAAGGGCAGACTGTAGCTCTGTAGTTGTATTGTGATGGTGAAGGAGGAAACAAGAGCAGCTGATCCAGCCTGGATCGGGGGTGCCCACGTGCACACAGATAGGCCTTTGTATCCTGGGCCCAGACAACAGGCCACATTCTTCCCCCACCTCAGTGACGTCCTTCACGGACATGTCCTCGGAGCGAGTTTTCAAAGGCTTGATCAGCTGTGGATCAAATGACAAGGCATTCCCTCCACTGCCCCCTCTGCTCAGGCTGCACCTTCTCTTTGTCGTCTCGAGCACAGAATGGGTGGCTGGCCCCAGCCCTGCCCTGGGTCTGCTTACAGGACTCCCTGCACAGCTGCAGGCCTCCAACCTCAGGCCTGGGAATCTCAGAACACAGGAGCTGGATGGGCCCCAGAGCAAATACAGCCCCAGGTGTTAAGGGAGAGGTGATGGAGTCATGGTTTCCCAGGAGGCTCAGTGGTAAAGAATCCACCTGCAACACAGGAGATGCAGGAGACTCGGGCTCAATTCCTGGGTTGGAAAGATCTCCTGGAGGAGGAAATGGCAACCCACTCCAATCCTCTTGTCTGGAGAATCTCATGGACGGAGGATCCTGGAGGGCTATTAATACAGTACTTGGGGGTCACAAAGTTGGACAGGACTGAGTGACTGAGCACGATGGAGTCAGAGATGCAGCCACACTCAGACCCAGAGCCCCTCCCTCCAGAGCAGTGTCCTTTCTGGTAACGGGGCAATGTTGTCCCAGGAACCTGGTGGTTACAACAGCCCTGCCTCAGGGTCTGGACCACCTACCAGAGATGCCTGAGGGGGAGGGGCTCTTCATGAGAATATACTTAACTCTTAGCAGGGTGACTCCCAGTCCTGCCTGACTGTTTTCCAAAGCCAGTGGCTTTACTTAACCCAAGCCAAATGCAGGAACAAGAAGCACCCCAGGATCTCACTTGCCCTGCTTAACTACACTGTGAGTCTACTGAGGGAGCAGTTACCCGTAAAGTGCATGCTCTCTGGATGTAGAATACATCCCAGAAATACCAATATGGCCACTGCTATGGACTGAATGTTTGTATCTCCCCTAAATTTTTATGTTAAAGTCCTAAAATTTCCACTGTGATGGTATTTGAGATGGAACCTTTGGGAAGTGATTAGATTTAAAGGAGGTCATGAGGGTGAGTCCCCCATTAGGGAATTAGTGCCCTTGTTCTTTGGAGAAGGCAATGGCACCCCACTCCAGTACTCTTGCCTGGAAAATCCCATGGACGGAGGAGCCTGGTGGGCTGCAGTCCATGGGGTCGCTAAGAGTTGGACATGACTGAGCGACTTCACTTTCACTTTTCACTTCATGTATTGGAGAAGGAAATAGCAACCCACTCCAGTGTTCTTGTCTGGAGAATCCCAGGGACGGGGGAGCCTGGTGGGCTGCCGTCTATGGGGTCACACAGAGTCGGATACAACTGAAGTGACTTAGCAGCAGTGGCAGCAGCAGCCCTTGTTCTTTGGAAGGAATGATGCTAAAGCTGAAACTCCAGTACTTTGGCCACCTCATGTGAAGACTTGACTCATTGGAAAAGACTTTGATGCTGGGAAGGATTAGGGGCAGGAGGAGAAGGGGACGACAGAGGATGAGATGGCTGGATGGCATCACTGACTCAATGGACATGAGTCTGAGTGAACTCCAGGAGTTGGTGATGGACAGGGAGGCCTGGCCTGCTGCGATTCATGGGGTTGCAAAGAGTCGGACATAACTGAGCAACTGAACTGAACTGAAGAAGACATGGAGACCAGAGCTCTCTCTCTAATATGTGAGGACACAGTAAGTAAGAGGTCATCTGCAAGTCAGGAAAAGAGCCCCTTTACAGACACTTAGGCCTTCCCTGGTGACTCAGCAGTAAAGAATTCACCTACAATGCAGGAGATGCAGGTTCAATTCCTGGGTTGAAAAGATCCCCTGAGGAAGGAAATGGCAACCCTCTGCAGTATTCTTGCCTGGGAAATCCCATGGACAGAGGATCCTTGTGGGTTCAGACTAAACAACATCCCAGAAGCTAAATCTGCAAGCACCTTGTTCTTGGACTTAGAGTGTCCAGACCTGTGAGAAATAAATATCTGTCATGTTTTGTTATAGCAACTCTTGCAGACTAAGACAGCTGCCTTCCCTGTTTCTCTAGGTCATGCTTTCAGAGTTGAAAGACCTGGGTTCTATCCCCGAGTATGGCAACTTCAAACTGCAAGATCTTGGAAAAGAAGGCACCCTCTCCAACCCTTCATGTAAAATGAGGCTTACGATCTCTGCCCTGGGTAGCTCTCTGACCACTGTGAAGAATCAAATAAAACAATGCAAGTGAAATACTGTTAGGAGGGTGACAAGGACTGCAACTGCCACTGTTACCACTTCCTACTATTACTCCTGCCACGACCAACAGCAGAGGCCAAGCCCTGAGCAGCTGCTTCAGGGGCCAGACATTGTCGCACTGACTTCCAATATCAAGACTCTTTATACTTGAAAATATGGGAAAGCATAAAACTAATTTTAAATTATATATTTGTGTTGGTTACAATAGTGTTTAAATGCATTTTAAAATGTCCCATGTACAATTTATTTTCTATCAAAAAATGCTTGGGTATAGATGGGAAAAAAAAACAAAAAAAAACGCTTGGCATCCTTCTGGATTTACAGCCCTCCTGTAACAACTGGAGAAGGCAATGGCAGCCCACTCCAGTGTTCTTGCCTGGAGAATCCCAGGGACGGGGGAGCCCGGTGGGCTTCCGTCTATGAGGTCGCACAGAGTCAGACACAACTGAAGCGACTTAGCAGCAGTAGCAGTAACAAGAACTGTAGTTTCTCTCATTCAACTAAATCCTCTAAATAATCCTATGATGTGGATCGTTTCCCCATTTTACAGATGAAAATAATGAGGATCAGCAATACCACACATTTAGGAAATGGTGGAGCCAAGATCCAATAACAGATTGACTCCAAATTTTGTGCCCTTCCCGCTGCACTACACCAAACATCTTCCAAACCTAGAAAAAGTTCAGCACATCTTCAGCTTAGATGGGGCCTTCCCAGGTGGCAATGGTGGTAAAGAACATGCTTGCCAATGCAGGAGACATAAGAGACGCAGGTTCAATCCCTGGGCTGGGAAGATCCCCTGAAAACCCACTCCATTATTCTTGCCTGGAGAAGCCCATGGACAGAGGAGCCTGGTGGGCTATAGTCCATAGTGTCAAAAAGAGTTGGACACAACTGAAGTGACTTAGCACACATGCACGAAGCTTAGATGATTGATTTGAGACTTTCCCTCTTTTCTAATGTGTGTATTAGTGTTATGAATTTCCCTGTAAACACTGCTTTAAAAAAGCTAAACTACAGTTGATTTACAACATCATCTTTGTTTCTGGTATACAACAGCAACTCAACATTTTTATAGATTATACTCCATTTAACATCACCACAAAATAGTGGTTATATTGTGCTGTACAATACCTCCCTGTAGCCTATTCACTTTTTAGTGGTCCTTCTAATTTATTTTTAATTGGAGGATAATTGCTTTCCAATATTGTGTTGACTACTGCCATATATCAGCGTGAATTGGCCATAAGTATATATATGTCCCCTCCCTCTTGAACCTCCCCCCACCCCTTCAGGCTGTTACAGAGCACGGATTGAGCTCCCTGCATCATATAGCCAATTTCCCCTCCGTATCTATTTTACCTATGGTAATGTACGGGTTCATGTTCTGATGCTACTCTCTCACTTCGTCTCACCTTCTCCATTCATTTCATGACAGCAGTTTGTACCTCTCAATCCCTAATCCCACCTCACCTCTCCCCACTGGTAATCACCAGTCTGTTCTCTGTATCTGGGAGTCTGTTTCTGTTTTACTGTGCCACATTTTAATTACATTAGTTTCAAATAGTTTTAAAAATCTCCCTTGAGAGTTCCTCTTTGATTTATGGATTATTTAGAACTGTGTTAATTAGTTTCCAACTTTGGGGCATTTTCCTGTTTTCTTTCTGTCACTGATTACCAGTTTGAGTTCCTTGGGGGAATACACGCTGTATTTTTTCAGTTCTTTTTAGTCTGTTGAGATTTATTTTATGGACCAGGATAAGATCTACTGATACCTTTGTTTAATGGACACTTGAAAAGTATACATATTTTGCTATTATTGGGTGGAGTATTATACAAACAGTGATTAGGTTCTGTTTTTTGATGGTGTTGCTGAGTTCTACATCCTTTCTGATTTCATATCTAGTTGTTCCATCAGTTGTTAAGAGAGAAGGGTGCTGAAATCTCCAACTGTAATTATGGGTTTGTCCACTACTTCTTTCAGTGCTATTAGTTCTTGCTTTGCATAATTTGCATTGTTTGGTGCACACACATTTAGGATTTCCACGTCTCCTTGGTAGACTGACCCTCTTATTATAACTTAATGTCCATATCTGATTCTGGTAATTTTATTTGCTCTGAAGTCTACTTTATCCTATATTGATATAGTCACTTGTACATTTTACTTAATGTTTGCATGATAAATATTTTCACATCATTTTGCTTTCAACCTGTTTACATCATATTTGAAGTGAGTGTCTTATGGACATTATGTAGTTGATTTTTTTTTTTACTTCACTGTGCTAATCTGCCTTTATATTGATGTAGTCAATCTATTTACATTTAATGTAAATACTAATGTTAGGACTTAAGTCTTCCATTTTATTTTTTGTTGCCTGTTTCTTCTCTCTGATTTTCATTTCTCTTTTCCTTTTCCTGCTTTCCTATGGGTTACTAAACCATTTTTTAGGTTTCCATTTTTATTTACCTATCTTGTCTTCTTGTGTATGCAGGAGACATAAGAGACGCTATATATACGCGACAAGTGTAAAAACCTTACTCCCTTTTATATCTGTTTACCTCCCTTCTTTAATTATACTTTTCTTAGATATTTTCTCTACATACTTAGAACCACATCAGAAGTGTTATAATTTGTGCTTCAATCATATAACCTAACTTAGAAGATTAAAGAGGAGTCTTTGCCCTCATATTATTGCTTACCGTGCTTTTTTCCTCTTCCTGATATTCCAAGGTTCCTTTGTGCATTGTTTCCTTCTGTTAAAGAACCTCCTTTAGCCATTCTTTTAGGATAGGGCCTGCAGGTGACAAATCACCTTAGTTTTACTTCATATGAGAATATCTTCATGTTCCCTCCATCCCTGAAGGATATTTTCCTTGGATACAACATTCAAGGAATATTCTGGGTTAACATCCTTCAGTGCTTGAGAAACTGTGCCACTTCGTTCTGACCTCCATGATTTCTAATAAGAAATCCACTACCATTTGAACTCTTCTCCTCCTAGAGGTAAAAGATTGTTTTTCTCTGTGGTTTTAAGATTTTTTTTCCTGTTTTTAGCTTTCTGAAGTTTTACTAAGATATGTCCTAGTGTGATTTTGGTTTTATCCTGTTTAGCATTCACTTACTTTCTTGAATCTGTGGGGTTTTATATTTTGCCAAATTTGGGGAATTTTCAGTCAGTTCTTTGAGTACTTTCTCAGTTCAGTTCAGTCGCTCAGTCGTGTCTGACTCTGCAACCCTATGGACTGCAGCACACCAGGCTTCCCTGTCCATCACCAATTCCTGGAGCTTGCTCAAACTCATGTTCATCAAGTCTGTGATGCCATCCAACCATCTTATCCTCTGTCGTCCCCTTCTCCTCCTGCCCTCAATCTTTCCCAGCATCAGGGTCTTTTCCAGTTCTTTACATCAGGTGGCCAAAGTATTGAAGTTTCAGCTTCAGCATCAGTCCTTCCAATGTATATTCAGGACTGATTTCCTTTAGGATTGACTGGTTGGATCTCCTTGCAGTCCAAGGGACTCTCAAGAGTCTTCTCCAACACCACAGTTCAAAAGCATCAATTCTTTGGCACTCAGCCTTCTTTATGGTCCAACTCGCACATCCACACAAGACTCCTGGAAAAACCATAGCTTTGACTAGACAGACCTTTGCTGGCAAAGTAATATCTCAGCTTTATAATATGCTGTCTAGGTTTGTCATAGCCTTTCTTCCAAGGAGCAAGCATCTTTTAATTTCCTGGCTGCAGTCACCATCTGCAGTGATTTTAGAACCCAAGGAAAGAAAGTCTGTCATTGTTTCCATTGTTTCCCCATCTATTTGCCATGAAGCGATGGGGCCAGATGCCATGATCTTAGTGTTTTGAATGTTGACTTTTAAGCAGCTTTTTCACTCTCCTCTTTCCCTTTCATTAAGAGACTCTTCAGTTTCTCTTCGCTTTCTGCCATACGTGTGGTGTCATCTACATATCTGAGTTTACTGATATTTCTCCCAGCAATCTTGATTCCAGCTTGTGCTTCATCCAGCCCAACATTTTGCATGATGTACTCTGCAAAGAAGTTAAACAAGCAGGGTGGCAAGATACAGCCTTGGTGTACTCCTTCCCCAATTTGGAACCAGTCTGTTGTTCCATGCCCGGTATTTTTTCAGACTTACTCTTCTCTTCCTCTCCCACTGGGACTCCTGCAGTACAAATGTTCAGCCCTTTATTATAGTCCCACTAGTGTCAGGGTTCTGTTTATTTTTTCTCAGCGTATTTTACCTTTGTTATTTGGAATGATGCTAATTTGGGTATTAAAAAGGAGAAACATTACTCTGTTGACAAAGGTCTGTATAGTCAAAGCTATGGTTTTTCCAGTAGTCATGTATGGATGTGAGAGTTGGACCATAAAGAAGACTGAGCACTGAAGAATTGATGCTTTTGAACTGTGGTGTTGGAGAAGACTCTTGAGAGTCCCTTGGACTGCAAGGAGATCAAACCAGTCAATCCTAAAGGAAATCATTCCTGAATATTCTTTGGAGGAACTGATGCTGAAGCTGAAGCTCCAATACTTTGGCCACCTGATGTGAAGAATGGACTCTGGAAAAGACCCTGGTGCTAGGAAAGATTGAAGGTTGAAGGAAAAGGGAATGACAGAGGATGAGATGATTGGTTGGTATCACTGACTCAATGGACATGAGTTTAAGCAAACTTAAACTCATGGTGATGAGTTTGGGAGATGGTGATGGACAGGGAAGCCTGGTGAGCTGCAGTCCATGGGGTCACAAAGAGTTGGACATGACAGAGCATCTGAACAACAACAAATTTGTGTAATTTTTATTGTTCTATCTTCAAGCTCACTGATCCTTTCCTTTTCTCTTCCATTTTCTTGTTGAGCTTTATATTTTAGTTAGTGTAGTTTTCAGTCCTAAAATTTTCATTTGGCTCTTCTTTATACCTTTATTTCCTTACTGAGACTCTTTATGTTTTCCTTTGTTTTAAGCATGTTAATAAATTTTTATGAGTGCTGGTTTAAAATCTTTGATATATAATTAAAATTTTCTGTCACCTTGGTGTTGGCATCTATTGTCTCTCTCCATTCAGTGTGAAATCCCCATGGATCTTGGTATAATGAGTGATTTTTCTATTGAAACATGGACATTTGGAGTGTAGTTCTGTGAAATTCTGGGTCTAATTGAAGCTTTCTGTTTGCACTGGCTTGCTCTGACACTGTTCCAGCATGGAAAGAGGGGGTAAGAGGGCCACTTCTTTATAGCTAAGTGGGGATAGAAGACCAGATTCCCCACTTGGTCTCTGCTGACACTCGAGGGCAGGGGTTCCTCATTAATGCTGGGCAGAGGTGGGAGCTCCAGCACCTCACTATGCCTCCACCGATGCCTTCTTGGCTGGAAGAGATTAGATTGCTTCATTACTGCTCCCCACATGGCCACCACAAGTCCCTTGGGGGTGGGTGGCCTTTTACCACTGAACACTGATGAAAGTCCTGTCTCTCCAAGAGTCCTAACACTACCCCACTGGGAAGCAGGAGGGGCACCTTATTACAAACCCTTGGATGTCAGAGTTTAGGCTCCACATCTGACATATGCTGTTGTGGGAGCTGTAGTTTTTGCCATGGTGTCTGAAGTAGAGCAGTTAATTCCTAACAGTTTTCTCTCTTGCAAGGTTGCCCTTTCCATGATCATTTGGCTAGAGAGAACAGACCTTTCTTAAGGCTTTTTTTTTTTTTTTTTTTTGGTTTGTACCCACTGGCATCCCCAGGGTGCAGCTTCTCCAGCACTCATGCTTAGATCTAACATGGGGAAAAAAATCCCTTCTCTCAACTCTCAAAGAATCTTTTTATGTTTCTTTTATATATAATTTCCAGGCTACTTCTCAGAGGAATAGGGAAAGTGCTCCATCTTCCCAGAAACAGACTTTGCTATGTAGCCTCTGAGACTGGCTTCTTTACTCAGCAGAAGGCTTTTGGGATCCATCTATTGATACCTGCTCTTGCACCTATCAATAATTTGTTTTCTCTCTCTCTCCTTAACTTCTGAGTATTCTATTACACGTACCATTTTGTCTATACATTAAACTTTTGAAAGGCATTTTGGTTTTTTCTAGTTCGTGGGCTTATAGAGTTGCTGTAAATATTCATGCACAGATTTCTGCATGAACGCAAGTTTTCATTTTTCTATGGTGAATACCCAGAAATAGAATGGCTGAATTCTATGTTGAACTTTATAGGAAATTGCTAATCTGTTTTCCAGAATGGCTGTACTATTTTGCATTCTCACCAGTAGTATATGACAGTTCCTGTTACTCCATATCCTTACTCACACTTGGTGTTCTTATTATTTTTATTTTAGCCGTTCTAATGATGGTACTCATTGTGGTTTTCTTTACATTTCCCTAATAGCTAATGACACTTGACATTTTTTCATGCACTTAATTGCTATCAACATCTTTGCTTCAGTGAATTGTCTATTCAAGTCTTTCGCCCATTTTTTTCCACTGGCCTGTTTGTTTCTCTTTTTTTCCTGTTGAATATGAGTATTCTTTACATATCCTGAATACAATAATAACCTTTTAATATTATAAAACTAAAGCGAGGAGAGAGAAAGAAGAGAGGAATAAGGCAATCTAATACAATCAGCCATCACACCACAGCTTTCTGCCTGCAAAGTACTTCTCCTGAGGCTCAAACATGTAGCCTTGGCCACATTAGGACTATTTTCTATCACCAACAGAAGTCACAGCCTACTTAAAGTTCATGTTCCAAGTAATTGGTGTCTCTTCCCATGCCCCATTCTCTTCATAACTCACAAAATCCAATAAAGTAGAGCACGGGCTTAGACATTTGATGAGTGCTTGTTTTCACATTGTGATCTCCTAGATAACAGGGACTATGTCTGCTTCATTTTGCTTTTTCCTAGAACCTAGCTCTTTTCTGCATTCATTCAAATAATATTTATTTAGTTCCCTTTGTGTGCCAGGCAGTTTCTACTGAAAATACAATGATGAATAAAACAGAAATTGTTCATGGACTCATGTTCTTTCAGAATTAAGTCTGGAATATAGTAGATGCCTATGCTGTGTGGTTATTTTTACATTTCTTTTCTTGTTAAAAAATTTCCCCCTGGAGTTAATTGCCTTTAAAAAAATTGTTGGTCTATTTCCATATTGTTTCATTTAATTAAATCCTCTAACAATTATACCAAATTCCTATTAATAGTTTTCATATGCTCAAACACATCTATTTCCATTTTTTTCCTGGATATTTCTTAAGGAAAGTCCTCTGTATTCTTTTCCAACTGGACTAAATGCTCTCCAGGACTGAAACATGTCTGTTTTTCTAAGTCTTCTTTTATAACCTAGGTTCTTAGATACCAAGTTGTTTTCTTTTTAATTTTTTTAAATTTAAATTTATTTATTTTAATCGGAGGCTAATTACTTTACAATATTGTATGGGTTTTGCCATACATCAACATGAATCTGCCACGGGTGTACACGTGCTCCCCATCCTGAACCACCCCTCCCACCTTCCTCCCCATACCATCCCTCTGGGTCATCCCAGTGCAGCAGCCCCAAGCATCCTGTATCCTGCATTGAACATGGACTGGCAATTCGTTTCTTATATGATATTATACATGTTTCAATGCCATAATTTACTCTTTATTTTTCTGGAGTGCATGCTCTAGTACCTTTAAAAATATATATATGTGTGAAGTTATTTTTAAATCCATTCATGTCTCAAAATGAATTACTATATTCTCATATTTGATTAATAGCTTGGCTGGATATAGAAATCTAGATCAAAAATGATTTTCCCTCCAATGTTTTGATGCATTTCTTGATTTTATTCTACTTTCTAGGTGTTGAGATGTCTGATAACTTTCTGATTCTTGATCTTTTGCATGGACCTCTTTTTCTCTCCAGAAGAATACAGGAACTTCTCTTTGTCTACTATGTTCTGAAGTTTAACAATATAGTGCATTGGTCTGGGGTTTTATGCATTCATTGTAGCAGACATTCCAAGGCTTCTTTCATTCTGAAGACATGTGCTTTAGCTTGCAGAAATGTTCCTGTACCTTTTTTTTTCATCTCCTCTCCCCTGATTTAATTTTCTCTCTTTCAGAAACTTTTATTAGCCTGATGTTGGACACTTTTATATAATACGTACCTGGATTTGTACAGAGAAGGGAGGCAACACACCAACAAGCCAAATCCTAGCTGGATTTACCTCTTTCTCCCTCCACTCTCTTTGCTTGCCTGTGTCATTTTTGACCAATAACCATTTTATTTATTTTGAACTTAAAAAAACTGTAATATAATTTCTTTACAGTGCTGTGTTAGTTTCTGCTGTACAACAATGTGAATCAGCTATATGCACTCTTATATACCTTCCCTCTTGAGATTCCCTCCAACCCCTCACTCCCATTCCACCCCTCTAAGTCATCACAGAGCCCTGAGCTTGGCAAAAACCATTTTAAAGTAGAAGTTATTGCTGCCCCACTCCCATGGCTTGATGTCATGTTTGTCCAGTTCAGATGATGTAGATGTTTGTCCTGACATCCATTCATCTTATATCATTTGATAGGCTTTTCTTTAGGATAAGCCCCCTTGAAGCATCCTGAGTGTTCAAAGTACTCAGAAGGAGGCCGTTTTTCCAGGAGCCAGCTGGGAGTGGAGGATGGAGCAGGGAAGCGTGTCCTCAGTGACCTGCTGTGATGGTGACCAGCCGGAGACCTTGCCTGGAAATGGGTAGAGGCATGAAAGGGCACCCTGGGAGGGGGCGTGTGAGGGCATCGTGCCCTCCCGCTCCTCTGTAAGGGTGCCCCTAGCCTGTGTGTTTGGATAAAGAGTCCTAGCCCTTTTGAAAACAGGATGTCATCCCTGACTATTAAAAACTGCCCTGTGTGCCTGCCATCCTGCCTGACCTCAATCCCTGAGTTTTGGATAATCCAGAATCTTGTCTCCTCCTTAGCACTCGTTCCAACAACCCCTGTAATAAATTCCTCAGGAAACTTGGTGTCCTAGAGCTCCATATACAATACTTCTTTCTGAGGAAGGGCTCTGAGGGCTGTAGGAAGGAGCAAACTGAGGAAAGAACAGGCTGCAGTTTCCTCTGAGTGTAGCGTGGGTTCTGAGTTGTTCTTTGATTTTCCCTTCCTCCCAACTCTAAGCAAGGCTCGCTTGCTTTCCTAAAGAAGTGGCCAAAGAAATGTGTGCTGATTGTGGACTCCATTTCTAGACTGGCCCAAGTCTAACTCAGCACATGAGAGGGTTACCCCAAACCTGGGGTCAGGGCTGTGCCCCCAGGTATATCTTGGCAAACCTTCTAGAAAGGATAGGCAGGACCCACTCTGTCCTCTCCCTGGCTTGTGGAAGACTCTCCAGCAAAGCACCACTCCAAACTCAGCAGACCTCCAGCCTGGTTCCAACCACACAACGTTCAGAGGCAGATTACAGAACCCTGGGTCATGCTCAGGAGGGGCTGAGCCTCCTGCAGTGGTTGAACTCCGTGTGGTCACAGGCCAGGGCTGCAGATCAAAACCTATGTCTGCTCAGCAGGGCTTTGCCATTAGTTTGCTATTCAACTTGGGCCAAAAACCAAACCAATCACAGCCTCAGCTTCCTCCTATGAAAACAAGGGAAATATTTCTCCCTACAGTTTGATTTGCAGTGAGACATGTGTTCCTGCTTGAATCTTAGCATTATTACTTATTCACTGTGCAACTGAGGGTGAATTATTAATTTTCTCATCTATACAAATGTAGAAAATAAATACAGTAAACATAGTTGTTGTAAGGAGTACAATAGTATTGTAAGGTTTAACACAAGGTTGAAATAACCACTATCACCCACCTCTGGAAGGTTCTAGTCCTCTCCCCTCTCCACACCACATCACTGATCATATGTGCTCCTCTCAGATCTAACTTGACATATGACTGTTGCCTGGAATATATTTAGTAAATTGAAAGGGGAAAAAAGGCCAATATTTTTTCTCAAACACTAACTGTTCTCAATATTTTGGATCTTTTTGATTCTGTCTTTTACATATGACTCAGTGCTTGGAACAGTGTCATACATATATTTGACATTTAGAAAACATTTGCCGAATAAACAAATTTAACAAAGATATGTAGAGAAATTGGGGTGCAGTTATTATGGATAAGTGAATTAAACAAAAATATGATGTTACTTTTTCTGCCCCCTAAGTTTGCTCACGCACAAGCCAGAAACCTGGGTATCTTTTTTGGGTCCTCCTACTCCACCACCTTCCATGGCCAGTTGATCAACACATTTGGTTCATTCTACCTCCTCATTATCTCTCAGGGTTTCCCTGGTGGCTCAGAGGCAAAAAAATCCTCCTGCCAATGCAGGAGATATGGGTTTGATCCCAGAGTTGGGAGGATCCCCTGGAGAAGAAAATGGCAACCCACTCCAGTATTCTTGCCTGGGAAATCCCATGGACAGAGGAGCCTGGCGGTCTATAGTCTATGGGGTCACAAAAGAGTCAAAAACAACTTAGCAACTGAACGACAATTCTCTCTCAAGATTGTCCTCTCAACTCCAAACCCTGCACGGCATCCCAGGTTGAACTGGGGCATCTTTTGTCTACCGCCACAGCCTCCTCATTAAATAACCTACATCATCTTTTAAACTCCAGTTGGATCCTCCCACTCTCTTGCTTAAAATCCTTCAGTGGCTCCCCAATATCTGTAAAATGATTTCCAAACTCAGCTAATTATGAGAACACTTTAGGAAGAACGTTAAAAAAATCAAATCTCTGATGGTGGGTCCTAGGATCTGTGTGCATTGAAAGTTGCCCAAGTGACCTTGAAAATTAGTCAGATTTCAGAACCATAGGTTTCCAGGCTAAAAACCCAATGTTTGGACTTCTGTGGTGCTCCAATGGCTAAGACTCCTCACTCCCAGTGCAGGGGGCCCAGGTTAATTCCCTGGTCAGGGAACTAGTCCCACGTGTTGCAACTTAAGAGTTCCCATGCTGTAATGAAAGACTCCACATGCTGTAATTAAGACCCAGTGCAGCCAAATAAATAAATACATATTAAAAGAAAAATAAACTCTGAAGTCACACATTGCTCAGAATAAATAACAACTCCATATTTGAAATCTTTCTTATTAAAAAACCAAACAAACCCAATGCCTTTGCGTGATGTGGAAGGTTTTCCATGACAACCTTCTCTCCCCGCCTTCCTCTTTAGTAACCTTTCAGGTCTCCTCCCCTTCTTGAATGTTATGTTCCAGCACAGCTGAAAGCTGACAGTTCTCATACATGATGTTATTCCATCTCTGCTTTGAGCATTCTACCCCTTCTTCTCGCAATGCACTTCTCTACCCTACCCCCTGATAATTCCTATTTATCCTTTCAGCTTCATCTCAGCCATCAATGAGTTCATACAGAATGGCTCCATTTATATAAAGCTTAAAATAGGCAAAACAAATCTATGCTTTAGGGCCAGGTCCGTGGCTACTTCTTGGGGGCTAGGGGCGGTGGGTAGCAACTGGGAGGGGACAAGAGTGCGCCTTCTGGGATGCTGTGTGTTTCTTGATCTGAATGCTACTTCCACAGATTTATTCCAATTTCTGAAAATGCATCAAATTGCACAGTAGTGACTTGTGCAGCTTTTTTATGTTGAAACTCACATGAGAACTCCACTCACATGACACTTCCTCCAGGAAGCCCTTGTGGATATCCTCCCTTAGAGTCCAAACATCCTTTCCTGTTGCCACTCTGTCTGGTTCAACTCGATTTTTGGTGTTTAGCCCTCTGATATCATTGCTTTATTGCCATATCCGTCTCCCTACCTAGACTGTGAGCTACTTGAGGACAAGATGGGAGAATCCCCCGCACCTTCCCAGCGCTCTCATCCAGCTCAGAGCTATATGGAGAAACGTCCATGGATGAATGAAGAGAAAGCGAGCATCAGTGCAGTGGCAGTTACTCTTTCTACCCTTTTTTCCTGCTGAGAATACATAGTGTTTTGCTATTAATCTTTTAAGCAACCAGACCAAGAAATGTAAATGACTCTCACATGCCTCTCATGCTTGAGAAAAACTGACTACATCTCATAGCAGGGGCTCCAGACTCCACAACCCCTGAGGCTCACTCTGCACTCCCAGTGCCCCCCAGCCAGTAGCAGCTCTTCTGACCTCGTCGCCTGTAAACATCACCACCCAGAAGAGTTTCCATGGGATCACCCAATTGGCATTTGGTCACTGTCTTCCATTATTGCTTAGCTGGAGAAAACACTCCTGGCAAGTCATAAAACAACAACAACATTTTTTAAAAGGCTTTTAGGACCAGGGGGAGGTCTGTGGCCACTTCTGAGCTAAAAGCAGACTCATTCCTTGGCAGGGATGTAAAGCTGGCAGAGTTCTCCTAGGATACTCCTCCCCTTCTTGCATCCTCTCTACCCCTACGCTTCCCCTGCATCCTTTCAGGAGACCCGCTACCTGCAGGTACCTAGGTTCTAAGGCTGGAAATCTCTCTTCCAACTAGCAGTTCTAGCTTTGGGGATAATGGCCACTTATATCTCAGTGTATAGTCAGAAGCAGTTCCACTACAGTGAAAGAGTTCTGGACTTAGAACCATCAAATCTGGGTCTCAATTCTCTTGAGGTCACCTACTGTCTTTGGACAAGTCACTCTAATTCTCTTGCTCTCTCTTTTTCTTAAACAAAATTTTATTTATTTATGTTTAGCTGTGCTGGATCTTCACTTCTGTGCAGGACTTTGTCTAGTTGTGGCGAGTGGGAGTTACTCTCTACTTGCAGTGTGCAGGCTTCTCGTCACAATGGCTTCTCATGCTGTGGAGCACAGGCTCTAGAACGTGTGGGCTTCAGTAGTTGGGCTCAGTAGTTGTGGCACACGGGCTTAGCTGCTCCAAGACATGTGGGATCTTTCTTCCCAGATCAGGGATCAAACCCACATTTCCCGCACTGGCAGGCAGATTCTCCTCCTTACCACTGAGCCACCAGCGAAGCCCCTGTCTTGCTTTTTGTAAGAACTGAGACATGAGCACAGATTGCTGTGAGCATTCACAATGACATAGGTTAATGCAAATGATTTACACACTGTGGAGTTCCACACACATATGAAGAGTAGTCATGGTGTGAAGAGGAGTCCACCTTTTCAAGGAGCCATTGCATTTTAAACCTTGTATCTTAAAGGAATGTCAACCACCACTGACCAAGATGGTGGGAGTGGGCACAGGTGGAGGTCAGAGGACTTTCTAGTAAGTGCACTCCAAGATGACTCACCTTCTTCAGGGGACTGTATTTCCACATCTGGAGCATCCTGCCTCACTAGTTTTAAACAGACTCAAACCTGAGTTTGCAGGACCCCTTTCCTGTATAGGAAGACCTATTCTCTAAGGCTTAATTGAAGCTCCAGTCCCATTAAGTGGACATCCTTGAGGGCCCACACCAGCCTGATGTCCCTTTGGGTAGAATTTGTGTAGTTCTCTGCCAACATCTATAACACAGGTACTCAGGCAAAGCCAGATGGGCAGGAAAACACATACCTCTGTCAGCACATAATATCATTGGTAGTGAATGGATAAAGTGAGTTTTGAAAGGCCATTTGTAGCCAAGGGTCTTCAGTTCACCAAAGAGAGAAAAAGAAAAAACCAACACCCAGCACCTAATTTTTTAAAACAGTCTCAACAAAGGATGCTCTAAGCCTCCCTCTGAGCTAACCATTACAGGGTATTTATGGGGGAGTGTCCAAGGAACTCCAGGTGAACTCATAGTGCCATCAAGTAAGAATATCTGATGGCGTGAAGGCTAAAGTACTTTCCTGTGAAGTTGGCCTGTTTGTCTCTTAAGCATCCAGGGAAGCAGAAGATGCTCATCCTTGGAAGTTCAAGGCCATTGATACAGCACCCAGTAACACAGTGATTATAATGAGAGGCTTTTGGTCTGATAGGCTTAGGATGGAGTCTTTGTTCTGCCATTTAATCACCAATGCAGGAGACCCGGATTCAATCCCTGGGTTGGGAAGATCCCCTGGAATGGTAAATGGCAACCCACTCCAGTATTCTTCTCTGGGAAATCCCATGGACAGAGAATCCTGGTGGGCTCACTAAGTTGGACATGATTTAGTGACTGAACAACAGTGAACATTGGGGATACATATATCTTTTTAAATCAGAGTTCTCATCTTTTCTGGATATATGTCCAGGAGTGGGACTGTAGGTCTATTTTTAGTTTTTTAAGGAACCTCCAAACTGTTGTCCATAATAATTGCAGCAATTTACATTCCCACCAACAGTGTAGGAGAGTTCCCTTTTCTCCACACTCTCTTCAGCATTTATTATTTGTAAAAATTTTTTTTGTAGGCTTTTTAATTATGGCCATTCTGACTGACGGCCACAGGACTGGAAAAGGTCAGTTTTCATTTCAATCTCAAAGAAAGGCAATGCCAAACAATGCTCAAACTACTGCACAATTGCACTCATCTTGCATGCTAGCAAAGTAATGCTCAAAATTCTCCAAGCCAGGTTTCAACAGTAAGTGAACTGTGAACTTCCAGATGTTCAAGTTGGATTTAGAAAAGGCAGGAACCAGAGATCAAATTGTCAACATCCACTGGATCCTCAAAAAAACAAGAGAGTTCCAGAAAAACATCTACTACTGCTTTATTGACTATGCCAAAGCCTTTGACTGTGTGGATCACAATAAACTGTGGAAAATTCTGAAAGAGATGGGAATACCAGACCACCTGACCTGCCTCTTGAGAAATCTGTATGCAGGTCAGGAAGCAACAGTTAGAACTGGACATGGAACAACAGACTGGTTCCAAATAGGAAAAGGAGTACGTCAAGTCTGTATATTGTCATCCTGCTTATTTAACTTCTATGCAGAGTACATCATGAGAAACACTGGGCTGGAAGAAGCACAAGCTGGAATCAAGATTGCCGGGAGAAATATCAATAACCTCAGATATGCAGATGACACCACCCTTATGGCAGAAACCAAAGAAGAACTAAGAGCCTCTTGATGAAAGTGAAAGAGGAGAGTGAAAAAGTTGGCTTAAAGCTCAACATTCAGAAAACGAAGATCATGGCATCTGGTCCCATCACTTCATGGTAAATAGATGGGGAAATAGTGGAAACAGTGACAGGCTTTATTTTTTTTGGTCTCCAAAATCACTGCAGATGGTGACTGCAACCATGACATTAAAAGACGCTTGCTCCTTGGAAGAAAAGTTATGACCAACCTAGACAGCATATTAAAAAGCAGAGACATTATTTTGTCAACAAAGATGCATCTAGTCAAAGCTATCGTTTTTCCAGTGGTCATGTATGGATGTGAGAGTTGGACTATAAAGAAAGCTGAGTGCCGAAAAATTGATTCTTTTGAACTGTGGTATTAGAGAAGACTCTTGAGAGTCCCTTGGACTGCAAGGAAATCCAACCAGTCCATCCTAAAGGAAATCAGTCCTGAATATTTATTGGAAGGACTGATGCTGAAGCTGAAACTCCAATACTTTGGCCACCTAATGTGAAGAATTGACTCATTGGAAAAGACCCTGATGTTGGGAATGATCGAAGGCGGGAGGAGAAGGGGATGACAGAGGATGAGATGGTTGGATGGCATCACTGACTCAACAGACATGAGTTAGAATAAATTCCGGGAGTTGGTGATGGACAGGGAGGCCTGGAGTACTGCAGTCCATGGGATCACAAAGAGTCGAACATGACTGAGTGACTGTTCATTGTGGCTTGATTTGCATTTCTTTAATAATTGGTGGTACTGAGCTTCTCCTCATGTGCCTGTGGCCACCTGTGTATCTTCTTTGAAGAAATGTCTATTTTGGTCTTTTGCTCATTTTTTTGATTGGGTTTTTTTTTTTTTTAAATATGAAGTTGTATGAGGTATTTATATATTTTGAAAATTAAGCCCTTGTCAGTCGAATCGTTTGCAAATATATTCTCCCATTCTTCAGGTTGTCATTGTTTTTCTGATGACTTCCTTTGCTGTGAAAGGCTTTTAGGAATTTTCCTGGTGGTCCAGTGGTTAAGACTTGGGACTTTCACTGCAGTGGGTGCAGGTTTGAACCCTGGTTTGGGAACTAAGGTCCTGCATGCTGCATGGTGTGGTTTAAAAACAAAACAAAACAGGGGACTATTTTGTGATTTCCCTGGTGGTCCAGCAGCTAAGACCTCACACTTCCAATGCAGGGGGCCTGGGTTCAATTCCTTGTCGGGGAACTAGATCCCACGTGTCACAACTAAGACCTGGTGCAGCAAAATAACTAAATAATTTTTTTTTTTTTTTAAAAAAGCTTTTCAGTTTCATTCAGTTCAGTTCAGTTAAGTAGCTCAGTTGTGTCCGACTCTTTGCGACCCCATGAATTGCAGCACGCCAGGCCTCCCTGTCCATCACCAACTCCCGGAGTTCACTCAGACTCACGTCCATCGAGTCAGTGATGCCATCCAGCCATCTCATCCTCTGTCGTTCCCCTTCTCCTCCTGCCCCCAATCCCTCCCAGCATCAGAGTCTTTTCCAATGAGTCAACTCTTCCCATGAGGTGGCCAAAGTACTGGAGTTTCAGCTTTAGCATCATTTCTTCCAAAGAAATCCCAGGGCTGATCTCCTTCAGAATGGACTGGTTGGATCTTCTTACAGTCCAAGGGACTCTCAAGAGTCTTCTCCAACACCACAGTTCAAAAGCATCAATTCTTCGGCGCTCAGCCTTCTTCACAGTCCAACTCTCGCATCCATACATGACCACAGGAAAAACGATAGCCTTGACTAGACGGACCTTTATTGGCAAAGTAATGTCTCTTCTTTTGAATATGCTATCTAGGTTGGTCATAACTTTCCTTCCAAGGAGTAAGTGTCTTTTAATTTCATGGCTGCAGTCACCATCTGTAGTGATTTTGGAGACCAAAAAAGTAAAGTCTGACACTGTTTCCACTGTTTCCCCATCTATTTCCCATGAAGTGATGGGACCAGATGCCATGATCTTCGTTTTCTGAATGTTGAGCTTTAAGCCAACTTTTTCCCTCTCCTCTTTCACTTTCATCAAGAGGCTTTTGAGTTCCTCTTCACTTTCTGCCATAAGCGTGGTGTCATCTGCATATCTGAGGTGATTGATATTTCTCCCGGCAATCTTGATTCCAGCTTGTGCTTCTTCCAGTCCAGCGTTTCTCATGATGTACTCTGCATAGAAGTTAAATAAGCAAGGTGACAATATATACAGCCATGACGTACTCCTTTTCCTAGTTGGAACCAGTCTGTTGTTCCGTGTCCAGTTCTAACTGTTGGTTCCTGACCTGCATACAGATTTCTCAAGAGGAAGGCGGGGTGGTCTGGTATTCCCATCTCTTTCAGAATTTTCCACAGTTTATTGTGATCCACACAGTCCAAGGCTTTGGCATAGTCAATAAAGCAGAAATAGATGTTTTTCTGGAACTCTCTTGCTTTTTCCATGATCCAGCGGATGTTGGCAATTTGATCTCTTGGCAATTTCAGGTTGGCAATTGACCCCACGTCCAAGGAGCAGTGGCTGCTCGGGCGCAGGAAGGCCTAGAGGAGCTATCCCACGTTGAAGGTCAGGAAGGGCGGCGGTGAGGAGATACCCCTCAGTTTCATTAGGTCTCCTTTTTTTTTTGCTTTTATTTCTTCTGTCTTGGGAGACTTATCTAAGAAACGATTGCTACAATTTATTGTCTGAGAATATTTTGTCTATGTTCTCTTCCATGAGTTTTGTGGTAATGACAGTTATTTTTTTTTTTTAATTTTATTTTATTTTTAAACTTTACATAACTGTATTAGATTTGCCAAATATCAAAATGAATCCGCCACAGGTATACATGTGTTCCCCATCCTGAACCCTCCTCCCTCCTCCCTCCCCATTCCATCCCTCTGGGTCGTCCCAGTGCACCAGCCCCAAGCCTCCAGTATCGTGCATCGAACCTGGACTGGCAACTCATTTCATACATGATATTTTACAAGTTTCAATGCCATTCTCCCAAATCTTCCCACCCTCTCCCTCTCCCACTGAGTCCATAAGACTGTTCTATACATCAGTGTCTCTTTTGCTGTCTCGTACACAGGGTTATTATTACCATCTTTCTAAATTCCATATATATGCGTTAGTATACTGTATTGGTGTTTTTCTTTCTGGCTTACTTCACTCTGTATAATAGGCTCCAGTTTCATCCACCTCATTAGAACTGATTCAAATGTATTCTTTTTAATGGCTGAATAATACTCCATTGTGTATATGTACCACAGCTTTCTTATCCATTCATCTGCTGATGGACATCTAGGTTGCTTCCATGTCCTGGCTATTATAAACAGTGCTGCGATGAACATTGGGGTACTCGTGTCTCTTTCCCTTCTGGTTTTCTCAGTGTGTATGCCCAGCAGTGGGATTGCTGGATCATAAGGCATGTCTATTTCCAGTTTTTTAAGGAATCTCCACACTGTTCTCCATAGTGGCTGTACTAGTTTGCATTCCCACCAACAGTGTAAGAGGGTTCCCTTTTCTCCACACCCTCTCCAGCATTTATTACTTGTAGACTTTTGGATCGTAGCCATTCTGACTGGTGTGAAATGGTACCTCATAATGGTTTTGATTTGCATTTCTCTGATAATGAGTGATGTTGAGCATCTTTTCATGTGTTTGTTAGCCATCTGTATGTCTTCTTTGGAGAAATGTCTATTTAGTTCTTTGGCCCATTTTTTGATTGGGTCATTTATTTTTCTGGAGTTGAGCTGTAGGAGTTGCTTGTATATTCTCGAGATTAGGTGTTTGTCAGTTGCTTCATTTGCTATTATCTTCTCCCATTCTGAAGGCTGTCTTTTCACCTTGCTAATAGTTTCCTTTGATGTGCAGAAGCTTTTAAGTTTAATTAGGTCCCATTTGTTTATTTTTGCTTTTATTTCCAATATTCTGGGAGGTGGGTCATAGAGGATCCTGCTGTGATGTCTGTCAGAGAGTGTTTTGCCTATGTTCTCCTCTAGGAGTTTTATAGTTTCTGGTCTTACGTTTAGATCTTTAATCCATTTTGAGTTTATTTTTGTGTATGGTGTTAGAAAGTGTTCTAGTTTCATTCTTTTACAAGTGGTTGACCAGAGTTCCCAGCACCACTTGTTAAAGAGATTGTCTTTAATCCATTGTATATTCTTGCCTCCTTTGTCAAAGATAAGGTGTCCATATGTGCGTGGATTTATCTCTGGGCTTTCTATTTTGTTCCATTGATCTATAGTTCTGTCTTTGTGCCAGTACCATACTGTCTTGATAACTGTGGCTTTGTAGTAGAGCCTGAAGTCAGGTAGGTTGATTCCTCCAGTTCCATTCTTCTTTCTCAAGATCGCTTTGGCTATTCGAGGTTTTTTGTTTTTCCATACAAATTGTGAAATTATTTGTTCTAGCTCTGTGAAGAATGCTGTTGGTAGCTTGATAGGGATTGCATTAAATCTATAGATTGCTTTGGGTAGTATACTCATTTTCACTACATTGATTCTTCCAATCCATGAACATGGTATATTTCTCCATCTGTTAGTGTCCTCTTTGATTTCTTTCACCAGTGTTTTATAGTTTTCTATATATAGGTCTTTAGATTCTTTAGGTAGATATATTCCTAAGTACTTTATTCTTTCCGTTGCAATGGTGAATGGAATTGTTTCCTTAATTTCTCTTTCTGTTTTCTCATTATTACGGGTGCTCTACACATTCAGAGAAACTTCTCTAGTAACAAACTATAGAAATGATCCCTGAAAGTATAGTCTTGACAGTTATTTTAAAATTTTGCTTCAGAACTAATTTCCTAGCAAATGGTCCTATACATGAAGACTCAGACTTCAGTAAAACACAAGCATAGTTAAATTCTATTTTTATCCTCCCAAGATTTGTTAGGAAAGAGAGATAGGATATCCAGAGAAAGGGTGAATTAAGGGATGTGATTTTCTATCACTCCATCCAGGATGTGGTACAAGCTGAAGGTGAAAAATGTATATGGGGGTTCATTCCAATAGCCTTAAAGTCCCACCCAAGGAAACCAGAGGCTGGGGGAGGGAATGGGAGTCAGTGTTTCATGAGGACAGAGTTGAGTTTGGGAAAGTGAGAAAGTTCTGGAGATGATGGTGAGGATGTTGCGTGATGATATAAATGTGCTTAATGCCACAGCTGTGTACCTAAAAATGGGTTAATATGGTAAGCTTTATGTTCTATATATTTATCACAATTCTTTAAAAAGACTCATCTGTGCAGTGGACTTCAGCCCTTAACAAGCTACTTTGGCTGTTGATAGGCAACTATCTATTGCTTGCATACTCAGTCATGTCCAACTCTTTGCAACACCTTGGACTGTCACGTACCAGGCTCCTCTGTCCATGGGGTTCTCCAGGCAAGAATACTGGAGTAGGTTGCCATTTCCTCCTCCAGGGAATCTTCCCAACTGAGGGACTGAACCTGCATCTCTAGCATCTCCTGCATTGCAGGTGGATTCTTTACCAAAGATTGATTCAACCTAGGCAGCCCATTCCAGATAGAGAGTTGTTGTAAGCTTCAGACTGTCACACACTGGCCATCTCTCATGGGGCCAGCTGGGGATCATCTCGTTTCTAAATGAGAATGAACAAGGATGGGGCTTCCCATGCACAAATGACTCCCCAAACTTTCAAAAACATTTGGCTAAAAGAAAAGTAGGCTCTTATCACTTCAACCACACCATAGGCACTTAATCCCGCCTACCAGATTATAGTAACTTTGCATCAGCCAGTTTCCTAGTTATGCCTACAAGCTTCAACTATTTTAAGGAATACTCAAGTAACAAAGGACAGTCTCTTTATAAAGTGGACTCTGCTGAGGAGCTTCCAGTCCAGAAAAGGGATTATTCTGCCCAACCCTATTATAGTATATGGTCCATAAATATTTACTAAGCAACTGACTGGTTCATCGATTCCTTAATTCATTGATTCAGCAAACGCATACGAAGCACTCACTGCCCCAAGACTCGAAAGCCAGAGATGAGTAAGACATAGACCCTGATCTCAAAAAACTTAAAACTCAGTGGAAGATTATAAAAAGCTGACCATAATACCAGGAAGAATGAAATAGGTGCTTTAGGTGAGCTGCAAGTAAAGTACTGTGGGAGCTCAGAGGGAGAGCAGTTGCCCAGCACAAAGGAGACAATCACTAATATAAGTCTGATGCATGTGATGAACAATGAACAGAGTTGCACTGCCGGGCTCCCAGCGGTCTGCAAGGCGGTGTCCCATGCCCCACTTCACATCTGTGCTGCATGCTCACTGCAGACTCTCACCTGAGGCTCTGCAAAGGGCCCAGGAAATTAGGTGGCCAGCCCCTCCCAGCACTCTTGGCTCTGCATTTCTCCACTGAATTCGGGCCAGCATTGATTCTTCAGCATTGCCAACATGTCACACCACTTTACAAAGCCAGCATCTTACAAGCTCAGTTAATAACTCCCTAAGTGGATCTTAGGAGTCTCAGCCTGCAGAAAAATCAGTTCACTTCTGAACCCTGTTGTGACGAATCATTCCCCCCATTTATTAGATAGAGATCTTGTCAATTTGGGAGATTGTTTTGCTCTGCCTATAAAATAGAATAGAGAGAGAGAGAGAGAGAGCGCGAGCACAGGGCAAAAGTTAAAGGAAGGAGATGTGTATTGGCATCAGGGATTTTGTCAAGAGGTAGTGCCCAGGAGTGGACAATTTCCCTTTTGTATGAATAGAATAACTTGAGGAATTAATACAAGAAAATCCTAGCAGGATTCTAATTTTTCATAATCACAAGGTTTGGCACTTGTCAGCTTTGAGGTTTCCAAAGTGTCAGTCTGAGGGCTGAGTGGAACCAAAGAGGAGCCTTTGGAAAATGTGATCTCAACAGCTGGGGGATGCCTTGGGTCGGGGAGCACTGGAGTGGTCCAGGAGACAGTGTGAGTAGAGAGCTGTGAGTGACCGAGCAAGGAGTGGGGTTTGCAGTGCAGGATCTGGATTGGGGTCCTGACTCTCCAGATAACTGTACATGAGGCCTTACAGAAATCACTTCACCTTCATGAATCTCAGTTTTCTCAGTCTTTAAAATGGGGGTATTACATGTATATGTATGACTGAGTTCATTTGCTGTTCACCTATAACTATAATAACATTGCTAAATCAGCTATATGTGTGTGTTAGTCACTCAGTTATGTCCGACTGTTTGCAATCCCATGGACTGTAGCCCACCAGTCTCCTCTATCCATGGAATTCTCCAGGCAAGAATACTGGAGTGGATAGCCATTCCCTTCTCCAGGGGATCTTTCCAATCCAAGAATCGAACCTGGGTCTCCCACGTTGCAGGCAGGTTCTTTACTGTCTGCACCACCAGGAAAGTCCTGAATCAGCAACACCCCAATACAAAACAAAAAGTTAATTACAAGGCAGAGAGAGACTCACTGACTTAGGAACGGACTTGTGGTTGCCAGGGGAAGGATAATGATAGAGAGTTTGGGAATGACATGTACACACTGCTGTGTTGGAATGGAGAACCAACAAGGACATACTGTATATAGTGCATGAAACTCTTCAATCTTGTGCGGTGGCCTGGATCAGCGGGGTCGGGGGAGTTTGAGGGGGAATGAATACTTTTATATGTGTGGCTGGGCCCTTTTGCTGTTCACCTAAAACTATCACAACATTGTTAATCAACCATATCCCAATAACAAGTTTTTTAAAATGGGGGTATTTATATCTTCTCTGACAAGATGGGCCAGAGACTCAAACACCAAGAAATTCCTTTCTAGAAGATAGAAATCAGTCTAAGGAAGACTTAGATGCAATGAATTTGCAGGCCAAAGACTGCAGATCTAGAATAGGGTTAGCACACATTAAGAAATCTGCTTTTCTTTTCTTTCTTCTTCTTTTGAGTGTTGAATAGTCCTTACCTCTTAAGATTTCTAGCTCCCTAAAATGAGCATTAATTCTAATTATACTGCTAATTACTAATTCTACTTATTGAGCACTTTCTCTGGTCAGATTGGGCTTCCCTCATATCTCAATTGGTAAAGAATCTGCCTGCAATGCAGGAGACCCCAGTTCGATTCCTTGATCAGGAAGATTCTCTGGAGAAGGGATAGGCTACCCACTCCAGTATTCTTGGGCTTCCCTTGTGGCTCAGCTGGTAAAGAACCTGCCTGCAATGTGGGAGACCTGGGTTTTATCCCTGGGTTGGGAAGATCCCCCGGAGAAGGGAAAGGCTTCAGTATTCTGGCCTGGAGAATTCCATGAACTAAGTCCATGGGGTCACAAAGAGTCAGACACGACTGAGCGACTTTCACTTTCTTCTGGCCAGATAGAAATGTAATCCTCAAAACATTCCTATCAGATAAGAATTGCACAGATAAAGAAGGAAAGAGTCAGAGAGGGGAGTAATCTGTCCAAAGAGATTACTGGTCATAAAGCTAGAGGCAGAGACAGGTTTCAGATCTGGAGCTAGATCTTCTTTGAAGGTTGGTTCTGAAGATAAGGGAAGAGGATGGTTAATTCTGAACCAGTGTTACAGTTTCCTAGGCCATAAAGGATGAACCCTGAAGTATCTCCCTTCTCTCTCTCCCTAGAAGCTTTGCTGTAGGAGAGTGGAGAAAAACCAAAGCATTATGGATGAAATAGACCAGTGCTGCCTGAACAGTAATCTAAAGAAGAATAATTATGATTCTAGCAGCCACATTTATGGAGCAGTTACTATCTAGGCTCAGTACTTACCCTCATCTCATTTTAACCTGTAAAACTTCCCCATTTTATAAGTGGGTAAACAGATTGGTGGAGATGGAAATTCCACTGTCCACGTCTTATACTGCAATGCCGCAGGACCCCTCTTGTTTCTGCTGCTTTCTCTTGAGACTTGAACCCATGGATTATATTAGTGTTGCTTGTGCAGCCCCCCCACTGCCAAGGCTAATAACCTTGGAAGAGAGCTGGTTTCTGGAAACTCAGCCTGCAGAGTACTTTGGACCTGCATAGGTCTTTGCGATTGCTTGCTTGCTGTACCATGGATTTTGGCTGAGTTTGAGTTAGCCACAGGGGTTCAAGTCCCACACAGCTGGATTTGAGTCCCAGCACATGGGTTCGAGTCCCAGTTTGTGGTAAATGGTTTTAGTAAGGCTGCCCCAAGGGTCATCAAGAGCCATGCTTCTGTGGCTACTCCACTGGTAAGAGTGCAGTATTTTAGATCTAGTATTTTATTGCATACCCATGCTCAATCAAACAAATAAAATAGGTTCTTAAATGATATAAAAACACAAAAACAAAAACAGAGTCTTGGAGTCCCAGAGACTGGTTATTTAGGTCAAAACAAACAATCCTTGTTTACAGCTCACAAAACACAGCCTGGTTTTGAGCAAGTGGTTAAGGTTGTCTTCAGCCTCTTTCCCTCCCACTCAACCTCAATATACAGACACACCCTTGGTGGTCCCCACATTTGACCCTCATGCTGGCAAGTGCCCTAAACCCACACACTACTCTGGTTGTCTAAGTTGCTTCCACCCTGCACAGAGCCCCACGTTCCAGATTTTCTAAACCCCTATCCACTCTCTCCAAAATTAACCCATATCTCCCCTCCCCCACTCCTACTGAGACTAGAGGGAAGGGGTCAGGGCGCAACCATTAAAAAAATGACGTAGCCCTTGAGAATACAACAGACTGGTTAGAACTGATCAGACCCAAGATGGCTGAAGATTCAACTTCCGGTAGATCCTGAGGCTCACTATATGCTCACTGTAATACATTAGCATATGCTAAACTGCACACCCACAGGTGCAGGACACTTCCCAGGATGACCATAAAAGGCCCCAAAGTGGGCAGTGGCTCAGTTCCTGGAAATGCCCTCCCCTCCCCCAAAATAGTTGGAATAATTGGCTTATAAAATTACCCAGCCCATAAAAACTACCCCCTATCTTGGGCTGCTCTCACCCTCTGAGATGGACCGCATTCTGTCTATGGAATGTGTATCTCTCAATAAACTATTAATACTTTCACTTTACTATGGCTCACTCTTGAATTATTTCCTCCACAAAGCCGAGGATCCTCCCTTGTCGGTGCATCCCAAGGACTCACTGAAAACCTGGGACATGACCCTCCTCTTGCTGGGTAACCTTGGGCCTGTCAGTTAACCTTTGAGCTTCAGGTTCTTAATTATGAAACAGTGGTATCAACAATTATCCTGGAGGGTTCTTGTAAGGTCGATGATATGCCCTTTGTAAAATATTTATTATAGTGGCTGGGATGTAGTTGCTCAGGAAGTTAATATTCTTTCCCTTCTGAAGGACTCACAGTTTGGCCATTGGAATATGTACAATGGTGTCACGGGAAAATGGGGTGCAAGAGGACAGTCATTGGCTGCTCTAAATTTTAGCTTCCCAAAGTTATGGGGGATAGACTTTATTCACTTGTGTATGTTCCTGATCTGATGTAGTGCCTACAAGTAACAGGTGCCAAATAAATGTTACTGAATAAATGAATAGATGAATGGACAAATGAATGGATGAGTGAGAGCAATCGGTACATTGAAATGAAATGGCCATCAACTCAAAGGTTAGCCTTCTCAGATATCATCTTTATGTGTTTGGATTCTGAAGACAGTTCTGAAGTTATGGTGCCATTTTGGTGTGTGCCTTTCTTACCAGTTGGAGAAAAACAGAAACTTGTTCAGAGGGAAATATCAGGGTTGAAAGGAGATCCCAATGACTTATCATGAGGAAGATTCATTGAGACTATCGGAGAAGAGAATGTTCTGTGTTCAAATATTTGAAAGTTGGGTAGAGGGTACGTGGAAGAGCATGTGGGTTGTTTGTTTCTCAAAGCCATTAGAACTAGGATCAGAAGTGATACTGTGGTGGGGCTGACTTACCATCAGCGTATTCTATTCTGTGCATACATTCAACAAGCACTTTTGGTCATTTCCTGTATATGAGGCACAATAGAAGCTTGTCCGAAGAAGGAATTGTATGTACATTTTTATGCCACTTCAAGAGAAGCAGTAAGCAGTTGCTAGTGCTTCTCTTAGGGTCTTGAAAAATGTATGTACTTGCAAGGAATTCTGAAGTTTAAGCATTATTATGTTTTCTATCAATCCACTCCTGATTCGGTTCCCTCTTCCCTGTACATTCTCTCCTCCCTTAGTTAAAAAAAAACAAGCAAATATGTTTAAATATCCATACCCTCTTTTCCTTAGATGAAAGAGAAAACGCTGAATATTTTTTTCTAACTTGAATTAACATTGTATGGACTGCATAGCAGTACACTGAATCATCTTCATTCCTTTTCACAGCTGCATAATGCTCCATTTAGAGGATACACCATGGTTTATTCTCTATCAACAGACATTTGATTCATTTTCAGTCTTTTACTCTCTTAATAGTGAGCCAATAAATGGCCTTGAGTATCACCTTAAATTTTTTGCCAACATATCTTTGGGATAGCATCCTAGAAGTGGGATTGCTGGGCTGAAGGGTCAGTGCATCTAGAATTTTGTTGGATACTGCTGAGTTCTCTTCCACGGGACCTGTAACCGAGGTCTCTCTTAATACTAGCCTCTCCCCGCATCTGCTGTTTGTTCACGCACTGCCCAGCAGTGTGGCCCACTGACTCCCTCCAGAGTTGCCTGAATCCAGACAAGTCAAAGAAGACAGAGCATCTGAGGGTGACATGACGGCAGGTTGGGAAGGGCCCTGAGTGGAGACATTTATTTGGCAAGAGTGTTTCTAAACCCAGAACTGTCCAGGGCTGCCAGGAGTCAGTAAACCTTTGTGATCTACCTCTGAGTTGGGAGATGATTCGTGACAATATCGATATTAATCATTTGAATGATAATAAGTGACTAGGGAGAATGGGTAAGGCCCATAAAATGGGTAAGGCCAGATGTGCCTCTATGCATCAAGGGAGGAGGGGAGAGTGCCTCCAGATCCCAGGGCTGGAAGAAAAGGACCTCAATCCTTCCCTCCAGGGAGACCCTGCCATTCCTCATTCATCTCAGCCAGTATGTCCACACTCCCAGACAAAGGCAGTAAGCTGGACGGCAGCTGCCAGGAACTTATTAGCTTATTTATAGCATAGACTACTCTCACCCTCACCCCTGTAAAACTGCGTGAAGAGAACAACTCAGCAGGAAGGGCCGCACGGCCATCTGCGATTCTGTTTCCACAACAAATGCCTCGCAGCTGCAAGTCATCTGCTGGGCTCCCGTCTGATCTGCTTGGGCACTTGAGCTGATGGCATTCAGCTGGGGCAGGGCCAGTGGAATCCCAACCCTCTGTCACCTCATCCCTTCCCAGGAACAGCCTGACACCCAGATGGCCCTGGAGGTCACCCTCTGTGCTCCGGAGAGAATAAAGAACAGTGCTGAGACTTCCCTGGAGGTCCAATGGTTAAGACCCCACACCTCCATTGCAAGGGGCAGGGGTTCGATCCCTAGTTGGGGAACTAAGATCCCGCATGCCCCATGGCTTGGTCAAAATCAAACAAACAAGAAAACAAAACAAAAAACAGTTCTGGGACTAGTTTGCAGCCCATGGTTGGGGGAGGGGGCGGGAAGTGGTGGGGTGGGGCACAGACAGCCCTGAGACATCCTTGGCAGGTACCTCCACCTCTGCCCCAGTCCGCAGCAAATTGAGATTTTTTTTTTTTTAAAGGCTTGGAGAGCCCAGGGTCATAGAAGGAAGTGGCAAATTCCCATTAAGCACAGAAGCAGGTGGGTGAGATCCATCAGAAATGGGGCAAGTACACTCCAAAATATGCCTCCTGCTTGGAAAACTCAAAAGACTGGTTTTATGTCCACATTTTGTCACTGATTCAACTATTGAATCAGGCCCATGCTATTTTTAAATTGTGAGGGCCATGCTTCATTGCAAAAACAAAACAAAACAAACTGTTAGGAGCAGTCAAGACCCTTGTTCAGATCTGCCCATCTTAATTCAGCCAGCCAGGAGTCTCTCCCAGGCACTTGCAATCAGTCTGGAGCTGTGAAAAAAAGGTGGCAAATAGACCCTACCTTCCACTGGTCCTACTCTTCCTCCTGACTCCAGCCCATAATGAATGGGGTGTTTCCCCATCACCAAGAGGCATTGATTAATTACGATTTTCAGTGCTCACCAAAAAGAAACCACCATCGCTACATCTGGAACACGGCTGACAACTGACTCGAGGATTCAAGTAGCTACTATCAGGATGTTAAAAGCCTAGATACATGCTCAGTCACTTCAGTCATGTCTGACTCTTTGCGGTCATATGGACAGTAGCCTGTCAGGCTCTTCTGTCCATGGGATTCTCTAGGCAAGAATACTAGAGTGGGTTGCCATGCCCTCTTTCAGGGGATCTTTCCAACCCAGGGATTGCAGGTGGATTCTTTACCACTAAGCCACCAGGGAAATCTGGAAAGGCTAAGAGGTAATATCTCTTTCTTCCCAGGCTGGGCTCCATGGATGGCAGGGTGCAGTGTGGGAACTGAGGGACTGGCCTCAGGAGACCCACGGCTTTCAACTCTTTGCTGAGAGCTCAGCCGAACCATCCACTAACCACACCAGCCAAGAAGGGCACCCTCTCTTAACTCTCAGCCCACTTGGTGTCTGTTCTCATCTCCTGGTTCTCAGATTCTTGATTTTATACCCAAGATCCTTTATCTGTTCCCGGTCCCTTTAATTTGGCTAATTGCCTGATCCTGGTCTTTTGGACTTAAAATTTCTCAGTTCAGCCCATAGCAGTCCTCACTCCGGCTCCCAGCAATGAAGGACAGCATCCCATCCTGTTAGCTAAACTCCCCTGATGTCCCTCCCCAAAGAAAGCAGATGAGGGGTCCACTCTCATGAAATCTGTGTGCTGAGATGTTAGAACACTGGGTCTGAAACTGAATCCCCATAAAGCTGAATTCCCTTGCTGAATTTATAATTAACCTATCTCAAACTTTATTCTCTTTATTGTCCTGCTCCCAGTTTCCCTCAAGATTAAGGAGTATCAAAGAAAAAGGGGAGATTGAAACCAAGCAGGACACTACAGGGCTTTCCTGGGTATAAAATCCCCTCAATCTTCCCCATTTCTTGTTTGTAGAAAAGGGCTTTAGTCTCCTAGACCTTCCCTGAGTTCCAAAGAGTAGATTCAAGCAGTTACTAATTAGGAAAGTGAGGGGATGTAGAAACACAGGGAAAACATTCAAGAAAATAGTTCAGCAACGAAACAGAGTTCTAGTTCATCCTCAAGGGATATATCTAAGAATCTGACACAGGTCTTTGAGTTGCTCATCAGGAGCTAAGGCCTCCACTTCATCCAGACAGAGGATGCTGACTGCATGCTGACCACCAGCATGGAGATATCAGCCTCCTTGGAAGCAGAAGGTTAGTGGTTAAGATTCCTGAACTACCACTCTGTTATCTTCAGTTCAGTCACTCAGTCGTGTCTGACTCTTTGCAACCCCATGAATCGCAGCGCGCCAGGCCTCCCTGTCCATCACCAACTCCCAGAGTTCACTCAAACTCAGGTCCATCGAGTCAGTGATGCCATCCAGCCATCTCATCCTCTGTTGTCCCCTTCTCCTCCTGCCCCCAACCCCTCCCAGCATCAGAGTCTTTTCCAATGAGTCAACTCTTCACATGAGGTGGCCAAAGTACTGGAGTTTCAGCTTCAGCATCATTCCTTCCAAAGAACATCCAAGGCTGATCTCCTTCAGAATGGACTGGTTGGATCTCCTTGCACTCCAAGGGACTCTCAAGAATCTTCTCCAACACCACAGTTCAAAAGCATCAATTCTTCGGCCCTCAGCTTTCTTCACAGTCCAACTCTTGCACCCATACATGGCCACTGGAAAAACCATAGCCTTGACTAGACAGACCTTTGTTGGCAAAGTAATGTCTCTGCTTTTGAATATGCTATCTAGGTTGGTCATAACTTTTCTTCCAAGGAGTAAGCGTCTTTTAATTTCATGGCTGCAGTCACCATCTGCAGTGATTTTGGAGCCCCCCAAAATAAAGTCTGACACTGTTTCCACTGTTTCCCCATCTATTTGCCATGAAGTGATGGGACCAGATGCCACGATCTTTGTTTTCTGAATGTTGAGCTTTAAGCCAACTTTTTCCCTCTCCTCTTTCACTTTCATCAAGAGGCTTTTTAGTTCCTCTTCACTTTCTGCCATAAGGGTGGTGTCATCTGTTATCTTACGACCAACCAATCAGAAGAAAGTCACACCCCCTGCAACTCTCACGGCAAATGTTGCCTTTAAAAGCCCTTCCGGGGAACACATGTATACCTGTGGTGGATTCATTTTGATATTTGGCAAAGCTAATACAATTATGTAAAGTTTAAAAAGAAAAGAAAATTTAAAAAAAAAAAAAAAAAAGCCCTTCCCTGAAAGCCATCAGCAAGTTTAGGTCTTTTGAGCATGAACTGCCTGTTCTTCTTGCTTGGCAACTGCGGTATAAAAAACTGTACTTCGCTTTGCCACAACCCGGCATCAGTAAGTTGGCCTTGCTGCACACAGTGAAGCGAACCCAAGTTTGGTTCAGTAATAGGTCCCTACCCGACAGGGTGGAGCGGGGGCATCAAAGCCTGCGGAAGCCAGTTCTTGAGGGATGGGCTTCCTGACCCATCCTCAGAGCAGAGTCCTGGACCTGCAGATCCAAGAGGCTCTCAGATCAGAGCTAATCTGGATTCTCAGCTCTGCAGCGAAATGGTCATGATGTCAGTGACGTCACCCCTTTGTGCTGCTCCCTGCCTCTGTGTCACACTTGTGGAAAGGGAATGTAGCCTGCCATTCCAGTAGACAACACATGCTGCCCCACCATCCAGCCATCGGCCACTGCAGCTACCCTCCCCTTATAGTGTAGCATGAGGGGAATTCAGGATGGAGAGAAACAGGAAATATTCTGTTCTCTGGAAACTGGGCCTAGATAGTTAAGATGTACATCTAAGGAATAATTTCAGTGAATTCAGACTCCAGCATCTTCCCACTCAAAGTGCTAAAATCATTACCTTGAGATGTCATTTTCTGTGATTAGCAATAATCTTTTCATGTTAGACCACATGGTTTTGTTTTCAGCAAAAACTCCTGTATATCCTGGCTCCTTCCTGACCTCTTCAGAGCGGTGCCTCAGAGCCATCCAAGAGGCAGCCTCCTGGGCTATAGTCCTGAGGAAGGTTCCCAATAAAACTTTATTTGTACCTTTCAGGTTGTGTGTTTTTCTTTGGTTGACATACTCCTTCTCTTCCAGGCTCTTCTCAGAGAAACGAGGCTTCCATTTACCTCCTAAAGAATATGTATTCCAGACACTTAGCGCTTCCTGTGTGCCACCCTTATTTTATAGATGAGGACGCTGTCACAGAGAGATAAAGTAACTTTTCCAAGGTCATCCAACCGGTAAGTTGCAGACTCAGGATTCAAACCCAGAAAGATTAGCTCTATCCGCTATGCAGAGTCAAATGGAGAGCTCCTGGCATATAATATGTGCTTGGCAAAAGGTAGTAGGATTAATATATTACCTCAGCTTAGCCTCAGCTGTTCTTTTTTACTATGTAACATTGGACTATGACAGAGAGGTCACTTGGTAAAGGGCCAGTTGTAGTCAAGTCAGGGGGACAAAACTACACAAAGTGATTCTGAGTGCCTGACCTTTGGCATTCATATTTCATAAGAGCCGGTTTGTACAAAAAGCCATACCAGATAATAATTTCTAACTTTGCTGAGGCACAAATCTGAATCATAGATACTATTTGGAAGTGAGTTCATGGGCACTGGTCTCAAGCACTTCGTATTCCCTTCCCCTGACACAGCCAAAGGGCCAGCCCGACCCTCCTCCCCAGCCTCCCACATCCCCAAGGCAGTTCAGGAATCTGCTTCCCAACTGTCGAATTCAAGTTTGATTGTTCTATAATGAGCATCTGATTTCCTGAATTCCCTGCCCTGCGTTACCCTCTGTTCTCCTATCTTCAGTGTTTCTCTGGGTATTTTCAATATGGAAGGGGATTCACCAGAATAGCTTCTAATTAGGCCTGATATTTTACTTGCTGAGGAGGCAATATTCATAGCATTAAGAAGGAACAGTCAGAGCAAAGGCATCACAGAAAATAAGAACAACCAGCCAGGTATTATACGTACAAATGGTCCCTCTGCCATTCTCACCAAGCTGAAAACAAATATTCTGAGATCATTGACTAGCAGCCAATTAAGTTAAATATCTAATTAAAAGAGAATTGGAACTGCTTTAAAATTGAACATATTAAATATTTGCCAATCCACACATGGTGGAATTGGGGGTTCTGAGTAGCAGCAGCAAATAAAATAGCTAGAGGTCTTAGCAGAAAGAAATGCAGAAAGCCTCATTTCTAAGGAAAATGCACAGATGGCCATTTTAAACCCACCTGGGTGAATACTTGATGCCTTGGAGGACGAGAACGTGCCGGCCGTGTAGATTGCAGGGGCGGTACCATTGTTCGGAAGCAGGCTAGCACTGGCCAGTGTTTCCTATTGTGTGGATGTTCCTGACAGAGAAGGAGAGCGTGGAATTTCCGCAGGGTGGCCAGAGGGCAACAGATTCTCTTCCAGTGTAAGTATGTCTCAGATATTGCATGGGACATATCTATACTAAAATTGTATTTGTTGTTTATCTGAAATTCAAATTTAACTGGGCATCCTGTGGTTTTGGCTCAATTTGGCCACTGTAAATCTATGTGTGCAAGTAACCCCCATGACCCAGAAGAGTAGCTGAGAGACAAAGGAACATCCTGGAGTGGCTCATGTGCCGCGAGGCTGTCATCTGAGTGTCTGGGCCCTTGCATCTTCATCTGGACAATTGGGAGATGCACACTTACTGTGCGGAGTTGTTGTTAAGTATCATTGGTGGCGTTATAAGGCACCTGCCTGTCACATTTTATATATTTAGTCAACAGTAGCTGTTATACCATGTAGACAGTCTGTAGCCAGGAAGCAGCACACAGCACAGTAGTGCACAAAACAAGTTAGTTCTTATCTCCAAAGGAAAGAGAGTTGTTAGGTAAGACTAAGCATCATTTACGCATACCTACTATATACCAAGTACTTTGCAACATTATCTCATTTCAGCCTCATAACAACCCTACATAATAGGTATGATGATCCCCTTTTCCTGGGTATGAAAACTGAAGCACAGAGAATTTAATTTAAATTTTATTTTTGGTCACACAGGGTCTTCGTTGGTGCACGCAGGCTTCCTCTAGTTGCGGTGAGCTGGGGCTACTCTTCATCGCAGTGTGCAGGCTTTCCATTGCAGTGGCTTCTCTTGTTACAGAAAATGGGCTCTGAGGTGCTGGCTTCAGTAGCTGCAGCACATGGGCTCAGTGGTTGTGGCTCAAGGCCTCCAGAGTACGGGCTCAGTAGTTATGGTCCGTGGGCTTCATTGCCCCTCAGCATGTGAAATCTTCCAAGACCAGGGATCGAACCCATGTCCCCTGCATTGGCAGATGGATTCTTTTCCACTGGGCTGCCAGGGAAGTCCAAATTTGACTTAATTTAATTTAAAATTAATGTTACAGGTAATGTTACATAAGAGACAGACCTGAGGTCCAAACCTGCTTAACTCCACATCCTGCACTCTTTTCTTTGTATTATTCTGTCCCACACCCCCAGATTCCAGGCAGGCACTATCCTGCTAGAATAACACATTAATCTGTTTGCCACAGAAGTGGCACTTTCTTAACCTCTTCACCTGAAGAGTTTTCACCTCTGATTATTGGAGGATTTCCTTTTCCTGTGGGAACCCAGCTACAGTCTCATGTGAAGTCAGTGAAAAATAGTTTTGGAAATTTTGAAACTCACTTTACTGTCAGCCTCACTGTTGTGCCTCCTTTGCACAATGACAGATAATTGGAAACTGTTAAAATCAGAAAATACATAATCTTTTTATGTGGCTGGTGGGAAATTAAAGAACTATAAACTCTTTACATGCTTCTCTCATGGCCCATTCTGTCCTCATACACACTCCTCCATGTTTTTTAATGAAACCAGGAAGGCTTGTTGCTCCTTTCTGCTTAGGAGCTTGACTAGTGAGAACAGAAAATAAAATGGTGGGCAGGAAGGCTGCTGAGCTGGAAAAAGAGACGTTTTGCAGGGTGGCATTCAGAAGTCAGTATCTCTTTGAGCAACACGAGGGATCCTAGCTGGGGATCTCACTTAGGAAGGAAGAATCTCTCCCTTTGAGGGCAACCACAGTGTGGGAAGAACAGGACTCAGTGTTATTTCTTGCAGGACTGAAGGTATCAGAGAGACTTGGGGGAAGATGTAGGAGCAAGTGTAACACGCCAGAATGGGAAGTCAGACACAAAGCCGACAGTGTATGGAGAAATGTCCATCAGTCATATTTAAACTACTTCTCCCTCCGCTGACCTGGTCAGTTACCTACAATGTCAAGATGTGGACACAGACTCAGTGACAGCCAAGAATTTTTCCAGTATGTGCCTTCCTCATCAGACTTCATCTTGAACGTTTTATTGTTTTATTGAAAAGAACACCCCAGTATTTTGGGATTACACCCTAATTCTACTTAGTTCCATATTGTAATTTGACTCAGGCAAAGAACAACCTTTTCACCTCGCCCTTTACAATAGTAAGTTCCTTGAAAGGCACTTTGACGGGCTCACTTTGCTCTTTACTGAAGCTTACCCTTTCCCTCTTGTCTTCTCTCTCCCTCTGCAATCTCTTTCTCTTTCACGCTCCTTCTACTTTGTCAGCAAAACTTGTCTTTACTGGAGCAACCCCAGTAGACGATACATTCCCTTTCTAAGCTATGTCCCCACGTCAGAGCTGGTTCCGTGCCCATCTCTCCACTGGACTCCCTCTTTCATATCATTCATCCTTGGCTCACTAATAAATCACCCAACATTTTGCAACCCATCTCTAGGCCCTCTCCTTGGGCACAGATGGAGGCCCAGCCCCTCTTCTGCACTCCTGGATCTGAGATCTGGTGGCGCTTCAATACTGAGTTTATGTTTGAATGTCAGTGCAGAGCTGTTTACACATCTGCAGGCCCAAAGGGGCTCATTTACCTGGAGCTCTGACCTAAGCAGAGCTAGTTACAAGCCCCAGGGGCCCCTCAAGGGCTTCCTAGGCCATCTTGACAAGGGTGCAATTAGGGAGCTGTGGAGAATCATGGTTGCCCAAGTCAGGCTGCAGCTTCCAACAACAAGCTTTCTGACTTGCTACCAAGCTTCTCCCCTTGTTTATGTCAGCAGGTTCTCAAGTTGGAGATTTCCCAGTGGGGCTAAAGCCTTTGATACAGAACTATATTTGTCATGTGTTTATGTGCAAGGCAGGTTCTGAGACGCCCTCTTAGCCCACGTCTCTGAGCTCCCACTCGGGGCCAGATGTGTGGAGACAGGTCGGCTCCATAATGTCTGTGGCTTATCAGACACTTTCTTTAACCCAGTGATTCTGTAGCTTCAGGGCTGCCTAAGAGTGCGTGAAGAAAGCGGAGCTCTCTTTATATCTGTTTACAGGGATTCTGAAGCCATAGCAATTTGGAACACAACTTGTTCTTTTGCAGAGGTGGGAGTAAAGAACTGTGGTTCTTCTCATTTTTCTGTCGGTGTAGTGGATCTGCTTCATGCTCCCAGAGTGTGGCTGGTGTGAAAGGGAGAAGTATCCAGTAAAGAACACTGATTTGGTTTCCTTGGGTTGAGCGGTGGGGAGTAATGTTCATGAACATTAAATAGGTGATATTAAATTTTCTTCATAACAAGTGATGGTGGTGGTAGTGATTCTGGTGCTGGTGTTGACGGTGGAGTTAGAAGAGGAAGATGAGGAAAGAGAGGGATGCTCAAGGGAAGGACACATTTCTGTCATTATTGCTTCTGTTTCTGAGATCTTGGCTTGAACGATAGTCCAAATGGCATTCCCTTCCACTAGCTGCCCTATTAACTCTGAGTTTTGCTGTTGTTTAGTCACTAAGTTGTGTCCGATTCTTTTTCGACCTTATGGACTACAGCCCGCCAGGATCCTCTGTCCATAGGATTTCCCAGGCAAGAATACTGGAGTGGGTTGCCATTTCCTTCTCCAGGGAGTATTCCCGACCCAGGGATCGAACCCTCCTCTGCTACATTGGCAGGCAGATTCTTTCCCACTGAGCGACCAGGGAAGCCCAACTCCGATTTTACCAGTATTCAAAATCAAGTTGTATGTTCAATGACTGGATCTGAAATGAGACAAGTACAGTAATTTCTCACAAAGTTTCCCAATATCAAGGTTGCTTGAAGAGAGTTGAATCGTCCGTAGGTGTCATTCTTCTTTAGCTCATTTTGTCACTTTTAGATACAGAAAGAAATACTAGGGAGGATTATAGTGTTTTGTACCCAAAAACTGCTGGAGGAGAAAAGGCATGGACTTTGGAGTCAAATAGATGAGAGTTAAAATTCCAGGCTTTGATTTCCTAGTTAATCACACTCTTTAAGCCTGACTTACCTTATCCATGAAATGAGAATAATAACACATGCCTGACCAAGTTATGCAGATTAAGTGAGACAGGGCCTGGCTTAAAATCAGTTTCTTTGACGCTCATACCATTTCCAGCAGGGGGTCTAAGACAAGATGAAGATGCTCGCTCGAGGCAGTTTTATTCTAACTTTCTGCTTCTCCTCCTTCTAGTCTCAGCCAGAACCAGTAGGCACTTCCTGTCCCAAACATTTTTGACGAGTCATATTTTCATTTATTAAGAATCATTTTGATTCCTGTGACTTAGGAATAACAAAGCTTCAGACATCAAAACAACCATTTAAAAAGAAGAGAGAGAGAATGCAAGTGTTCACTTGGTTGTTTTTTCAAATGCTGCCCAACTGTTTTTTTCCACTGAATGGACTGATACTGTGGTTGACTTAACCATGTGAAATGATTCTATAACAGTTTTTTTTTTTTTACAATATTGGATGTTTTCCTTGATGTCTGGCCCAAATGCTTTTGTCTATGTTATTCTGTTACTCCTACTTATGCCATCTAGTACCTGAATAAAATATTTAGATTCCACCACTTGAATTTGTTCCTTTAAAATATTTATAAACCATAGTCATGACTTTGTCTAGTCCAATGCTATACATATTTAATTTTCCTTTATATACAAGTTCTAGTTTCTCTACATCACTTGTTTCCTCTTTTGAAATCTTTCCAAAGTTGCTTTTGCCTTAAGATGAGGAGATGCCTCTTAGTGGATTGTTATCAAACAGACTGTACAAAATAGCTGTTCTGGAACCTGGGGTATATCTGAAAGGTAGATTTCCTGACCTCACTGCCAGTGATTCTGATACGTGGTTCTGGGATGTAGGATCCTGGAAAGTGCATTTTAACAAACCCACATCTACCCTTACACCGTCTCCAGGTAATTCTGATGTGGGTTCCCTGTAGACACCTCCCCTCTTGGAAGCAATGTCACATTGTAGTTGATACAGTAACATGACATATAAGCCATTAGTTTCCCACGTTCTGATTTGCAATCGCATTCAGGCCTGTCTTCCTTAAATTACAGCAAGGTCACCTTGATTTCTATTTGAGTATTCCCAGACTGTCCAGTCACGTACATCATTTTGGTTTACAACTGCATATGGCTAAGCATATCCATTAGAGACAGCTTTTACCCATTTAAGTTCTAGAAGTTTCTCCCATTTCTATGCTCTTCAGTTTCTGGGTTGAAGGGCATAGGATAATGAAGGGGGGCTTTCACTGCTACCCACATAATCCTAGAAATCTAGCATTCTGCATCCTATGTAATTACTATTCACATCTCATTTTTTATATGATTGTGACTCCAGTTAATAATAGCAATTATATTTGTGCAGCACTATATGACTTGCAAAATATTTCACTTCTATGATTTCATTTGATCTTCACAATAGCTCTGGTGTGGAAAGCAGGTTAGGCATCACACAGTTTCCATTTTACAGATGAGAAAATGCCCGGAGAGAATAAGAAAATTGGCCAGGGATTTATAACAGGTAAACGGAGGACCCAGGACTTAAAATGATGAATCTACTCTTTCATGATCCTCCACCTTAAGGCCACAATTTTTATGTTATCAGATCTATACTCTTGAAAGTTTGCTGATTAATGAATAATAATATGACTGCTTCACTAAGATATCTGTTACTCAGTATAGCTGTTTGAAATGGGAAGGATATATTCAAGTAGCACACTTTTAAGCTGCTTCTTAATCATCGCATTGATATTGTCCACAATTATATGCGCACTCAGTCGCTCAATCATGTCTGATTCTCTGCGACCCCATGGACTGTAGCCTGCCAGGCTCCTCTGTCCATGGGATTCTCCAGGCAAGAATATTGGAGTGGGTGGCCATTTCCTCTTCCAGGGGATCTTCCCTCCCAGGGACTGAACTTGCATCTCCTGTGTCTACAGGCAAATTCTATACCTCTAAGCCACCTGGGAAGCCCCCACAATTATGTAACAGTTCTTAATTCCTCAAAGTTGTATTTTGAAAGTTAAAATAAAAGGCAGTGGCAATTCAGCACATTGTGAAAAAATACACCTATTATACCTCAAGGGTTCAGCCCACACAGACGCCACTGGCCAGAGAGAGAAGATAAAAAGGAGATCTCAGTTCTTGAATAAAGCCTAGGCCATGTGTCTAGTTGTCCCAGGCTACTGTCAGTCAATAGGCCATAGTTACTGAAAAGTATTTATTGGACACTGTTTATATCCAATCAAAGATCAGCACAATAAAGGACAGAAATGGTATGGACCTAACAGAAGCAGAAGATATTAAGAAGAGGTGGCAAGAATACACAAAAGAACTATACAAAAAAGATCTTCACGACCAGATAATCACGATGGTGTGATCACTCACCGAGAGCCAGACATCCTGGAATGTGAAGAGGATTTTTAGGGCAATGAAACGACTCATTATGCTACATAATGGTGGATACATGTCATTACATATTAGTCAAAACCCACAGAGCGTACAATACCAAGAGCGAACCCTAATGGAAACTATAGACTTTAGATGATGATGCTTCAGTGTAGATTCATCAGGTATTACAAGCATACCCCTCTGATGGGGGTGTTAATTATGGGTAAGCTATGCATGGGTAGGGTCATGACATATAGGAGAAATCTCTAGACCTTCTGTTCAGTTGTGCTGTGAACCTAAAATTGCTCTAAAAAATTAGAGTCTATTTAAAAATTGCATTAGGATGCCATTTATTTTGTTTACTGAGGCTTTTGTTGTTGTTGTTACCCCTATAAATTCTGTAACTACTCCTGTTGCCAGAGGCCCCGGGGATCTGTCTTCCAGGACCTATGTTTCGGGGGATACTCAGAGTTCCTTTGCAGAAGCTTGACATCAGCTAGGATCTGGCCTGAGTAACTGCTGATCCTTAAGGCTCACTCTGCTTCCTTGGTCCTCCTCCCCTTCCACTTTTCCTTCCCTTCCCCTCCAGTAGCTCTCACCTCTGCTTCTCCCCCAGTCTCTCTCTTTCTCTCCTCAACACCCTCTCACCCCAACATCCACACTTGGGCTGTGTATTCTCTGCGGTCTGCTCTATCTCCCTCCTCCCTGCCCTTCATTCACAACTGCCTTGTGATGAGGGAAGAAGCTCTTGAACACCTGTGAAATCCTGTCTGGGCGGCAAAAGACATGCTCATCGGCTGAATCATCAACACAATTCTGCCATGTGTAGGAGTAGGCCCCAATTCCCCCACAGTTCTCTCTTCTGTTTTCCTCCCTCAAAAGGACCCTGAACCCTGAAAAGAGGCTGTAGAACAAGAATATGGACTGCCTGCCCTGGCTGACTGCAGGGCTCAGATGGTCCCATCTCTTGTGGCTTCCCACATACCATGGCTGGGCATACACTCAAACCATAAACTCTGACAATGGCCACACATCCCTGTGTTGCTCACAAAGAACAGACAAACAGAGGCACAGGCAGGTGATGTCACATCTATCATAGGTATGACCAATCGGGACAAGATAGAGGTTTAAACCTAAGTTTTTTGACCCACCGTCTTGTGTTCAATGAGAAGCCCAGGTGACTCAGTGGCAAAGAATCCACCTCCCAAATGCAGGAGCTGCAGGAGATGTGAGTTCTATCCCTGTGTCAGGAAAATCCCCTGGATAAAGAAATGGCAACCCACCCCAGTATTCTTGCCTGAGAAATACCATGGAGAGAGGAGCCTGGTGGGCTACAGTCCATGGGGTTGTAAAGAGTAGGACACGACTGAAGAGACTGAGCATGCCTGTGTTCATTCCATTATTCCATGGACTCCCCCCTTTACAGCCCTCGACCCCATCACACCCAACTCTTTGAAAAGTCACTTCAGTCCCAGATCAATTGGTGTGAATGGGCCAACAGTGACGTTTTTAAATTGCAGACTTTTGGCTTAATAAATTCAAGACACTCTTCAGGTCTCCATAGACACATGCAGTCAGTAGTAAAAGAAAAAAAAGTCTCTCCTGCATTTTCCCTCTAATCTGAATTTATTCACCAACTTTTCTCCAGTATCTCTGCAGAGCCTTTTACAAATTGCCATTTGCAACCCTGCTAAAGGATGAAATGTATTGATGCACTCTTTCAGGCAGTGCTGTGGACTCTAAAAGCACAGACACTGCACCAGTGAATATGTGCCTGTATTGGATTTCTCAGCTGAACATCCTCAGAAGCCGGGACTGTTGCTTTTCCACACCAGCAGGCAAGGTTTGTGGTCCCTGAGCTCGTGGGAGGGCAAAGTCCTGTAGAGAGGCCATTGTTTTCCTTGCCTTTGCAGATAGCATGAGATCAACTAAATGATGGTGGCCGATTTCCAAGACCAAGTGCAAGAGCAATTAGGGGTACCGTAATGGGAAACAGTAAACTGTAGAAGATATTTGTAATCTAGCCAACAGAAGTCATGCTTTTTCTGGGAAACTGAAGTACTGAATGTTTGAGAGCCTAATGGGTTTTGAAGCCTCAGTAAGTGTGTGGGGATAGGCGCCAGGAGTGAGCAATCATTGTGACCGCAAGCCACCTCAATCCATATCTGAGAGCCCCACTGAGAATGGAAAGGCTCCAGGCTCTGGAAGCCATAAAGTCGTTCAGATTTGGGAGGCCCTGGGGAAGGCCCATCCTCAGTGCTCTCCGGGCAGCCGCAATTAAAACGTAACCTCTTGTCAGACACTGATGTAGGTGCTTTACGTATGTTATCTTGGCAAACCCTCACCACAGCGCTACTTGGACAGGTGCGACACGCTTATTGCAAAGATGGGGAAACTGAAGCTCAGAGAAGTTATAACCATGCATCTATTAAGAGGTAGAGCAAAATCCAAACTCAGTTTTATCTGATTCCAAAGCACATGCGTTTAACTACCCCAAGAGGCCACCTTACCTTCATTCATTCAACGCTCAACAATATTGAGTGAGCATCTTCACTGTGCCCAGGCTTTGGCTAAGTATTCAGGCTTCGCTGATGAAAGAGATAAGGGACCATACCTTCCTGGAACTTGAAATCTAATGAGTGAGTGTCAGGTCTGCCCTTATGGTTGAGTAGGTTGGGTCCTCCACAAAGTCTCTTGGCCAGAGCCAGGGCTGGGGGGTGAGAGGTAAGTGGGTGCTGAAACCCAGTTTGCATTCTTCTACCTGCCCACAGAGCTGCATCTTTCAAAGGAAGCAATTTTTAAATATTTTCCCATAGCTTTATGAGAGCTATCTGGAAGTGCCCACCTTCCCTACACATTTCAAGTTCATGTCACTCTAAAAGACATGACTTGACATGGTGTGATAGGGCCCATGACAACCTTCAGGGCCCAAGGAATGTAAATCTGCACCAGGCCAGACTCTGGACAGTAAGGAGCTCAATAGCAAATCCAAAGAGAGTGTAGTCTGATCCATTTGACCTCCACTAGTGAAGCCCACACCCACTTCCAGGGAATCCTGACTAATCAACCAGGACTTGAACTAATTCCCTCCAGAATAGCACTTGCATGAGGGAATCTTTCAGGGATTCCCAAAAATAGCACCTTCTCCAGATAAGGCTGAGCCTCTCGCTTAGCCCTGGATCTGCAGGTCTTCTCACAGCTGCCAGGCCCAGGGATGCTGTAAGGAAGGCTTCCAGAGATACTAATTGCAGGGAATAAGCCAGAAGAAAGGTCAAGGTGATGTCAAGTTCAAAGCCCAGAAACAGGAGGAGAGTATCCCTATTAGCAGAAATAGAGGCTAAAGAATGAGTTATTTGCGTATCCCAGATTTTAAGTTCCAATCATATAAGGGCTTGTATTTAAGGAGCCTTCATGTGTGAGATATTGTGTATAATTCTTCCCCAAATCCTAATATGATTCCCTTTTGATAGATGAGGAATTAATACCCAGACAAATCATTTGGCCAAGGTCACATAGCTAGGAACCCAGGTCTCCTTCATTGCAGGCAGATTCTTTACTGTCTGAACCACCAGGGAAGCCCAGAAGTAGAGCTAGACAGTGAGACATGGGTCCACTTGACTTGGGTCCACAGAAGACACGTGATTTTGTTTCAGCTTCCAAGGTGATGTCCTCAGCTCTAAGGATAAGGGAAGTGAGACAAAGGGAAGGTAGAGCAGTGAGGCAGATGGAGAGAAGGGAAAGGAGAGAGAAGCAAAGGGAGTAGAGGGCTGACCTAGTAAATTCTCACAGATGAGAAAGAAATACTGAGTTGGCCAAAAAGTACGTTCGAGTTTGTCCATAAGATGTTATGAAAATAACATATGGAATGTGTTACCACAGTTAGCTCTAAGTGGAGTTCATGGGTCTCAGCATCCAGGGCAGAAAATGAGTCAGAAAGGAGATTTTGTGCTTCTCTTCTGATCTCTCTTTTTACATCCAAGGGAAAAGAAGCCCTGAGACGACTAGCCTCTCCCACAAGACTCCCCAGGCTGTCCCAGAGGCAGAGCCAAGGCTGAACCCTGGATCTCCTGGCTCTTGGATCTGATCCTTTCCATGACCCCCTGCATGGGAAAGATCTGACCAGTGACCATGATGCTATAAATGGCTGTGGTCGTCCACCATCCAGTGCCTAAGCACCCGCCACTTGGCACCCACCTTCGTTATGTGGCTTGCAGAAAACACTGCCCTGGTCATATGAGCTTCACAGGAATGGAAAATTCCAGGTCAGTGAACAACCCTCCCTCCAGGTATCCTTCTTACCCAACCCTGCCTTCAGAGGCTCCCCGGCCCTCTGTCCCACCAGCAGTTAATATTTCACTCGGTGAGACTTGAGGGAACAAAGAACACGCATGAAGCTGGCCTTGAAGGGCCAAAGGTAGGCGCCGATGGCATCTGATGCAGCTCATAAATAAGAACAAATGTACTTTGGATGAGAACCGGCTTGGCCTCCTGCAGAACAGCTGGGCAGGCTATTCATAGGCGAGCAGAGCGTGCTATTTGCGTCTGCCTGGCATTTGAATGAGGCTCCCCTAACTGCGGCTGCCTGGCCGAGCAGATGTGAATCACGAGCCTCATTCACGAGCGAGGAGTGGCAGGGGCAAAGGCGACCTGCCTCTCCAGTGCAGCCAAGGGCATCCAGGGCCAGGAGGGGTGTGTCCAGGGATATCTCCTGCTCCTCTGGAGGGCTTGGGATCCACAGAGTGCATTTTGTAGGAATGTCAGCCTGATCCCTCTCCACGTGGATGCTATGTGTCCTTGGACCCTTCCTGATCACCATCTTCATCCAGCATGTTGAGTGTGTGTTAGTCGCTCAGTGGTGTCCAACTCTGCAATCCCATGGACTGTAGCCCACCAGGCTCCTCAGTCTATGGAATTCTCTAGGCAAGAATACTGGAATGGATTGCCAAGCTCTTCTCCAGGGGATCTTCCCGACCTAGGGATTGAACCCTGGTCTCCTGCATTGCAGGCAATTCTTTATCGTCTGAGCTACCAGAGAAGCCCCACCTTTGTCCAGGCTCCAAGGCAAACACAGGAGACCACCCACAGCCCCTCCAAGGCCCACAGAGAGGCCAAGCCCCCTCACCAGGCTGTGGTCCAATATCTCAGGTTTCTTGCATGAGAAAGCCAAGTGGAACGACTGTGGAAGGGCAATTCCCAGATGTTGCACTGAGTCCCCATGCCACCTGTTTCCTGGCAACCATACAACAAGCTTTCATGCTGGGGACTAAAGCGCTGAGGCTGGGGGGCAATGAGTGTGAATTGACTGACGTATGGGTGATTCTTTCCCATCCTTAGCACCAGCCACCCTGGAGATGTCACCCACTGCTCCTTCTCCTAGTTATGCAGTTAAGCATAGTTCTGGCTGGTCCTGAGGCAAGAATATGCCTTAAGGAGGGTCCACTCTGGTCCAAAGTCACCCCAAGAGGTCCACCCTAGGCCTAGGTACATCTAAGGAACCCTGAAAGAGTGCTCCCAGGGCCTCACTGCAGAATCAGCTCCACTCATAGCAGCCTTAATGGTTCATATCCATCTCAGGCCCAAAAGAAAAATTCCAGCTATACACCAAAAACAAAGTAGCATTTAAGTCCATCGACGCCACGCATCAGGAATGGGCCAGGTCCTCCTTCCTAGTGGTCTCCACTTCGCTATACTGTTTCCCCCACTTCTGCTCTCACAGACTGGAAGGCCCCAAGGGTTCTGCACACGATGACACTGGGGGCCTGCGAACACCTAGTCAAGCCTTAGGTGTGTTTGGAGCTCATCCGGCTGTGGATGGCTCAGCTCCCCAGCTGAGCCAGGAGCTTCTCCAGGAACGTGCTGTGACTTCCTCTCAGTAGCCCCACACAGACGCTCACAGCTGGCACACACGCAAGGAACTCACACGCATTTAACACCTGACCACATCTCCGCAGCACCTAGACTTTGTTCCCAATAGGGAGGGACCTCTCACTGTGCGTTTCTGTGGGCCCTACTGTCAGCTCGGACACAGAGTAGGTACATACTCACCACGGTTAATCTGACTTGTCTACCCTGAGGAAATACGTCTGCAAGTGATTCAACATTATGGCATAACAGACACAGACAGGACCATCTGATGCAAATTTACACTAATGAACATATTATGGTAGATGCTATGGATTCAAAGACTGATGCAAATTCCACCTTCAACAAACTAGTAACCTATTTAGAAAATTATACTTTTCCAGCAATCCTACTCCTGGGCATATACCTGAAGGAAACTCTAATTCGAAAAGGTTCATGTTCTGCAATGTTTATAGCAGCACTATTTACAATAGCTGAGACATGGAAGCAACCTAAGCGTCTGCCAACAGATGAGTGGATAAAGAAGATGTGGCACATATATACAGTGAAATACCATAAAAAAGAATGAAATAATGCCATTCGCGGCAACGTGGATGGACCTAGAGATTATCATACTAAATGAAGTCAGACAAAGATAAATATCATATAATATCATTCATATGTGGAATCTAAACATAATGATACAAATGAACTTATTTACAAAACAGAAACAGACTCTTAGACTTAGGAAACAAACTTATGGTTATCAAAGGGGAAGGTGGGTGAGGAATAAATTGGGAGTTTGGGATTAGCAGATACAAAATACTATATATAAAATAGATAATCAAAAAGGATTTACTGTATAGCACAGGGAACTATATTCAATACCTTGTAATAAATTACAATGTAAAAGAATCAAAGACATATATATATCAACTGAATCACTTTGCTGTACACCAGAAACACGTAACATTGTAAAATCAACTACACTTCAGTTTTTAAAATTAAAAAAAAGGAATTATACTTTTTAATATTCTTTGTGAGCAAAGATAGTTCATACACAGAAGACATGGTGTTCAGGCTGTTTACATAGAAAAAGAGCAGGGTCTCCTGCTAAATCATACCTTCACTCAATGTTTATGGGCATCTACTTGGTACCAGGTTGCTCACTTAAATTAAACAAGGCACAGGTGAGTGCTGCATGGATAACTCACAGTCCAGCGGGGCCAAAGGCGTGTTTCAGGGAATGCCTTACCCTGGGGCAGGGCCTTGGAGGTGGGGGAGAGAGATGAATTCCTCCTGAGGTCAGGAAACGAGGATACAGTTTGAGAAGTTCTCCCAAAGGAGGGGCCATTTGAAGGATGGACAGATCCAGACGGACAATAGCAAATTCTGGGCTAGAAAGTGAAAGTGTTAGTCGCTCAGTCATGTCTGACTCTCTGTGACCCCATGGACTATAACCTGCCAAGCTCCTCTGTCCATGGAATTGTCCAGGCAAGAATAATGGAGCAGGTTGCCATTCCCTCCTCCAGGGGATCTTCCCTGGAGATCAAACCTACATATCCCGCCTTGAGGGCTGATTCTTTATCGCATGAGCCACCAGGGAAGCTGGAGGACATTAACAAAGGCGTCCAAACCCAGCTGTGTTTTGGGAATGGACTTGTCTCCCTGCAGCTACTATGGGGGATGGCTGGGTGACAGCATGAGATCAGGCGACACCTCTGGCTAGGGGATGAGTCCTTTGCTTCTCTTGAATAGGTCTGCCTGTCTTGAGGATACTTCCCAGTCTGAAATCGCTGCCTGGATCCACTTTTCCTAGAGAAGAGTTGGGTGAATGGCTAGAGCGGGGTGAACGGACTTTCTGACGTGCAGGGCAGAACTTTAGCTGGAAAGCAGGACCCACAGCATGACCAAGGACACCCTGGAGCACCTGGCAGGAGGCCATGCATGACCACACCTCAGGTCTGACCAGCTAAGTTTGGACAGATCCACTCTAGCTCTTTCCCCTTCATGTGACTAAGAACCTTATCATAAAAAAGCTGTAAAAATGCCAAACTTTAACCCTATTAAAGTCACACTGTTCTGGCCTTGGCCAGCCTGATGGGATTTTACAACTCACCCTCCACAACAGGAGTCCTTGAATAGCCCGAGGCCTGCCAGAGTCCATGATGAGTGACTAATGCCTTCACAGACTGGAGCCCACCCCCATTCCCACCCTCCCCTGGCCAATCCCCCACCTTGGCTCACTGTGACCTTCCACAGCGGCCTCCTGTTCAGTGACAGGTACAAAGTGAGAAATTTCCACTGTTCTGGACCTCGGGAAGAATGTATGAGTGTACCCTAGAGGGCTCATCAGCTAACATGGTATTTTCCTTGGGATTAATGAAGCGTGATGGAATTCTTAGCTGCTGTTGTAATGATTAATATGTCAAGTCAATATCACAAGAGAGGTGAACAGGAAAGGGATGCAGGAGTGAGCATGGGGCAGGGGTGGTTAGGGAGGGGGAAAGTGAGAAGGGCAGAGAGAAGGCAAAACTGGCGAAGGGAAAGGGAAGACAGAGAAGAAAAGGGGAGGGCTGGGAGACAGGGGGAAGGGGGCTGATGGGGTTTTATTCCATGGGTTACATTGGATCAAACAGGCCTAAGAACTTTGGTGGGGTGGGGGGCGGTGGTGGCAGTCCTCCTGCCCTGGGCCGTACTGGTAGAAAGCTGGGTTGAGTCAGTTCAAAATGAGCGCTCTCCTGGGAGTGGTTGTGAATAGAATGCTCTGCCTACATTGTGTCATGGGACGTCATGGGCGCTTGACAACTAAAGGATGTGTTTTCTCCCCAGAAAAATATGCAGAAAGAGAAACTGTGCAACTAGTGTCCGGGGGCTCACCAAACACCTAACCTTCATAAAAGAGCGAAAAAACAGCCCTGGACTTCCCTGATGGGCCCATGATATAGATTCTACCTGCCAATGTAGGGGACATGGGTTGATCCCTGTTTGGGGAACGAAGGGCTTCACTGGTGACTCAGACAGTAAAGAATCTACCTGCAATGTAGGAGACCTGGGTCTGATCCCTGTTGCTAAGATCCCTTGAAGAAGGGAATGGCTACCCACTCCAGTATTCTTGCCTGGAGAATCCCATCGAGGGTGGAGCCTGGAGGGCTATAGTCCATGGTGTCGCAAGGAATCCAACATGACTGACTAATAATTTTGCTTGGGGAACTAAGACCCCACATGCCACAGGGCAACTAAGCCTGTGTGCCGCAACTACTGAATCTGTGCTCCAGAGCCCGTGAGCCACAACAAGAGAGGCCACTGCAATGAGAAGCCCACACAAACCACAGCTAGAGAGCTGCCTCCACTCACCTCCATCAGCGAAGGCCCACATGCAGCAATAATGACCCAGCATGGCCAAAATAAATGGGATAAATTAAGAGAGTAGTATGGAAACATACGCTACCATATGTAGAAATAGATAGCCAGTGGTAATTTGCTGTACGACTCAGGGAACTCAAACCAGGGGCTCTGTAAACCTAAAGGGGTGGGATGAGGTGGGAGGTGGGAGGGAGGTTCAAGATGGAGGGGACATATGTATACCCATCGCTGACTCATGCTGATGTACGGCAGAAACCAACACAATATTGTAAAGCAATTATCCTTCAATTAAAAAGAAATTTTAAAAAGAAAAAAAATCCCAGCCCTGTGTCTAACTGATGGTTTCAGCAGCTGGAAGTGTGTCGTATGTCTCAGCACCCCTCTGCAATGGGGGGTCTTCTGCAAACAGGTTTGAGAAGGGAACAGTGGCATCAGTCATGTACTTCCTTTCTGCCAAGCCCTCACCTTGCTCTGCAAGGATATGACCCAGCTCCTCCGACCCTCAAGCCCACAACTAAGGCAAACCCCAGGAGACTACACTCGCTGGTCCCCTCCCCTGCTCCAGGCCATCCAGATGCTCCCACAAGAACTGGCGTCCACCCTGAGCATGCTTGTGCCCCAAGTCCTTGAGGCCAGCTCACAGAGAGGCTGAGGGATGGTGGTCACGCTGCCAAAGGGAAAGATATTTGCAATGTAAATCAGTCCTGCCAAGCCAGGCTTTTTCCTCTCCTGCTGATTATTTTCATCAGGATGTATTATAATAATTTCATATTCTGTATAACCATGGGCTGGCTCTGTGTAAACACCCTCACCTTTATTGAAATCACCTGTCAGTTACAGGTCTCTGAATTCTCTTTCCTGTCCTTGCATCTACTCTTATCAATCACATCATGGGCCAGGTGGTTCAAGTTTACAGAACCCCATGTACTATCCTGTGGACCGTCACATGTAGTAGCTTTCCTAAAAGCAGAGGGGAGAGAATCAGGTTCTGGATGCCCTGAATGGTTAAAGTATCTCTGTGATCAGAAAACAGTACAAAGCTCCACTACAAACCCTGGCTTACGTTACAGCGGAAACCTGGCTTACATTTTCAGCAGAGGAAAGCATTACCTAATTCACAATCGCATTTTACGATTGCATTTTGGAATATATTTTTACACCTAATATTGATTTATCTATTCAGTTCTTTGTCCACATTAAAACCATTGGTAAGTGGACTTGACTCCAACACAACCACTTACAGAGCAGCTGGCCCAGGGGCTCACCAGTGTGTACTGAGCCCCTACCTACCCACCCAGGGCTTCACGTGGGACCCAGACCATGTTTCCTTAAGGCAAGAGGTCCTGAGACTTCCCTGGGGGTCCAGTGGCTAAGACTTCATGCTCCCAATGCAGGGGGCTCAGGTTCTATCCCTGGTTAGGGAACTAAGAATAGATCCCACATGCCACAGCTAAAAATTCTGCATGCCACAATGAAGATGGAAGATTCTGAGTGCTGCAACTAAGACTCGGTACAGCTAAATAAATAAACAAATGTTTTTGGAAGGAAAGAAAATAAAGGTCTTGCAAGGCAAGCTGTCTGGCCTTCTGACCTTCACCTGTGGGGAAAGGCAGGATTACATGATGAGAACCCCATCGATCAACAAAGAAGTCATGGTCTCAACATCCCTTCCCCACCCTACATGCCTGAGTGGCATCATGGGAAGAGGCAGCTGGAGCTCCTCTAAGGAGGAAGGGACCCATCGTCTAAAACTACCATGTTTCTAGTTCTCAGACGGGAGCTTTCATATTTCTACCACCTGCTATAGCATACCCACGATAACTGTTAGCTGTTTCCTTGATGGCCAAGTCCGGTATAGCATAAACCCCTAGCCCCTGTGCCTGGCACAGTGCCTGGCACCCACTGGCACTCAGTTAATGCACTGTAGGTGGTGGTGGTATCAAAGCACAGGGGCCAGATCAGGTGAAGGGGGGGTTGGTTACAAAGGATCACCAAACGTGGCCAGCAAGATGTCATTTCATTAAAAACCCTGTCCCTTGGCTCTTTGACAACAGGTGGGAACAAGGGCTCTCAAGGGAGAAATCAAACAGTCCCTTCTTTTTCGTCCTCTCTTCCAGCTCTGACTGCCGTCCACTCTCACGCCCAGCATCTGCCTCCCAAAGTCTGGACTGAACTCTGTGTTCTGGGAAGGGTGGAGTTTCTTACAGGAAAGTGAGTGGCAGGGGAGGTGAAAAGGGCAGTCTGGGTGGGGTGCTGGTGGGGCTGAGGCCACTGGGGCCTCTTCAGGCACAGGCAGGAAGGAGCAGGATAAGACTGCCCAGGGTGGGAGGTGGGAGTGTGTAGGGGAACCAAAATGGGGTGGAGGAGCCTTTCCTTCCGTCTTCCCCTCCCTGCAGCCATACCTTCACTTCCAAACATTTGACTCCTCACCCAGGGCAACCTGGAAACTCTACTGTTTTAGGTAACAGATGAAAGCAGAGAGCAGCCATGACCCTACATCCTTGTAGCTGCCTTGAGACCCCAGACCCTGGACCTCTTCCCAAATGCTCAGCTTCTTCGTCCGAGGAGGATAAGGGGAACATGGCTGGAGCTAGCCTGGAAAGGAAGCAGTTACAGACACCAGCTCTTTGAAAGGAACAAAGGCCATACAAATCCAAGGGATCAGCCCATCCCCAGGACCCCAAGGGTGACTGCTTCGTAGATAGACAAGGCACACCCATTTCCATGGGGATCATTTCATGGCTCGACAAAGCACCAGTGAGGAGTTGGCATGGGCATCTCCTCTGTGCCTACATCCCTTTCGGGCAATCGTCCTGTCCCTTACATTGGGTTCAGCTGCTATGGCCTCTGTGGAACAGTTAAGACTCCTGTAGCCTGGAGATAAAGTGAAGGCCCTTCTTTGACACCAGTAAAGGCTCTCATCATCCCCCCAAAGCATTGGAGACCTGGAGATATCCATGCCTTAATAACCAGAGTTGCTGTGCACTCTATCTAGGATCTAATTTACCTGGCCAACTCCATGTCCTAAACCCAGCATTTCTTCAATAAAGCCCATATCCATTTATCTTTATCTTGTGGCTGAAAATAACTCAAACTCCTGCTCTTTGTTCTTTAAAGGTGAAAGATTATGTCTATTAATAATACTTATCAAGTCTTTAGAGTCCCTGTTGAGCTCCTAGGGTTAATTCAGGCTCCAGTAAATCCAAAGTCTGGCTGGGAGACAGGAGGTGGCAGGATTTCACCTGCAAGGTCAATTTTTATCTAGAACAGGGCTATGCTGCATTCATTTGCCACCAGTGGAATATAAATATCAACCCACCAGGAATGATAGATTTTGACATGAGGAGTGGTGGGCTATTCAGAAATTTTAAAACAAAAAGCCTACGAGAAATTTATATGTCTTAGCACCAAGGGGACAGAAGAGCTAATACCTGTCATGTTGAAAGTGTCCTTACTTCTCTCCCTGCTCCCCAGTTTGATGACAGGTTCCCTTCTCATCCTTCCCATTAAAGCTTCAATTTCACCCTCTCACAGTGGCTTCTAGGACCACGCCTTCTAAGCAAATCCCATCTGCTATTCTTTTTAAAAAAATTTTTAGTTATTTACTTATTTTTGGCTATGCTGGGTCTTCATTGCTGTGTGGGCTTTTCTCAAGTTATTGCAAGCAGGGGCTGCTCTCTAGTTGCAGGGCATCTCACTGTGGCAGCTTCTCTTGTGGTGAAGCAGGGCTCTGGGGGGAGCTGGCTTCAGTGGTTGCAGCTCCTGGGCTCTAGGGCCTGGGCTCAGTAGTTGTGGTGCGTGGGCTTAGTTGCTCCATGGCATGCAGGATCTTCCTGGACCAGGGATCAAATGCATGTCTCCCACACTGGCAGGCGGATTCTTTACCACTGAACCACCAGGGAAGCCTCCACCTGCTATTCTTATCTAGGCAACGGGAACAGCCTGAATGAAGACTATAACTCAGGACAGAGTGTGGTATTTCTAGGGACGGGTGGATGGCCAGGGTGACTGCACTGTGAATGCCGGGAAAGCAGTACAAGATAAGGTTGGAGAACTGACAAGGAACAATCTGTGCAGAACTGGCAGGCCACTGTGAGAGGTTTATCCTTTATCCCAATGTCCAGACCAGGGAAGAAGGATTTGCAAACATTTTTCAGCATGTTTTAGTACTGTATTTCTTTTTATGGCTGAATAGTATTACATTGTATGTATATATCACAATTTGTTTATCCATTTATCTGTTAATGGACATTTGGTTTGTTTCTATCTTGTGGTTGTTATGAATTATGCTCCCAGAAGGAGTATATGTTTGTAAAATTTGTACCTATCAGATTGACAAAGATTAAAAACATTGAGATATTTTAAATTTCTTTGATGTTATAATGTTATTCGTACCAGTGGCCAATGAATATGTTCAAGCATAATCAGATTCCTTGATGTGGACAACAGCAGTCTTCTTGATGTTTGTCATCAATCAGTGAATCTGGAAACACGTGGTGGGTACTTTGTTGCTGATGCTGTTGTTCAGTTGCTAAGCTATATCCGACTCTTTGTGACCCCATCTGCAGTATGCCAGGCTCCCCTGTCCTTCGCTGTCTCCCAGAGTTTGCTCAAATTCATGTTCATTGAGTTGGTGATGCTACCAAACCATCTCATCCTCTGCCGCCCCCTTCTCCTTTTGCCTTCAGTTTTTCTCTTCATCAGAGTCTTTTCCAATGAGTCAGCTCTTTGCATCAAGTGGCCAAAGTATTGGAGCTTTAGCATCAGTCCTTCCAAAGAACATTCAGGGTTGATTTCCTTTTGGATTGACTGGTTTGATCTTGTTTTTGGTCCTGGGCTATGTGCTGTGGCTGGTTGGATTTTTGAAAGAAGTTGTTCGCGAATGGACCCAAGAATCTGCACATCTTTACATTGGTTTAAGCAAAGTGATTCAGCTCTAGTGATAGCACTGATTCAAGCCATACTGCAGGTTAGTGTTTGCAGAGACTCACTCCCCTGAGTTAGCCCCTTGGAGTAGAAGCGAACTGTCTAGAGGGTTCAGTGGAGACTAAGGAGATAAACCACATCACAGTGGGGCTTGAGCCACAGGGGGACCTGCCTGGAGCTGAGCAGACCAGCTGAGGGCTCCACGGAGCCTCAGGCTCTTTGGGGCCACTTTCATGGCTCCTCTATTTCTAGGACGTAAGAGCCTCTGCCCGCCTCACCCCTCCTCCAGCCTGCCCGCTTCACTGCCCCGCCACCCTCCCCTGCAGCCACCCCACCCTTCCCTGGAACACAGAGTTCTCTGCTGTGGACTCTGGGAGGGCCCTGTATCGGGTGCCAGATGCAAGATGTGCTGCAGTGAGGAGAAGGAAGGAGGTAACTGGGAGGGAGGGAGAGAGGAGAAGAAAGGGACTGTTCTGGAGTTTCCCCCTCATGCATTCCAGCCCTTTCTTTTGATAAAAAGCAAAGGGAGTAATTTTTTTTTAATAAAATGAAATCAAATTTTGTTTGTTGGATTTGGTCAGCTTCCTTAGTGGCTGAGACAGTAAAGAATCTGCCTGCATACCCAGGGAGACTGCAAAACCTGGGGAGACCCAGGTTTGATCCCTAGGCCAGGAAGATCCCCTGAGGAGGGCATGGCAACCCACTCCAGTATTCTTGCCTGGAGAATCCTATGGACAGAGGAGCCTGGCGGGCTACAGTTCACGGGGTCCCAAAGAGTCAGACTCTACTGAGCTACTAACACTTCCTTTTCCATGATCCCACTCAGCTTCCACATTGCCCCTCTCTTTCAGGACCCTCAACCGCAGCGACAGCAACTACAGGAAGTACCTATGTGTGTGAGGCAAGGACAGGGCCCAGGAGTTCAGGTGGCCAGCTGTCGTGTTTGCCAGGACCAAGGCTTCCCAGGACATGAGACTTCCAGTACAAAACCTGGGACTGCTGCTGCTGCCGCTGCTGCTGAGTCACTTCAGTCATGTCCGACTCTGTGCAACCCCAGAGATGGAAGCCCACCAGGCTCCCCCGTCCCTGGGATTCTCCAGGCAAGAATGGAGTGGGTTGCCATTTCCTTCTCCAATGCATGAAAGTGAAAAGCGAAAGTAAAGTCGCTCAGTCGTGTCCGACTCCTAGCGACCCTCTGGATTGCAGCCTACCAGGCTCCTCCGTCCATGGGATTTTCCAGCCAAGAGTACTGGAGTGGGTTGCCATTGCCTTCTCCAAACCTGGGACAGTCCCAGGCAAATTGGGATAGCTGGTCACCTTAGCAGGAGCTGACCATCTGGTAGAGTCAAGTTGACAAGTCATAGCACAGTGTGGCTTGTGGGCAGCAGCAGATGGAATAAAGAGCTTCCCCTTAGAACTGGAAACCTCTTCTTGGCCCTTAGCTCCCTTCCTGAAAGGACCCCAGTGCCTGTTTCCATGATGCCAAAGCTAAGCCCCTAGGACGGGCAGGCAGTGGTGTCGAGACTGAGCAGTCTCTGTCGTTTTCTAAGATCACTTTCATTATATTAAGCTGTGGGAGCCTGTCCACTGGCTCTGTAGTCAAAGGTCAGCTAAGGACAGGCAATTAGCTTGCCCCTTTGGGCCTTTCTCTTGGTGACACCACCTCTGAATTCAGAACAAAGGCTCCTCATTTTGCCTGCGCACAGAGTGTTGAATGTGAGAATGCTGCCACCTGCTGGTCACATGGGGCTGTTTTTCAGGAGGTGCGCTGACACCCCCGGAAGAAGAGTGACAGGTGATCCCAGGGACTGCGGAGCCCACAGGCCACAGTAAGACCTCCCAGAGTGCCCAGGGCCAGACCTCTAGGGAGAAGCAGCCAAGGACCCCCTCAAAGTACACCTGGAAGAGCCCTGGAAGCCCCCCAGTGTCTGCACTCTCAATCCGGCTGTGGATTCCGAGAATTCCCAACTAGGCTGGATGCTCTTTTAGCTATTCAGTACAGTCCTCTGGGCCCCAAAGGTGTGCTGGAGCAGGCTGCACCAGAACCCACAATTAAATATCCAGAAATTGTACAAGCTGGCATAGCAGCTTGAAATCAGTCCTGGTAGGCCTTGCCTGGAAAATCCCATGGATGGAGGAGCCTGGTAGGCTGCAGTCCATGGGGTAGCTAAGAGTCGGACACGACTGAGCGACTTCATTTTAACTTTTCACTTTCATGCATTGGAGGAGGAAATGGCAACCCACTCCAGTGTTCTTGCCTGGAGAATCCAGGGACAGTGGAGCCTGATGGGCTGCCGTCTATGGGGTCGCACAGAGTCGGACACGACTGAAGCAACTTAGCAGCAGCAGCAGCATAACATTTACACCATGAAAATTGGCAAATGCTACAAATCTCCCACCCCTACCCCACTCTAGTGGATTTGCCAACACGCCACTGCAAAGCCCCTGTCAAGCTTCAAATACTGTCAACTGGAAGAGGGAATGTATCAGCCTGCTAGCAGGAATTTTCTCAGATAAAATTCCATACCAAGTATGGAATCAGTATCAGAGAAAAGAGATATATTCTAAGAAGGAGGTTGTGGGGAAGACATTTAAAAAAAAAAGAAACTCCCTAAGAACTATGGGACTTCCCAGGTGGCGCTAGTGGTAAAGAACTCACCTGCCAAAGCAGGAGACAAGAGAAGCAGGTTTGATCCCTGGGTTGGGAAGATCCCCTGGAGGAGGGCATGGCAACCCACTCCATTATTCTTGTCTGGAGAATCTCATGGACAGAGGAGTCTGGCGCGCTAGGGTCCACAAAGTCCCAAATAGTCAGACACAATTAAAGCGATTTAACGGAGAAGGCAATGGCACCCCACTCCAGTACTCTTGCCTGGAGAATCCCAGGGACGGGGGAGCCTGGTGAGCTGCAGTCCATGGGGTCGAACAGAATCGGACACGACGGAAGCGACTTAGCAGCAGCAGCATGCACACAACAACTACTTAATGATTAATGGCCCTGGCATCAGAAACACTTGGAGTTGAGGGACAGAGCTGCTCCTTGGGAACTGGAAGACACTGAGCAGACGGCTTCACCTCTTAGCTCCCAGTCTATCTGGAATGAGGGCAATATTAGCAGCTTCCTCGCATGGTAGCTGTGAGATGATGCACTTAAATGCTTAGAATGTTGCCAGGCACAAAGCGAGCACTCAACACATATTAAATATTATCAGTCATTGATTAGAATCACAACTCAGCAGGCTTGGAACTGATCTTGCCATCTCCTTACTAAAACCAGTTTCACCTCTAAGCGTCCTTCACAGGGTTGGGCTCCTCCATTCTCCGCAGCAGCTGAATGTTGACATCAGCCTCACTTGGGGCTATTTATCTGCAGTTGTCCCTGCAGTTAGAACAGAGGACAAGGTATCCCCTAGAGCACAGAAATAAGGTGATAAGGTAACATCCTGAATGTAAAAACATTTAAGATGCAAACAACAGATGCTAGCAAAGTGCAGATTTTTTGTAAATGGGTTCCTGGCAATCCAGTACATGAGTTCAGAAAGGGAAGGATTCGGATATGATTTTAACCTATATGACCTGAATCCTCTTAAATCATATTGCCTTCTAGCCAGAAGGAAGCCAGAAGTCTGACATTTCTGATTACAAATCAGCTGGTCAGATGTAGTCATGTGACCACACTTAGATGGTAGAAAAGTGGAAAGGGTCTTGACTCAAAGCAGGGATAGGAGACATGTGTCTAACTGAAAACTAGGGGTTCCATTTTTAGGAAAGGGCTTCTCAGGTGGCTCAGTGGTGAAGACCCCACCTGCCACTGCAGGAGACGCAGGTTCAATCCCTGGGTCAGCAAGATCCCCTGGAGAAAGAAATGGCAACCCACTCCAGTATTCTTGCATGAAAAATCCCACAAAGAGAGGAGCCCAGCAGGCTATAGTCCATGGGGTCGCGAAAGAGTCAGCCATGGCTTAGTGATTAAACAATAATCGATATAAGCAACATAATCAAAATAAACAATAACATTTTTAGGAAAGGAAGAACAGATATTTGGGCGGGGGTAACCCACAGACTCTCCCACTGTGGATCAGTTTCTCCAGGCCTGCTCACTTCTTAACCTCAGGGTACCTCTAGACAACAATTCCCAGGATAAGCTACCCTAAATCCAGGCTGGGCAGGTGGCTGTGTTCCCTCCTGAATGTTCTGTCTGCTTCAGCATGAGGCACAAACCCCACATCCCATCAGGCACAGATCCCCACTCTATTACCTCTACAGCTCTTTTCCAAAGTTTCCCTTCTTGCCCGTCCTGCTCTCCCCACGGCACTTCAGGCCTCCATGATCACCAATCTGGGTGACTGTAATAATCCCTCATTGTTCTTTCTGCCTGCACTCTTGCTCTCCTTCAAACCCTGCAGCCTACACATCACTCTTCCTATAAAGCACAGGTCCCACCATGACACATTCCTGCTCAAGAATGTCCGTGGTTTCCCAGATCCTGCCCCAGATTTCTTGAATCTTGAAGGTTTCCTGTGACCAGGCCTTTGCCTGAATTTCTAAACCATTCTCCTTCACACGTGTGAAGCTCCACAGCAAAGGGCAGCTCACCGCTCCTAGGCTATGACTGTGCCTCCTGCCTCCCTGTCTTGGCTCTGCTACTCCCTCTGTTGGCATCTTTTTCCTTCTCACTCAGCCTGTCTAGATCTTACCTGTTTCGCAAAGCTCAGGTCAAAGCCTGCTTCTTCCAGGCAGCCTTACCCAAGCTAGAGCTACTCCCACCCTCCCAAGCATTGGCACAGAATGTCCTGCTTCTGTCAGGCTTCGATTGAAAGCATTTCTGCATTCCCTACTAGCATGAGCCTCCACAGGGCTGAGGGCCATGCTTGCTGGCATCTGGCTCTAGTACCTGCCATGTCGGTGAGTCACAATAAATGTTGTAGATGGGATTTGCAGAGGAGGAATAGTGCTGCATGGAGGCAGGGCACATGGGGACTGGGTGTGAACTTGAACAGCTCACACAATGACCTATGAACCCGATGCCAGGGTGACCATTTACACCACTCGGGGAGCAAATTCAGACTCCATCAGAATATGCAAATGTAGTTACAGACCTTCCACAAAAGGGGAGCACCTTCTGGGCTTGTGTTTGAGGGGTTGCCTGAGGGAATGGAGTGGGACTGGTAAGGATGCCTGTCATCTTTCCCATTTTTTTTTTAAGGATCAAGTGTGAGTAGCCATGAACATCAAAGCTTTTCGTGCAGGGCGGTGGGGGTAAGGCATTGACAGGAAACTTTAAATCATCTAGACAAACCTGTCATTTCTCAGTGAGGAACCCCAGTCCCAGAGCAGCAAGGTGGCTTGCCCAAGATCACATGGTCATAGTATCAGGCAGTACTTAGACTGTCCCAGTTTCCTGGCTACTATGTTCTGCTCCACTGCACAAGCTCTCCAGGTTAAAGGCACCATTAATTCCCAAGGAAACATCAACTTTTGGGAAATATGAGGTCATGGGGGTTACACACAGATTGTGTGTTTGTTTTTATGCTGGCCATTAAAAATTATTTTATGCTATACAACCCAAGAAGGAAGGCATGCGGTCAATTTTCAAAGCTTAAATTTTACATGTTCCATCTGCTATTTAGATTTTCCCCCTCTGTTCAATGTCACCTTTTTTCCTTAGAAAGGTATCAAAACAGCTTTTCCTTAAAAACTACTATATATATAAAATAGATAAACAACAAGTTCCTACTATGTAGCACAGGGAACAATATTCGATATCTTGCAATAAACCATAATGGAAAAGAATATGAAAAAATATATAGATGTAAGTAGGTCATTTTGCTGTACAGGAGAAACTAATACAACATTGTGAATTAACTAAACTCCAATTTAAAAAGTTTTAATGGCTTTTCCAATTTTCTGAGATGTCTCACTAGGAGCCCCCATCCTGACTCCAGCTTCTAACTGGCTAGATTTTAGTGCAATAGATAAGACTTGTGACCATAGGCTACTGAAAAGCCCTTTGTGTGTGGATTACAAGGGGGTCACTCAGTTTCTCGTTCATTACACCACGCAGCTTTTTTGAGTTGCAAGGTTAAGGCCGGGGCGAAACGTTGATAGAAGGGAACATGAAGCACCAAATTGGTCTGTGTTTTTGTTCCCTCCAACCCACTTAACCTCCCTTAGCCGGTGAAGGTTATGACTACAGCCCAATTCTCTAGTGACTCACTCCAGGAAAAGGACATGTGATGAGAACCTGGCTCTCATGGGACTGCTGGTCAGCGGTGCCAAGACAGAGATGGTATTGTTCAGGGAAGCCTCGGGAAGTCAGATATCCGGAGACAAGCATGCATGGGCAGCTCACCCCGCAGGCTGCAGGAGAACATATGTCCCCCACTGATCAGCCTCTGTATTTACTTCCACAAGGGCATTCAGAGGACTTCTGCAACGTTTATTCTCTTCAGTCTCAAATGCGGCTTCTCAGCGGGCCAGGAAAGGAAGGGATCGGCGTTCCTGGAGACCGGCTAAAAGCTTGGGTGCCTTGCCTGTTGTCACATTTAGTTCCATTCCCACATTAAGAGAAACATTTTTGCCTTTCACTTTTTACAGACGAGGAAATTTAGGCGCATGGAGTTTGAGTTTGGCCAGGCCCAGCCAGCTATTAAGTGGCAGACTGAGGAATCAAACCTGGGTCTAGGTTGACGTTAAAGGGTATTTCCAATGCCAGAAATGGGTGTCCTTTCCACGCTGTTTTCCAGCCTTCTGATAAAAGAAATGTTCACATATTGAGATATAGGGAAGTCATTCTGGCTTATACATGAGTTAACTTGAACTTTATGCTAACTACAATAGCTTGTTTGTGGCCTATCAAACATACGTGCTAATTCCGCTTTAATCATTAAAGAAAAGGGCTCCCTGGCCAGAAGTAAGGAATGTCAGTGTTAGAAATAGAGATCAAATACGCCTCTTCCTTTGATGATAAGATTCCTTTCCCAGGTGCCAAGACCATACTGTATGTGCTGCGTGTGGACACGCTGGTCTGTTTTTCTGAAAACTTGAAGACATGTGTCCCCACTTTGTTTAACGTTCTTTGTTCTGGCAAAATATAAAACTGTGCTGAAAACCCTGCTTCTCCAGAGCAGTTTCTCAGAATAATCTGAAGAACAGGCTTCAGGGCTAGTCCTCGGTTTGGCTGAAATAAAACTCTTCTCTGTTCTCATTATTGATCGTTTATTGTTTTCGTTGACACCTCCTCTAAGGCAAGGCAAGTGGTACTGGCCACTGACCAGATGCTTCTGGAAGCTTTGTCTCTCCACTTACTTCCAAACTCAGTTTTATTCTGACCTCTTTCACTCCATATCTTCACCCTTGAAGACCCTTGCAAATGCACTTTCCCCATGAATGGTTCCTGAGCACATAGTTTCAAGAGATTTCTCCCCCATTCTCTCCTGCCCTCTGACCTTCTCAGCCCATGCTGCAAGCTCAGCCTTCATAGGGACTGTAGTTCAGCTCACTGAAGTTTGCACGTGCATTCGTAAACTCCCAGTTGTGCTCTAAACTCCTCAAAGGTGTTGGGAACAGCCTTGTAGAGCCTTGAGAAGGCTTAAGCATAACAAATAATAACAGGTACTGAATGATTACCTGGTTAATTTTTAGGAGAGGCTATGGGAGTCTCCTCCTTTTTGCCTTCAACCTTTCCCAATCACGGTCTTTTCCAATAAGTCGCCTGTTCGCATCAAGTGGCCCAAGTATTGGAGGGGAAGGTGTCAAGAGGATAAGATGGTTGGATGGAATCACCAATTCAATGCACATGAACCTGGGCAAACTCTGGGAGATGGTGAGGGACAGGGAGGCCTGGTGTGCTGCAGTCCATGGGGTTGCAAAGAGTAGGACACAACTGAGCAACTGAACAACATGGGACTCTCTGTGATTCTCTTAGGTAAAGAAGTACAGAAAACTCAGACAAGTGGCTGCTATCTCTGGCTCTTTAGCCAAGACTCACCTTTGCATCACAGTCTATAATCCTCTCCCCAACCTTCTGGAGGTCTCAGAGGAGACAGCCCTTTCCCTGCACTAAATCCATGCCTTCAACCAACCTGCCAGTCCTGGCCAGGGGACATGGGATGGTGGGGGGAACTCTGCCCACTGGGCCCTGGGGCTTGGCTGAGTGGTCCAGGCTTTCTGGCAGCCTTGCCTGTTCCTTTGGCCCTTTCCCAAGTCTGGGTGCTCACTCCAAGCACCTTCCCAGGGCTCCATGATGAGGGCCTAATCATACAGGTCACCACCAATGCCTCAAATCCCCTCTAGGGACATATCTGCCAGCACAAACCCCAGATCTCATTTCTTTCTCCCTGGGATCCTGCCTGATTCCTTTCCCCTTAACTTACCATCCTTCCTTTCTGGGCACCTGTTTGTCTCCAGCACCAACACCCATGTGGCATGTCTGCTCCCATCTCTCACCCCTCCTCCCACCCCCAGGTCCCTGGGTCTTCAGAGTCAGCACCGCCCCTCCACACAGCTTGCTTCCTCCCCTCCATTCTTCCTGTCTCTCCTCCCAGCCAGGCTCCAGGCACGGAGAGCACTGTGGCCCACCGCATGCCCTATCCTAGCCCCCAGATTGCCCACCCACACCCGGGGGCCAGACCTACCCCTGGCTCTGAGCATGCACTTGCCTGTCTCCCTCACTCAGCTGGGAGGACCCCAAAGGTGCCACCACCTGTTACCTTGGTTCCTGATAACTGGCCCTGTGATTGCTATATTAACATTGGTCAATCACTGTTAACTGAAGGTGGAAATGAATGGCAATTGAGTTAATGGTGTTGGTTCTGTTCTCAATGCAGGAGATCAATTTACATTCGCAACTTAGGACCTTCCCTGGTGGCTCAGTTTTAAAGAATCCGCCTGCCAGTGCAGGAGACACGGGTTCAATCCCTGGTCTGGGAAGATCCCACAAACTGCGGAGCAGCTAGGCATCTGTGTGCTACAACTCTTGAGCTTGTACTCTAGAACCCAGGAAACACAACTATTGAGCCCACGTGCCACAACTACTGAAGCTGCACACCCTAGAGCTCATGCTGAACAGGAGAGGCAACCTCGATGAAAAGCCCCCGCTCTCTGCAACTAGAGAAAAGCCCGAACAGCACCAAAGACGCAGCACAGCCAAAAATAAATAAATAAAACGACATTCACAGTTCAGCCCCTGCCTGGAGGTCCCTGAAGTAGACTTGGAAGTATGGACTAGCAAAGGTGCTGTATCTGGAGGGCCCTAAACCTCAGATACGCAGATGACACCACCCTTATGGCAGAAAGTGAAGAGGAACTAAAAAGCCTCTTGATAAAAGTGAAAGAGGAGAGTGAGAAAGTTGGCTTAAAGCTCAACATTCAGAAAACGAAGATCATGGCTTCTAGTCCCATCACTTCATGGCAAATAGATGGGGAAACAGTGGAAACAGTGTCAGACTTTATTTTTTGGGGCTCCAAAATCACTGCAGATGGTGATTGCAGCCATGAAATTAAAAGACGCTTACTCCTTGGAAGGAAAGTTATGACCAACCTAGATAGCATATTCAAAAGCAGAGATACTACCTTGCCAACAAAGGTCCATCTAGTCAAGGCTATGGTTTTTCCAGTGGTCATGTATGGATGTGAGAGTTGGACTGTGAAGAAAGCTGAGTGCCTAAGAATTGATGCTTTTGAACTGTGGTGTTGGAGAAGACTCCTGAGAGTCCCTTGGACTGCAAGGAGATCCAACCAGTCCACCCTAAAGGAGATCAGTCCTGGATGTTCATTGGAAGGACTGATGCTGAAGCTGAAGCTCCAACACTTTGGCCACCTCATGGGAAGAGCTGACTCATTGGAAAAGACTCTGATGCTGGGAGGGATTGGGGGCAGGAGGAGAAGGGGACGACAGAGAATGAGATGAATGGATGACATCACCGACTCGATGGACATGAGTTTGAGTGAACTCTGGGAGTTGGTGATGGACAGGGAGGCCTGGTGTGCTGTGATTCATGGGGTCGCAAAGAGTCAGACACGACTGAGCAACTGAACTGAATTGAAGTCTACAAGATGAGGACCCAGACAGAACAGTGACTTGCCCAGGGTCATCTGGTGTGAGTCACAGATCAGACTGGACCCAACTCTCTGATTCCACCACAAAGGCACTGCCTCAGTCATGCCTTCATAGTAGTAATACACTTGCTTTGCTTCTAAAAGTGTAATTCAGACCTGACTCTCCTCCCAGTGATTTCTAAATAGTGAGGGCTGTTCTTGGACTGCTAACTCTAGCTGCTGCTGCTGCTAAGTCGCTCAGTCGTGTCCGACTCTGTGCGACCCCATGGACTACAGCCTACCAGGCTCCTCCATCCATGGGATTTTTCCAGGCAAGAGTACTGGAATGGGGTGCCATTGCCCTCTCCGTAACTCTAGCTAGCACTGATGAATCCTCTGAGGAGGAATGCACACAGGCAGGCAGGGATGCTGGCATCCTGTTCGGTCCTGCAGGATGTGCAACATGTGCAAGGTTGAGATGACACACTTGAGGCGTTCCTCTCTGCCTCCCACACCTGGCATTGTGCATCTCCCACCCTGCCACACCCTTCATCCACAGTTTGTTGGAGGCTGTTCTGGCTTCCCCCACCCCTGCCAGCATCATTCTTGTTGAACCTATTAGGGAGTTATTGTTGTTTGCAGCAAACAGCTGATGCCTCTGGAAAATGTAGCATTTGCTCATCTCTGTTCCATTTATCTTGTAGTTGGTACATTTTCTCTTCTTTATTAGCAGGGGCACTTACTGGAAAACTAGATCTCTGTCACTTAGTGGTTTCATCTGTTACTTCTGTTCAGAACCCACCTGGAGTCAGAATCCCATCTCTGTGACAGAACAATTGGTTGCTATGGAAACTATTGTACCACCCCGGGCACAGGCTCGCCTGCAGAGAAGCAGAGCTGCTGCACACAGAGGGTGGGGGAGGGATAAGGTGTTACAGAGTTCCAGGCATGACCTGTTAGACTAGTGACGGACTTTTCTAGGTCACTCTTCTCCTTCTGCTCCTTTTCCTCCCAAAACACTGTGTGTGTGACTTCACTTATCCATACCCTGCCCCCAACACCCGCACCCCCCACGGCCCCCTCCACTAACCACTCCACCCAAACTTGAAAATCTTCCCCTACCTTCTCTCTTCTGCCTCCAAGTCCAGCTTAGAGCTGGCTTCCTCACTCTGTGGTTAACCACACCTGAAAAGGCCTTCTTTAATCTAAACCTCCCAATTGTAGTGACTTTGCATTTAATTTATTTGAATGGAATCACTTGCTTAGTTTCTCATTGTGCTATTTTTTCCCCTCCTTATCAAGCTCCTATACTTTCTCTTCCCAACGGTATTCTGGCCCCATCAGAGCACACCTGGGCCAGTGGTGTGCCCCCTCTCACAGACCCCAGGCCAGGCTCTGCTGACCACACACACACACAAGTGCAAGTGTTAGTCACTAAGTTGTGTCCGACTCTTTGTGGCCAACTCTTTGTGACCCCATGGACTGTAGCCCATCAGGCTCCTCTAGCCATGGAATTCTCCAGGCAAGAATACTGGGGTGGGTAGCCCTTCCCTTCTCCAGGGGATCTTCTTAACTCAGGGATTGAACCCAGGTCTCTTGCATTGCAGGCAGATTCTTTACTGTCTGAGCCACCAGGGAAGCTCTGCTGACCACAAGTCCTTGATAGATGCTACTCTTTGACTCCCAGAAAGCAGACAGACTTAGCCCCCAAGTGTGTCCGATTAAATCTACTCACTCTTACTTCCTGAGGATCAATAAGCCAGAGCGACAGACAAATTGTATAGCTCTGGGTATCATTTTGAACTTTTGACAAACGAATGAAAAGGAAAAACTCTAAAGCTTCAGTTGCCTGAAATACCCTCAGCTGATAAACAATGAAAAAGCAGTGCTTTGTTATTTAGAAATGTTTTATTTTTGTGGGTTTTAAATCAATTTCCTCTTTCAAGTTTTTCTTTGGTCTCATTTGCCTGTCACCTGGGACAAACGCAAGGAAACGTTCACCCCCGAGGCCCCGGACCCGCCTAGGTTGAACGTGGCCAGAGACCCTCTTCTGCATTTTCATGTGAAGGGCTACGCATGACCGCCCAGCCTAATAGCAGCTCCTCGTGCCTTGGAGAGCCTGGAACCCTTCCAGAGCACTCTTTAGATGAGGTTAAGCTTACAAACCTGAGTGTGGATTTGGGGTTATCCCTCTGTCAAACGGGCAACGTCCTTTTATCCAGCGCCTGGGAGCGCAGGGCCAGTGAAGCCCCCTCTTGCTGGGTGTGGTTGTAGGTGAACAGAGCTGTGCTGGATCACAGGGCGAAGGAGGCAACGTTGGATTTGGGGGTCCAACCTTTTTCCGGAACCTGCCCTCCAGTCCCCTGTGGTGGGAGTAAGCCGATGGACATGTCCCCGTTAGCTAAGAAAGGGGCGGAAGTCAGGGGGCCTCCAGGTGCGAATCAGCCTTGGAGCTGGACGGAAGCCACTTCCCAGAAACTCCCTGGAAGAACGCCGGGCATGCGGGCTACAGCTGCTAGGAAGGGCACCCTGAGCCCAGCAGTGAAAGCGTAGCTCTCCCAGCATTCATACCACGGCTGAGTCTGCTCATGAAAAGAGGTGCTGCTCCTTGAATGCCCCAGCACACCAAAAAAGCGAGTTCGGGCGTGGGTGCAGGGGGTGGGCTCTGCGTGGGCAATTGCGCACGCGCGGGAGAAAAGACCGGATGTGGGAGGGGCCTGTCTTCCCCCAACCCTTAGGGCTATTTCCCTTGTTGCAGGGGCGGGTCCCCTGAGGCCTGAGGAGGTGTTGGCAAGGTGTCCTCACCAGGTGAAAGCCCAGAATAAACACCGAACCTGGATCCCTCTGGCAGTGGGGCTGCAGAAGAGCTGGCTTTGGCCCATGGTGGCTGGGAGAAGGGGATACCCCTTTAACTCCAGGCTTGTCACCCCAGGGCCATGGGGAAGCTTGCCCTTGCCCTTCCCAGTGGGTACGGAGAAACCCTCACACCAGTGTCAGCCCCTCTGCCGCCCCAGCTTGAGAGAAGGCCTCTGTTCCCCATGGGATGAGGTTCCCTCTTGCTCTGCCCTGACTATAAGAGAAGAGGAAGTGCCCCAGTGGCATCGCCCATGGGACAAAAGATGTTGCCCAGCAACGTCTTCACGTTTATTACAGTTACTGAAGGAGTCTAGGGCACTCTCCAAAACTCACTCACTGCTCGAAGGAGAGGCCAGAACTCCAACTCAGGCTGTGTGGCCGGAGCTCAGGTGGTGCGGAGGCCACGGAGGGCTCCTTCTGAGTTGGCCGCTCCAGAGACAGACCACAGGCTGGCTTTAGAGCCTTGAGGGGTGAGAGGCACAAGGGGGAACCCAAGACAGCCAGATTCCAAATGTTCCTTGAGCATCTGGGTGAGGTGCTTGGTCTTCTTCCAAAGAAGTAATTTCTTTCTGGGAGAGAGGGAAAACAAAGCTCAAAAACCAGAGCCTCAGAAATAGCCTGAGGCTGATCAGCCCTGAGGCCAGTGGCTATGGTCTCCCACTACAGCCTTGTCTGAAATAATAGAGGAGCCGGTGCACCAAGCCCCGTTTGCAAAATAGGTACCTTAGGCTCTGTCAGCCCAGATCCAGGAGTCAGACACTTCTTCAGATGCTGCTTCACAGGAGGGGAGGGAGGGAGGGAAAGGGGGAAAGAGAGAGAAAGAAAGAGAAAAAGAAAAGGGAAAGAAAGGAAGAAGGAAAGAAAGAAAAGAGCACAGAGAAGTGGAAAGGTGGGGCACCCAGCCAGAAGAGGACTGGGCAACCAGAGTGCCTGGACCAGGTCTGGCTGGAGTTGGAATAACTGCATTATGGGAAAGATTGAAAGGTTAATATGAAACCAGCTGATGCTGAAAAAGAACAATTAGGAAGGTTAAGGGGCTTCATATGAGGTTAATGGCTGCTGGAGGATAAAGTTTACAGCTTCCAGGAAAGAAGTCTGGCTCAGAGTAATCTTTTTCATTGATGGTTCTTGGTTGGGTTTTGCTGATATATTTTTTTCTTCTGGATAATTTAGAGAAAATGACCATTCATTCAGGTGAGATTCATTCTCTCCTTCTCTCCCCTACCCTTCCCCTTCTTCTCTCTTTCTGTTTGGCAATGTCCACTTATCTGCAGGTTTTGGAATGAGTTTTAGGGTCCCACCTGTACCATTTCCCCCCAGTGAGACTTGTGATGCTCAAGAAGAATATTCTCTTCAGTGCTGGTTGTGTTATGGGGGTATTTCAGGCCAGTAAGTGGTTTCATAGATCAATAGCTCAGCCCAGGAAAGGTGTTCTGCAAGCGTGCTCAGTTGCTAAGTCGTGTCCGACTCTTTGCTACCCCATGGACTGTAGCCCACCAGCTTCCTCTATCTGTGGAATTTTCCAGGCAAGAATATTGGAGTGGGTTGCCATTTCCTCCTCCAGGGGATCTTCCCAACCCAGATATCAAACTCTTGTCTCCTGCATCTCCTGCATTGGCAGGCAGATTCTTTACCACTGTGCCACCTGGGAAGCCCCAGAGATGTTCTGAGGTAAAATGTCAAAGAGTTAACTCAAGTGTGGAGAGCCAGCTAAGGAGACTGGGGCAGGGGATTCCCAAGCTTCTGCAACCCAGCAGCAACTTGGTTTCCCCCAGAGAGCTTTTAACATAACAGACTCCCAGCTCCACCTGGACCAGCTGAATTAGAACCTCTGTAGGAGCCCTTGGGAGTCTGTATACAAAGTTCCCCAGGCAACCTCAAGACCAGCCAGTTTGGGAACCACTGGCCCAGGGGCACAAGGAAGAAAGGCAAGGGCTGGGGCTACTGGCCCTTTACAGCATACTTGGTCATTTGTGTGACTTCCTAGGTCCCATCCCAGCTGTGGGTTTCTTGGAACAGACACTTTGTTTTACTCATCTTTATAGTCCCTGCAGAAGGCTGACCACATCCAGTTTTCAAGTTCACATTTTCAGAAGCCTGGGTGGTAGAGACCCAACTTGCACAAGACCACAGGAGCCCTGAGATGGTAGGGCCCTTAGAGACGCTCCAGTGCAGTGGTTTGCAAACTGTGCCCTGGGGTTCCACCGTGGAACCTCAGAGACCGCCAAGAGGAAAGAGCAGAAGCCCATGGAAGGGCTCTTCAGGCTCCCCTCCCCCTCCCCCTCTTCAGCCTCTTCCCCTCCACCTCCCCCTCTTCAGCCTCTTCCCCTCATACAGCTCTGTGTTACCTCTAAAGAGGAGCAGAATGTCACTTAAAATATGCCACTGGGACCTATAGGTCATTTTGAATTAGGATTTAAGAAACAGCCAGTGCAGAAAGACACCCTGACCCTCTTTTGTCCTCCTGAAAGCAGGAGACAAATCTCCCATTGAAAGGACCCTCCTTGTACCAGGAGGAAGGAAAGCGTCCTTATCACCAGAGACAGGAAATTTGGGGCCCAGAAGGCAGTATAAACAAACCTGGTTAGCTCTTCACCATTTATCCCCTTGGCTTGTCAACTCTTCACAAATGTGTTATTTCTTTATCTAAAAGGCCTAGAAGCTTCTTTTTCTGGTCACTTCAGGTCTTCATTCTCCTGTGAAGACATTCATGTACATGTAAAAAACTGATAAAATGCACATGTTTTTCTTTCATTGATCGGTCTCTGTCAGTTTAATTTTCAGACCCAGCCAGGTTCCCTAAGATGGTGAAGGAAAACTTCCCCTCTCGGTGCTATTTTTTTTTTTTTTTAAATAAAGACCCAGAATGGAAACAACCCAAGCACCTCGGAATGGGTGGATACATTTTATTTATTTATTTTTAATTTATTTATTCGTGGCTGTTGCTACGAGTGGGCTTTTTCTAGTTGCAAGAAGTGGGGGCTACTCACTAGTTGCGGTGCACAGGCTTCTCCCTGTGGTGGCTTCTCTTGGGGCAGAGCTAGGGCTCTAGGCGCACAGGCTTCAGCAGTTGCAGCACTCGGGCTCAGCAACTAAGTTAGTTGCTCTACGGCATGTGCAGTCTTCCCAGACCAGGAGTCAAACCCGTGTCCCTTGCATTGGCAGGATTCTTATCCACTGGACCACGAGGGAAATCCTCCCTACGCTATTGCAATCACCTATTTGGCTTTCCAGCTCCCACCCTCAGCAACCCCCAGTCCCAGTGCCTATCAATTTTCCATCCAGTGTCCAGAATAATTCTGTCAAACATAATGCTGGTCAGGTTGCTGTTTCATTCAAGAGCCTACATTGGATTTCCATTTCACTCACCCACAATCTGAGGTCCCCACACATCCTTGCCTGGCTGCCCCTTGCTCATCTGCTCCAGCTACACTGTCCCCTTTGTGCGCTGAACATACAGGCAGGGTCTAATCACACTGTTCCTTCTGCCTGAAACACTCTCCCCCCAGATGTCTGCCTCGCTGCTTCCTTTTTTCCTGACTACCACATACCATAAATGGTGCCCCATCCCATCAACCTCCAGTCCCTTCCTTTGCTCTGCTGAGTGTCTTTTCTACCAGGACATAAGCTCCAGGAGGAAAGGGACTTTGTTTTGTTCATACTGTATCCCCAGCACCGACAACAGTGCCTGGCACATAGTTCGTTGTTCAGTCGCTCAGTTGTGTCCGACTCTTTGCAACCCCATGGACTGCAGCATGCCAGGCTTCCTGTCCTTCACCATCTCCCAGAGTTTGCTCAAACTCATGTCCATTGAGTTGATGATGCCATCCAACCATCTCATCCTCTATCGTCCCCTTCTCCTCCTACCTACAATCTTTCCCAGCATCAGGGTCTTTTCTAATGAGTCGGTTCTTTGCATCAGGTGGCCAAAGTGCTGGAGCTTCAGCATCAGTCCTTCCAATGAATATTCAGGACTGATTTCCTTTAGGATTGACTGGTTTGATCTCATTGCTGTTCAAGGGACTCTCAAGAATCTTCTCCAGCACCACAGTTTCAAAGCATCAGTTCTTTGGCACTCAGCCTTCTTTATGGTCCAGGTGCTCCATTAAATAAAGCTGTTTCCTGAAATAATCAGGTTGGTTTTCAGTCTAAAATCATTCTGTACATTTTCTCCTTTATGCATGTCTATATTTTCTGAATTTTCTGCACTCACTGTATATCACTTTTAGTCACAAAATGAGCAATAAATGATGCCTTCTCCAGGACCATTCTTTAGGGGACCCTCTGGGGTCTGATTGGCGCCAGGTCTGTCCTTGGAGCCATAAGGAGACTAGGAGCAACCACTGGCTGCTGTTGGTGAACTGGGAACTTAGTCGTGCCAGGTAACAGCATCTTGTCTTGGAGTTAGCGGGAGAGCTGAGGAGGGGGGAGAGCAGGGAAAACATAACCAACAACGGCTGCGATACACACCCCTCTCTGCTCTGCGCAGTGCACACACAGACGCAAACACTTGAAGGCCCCAGCCTCCCAGGCCTGCCCCAGAGACGGCCCTGCTGCCCTGGGCCGAGGTTTCGCCGGCACCACCTGCTTTCCTCCCTTGTCTCTTTTCTTTAGGGGCCCTCTCTGGGCCCGGTAGCTGCCGCCTCCGCTCCTTTGAGTGACTGAATCTAAAACAAAGGGGCAGCACTGTGGCCCTGGGGGCAGGTCTCAGGCTGAGGGAGCCCCTCGTCTGGTCTCTGTGTCAGGGGCCCTGCCTCCCTAATGTGGGTGGCACTCCCAGGTCGTCCCATGACTCAGAGTTCCTGTTCACAGGAGCTCAGCAGTTCCGGACAACAGCACAGCCTCACACACTAGAGGCGATTCAGGAACTGAAAGCCCCTTCACTTGGTCATTTTCTGGTGGAATCTTTTCTGATCTGCTTCCGTAAAGCTCATCCGAAATAGACGTGGGAAAAGAGAACTAGGAGGCCTCGTTTCCTGTCCAGCCCCAGAGCTTCCCTCATGAGAGTAACTCAAAGCCCCAGAACCTGGCTCCTGCCTGTCTTCTTGTGAGGCACCAGCCAGGTCCCCCCACCTCCAGGGACAGAGCTGCTGTCTCCTGGGCTAAGACGAGCCTGGGACACTAAAGAGCCCGGCTCTGTCAACTTCTAGAAAGGGCCAAGTGGCAAATACTTTAGTCTTTCTGAGACACCTACAGTCTGGTCTCTGTCGCCTCTGCTTTTCCCCCCCAAAACCATTCTTAGTTCTTAGAAATATAAAAACCATTCTTAGAAATATAAAAACCATTCTTAGTTCACAGCCCTCACAAAATACAGACTGTAAAGCTGGGCAAGATACAGTCCTTGAGCCAAATGCAGCCCCCCACCTGTTTTTGTGAAATGAGGTTCTATGGGAACATAGCCACACTGGTCTGCCATGTGGCTGCTTTCAGACTCTAATAGAATCAGGCAGTTGCAACAGACTATAACCTTCCTGGTGACTCAGTGGTAAAGAATCCTCCTGCCAATGCAGGAGATATGGGTTCAGTCTCTGGGTTGGGAAGATCCTCTGGAGAAGGAAATGGCAACCCACTCCAGTATTCTTGCCTGGAGAATCCCATGGACAGAGGAGCCTGGTGGGCTACAGTCCATGGAGTCACAAAGAGTCAGACACAGCTGAGCACACATGAACACAACAAGAAGGCGGACAAAACCTGAAATAGTTACTATCTGACCTTTTATAGAAGACATTTGCCAAGACCTGCTTCAAAGTCCTAATATAAATGACTCACAGGTATGCCAGCTTTTAAAGTACTTCACACACATTCCTACTTCTTACTGGAAACATTGTTTGAGATTAGTAATTGTTCCATTTTACAGATGAGGAAACCGAGGACTGGAAAGGTTAAGGCTTACCAAAGGTCACACTGCTAATGGGTATTTTGGACCAGACAAAGCTGCTCTGGAAAGAGCAATCTCTGAAGCTTGGAGTCTACCTCTTGATCAGCTCCATCAGGGAAGGAGGCAGTAAGCAGGTCCCCGGTACAGCCTCAGAGAGAGACACTGGGCATGGAAAGCAGCCGGGCTGACCTGCACAGGCACTTCTAAGAGTCTCGTGAAATGAGCAGGGACTTCCTAGTGGTCCAGTGGTTAAGAGTCTGCCTTACAATGCAGGGGACACAGGTTTGATCCCTGCTCTGGGAACTAAGATCCCACTTGCCATGGGGCAACTAAGCCTGCAAATGCTGTGACCACTGAACCTCTGTGCTCCAGAGGCCCTGTGCACAACTAGAGAGCCCGTGCACTGCAAGGAAAGACCCTGAGTGCCACAATTAATTAAAAAGTCCTCAATGCAAGTCCATTTTGTGCAAGTCCTCGGCACAAAAAGTTCAGAGAATATCTTCAGAGGCTGTCTGTGCACAGGGAAGGCTACTGGCTGACTGGCTGGCAGGAAAGCCACCCTTTCAAATCCACATTTGGCTTCTGTAAATAGTTAACAGGTAGTCATATCACTGTGAAGAGCAGGGAGCCACAGCAATCTTCTCACGGGGTTCTGGAGAGGGCCTTGCATCCCGCAGGCTCCCAGGACTGCTGTTTCCTGCAGAACTAAAGATGGCAACGCCATCACTGGTGTGAGAGAGACTCCCAGTGGACACTGGTGGTATTGCCACCCCTAAGAATCATTTCAGAAACACCCTCAGGTTCCTAGGAGCTCACTTCCTGGGCTGGGAGTGTAAAGGGCTGGTGTCATCTTGGAATCGTCGTCCCAGTACACACACTCAGGTGAAACTAAATGACTGTTGTCCTACTCCAAACCCTCCCTGAGGAAGGCTGGTGTGTGCAGCTCTCACAATGCTGCCATTTCAAAGAACGAGTTAGGAGTGCTTCCTTCAAGCCTTTGTGACCTTTCCTGCGCCTTTGGAGTCTTATCCATGGGGTGTGTCTGACTCCTGAAAACAGTTAGCCTTTGTGAAGCTTTGTTTGCTTTTCCTTCAGTCCAGCTTTGCTCCAGGACCTGTTTAGTGTGTCTCATGAAGTTATTAGTTTTGGCTATTGCCATTGTTCATGAGGTTTTTTTTTTTTTTTTAATTGGAATTAAGCACCACAATTATAAATTAGGATCCCCAGTATTTCTAGAAAAGTCAGACAACACTGGTTCTAAGTGTTGAAGTCAGTGGTGGAAACTAGGGAGCTGGTGCCCCTAGAAGGGTTCTCCTGTTTGCCACAGCCCTCACTGCTCCCTAGTACCTCTTAGACTCATGTGAGTACCATGACCCTCTCCTGCAGAGCACTCGTTCCTCAGGGATGGAATTCCACGTGTATTGATTTAATATACTCCTTAGATGATGAGTTCAATGATGCCATCATGGAGATATTTTATTTTTCTATTTATTTTTAAATCCCTAGTGCCTAGGTGCCTAATTCACATTTGCTGAAGGAAAGTGGTGGCCAGAGGAAGAGGGAAGGGAAGAATTACTAATGACTTTCTGCAGTTGAAACAGAGAGAACTTAAATGACTTGCTCAGATTCACAGAACTAGCTAGTGACACAGCAGAAAGTTGGACCCAAATTTCGAAGGCACATTTCTACTCCACTTTATCATTCTCTGTTCTGGGGCCTCTGCAGGCCTCTTTGGACTGTGATGAAAAAATTGCACCCTGAAAATTGTTATGGCTTTGGAGGCATGCCCGGCCTGGCTCCTGACAGAGCTGGTGTAGGGGAATTGGGCTGCAGCTGGCTCCCTCTGTCACATGCAGGAGCAGCGCAGCCCTCTGGGCCCCCTCCAGGTGGGCTCCTGGGGCACCATGGCCACACTTAGTGGACATGTAAGACCCGGGATAATCAATCTGTTGGAAGAAGAAATGTGACCATCTGCCACGTTCTTGGGATTCCCAGGTGACTCAGTGGTAAAGAATCTGCCTGCAATTTAGGAGACCCAGGTTTGATCCCTGGGTCAGGAAGATACCCTGGAGAAGGAAATGGCAACCCACTTCAGTATTCTTACCTGGAGACTCCCATGGACAGGGGAGCCTGCCGGGCTACTGTCTGTGGGGTTGCAAAGAGTGGGAGATGACTGAGTACACACAGTATTAGGTTGATTTAGACATAAGACCTGTCAAAAGCATGTTAGTCTCCATTTACAGATGAATAAACAGGTCCAGAGATTGAGTTTCCAAAAGTCACACAGCCAGTCAGTGCAAGAACGGGTTTTTAGACTTGATGTGTGAAATTCCTGAGCAAATTGTTACACCATGATACATGACAGCCTTGAAAAAGGACAGACCTGATTCACGTCCAGAATATAAGAAATTAACATCAAAAGAGTAAGGAGAGAGCAGGACCTAGGACTCAAGGAGGAAGTGCCAGTTGGAGGTCGGGAAGCAGAGGCTGCATGAGTGAGGGAGGAACTGGCGCTGGGCAGAGAGGGACAGCGATGATGCGCCTGAAGTTCAATGCACCGTCCTCTTTCTCCCAGCTGTGCCCTGCCTCTGCCCCTCAGTGCATGCGTGCTCAGTCGCTTCAGCTGTGTTTGACTCTTTGCGAACTCCTGGACTGGGCCCACCAGGCTCCTCTGTCCATGGGATTCTCCAGGTAAGAATACTGGAGTGGGTTGCCATGCTTTCCTCCAGGGGATCTTCCCAACCCAGGGATCAGACTCGTGTCTCTTGCAGCTCCTGTGTTGCAGGTGGATTCTTTACCGCTGAGCCACCAAGGAAGCCCCTTACATCTCAGAGTTCTGAGCAAAAATATGTTTTATCTCCACTCTCTATGGACGCATAATTTCTCAGCAATCAGATGTCCTAGATCTGGAAGAAGAAAGTGGTGGTCCAGAGGCTTGGCTGTCCAGTTCAAAGGAAAATGCAGGGATGCGCTCCCATCCTTAGTGTTGAGTCTCTGACCCCTGCTTCAGAGAAAGGGGCTCAGGGTGGGAAGGGAGGAGAAACCGCTGTGTCCCAGGGAGGCGAGGCTCAGGAGCTCAGGCTTCCCACTGGGTGACTTCAGGCTCTTGTTCTGGAATTCAGTTTCCTCCCTCTAGAGGGAGGGGTTAGGTGGGATGGCCTCTTGTGCTCTGTGGTTTCATGCTTCTCCAGCCCAGGCCTGGGGTGCAGGCAAGTGAGATAAGAACAAACACAATGGTGATGAAGAGTCATCCAAGACATTGTTTAATGGATGAGCCCAGAGCCTTTGAACAGCCGAAGATGGTGTTTGAAACTTATCTCACCGGCATGTACTTTGAACCTGGAGAGTTTCTTGTTGTCCATGAGAAAAACGATTGTAGATGTGAATAGTCTGTGGGTGCTGTGTTAATGGCAAAGGTCTGAGTGTCAGGCCCAGGTTCAAAAGATCAGGTCTTGGGTAGACGGCTGACCCTCTTTGAGCCCCAAACGCCTTGTTTTTGGAAGGTGCACACCTCACAGGGCGGCCAAGGGGTTAGATGAGTTTCCATAGAGGGAGCATCTAGCACGGGACCTGGTAGAATTCCTACAAATCATCTGTCCTCCTCCCCCCACCCCCCCACTGGAGACGACTTAGCACACACGCACGCACACTCCACTACTATACAGAAGAAGACTGATGGTCAGAAAGGGCTTCAGCACGTAAACAGAATTGAGATCTGAATGTTCGTCTGCTGGGTTCAACCCCAAAGCGTCTTCTCCTCCTGCCTTCAATCATTTCCCGCATCAGGGTCTTTAACAGAGTCAGTTCTTTGCATCAGGTAGCCAAAGTATTGGAGTTTCAGCTTTAGCATCAGTCCTTCCAATGAATACTCAGGATTGATTTCCTTTAGGTTGGACTAGTTGGATCTCCTTGCAGTCCAAGGGACTCTCAAGAGTCTTCTCCAACACCACAGTTCAAAAGCATCAGTTCTTCGGTGCTCAGCTTTCTTTATGGACCAACTCTCACATCCATACATGACTACTGGAAAAACCATAGCTTTGACTAGACAGACCTTTGCCGGCAAAATAATGTCTCTGCTTTTTAATATGCTGTCTAGGTTGGTCATAGCTTTTCTTCCTATGGTTAGTCAAGGCTTTTTTAGTATTGTCACTCCAGCTCCTCATAAACATTACTATTTACATAGGGTCTTGATGTTTACAGTGGTTTCTCTTACCCACTGTGATGTGGGGGGAGAGTAGTATTAATATTATCATTATTTTTCAGGTAGGACTAGGCTCAGGATGTCCCCTGACTTGCTGGAGGCCATGGCCCCCTCATCCACCTCTGAGAATCCTTCTCTGCATCTTGCCAGTATGGCTCCTCTGCCCTTTCATTCTTTAGCCCTAAGGCCTAAGGGGTTCTTGTCACCCAAAGGTAGAGTTGAGGGGAGGACCTACAGTCAGAGCACTCGTGAGTTCAGTGGTAACAAGACTGCTCTTTCTTTCCAGGGATTGAGTCATTAATAGTTCCTTAAATATGCCCATTCTGCAACTTAGAGTGACATTCAGTCTGCCAGTGATTACTGCTGCCGTGGGTGTGGCATGAGAGGGTGGATGAGTCATTTCACCCAGAGGCGCTCTCATCCGGGGCAGAGTTCTGTGGGGCTCACCAGCCCCTCCTGCCTGCCCCAGTCAGCCAAAGGGCTGAAACCTCTCCCTCTGACCACAGCAGTTCCTCAGGAAACTCCCCCACCAGGCTGCAGCTTTCTGACTTTGCTCCACTTTGTAACCCCTTCCTGGCCCAGCTTGGAACCCAAGGGTAGGCCCAAGCCTCGAGATTCTGGCCTTGTCCACACCATTTGCTCCTAGATAATTCTCAGGCCCCGTCATATCAGCTAAGGTCTTGGGGTCAGGCACACCTGGGTTCAAATCTTGGTTCTACCACTTACTGGCAATACAAATTCAACCATGTTGCTACACTTCTACAAATCACTGCTTTCCCATCTGTGTAATGGGAATAATAGCACTGCCTTACCTCCAAGTGAGGGGCGAGATGCAGCAGGCAATGGACTTAGCACGGTGACTGGCTCGTAGCAGATGTTCAGTGAATTTCTGTGTGTGTGTATGTGTGTGACTGTATGTCTCTCCTGAGCACCCAACTCCCCTCTACTGCGGTTCTGTTTTGCTTTTGTTTTTTACCACATATCAATATGAGTACCACAGGGCTAACCATTTGTATCTTCCCAAGCATCCTGATTTCACCCCTCCTTTTTCCTTTGGCTCTAACCTCTTCTATACCATTTTATTTTTCATAGCCTTTTGCAACTTTCATGTCCTCTGTCCATTTTTAACAGTTTATAATAACAACATACCATAGCAATATAACATTTTTCAGTCTTATCCAACAGGACAGGGAGTGGAAACTGATGGACTAGCTGCAAAACATTAACTGAAGCAATGAATTATTTTCTTTAAAAAAAGAATAAAAATTTGCAAAAGAGGAAAAACAGGCAATTCACAGAAGAGCAAGTGCAGATGCTCAAACAAATATGAAAAAGTGTCAGACTCTAGTAATCAGGGAAATGCAAATGTAAATAGCATTGAGCTGCTGCTTTACTTCTAACAGAATGATCACAGTTTTAAAAGACTGATAATACTGGGTTGGCCAAAAAGTTTGTTTGGGTTTTTCCATACCGTCTTATAGAAAGAAACCCCCGTATGAACTTTTTGGCCAACCCAATACCTATTGTTGGTAGGAATGCAGGGATAAAGGTTACTTTAATCATTGCTCTTGGATTCCATAGCTTTTGCAAATCACCCTGGCACCATCCATTAAAATTAAAAATACATAACCTATACCTTTTGCCTAGCAGTTCCTGAAAATCTACCCCATAGAAATTAAAATATCGGAATGTATGGCTATGTGCATAAGGATGTAGAATTAACCTTTTATCATGGAAAACAAGCAAAACCTAGAAACAGAGAAAATGCCCTTCGAAAGGGGTATTGTTGAATATATTATAACATGCCAGGGAATATTCTGCAGCCATTAAAAAGAATAAATTGGAGCTATGTCCCGTGACTCACGGGGATTGCCATGAATAATTGATGAGAAAAAGCAAAGTGCAGGAAATTGGTTATAAAATTTTAAAGATGAAATAATGCTACTGTCCCTCCCCCACCCTCCCTACCCCAGGTCCCCACTGTGCAAATGAGCCAATACACATGAGCATGGAGAAGAACATGGCAGTGTCCTGACCCAGTGGCCACTATGGTTTTGGGGGGGAGGATAGTTGTGTGGCAGGAGAGAGATGGGAGAAAGGAAGGGAGAACCCAATCTGAAGAAAAAAGAAAAGGAAAAAAGACGGCATTGAAATTTATGTGTGGTATGTATATATATATTTAATAGGGGCTTCCCTGGTGGCTCAGATGGTAAAGAATCTGCCTGCAATGCAAGAGACCTGGATTTGATCCCTGGCTCGAGAAGATACCCTGGAGAAGGGATGGCTACCCACTCCAGTATTACTGCCTACAGAATTCCATGGACAGAAGAGCCTGGTGGGCTACAGTACATGGGGTCCCAAAGAGTTGGACACAAGTGAGCGACTAAGCACAGCACAGCACATAACATGTATAGATTTAGGTATTAATGTAAAAATATCTGTGTGAGTAGATGTAAGAAGAAAATTTTAAGTTATATGTACAAACCTTATATATTTTTGTTAACCTAAAGCCACCAAATGTACATTTCCTTCACCAATGGTTTCACAGACAGCCAAGATCTTTTCACTGAGAATAAGCCTGTTTTGCAGGGGGTTTGGCCCTATTCTGCCTTATGTACAAAAATCACACATTTAGTGCTTTGTCCTATAGTTTCTAATTTCTGTTTCTATAGACTGCACTGAGAACCTAGACACTTGGAAAATAAGTTTGTACAGGAATCGTTTAGATATTATGCTTCCCCTCAATCTATTCAGTTGTCTTGCCTACATGCAATTCAACAATAAACTTATTTTAGGATGTCACCTTTACTGTTTTTCCAAAACTGTCGCCTGGGTTCTTACAGAAACAATGACTCTTTTTCTCTTCTATTCACATTTCCTCAGTTTATGTGACATTTGTTAAGGTACAACGGCATAAAACAGACGTGGGAACAAATATATCTCTCTCTAGGTGACATTCACATCAACAGGTAGACGCCATTGTATGTGGCCTCCCGAAAGGTGTGGGCACCCTCTGGTGGCACATTCAATGTGCACCGCCACGTGGGAGCAGCACTCAATATGTTTCACTGAGAGAAGGCACAGGGCCACGGATCCTGGCCAGTAAGTTACCAGAAGTAGAACTTCATTGGAAACCCTTCTGTGCTGTGAATTGGTAATCTCTGCTGGGTCACATCCAGCTCTCTGATCATCACTCTGTCGATTATCCTATGATTAAACATCTAAGGTTGCGTGTGGCTGTGCGAGTCATGGAGGTTTGCAGCCTTCTTCCTGCAATGCATCCTGGAATGTTCTTGTTAATATGGCAAAACATCTGGGTCAAGTGGCCTGTCTGGGGTGGGCAGACCTCATGCTTACAATCTTGTCTTGGGACAGCTGATGCAGGGCTGAGACAGGACTCTGGCCCACCTTCAAATCCCCTGACTGCCTGTGTAACTTTGGGAATGTCATCTTACATTACTACACCTGTTCCCTTGTTTGCAAAATGGGGTGATATTATTTAATTCACAGAGGCTCACATGAGATGAATGTTTTTAAAAGTATTTGCAGAAGGATAAGATCATCTGGATTATTTTCATCTGTGTACACCCTATATGGTGTTATCACTCACCTAGAGCCAGACATCCTGGAATGTGAAGTCAAGTGGGCCTTAGGAAGCATCACTACAAACAAAGCTAGTGGAGGTGATGGAATTCCAGTGGAGCTATTCCAAATCCTGAAAGATGATGCTGTGAAAGTGCTGCACTCAATATGCCAGCAAATTTGGAAGACTCAACAGTGGCTAAAGGACTGGAAAAGGTCAGTTTTCATTCCAATCCCAAAGAAAGGCAATGCCAAAGAATGCTCAAAGTACCACACAATTGCACTCATCTCACACGCTAGTAAAGTAATGCTCAAAATTCTCCAAGCCAGGCTTCAGCAATACGTGAACCGTGAACTACCAGATGTTCAAGCTGGATTTAGAAAAGGCAGAGGAACCAGAGATCAAATTACCAACATCCGTTGGATCATCGAGAAAGCTAGAGAGTTCCAGAAAAACATCTACTTCTGCTTTATTGACTATGCCAAAGCCTTTGACTATGTGGATCACAATGAACTGTGGAAAATTCTTCAAGAAATGGGAATACCAGACCACCTGATCTGCCTCCTGAGACATCTGTATGCAGGTCAAGAAGCAACAGTTAGAACCAGACATGAAACAACAGACTGGTTCTAAATCAAGAAAGGAGTACGTCAAGGCTGTATATTGTCACCCTGCTTATTTAACTTATATGCAGGGTACATCATGAGAAATGCTGGGCTGGATGAAGCACAAGCTGGAATCAAGATTGCTGGGAAAAATATCAATAACCTCAGATATGCAGATGATACCACCTTTATGGCAGAAAGCGAAGAAGAACTAAAGAGCCTCTTGATTAAAGTGGAAGAGGAGAGTGAAAAAGTTGGCTTAAAGCTGAACATTCAGAAAACTAAGATCATGGCATCTGGTCCCATCACTTCATGGCAAATAGATGGGGAAACAATGGAAACAGTGACGGACTTTATTTTGGGGAGCTCCAAAATCACTGCAGATGGTGACTGCAGCCATGAAATTAAAAGATGTTTGCTCCTTGGAAGAAAAGCCATGACCAACCTAGATAGCATATTCAAAAGCAGAGACATTACTTTGCCAACAAAGGTCCATCTAGTCAAGGCTATGGTTTTTCCTGTGGTCAGGTATGGATGTGAGAGTTGAACTGTGAAGAAGGCTGAGCGCCGAAGAATTGATGCTTTTGAACTGTGGTGTTGGAGAAGACTCTTGAGAGTCCTTTGGACTGCAAGGACATCCAACCAGTCCATTCTGAAGGAGATCAGCCCTGGGATTTCTTTGGAAGGAATGATGCTGAAGCTGAATCTCCAGTACTTTGGCCACCTCATGCGAAGAGTTGACTCACTGGAAAAGACTCTGATGCTGGGAGGGATTGGGGACAGGAGGAGAAGGGGACGACAGAGGATGAGATGGCTGGATGGCATCACTGACTCGATGGACGTGAGTCTCAGTGAACTCCGGGAGTTGGTGATGGACAGGGAGGCCTGGTGTGCTGCAATTCATGGGGTCGCAAAGAGTCAGACACGACTGAGCGACTGATCTGATCTGATCTGATCACTCTGTATAATAGGCTCCAGTTTCATCCACCTCATTAGAACTGATTCAAATGCATTCTTTTTAATAGCTGAGAAGTATTCCATTGTGTATATGTACCACAGCTTTCTTATCCATTTGTCTGCCGATGGACATCTAGGTTGCTTCCATGTCCTGGCTTTTGTCAACAGTGCTGCGATGAACATTGGGGTACACGTGTCTCTTTCAATTCTGGTTTCCTCGGTGTGTATGCCCAGCAGTACTCCTGAATATTCATTGGAAGGACTGATGCTGAAGCTGAAACTCTAATACTTTGGCCACCTAATGCAAAGAACTGACTCATTGGAAAAGACCCTGATGCTGGGAAAGATTGAAGGAAGGAGGAGAAGGGGATAACAGAGGATGAGATGGTTGGATGGCATCACTGACTCGATGGACATGAGTTTGAGTAAGCTCCTGGAGTTGGTGATGGACAGAGAAGCCTGGCATACTGCAGTCCATGGGGTTGCAAAGAGTCAGATACAACTGAGTGACTGAACTGAACTCAACTGTACTGAACTGAACACCCTATATGTTTTTTGTAACAACAGGATGGCATGAGGGTTTACAAGAAGGAGCCTACCCTTTGGAGGCAGATAGAGGGGATCTGGAAACACTTTCACCAGAATTTCACTGTACCTCCTGGTGCAAGTCACTTTCTCTCTCTGAGCATTAGCTTTGTCATCTGAGAAGTGGAGAACAAGAATCGGAAAATCACATCTAGCTTGAGCAGTGATGGTGGTGGTGGTGCTTTAGTCGCTAAGTCATGTCCAACTCTTGCGACCCCATAGACTGTAGCCTGCCAGGTTCCTCTATCCATGGGATTCTCCAGGCAAGAATACTGGAGTGGGTTGCTATTTCCCTCTCCAGGGTTTCTTCCTGACCTGGGTCTCCTACATTGCAGGCAGACTCTTTACCAACTGAGCTACGAGGGAAGCCCAACGTTGAAGAGAAACCGCCTATGGTGAGAATTAGAGATTAGGGTCCAAAGATGTCTGGAACACTGGAGAGGCCAGATAGATGTCATTCTTGTGGACATGACTTAGTCCACAAGCTAAGATCTAAAAGAAACTTCATGTCTTTTAGTTTCTATAACTCAAGTCATTTCTCTTGAGTTCTCGTTTTGTTGGTAGAAAACTTCAACCCCAACCCTTCTGGGGAGCACCCCCACTCTGGCTCTGTGGACTGTGACTTTATGTTGAATGACCTGAGGGTTGAGGGTGCTTGACCTTGATCTTTTGCCCACACAGGTTGGCCTGGATCTCCTTTGCCCTGTCCATCTGACCTGTGGCTCTCTATTGCTTATAGGACACGGTTAGAGTGTGCAATTATCTTTGTGGCTTGGTACACAGAGCCAGGAACCAAATGAGTGCAAGACAATAGGGAAGGGTAGGGCCTGTGGATAAAGCCACGCCCATCTAAAAACATCAAAATCTGAAACAAATGGTTAACACCGTGAGGGCCAAACAAAAAAAAAGGGGCCTCTCTACTCCTCTGTAGTCACAGTGGGCCTTCCCTCACCTCGGCCTCGGCTGGGAATACTCATTCCCAGGGATCAGTTTTTCAACTTGTCCAAGCTCTACAAGCAAGGCCTTTCCTCCCATTTCTGGCGCTCCCTATCCCTTCCTTGTTGTATTTTCCTCCATAGCCCTTAGTGCTGTACTTTCCTTATTTATCCTGTTTAGTGTCTATTCCCCTCCATTAGAATGCAGGCCCATGAAGGCAGGTTTTCATTTCTTTTGTTTATTGTTATATCCCAAGTGCCCAGAACAGTACCTGGCACATAGTAGGCACTCAATAAATGTGTTGAATGAAATAAAATGGATGGATTTTTGAATGGATGGACATATGGATGACTGAGTGAATTCACTGTTGAATAGTCGAATTGGTTTCCTCTCTCCCCTTCCTATGATATTTGTGCTTTCAGAAGGTTCTCATCTGGGCTGCAGCTAGGTTGAAGTCAGCGAGGCACTCACTTTGGGTACAAAACTTAACAGAGAACAAAAAAAGCTCAGCAATTAAATAAGGATATTTAATGCAATCATTTGAAAAATCAAAATTAATGCCAAAAACTCTGTGATGAGCAAAATCTCAAATTTTTAAATGAAGACATGATCTGAAAGAAACTGCAGTGAGCTAAACTGAAAATTATTTAAGATTGTCACTTGATCAAGAGGAATTCTCAAACATGGCAATGTTCTGAATTGAAAATAAAGTAAGCAAAGAGGCAGGATTTGAAAGTTTTATGAGTTTCTTTCATTAAAGCCAGGAAAGTAACAGTCTAATTCTGGGGTTGGTATAAGTAAAATATTTAAATGTAAAATAATGTTAGGTTTTAATATTAATTAAGACTTTTCAATTTTCTATTTTTTAATAACACTGTACAGCTTGACATATTAGTTCCCTGACCAGGGATTGAACCCAGGCCCACAGCAATGAAAGCACAGAATCCTGACCACTGGATTGCCAGGGAATTCCTTTTTTCATTTTTTTAAAAGCTGTTTTAATGTTCTGGAAAAATATGACTTGTTAAGAAAATACATGCACACACAGGAGCACACACTTTTCTTTTGCTGTAGGGTCTTATATGGGTTGTTTCTCAGTAGACGCATGATGTCAGTAGACGCATGTCAGCTAAGCAGCTTTATGAGTCATCCCTCCCCAACAGGCCTCCAGAATTTTCACAGCCTGAACTACTTTCATCTAAGTGAGTAAGAGGAACCTCCATACTCTCCCCATAGTGGCTGCAACAATTTACATTCCCCCCAACAGTGTATGAGGATTCTCTTTTCTCCACATTCTCACCAACACTTGCTATTTCCTGCCTTCTTGATAACAGCCATTCTAACGGGCATGAAGTGATGTCTCACGGTGGTTTTGATTTGCATTACCCTGTGATTAGTGATGCTGAGCACCCTTTCATGGGTCTGTTGGCCGTCTGTATGTCTTCTTGGGAAAAATGTCTTTTCAGCTCCTCTGCCATTTTAAAATTGGGTGTGTGTTTTTACTGTTGTTACTGTTGAGTTGTATGGTTTCTTTACAGATTTTGGATATTAGCGCCATCCTGGATATATGATTTGCAAATATCCTCTCCTATTTGATAGGTTGTCTTTTCATTCTGTTGATGGTTTCCTTTGTTGTGCAGAAGCTTTTTAGATTGACATAGTTCCATTTGTTAATGATCCAGCTTTCCCACTTCTGCGTATTTATCCAAAGAATCTGAAAACAGTAGTTCAAAAAGATATATGTATCCCTATGTTCATCACAGCATTATTTAAAATAGGCAAGAGATTAAAAACAACCTAAGTTTCCATCAATAGATGAATGGATAAAGAAGATATGGTATATATACATATATATGTAGATATATAGATACACACACACACACAATGGAAAAAAAATGAAATCTTGCCATTTGCAATAACATGGATATACCTTGAGGTTATTATGTTAAGTGATATAAGTCAAACAGAGAAAGAAAATAACCTATGATTTCACTTCTATTGGGAATATAAAAACAAAAACAAACAAACAAAAAACAAAATAAATAAACAAACCAAATCAAACACAAAGATATAAAGAATGGATTCCCTGGTGGCTCAGATGGTAAAGAAAAAAAGTGAAGTCGCTCAGTCGTGTCCGACTCTTTGCGACCCCGTGGACTGTAGCCTGCCAGGCTCCTCTGTCCGTGGGATTTTCCGGGCAAGAATATTGGAGTGGGTTACCATTTCCTTCTCCAGGGGATCTTCCCAACCCAGGGATCGAACCCTGGTCTCCCACATTGGAGGCAGACGCTTTAACCTCTGAGCCACCAGGGAAGCCCCCGTGGTAAAGAACCTGCCTGCAATGTGGAAGATCTGAGTTCAGTCCCTGGGTCAGGAAGGTCCCCTGGAGAAGGAAATGGCAATCCACTCTAGTACTCTTGCCTAGGAAATCCCAAGAACAGAGGAGCCTGGTGGGCTACAGTTCATGGGGTCGCATGAACACAACGGAGCAACTACCACTAGGCTACCAGAGGGTAAAGGACTGGGGGAAGGGGAGGACAAAACAGGTAAAGGGGATCAACTGCGTGGTGACAGATGGAAATGAAATATTTGGTGGTGAGCACGCTGCAGTGTTTACAGAAGTAGAAACATGCGGTACTCATGAATTTATGAATGTTATAAACCAATGTCACCTCAATAAAAAACACATTTAAAAATAAATATTAAAAAGGGAAAGGAGGGCTTCCCTGGTGGTTCAATGATAAAGAATCATATCAAAGCAAGAGACATGGGTTCAGTCCTTGGGTCAGGAAAATTCCACATGCCACAGAGCAACTAAGCCTATGTGCTACAACTGTAGAGTCTGTGCTCTAGAGCCCAGGAACCACAACCACTGAGCCCACGTGTGGCAACTACTGAAGCCCATAGGTGTAGAGTCCGTGCTCCACAACACGAGAAGCCGCAGCAGTGAGAAGCCGTGCACCGAACTAGAGAGTAGCCCCTGCTTGCTGCAAACAGAGACAAGCCTGTGACGCAAACAAGACCCAGCACAGCCAAAAATAAATCAGATAAATAAAATTTTAAAAAAGATAAAGATGTAAGATGTGAGAGGATCACAGGAGTCTGGTGAGGGAGGTGGTCTTGATTGGGACATTTTTCAGTGATTCCCAAATCAAGACACATAGGCCTACTACTTTGATCATTAGTTTTCCGTTTTCAGGAAGGGATTTTTTCCCTAATTATTTATTTATTTATGTGGCTGTATCGGATCTTTGTTGCAGCATGCAAACTCTTAGCTGTGGCATGTGGGATCTAGTTCCTGGAGCAGGGATCAGACCTGGGCCCCCTTCATTGGGAGCGTGGAGTCTTAGCCACTGGACCACCAGGGAAGTTCCCAGGAAGGAATCTTGAAAAAGAAATATTGAGAGGAAAAAAACAGATCAAGAAGAGGAAGAGCCTGGCAAAAGAGGAAGGGCTTTCTTATTATGCAGGCGTCAGACGTTAACACAGGCAGCCCGGGCAACCCACACACTTGCTCACTTTGCTCTCACTTCCGCCATCGTCTACTCCTTCCATTCTGACCTGGAGGAATGGGTACCTCCCAAGATGACACGTGCCACAACCCCTCACAGGGTGCTGAGCTGAGCCAGGCCTCTGACTACATGGCCTCAGTGGCCAGTGCCATGTTTCCTGGGGGTGCTGTATAAGCCTGACGCTTGGTGAGGGGTTAAATCTGAGGGTGGATGTTAGGAGACAACCCTGGTGTCACACAAAAGCACTGGAGCCGAGGCTGAGATTTTCAGGCTCCTGCTTCTGGCCCCTTCGCGGGACTACCTGTTGAGTGGCTGGTCCAGTTCCCTTCCCTCTCTGAGCCCCAGGCTTTTCATCTGTCTAATGAGACCTGGGTTCAATTCCTGGGTCGGGAAGATCCCCTGGAGAAGGAAATGGCAACCCACTCCAGTACTCTTGCCTGGAGAATCCCATGGACAGAGAAGCCTGCCATGGGGCTGCAAGAGTTGGACACAACTTAGTGACTAAACCACCAATGAGACCTCTGAGGACCCCTAAGCTTTGAATCTAGAAGGTAGAACTCAGCATAATATTTGGTGCCTTTGATAGGTGGTCAACACAAGTGGTTAAAAGCAAGTCCTCTCTCTAGAAAATACATAAATTATGGATAAATTTTTCCTTTGAGTGAACATAAAACTTGGAAAAGCATTTCCAAGGACTCCCAACTATATGTAGAAAAGAGACCACAGGCGCCTGTCTTCTCACAGTGTGGTTGGTGGTCAAGAGGCCTCAGGGGCCACATTGCCTGGGTTTGAATCCTGGTCTGACTGACCTCAGACAAGTGCACATCAGTTGTCTCATTTCTGAAACAAGGAAAGTTCTAGGACCTGCTTGTCCCTTGGAGAGGGCTACCAGTGGAGACAGAGTTTTGGGGAAAAGGGGCCAAGATGCAGAGATGGGTGTGACTAAAACCTAAGGCTGAAGGCTGAGGCTGTAGGGTAGACAGTTGATGGTGAAAAGGAGGTTCCAGTGGCTTTGCAAGAGGACACCCCCAGGAGGAGGACAGGGGTGGGAAGCACGAGGCAGTGTGGAGATGGGAGTGTGGAAGAAGGCAGATGACTGGGGGATGTGTACATGGGGCAAAGCCCGGCTGAAGAGGGAGAAGGGAGAGACAACGGGACAACCTGTCTCAAGATTCCAAATTAAACTCTGGTTTAAGGGGCTTTCATAGGTTCACTTCAGCTAGTGTCTGAAGCTAGTTCTTTGCGCAAACTTCCAAACAGGAGGTTGTCTTTTGACCTGGTAACTTTGGGTTCTGGGTAGAGAAACAGAGTCCTGAGAGGAAGAAGTTGCAGACATAGCCTTTCAGCCTCCAAAGAGCTGAGCCCAGGCTGAGAAGCTGATGAGGAAGTCCTGCTTCAGGATAGGAGGGCAGTCCCCTCCTATTCTTTTTTTTTTTTTTTTTTTGGCCAGCCACTAGGCTTGAGGGATCTTATTTCCCTGACCAGGGATCAAACCCATGCCCCATGCAGTGGAAGCTCAGAGTCTTAACTGCTCGGTGTCTGATTAAAGCTCGGAGTCTTCCCGTCAGGGAAGTCCCAGTTCCTTAGTTTTTTTAGTAATGACAGTTTTATTAGGACATAATCCACATACTATACAACCACCTATTTAAAGTGTACAGTTCAATAATTTTAGTCTCTTCAGAGGTAGGCAATCAGTTCTAGAAGGTTTTCATCATCCCCCCAAAGAAATCTTGTACTCATGAGCAATCACTCCTTCCCCACACCCAACATCCTCCTCCCAGCCCTATATGGAAATTTTGTATAAATATAATTATATAACATGGGATCTCTTTTTAAAAACTGGGGTGCTGCAGACTCAGTCATGTCTGACTCTTTGCTACCCCATGGACTGTAGCCCACCAGGCTCCTCTGTCCATGGAATTTTCCAGGCAAGAATACTGGAGTGGGTTGCCATTTCCCTCTCCAATATATTTGCTCTATAATGTTGTTAGTTTCTCCTGTACAAAGAAGTGAGTCAGCTGTATGTATACATATATCCCCTCCCTCTTGGGCCTCCCTCCTACCCCCCAATCCCACCCTCTAGGTCATCACAGAGCACTGAGCTGGGCTCTCAGCACTGTACCACGGGTTCCCGCTAGCTAGCTATTTCCCATACGGCAGTGCCCATTGGCTTCTCTCACTGAGTGTATTTTTAAGGTTCATCCACTTTGTAGCATGAATCAGAACTTCAGTATTTTGAGTTTTGAAAAACATTGTTTAATGTTATACAAACACAATATAGGTATACTCTGTGGTAAATATCATGTGGGTCAAGAAATAACAACGTTAACTCCCCTAAAGCCCTCATACCCCTTCACAGTCAATATTCCCTCCCCACCCCGCCAACCACTTAGAGTAAGAATGACTTTTTCTTTACCATGTATCATCAAGCATTTGCATTCCTAAAGACCTTTATTACTTTTTATATTAAGTATTATTCCACTGTATGGATAGACCACATTTTATTTATTTATTTATCCACGTATGTGTATTCGGAGTATTTCCATTGTTTGGCTGCTGTGAATAATGACCTATGAACATCCACGTGCAAGTTTTTGTCTGGACGTATTTCTCTTGGGTATATACCAATGGGTGGGATTGCTGGGTCTTATGGTTACCTTCTTCTTCCTTCACATACACTTCCATTTTAGGACCTGGTATATATCCCACAAGCGATCACAGGTCTGCCTGCCCTGCCACACTATGAGCTTCCTTCATCTTGAATACCCCACCGAACCTAGTATCTGTGTGTGTACTATGTGTGTGTGCAAAGTTACACGTCATGTTTGACTCTTTGCAACCTCAGGGACTGAAGCTCACCAGGCTCCTCTGTCCCTGGGATTCTCCAGGCAAGAATACTGAAGTGGGTTGCCATGCCCTCCTCCAGGGGATCTTCCCGACCCAGAGACTGAACCTGCATCTCTGCATCGCCTGTACTGCAGGCTGATTCTTTACCACTGAGTCACCAGGGAAGACCAACCTAGCACCTAGAAAGCACTAAAATATGTAAGGGGCCCTCCACTGCTTCAGATGATGCTTACAGGCAGAATAAGAAGAGGTCTTGAACTGACCATCCAATCTTATAAGAAGGCCTGGCAAGCTTGATCTCGGCAAGATCTTGGTAAGCTTGGCAAGTAGTGAGAGTGAAAGCCTGACTGACCTGTGTTCAAGGAAGAATGGAGAGAGAAGAGTCAGAAAAAGAAAGTACAGATCATTCTTTTGAGGAACTTTTCATAAAAGAGAGCAGAAAAGTGAGACAAGAGCTGGACGGTAAAGTGTAGTCAAGAGTATTTTGTTTTTTCTTAAAGATATGAGAAATGACAGTATGTATGATGTCATAGATAGCTAAGAGCTGATGATGGGAGAGAGGGGTGGACAAAGACAAGAGTGATGTCCTTGTGTAGATGAGGGGAGATGGGATCCCATGCAGAAGCAGTGTGAATGATCCATCCCCTGAAAGTCACATTGAAACCCTAACTCCTGCTGTGACTATATTTGGAGGTAAGGCCTGGGAGGAGGGGATACAGGTTAGATGAGGTCATAAGGGGAGGCCCCCAATCCAACAGAACTGGTGCTCTTCTTAAAGGAACAGATACCAGAGCTCTTCTCCCTGCCATGTGGGGACATAGCCAGACAGGAAGAGACCTCACCAGGAACCACACTGGCCAGCATCTGATCTGGGGCTTAGCCTCTAGAACTAGGACAAATACATTTCTGTTTTTTAAGTCACCCAGTCTGCGGTATTTTGTTATGGCAGCCCAAGCAGACTAAGACAAGAGGAGAGACTGGTTTTAGGAGGAGCGAGACAAGTTCACCCACAGTAACAGGAGGGGAGGCAAGGCACATGGGTGCTGATGCAGCTGGGTGTGAGGTGTGGGAGGGTGGGGAGTGGGAAAGGGGGTCTCCTCAGTGCTTTTTTTCAGTGATATAGAAAGCACGATGAGAAGTTGAGAATGAGGACACAGCGTTATGGGTGTAAGAAGAGCAAAATGATGAAGCAGCGAATGGACCAGCGTGATCCAACGAGGACATCTGAGAAACACTGGGAATCCCTTTGAGGTGTGCAGTCATTGAAGTGAAACTCATCAGCCAGGTGGTATGTTTTTCTCCAGGATGTTCAGCGGTTTGAATGGAGGGAAGGGAACTAGGACAAGTGAGTATAACCACAGCTGGGGTCTGGCCAAGTACAGGGGTAAAGAGTGAGGGTGGAGTTGCACTGATGAACACTGGAGACCCCAAATAGTGAGGAGAAGGAGGACTCAGAGGGGATTAGGGCCAGGGAAGAGGCAGGGTCGCCAGCTTGCAGGTCCTGGCTGGATTGCTGGAGTTTTGGATTAGGGCCCCTTGGGGTTGTGGTGTGGAAGACAGCAAGCAAAGAGGACATGCTAAGACGGCATGCTAGTGAGGGGCTGCTAAGTGAGGGGGACTAAGATAGTGAGGGACTGCGATATTGCTGAAAAGACCAGGAGCGGGGCCCAGGCAGTGCTGGGAAAGGAAGCTGAGATCCCTGGGGGAGACCATGCCAGGGTATTGGAAGTTACAGGTTTTGAAAACACTCCAATTCTGAAAGGGGCAGTGTTGAGAGTGGTTTCCACCTGGTGTTAAAATCTTCATGGCATGAGGAATAACAAAGATAACTCGGAAAAGGGCTATTGGGTGGTATGGGTCTGCTGGTGTGAGCATCAGAGCTGGAGAAGGAGCAACAGTCTGGAAGCAGAGCTGAGCCAGGATGATGCCCCTCCTCCCCCGAGCCATTGCACAAGCCACAGAGGAGAGGAGAGCTTGCCCTCGAGATGGCTGCCCATGTTCATTAGGACAGAAAGGGGACGTGGACATTCATTAAAGAGGATACAAGGGGTTTTACTGGTGATAGATGGGGTCAGAAAAGGCCAACGAGACCATATCGGGACCCAAGTCTGGAAGATAAAGGAAATTCTGGGAGTTGCTTCGTCATATATATATACATACTTACATTATTTACAAACATTTACATCACTAGAAAAACACAACGTGTAATTAATAATTAAGGAACAAGCGAGTATCTAGTGATGTTCAGTGTGAGTGGCAGAGCAGAAACTAATGCCTGTTGTGTGTTAGTCCTTGTTTCTTCTAGGAAACGTCTTATAAACGGTCAATTTCAGGCAGACTTTCAGTTTCCTCAAGAAGAAGGTAATACATGAATGGTAAATCAGATGCCTTCCCGAAGCGATTGAAATAACTTAATTACCAGGTGTTCCATTTCATCTTCTGTTACCAAACAACAGGCACTATAAAAGAAATATCTCATATTAGAATAAAACACAGTCCATCTGTGCTGCAGTATACGACCCTCTTATTCTAATGCAGGAAGCACTTTTGTAATAAATCCATCAAAAGCAAGAGTTCTAGGGAGCAGAGATGGAGGGAGACTGGTCTTGGGTCCTTATGGGATGGTAGCTGGAGATCTCCCAGGAGTGCTATCCTGGTACACAGCACAAATTCAGAGCCCCAGCTTCTCAAACCAACTCAGTCTTGATCTTTTTACACTTGTGCTTTTTGCGTTTTGTTTTTCATCTGACATTTACTCTTCTATGTGACACATACAAGGATTTTAACTTTTTGTTTCTTCAAATATTTTCTAATTATGCTGTCATTTTAAAAGTAACTTCTCTTCACTACTTTAAGATGGAGTTTTTTTTTAATCAGATGCGTAATTCCTGTACTAAATATTACTTGATTATTATTTTCATTATGATGTTTGCCAAGTGTAGGATGGGAGAGAACTTATTTGACATCTTGCCATGTGCTGAATGGCTTGAGAGAGTATACTTGCTGATAACGTGAGTGGAATGATGACTTTAGTGTAATTACTGAGCCTATGACATGAACTATTTCTTTTATGAAGAATTAGAGCTCACTTTCTTCATGCTGAATTGAATCCTGGTATCTCCAAATAACAGACCTGAGCTTGTTAAGACCCATAGGTAAACTGCCACCCCTTCTAACAGCCATTTCCTTTGCCACAAGAATATCCTGGCCGTGGTTTTCTTCTTTCAGCTTCTATTCCTGATTATTTGTCTTTGTGGTGATAACAGAACACCCTTGAGTGACTCAGAGTAAATCAACCCAGCTACAGCCCTGCCTGAGAACATTCCTTTGAACTGAGAAAAGGTCATTTCATGGCTTTTTTTTTTTGTCTTCCCCACAGTCTGTATTTCCATAGACCAGATCAGACCAGAGTTCCAAAAGATCTGCATGACTTTGGTAAAAGGAGTTCGTAAAAAACTGTCCATTAGTGTTCATTTTCATGTCCATTTGTGCTGGACATGAAAAGATGTTCAGGATCATTAGTCATTAGAAAAATACAAATTAAAACCACAACAAATTCTTGTTTTATATCTTCTAGTTTGGGGAAAATTAAAATAAAGAAATTTGACAACAAAAATAATTAGTGCTGGGATCAGAGGGGTTAGGTAAAGGAAATAGGCATTTTCCTTACTAAGAACCTTGTTGTTTAGTTTCTGACTCATGTCTGACTTGTTTGTGGCCCCACGGACTGCAGCATGCCAGGCTTCCCTGTCTTTCACTATCTCCCAGAGCTTGCTCAAACTCATGTCCATTGATTTGGTGATGCTATCCAACCATCTCATTCTCTGTCACCCCCTTCTCCTGCCCTCAATCTTTTCCAGCATCAGGGTCTTTTCCAATGAGTCAGCTCTTTGAATCAGGTGGTCAAAGCATCGGAACTTCAGTATCAGTCCTTCCAATGAATATTCAGGGTTGATTTCCTTTAGGATTGACTGGTTTGATCTCCTTGCTATCTAAAGGACTCTCAAGAGTCTTCTCTAGCACCATAATTTGAAAGCATCAATTCTTCAGTGTTCAGCCTAATTCTTTATGGTCCAACTCTTACCATCCGCACATGGCTACTCACAGAGATGTGACAAATTTGCATTTCTTCCTGGTTATGCTTGTCCCCGCCTCCCCCATTCCTCCCCCAGCCCTGCCCCCCCACCACATCTGTTAACCCTTTAATAATTGAGTTTAGGGAACTCCCCTCTGCAGCCACAGTGGGCTCTTTAAATCTAAAAGGCATTCTTAAATAGGTAAGAAACACACAAAATACAAAATCTGAGCAGCCAACAAAAATATACCAAGAAAAGTAAGCTCCTCTCCCACACCCAGCCCCAAGCTACCTATTTATTCCTCAGGATGTTACCCTGAGATGTCAGTTTTCTCTTCCTAGCTCATCATCCCAAGGCAATATTTTTCATGAAAAATTCTAGTGCCACAGAACCTACAAATGCCTCCCTACTCCCATATCACTCATTTTAATGCTCTTGACTTCCAAACATTTTCTTGCAAATATGGTTAAATTTGATGCTAAGCAGGCCGACATCTTTATCAATAACAATGATGTTTGGTTCCTGCCTATGTCTCCGCCTCTGCTGCTTCTCCCAGCTGGAATGCCTTCTGTTTCTTACATGCCCATCCATTCTCCCCAGTGTGACCTTAAGTTTCTCAGAGGTAAGATCCCTAATATATGCTTTCTCTGAATCTCATACAACGTCTAGCCTCACTGGGTACCCTGATCTCAAGCCATCAGCTCACACAGTGCCTGCCATCTAGTCATCTCCATAAGAGTGCTTGTTGAAAGAATAAAGGAGCAAGTAAAGGAACAAGGCCTGGACTACCCCGTCACCTTTCTCAGTGGCCCTGGATGACAGCCCTCCCATGAACAACATCTCCTGTCATTGTTCATGAAGGCCACACATCAACTATTACCATCAGGATCTCAGCAGAGGCCCTGCCTGGGATCTCACCCTCACCTGCCCTCACGAGCACTGCTTCAGATCTGAACGCCCCACCTCTGACCATAACCTCCAGGTCTTCTGCTGCTGCCCCCACACTGCTAGCACACCTGCCTCTCACCTCATCCGTGGCCGATCCCTTCCCACCCTCTCTCCACGGGGCCTCCTAGCCCACCAACCCCTGGTGGCCTCAGTACCCCTGCCCAGCCTGCACCCTGCAGCTGGCTGAGCTGTCTTCTAGAATCCCTTGCCCCAGGCCTTCTGCAGTAGCTGACTCGCCAGGTGACTTGGTCACTGTCCTGGCCAGCAGCTGGAGAGAAAGAAGCCTCCCAGCCCACCCAGTGGTCCCAACGGTAACACTGCTCTCAGACCATCACTGCCATCACCCTACTCCAACCACTCACCCAGTGGCTTTCATGAAAGCCAGCCAAATCGCTCAGCCAAGCCAAAGATCTTGACCACCGCCCTCCTCCTCTGCCTCCCTGAAGCTCTAATGCATGGCCTCTTCCCTTGGATCCATAACAGGGTGCCACCTGGCTCTCCTCCTGGACTCCTCCACCTCGCCCTCCACTTGAGGGCCTCCGGCTTCTATTTCTTGGTGAGCTCAGATGCTCTGGGAAGCTGTTACTGTCCTGACAAAGATGCTCCCCAACTTGTAACCTCAGCCCCAGCCCCTCCAGCCACTTCTCCAACTAGGTGCTGGATATCTCTACCCACGTAATGTGCCTGCACCCCAAACTCGGCCTGACTGAACACAAATCCACCTTCTCACACAAGGGCTCCATCTGACTCCTGCTATGTCTGGCAGTGCTGCCAAGGGTTGAAATTCCTGTTGCTTTTGGCTCCTTTCTTGAAGAAGAGTCATAACCAAAATAGCTAACATTTATTGGGCACCATTATGAGCCAGTCCTCCTCCAATGTGGGAGATCTAGGTTCGATCCCTGAGTTGGGAAGATCCCCTGGAGGTGAGGGCATGGCAACCCACTCCAGTATTCTTGCCTAGAGAATCCCATGGACAGAGGAGCCTGGTGGGCTACAGTCCATGAGGTCACGAAGAGTCGGACACGACTGAGCTACTAAGCACAGCACAACATGAGCCAGTCACTCTGAAGCATTTTGATTACACCAATTTGCTTGGTGGCTTCCCTGGTGGCTCAGATGGCAAAGCGTCTGTTTGCAATACAGGAGACCTGGGTTCGATCTCTGGGTTGAGAAGATCCCCTGGAGAAAGAAGTGGCAGCCCACTCCAGTACTCTTGCCTAGAAAATCCCATGGATGGAGGACCCTGGTAGGCTACAGTCCATGGAGTCGAAAAGAGTTGGACACAACTCAGCGACTTCACATTCACACCAATACAGCTTCTCTTCTGCTTGGCTAGATTTATCCACTAACCAGTGTCCCCATGTTTTGCCTCTTGTCTATTTATTCATTGTATGCTTTACCAATACAGACATCTTCCCAAAGCATAGTGAAGTCGCTCAGTCATGTCTGATTCTTAGCAACCCCATGGACTGCAGCCTACCAGGCTCCTCTGTCCATGGGATTTTCCAGGCAAGAGCACTGGAGTGGGGTGCCATTGCCTTCTAGCTCTGCTCAAAAATCCTCAGTGGTTTCCCAGAAATAAATCACTGAACCTCTTGGTAGTTCTCTCTCAATATCCTGGCCTGGCTCAACCCCTATCCCATCAACATATGCTGCCTCAAAAGGGGTGACTTGCCACCCCCAACCCTGCACTTTCCAGACCTCAGCTTTACTCTTCCCCAAATTCCTAAAAGTCTAGCTCATTGGCCTCTGCCTCCTGACCATGGGGATTCTGCAAGGACAGGGACTTCTGGATCTCCTTAAGGCAACTTCCTTCACCCATGGCCACCATTCATTGTGTTTGGATCCTATCTTTTGTTCATGATGCAGGCCCAGCTCTGACCCTGGCTCCCTAAGTGAACCTTATCCTTGGCTCCATTTTCCTGGGATAGAAGAAGGAGGGAGTATATTTTTGGTGGTTAACAGGATAACCCATGGAATCTGAAGACCTAGATTTGAATCCCAGCTCTACCATTTATGAGTCACGTGACTTGACTTCTCCAAGTCTTCCATTTGATGTCTCTAAACAAGCTGTAAAGATACCCCCATGCAAGGCTCGATGAGAGGACTGAATGAGATGTTACATGGAAAGTGACTGGTTGGTGCTTAATGAACTATGGTGAGTAATCTGCTGATATTACTTATTACTGTTCAAGGCAAGTGACAGATAAGTAGAACCTGGCTCCCCAAAGAACAGGCCCTCTACATGGGGGTTGTTCTGCTTTCAATACATGATACATACCGTGCCCACTGAGCAGTCTATGGGTTACTTACCTAGGCCCCTAAATTTCACTGGCTACGACGTCCCAGAAAACCTACAAATGAAGACATTTTTGTCTCAATTAAAGAGCTGGAAAAAAAAGCTAAATTGTGGGGTTGCTGGCTAGAGGCCTGAACTGGGAAAACTCAAGAACACAGCCCTGTCAAGCTGGTCTTTCCTACTCTCCTAAATGCTCACATCAAATTGGCTACTGAGTTGAGCCAAAGAGTTGTTCAAAAATTGGTCATCAGATGATAGAAAAACAAAAACTGTTGATGAATGTTTTCTATAGAAACTTTGCATGAAGCTAAAGATGGAGGGAAGGCTAGAATATTCTGGACCAGCGCTGCCCAATAGGGATTTAATGTAAGCCACATAAGTAATTACACATGCTTACTAGCCACATGATACAGTAAAAAGAAATGGATGAAATTAACTTTATTAACTAGCCCAACATATCAAAAATATTACTGTAACAAATAATCAGTATAAACATTATTAATCAGATACTTTACATTCCTTTTGAAATAAGTCCTACAAATCTAGTGTTTATTTTATACTGATGGCATACCTCAGTTTGGACTCTCATATTTAACGGTTTCAACAGCCACATGTGGCTACCATTTTGACAGCACCAGTTTGGATGTTAAGATATGGTCTCACATGTATCCCTCAGTTTCCTCCCCATCAAAGGCACCAGTTAGCCTGGAGCCATGCTAATGATCCAGCAGCTGAGTCCACAAGGTTGAATGAGCTTGTCAAAGTGTCAACTAGCTGACTCTCCCGTTTTGATGGCTCCATGCCAAATACCTCATCTTTCCAATTCATGGCTTTAGGATTGAGATGCTTACTGAAGTAATTATTTGTTACTTTTTGGTGGGGGGTGGGGGGTGGGGGGGACTATATGGTGCTATCAGTACCTCCGCTGGGGTAACTTTCCTTCCATTGAATAAAGGTTTATTTTTGTTTGTTTTAATAAGTCAGTCAGTTGTTTTGGAGTTACATGGGTACACAGGGCTCTTTTTTTAGGTTCAGGAGTTGCGATTGTAGACATCTTACCCCCCACCCCCCCAAAAAAACATATGAGTAGAAAATTATTTTGGTTTCTGGGTACCAATCTGTTAAAGAGATTATTAAATATACTACTGCTATTTGAGGATTAAAAATAAATTTTTAAAAGAACACTTGAGTTCCCTGATGTTTTACTTATTGGTAATGATGCCTTAAAACCTTCTTCAGCTGAGTTTTTTATAACTTGTTTAGAGGAGATTCAGTTGACTGATAGTTGATTACTTAGAGATCTTCATGGTATTTGAAACCTATAATATAGAAATGGTATCTTTGGGAAATCACATTCTAGGGCCAATACCCCAAAATAGACTAGGTCAGTATTGGCCTATAATAGAACTTTCTGAAGTGATGGAATTGTTCTCTATTTGGTCTAACATGGTAGCCACTAGCCATCTGTGAACACTTGAAATGTGGCTAGTACGACTGAGGAACTAAATTTTAAATTTTGTTTAATCTTCATTGATTAAATTTTATATTTAGATTATTACATGAGGCTAGTACCCACCATACTGAACAGTGCAGGTCTAGGGAAACTGAAATCTAGTTTGTGAACTTGATTCAAGACACAAGTATGAAATGACATGGATCCAGGATGCCTTCACCTTGTGGAAGGCTTACTCTTCAACAATCCCTATGGGAGTGACGAATTGTAAGTTTCCTCTTGGCGAAGGCTGATACGGAAACTGTTAGGGCTTCAAGAACCCCTAGTCTGAAATTTACAAACTGGTCGGCATCCTCTAGGACTTAAGGAGGGGTTTCTTATCACCAGGAAAGAATAGGCTGGGACAGGGTCACCAGTTCTCCAGGGCATATGGGTTGCCTTCTGGATTTGGCCCAAGATCTCAGGAGACTGAGGAAGGCAATACAAGTAATACCATGTCAGCTTTACCCTCTCCACATCACCTGACTCAATAAAAACTCCGCCTTACCTCAGACTTGCTTCTGGGCTGTAAGTCATGGGAATTATGACCACAGCAGCCAAGACGAAGAATTTTGGGTTTTTTTGCAAAGTCTGGCTTGGAGACCAGAAGTGTAACATACGTTGAGGCAGACCATAGACAGGAGGCTGTGGAATGGTCCCAAGTATTACTGGCTGTGTTCCCACTCCTGTAATGCTCTCTATGGCCCAAGGATTCCTACCGCCTCAGGATAATGCAGAATCTCAGGGAACCCAATACACCCAGGAACCCCAGCCAACAAGTACAACAAAAAAGGTTTTGTGAAACAACTAAAATGTCAAACTTTGTTTTCATCTTCAAATTAATCATTTTCTGGCCTTTGAAAAACCAATTCCCATTTGAAAACTTTTTAAGGAAAAAAGTATACATACATTTTAAAAACAGCAAGCCACATATTACTGCTGGCAGTATGGCAAAAAGCACATACCTATGCCTTGTATTATCTGGAAAAAAAAAAAAAAGAAATACAATTAGCTGAACTGACCAAAACAGATACAGCTGACCCTCCTTCTATGCAGATTTCATATTTGCAATTTACCTATTCCCTAAAATTTATTCAAACCAATACCTGCAGTACTTTCATAGTCATACGCTGACACGGGCAACAAAATGCTGAAAACTGTTGTTCCCAACCGAGGTTCAAGGCAAAACTCTGCCCTCATGTTTTGGCCCTTATACTGTAGACACGATCCTATTTGCAATCTCCTTAGTGCCCACATGTTCCACATTTTGTGCTTTTTTGTTGCTTATTTCACTGTCTAAACTGGCCCTCAAAAACAGTGCTGAAATGCCAGAAGGACCATAATTGATGCTTAAATGAAGCTTATTTAACCCGTGTATTCTCTCTATAAGACACACAGCATTTCCCAAACACAAGCAGGCTGTGTGAGTCACAGAGAGAATACGCATGTTAGATAAGCTTCATTTAGGCATCAGTTATGGTCCTGCTGGCTGTGAATTTCACCATTCGTGCATTAATCACATATATTAAATAATGTGTCTTTAAACAGAAACACACATAAAACAAGGTTTTATATTGATTCCTTTTCAAACATGTGACCAGAGACTTGCAGGAACCTAACCCTATATCTCCCCTGGGAGTAACGATTCAATATTCACTAATTCTGTGTTCACAGTGATTTAATAAAACATAACTACATGAATAAGCGGCTTCCCTGATAGCTCAGTTGGTTAAGAATCCACCTGCAATGCAGGAGACCCCGGTTCGATTCCTGGGTCAGGAAGATCCCCTGCAGAAGGGATAGACCACCCATTCCAGTGTTCTTGGGCTTCCCTTGTGGCCCAGCTGGTAAAGAATCCACCTCCAGTGCGGGACACCTGGGTTGGATCCCTGGGTTGGGAAGATCCCCTGGAAAAGGGAAAGGCCACCCACTGCAGTATTCTGGCTTGGAGAATTCCATGGATATGGGGTTGCAAAGTGTTGGATATGACTGAGCGAGTCACTTCACTTTCACTGTGAATAAAGAGAATTGACCGTGTTTCTAAATAAATTTATATGCACAAGGTTGATACATATCAGGTCCAGTGCTTTTTTATTAAAAGCGGCGAATATTTCACTATTTGGCCATCCCATCCTGCCACTGGCAGCACAACTTGGCACCGTGTGCTTGGCAGGGCAATGTGGCAGCCGTGCACAGCAAGCCTTAGAAATGTTTACCATAGAGCAGCTGACACCGTGCTAAATGATGTGCCTACAGTCTCACTGAATCACTCCCACACGCTGGATTAGTGAGTGATCTAATGTTTCAGAGACTCAGGTTTCTCTTGACCTGATAAATATGCCTCCTAGGGCGATTGTGGGCATTAATTGAATCAATACATGTAAGAACCGTGATTAGTTATTGTGTGCTCAGTTATGTCCAACTCTTTGTGACCATATAGACTGCAGTCCACCAGGCTCCTCAGCCCATGGGATTTCCTGGGCAAGAGTACTGGAGCGGGTTGCCATTTCCTTCTCCAAGGGATCTTCCCAACCCAGGGATTGAACCTGAGTCTCCTGCATTGGCAGGTGGATTCTTTAACAGTGCATCACCTGGGAAGCCTGTTAGCTATTACCATTAACCTATTGGAATCTCTACTAATGTCCTTTGATTCTGCAGTTCCATCTCTAAGATGCTAACCTACAGACAGAATCAGTGATGTGCCTCTCTTCTCTCTCCAAAAAAGGCACAAAGATATTTACTACAGTCTTACAATATCAAAAAGATAAAACAACCAAAGTGTCCACAATAGAAAATAATGATGGTTCATCAGATGGACTCTATCCACCTACCAAAAATCTAAGGGCAGAACAGAGAGGATATGGCAAAATAATCACCACACATTGCTAAGGGAGACGGTAGGGTCACTAACAGCAAATACAACATAGATAAGAGACAGGGGAGAGGAGGAGAGGGGAGGGGAGGAAAGGGAAGAGGAGATAGAAATGAATGAATGAATAAGAATATGAACACACACCCTTTCCTCTTAGTTGGAGCACAGCTGGGTTAGAATGAATAGGCATTGGTTTGATTTGAGAGGTCCCTAGTTAGGAACTGTTAAGTTGTCCCACATACCTATTCTCTTCTCTTTAGTAAAAGAATTCAGATCTGCAGCTGGGCATACTGCCACTCACCTAAAAAATTAGTTTCTCAACCTTTCTTGTAGTGAGGTTTAATCATGTGACAAGTTTTGGGCAATGAGATGCAAGAAGGGTTGTGTGGTATTTCTCAAAAGTCTCCCTGGAAGGGGTAAGACACACTATTTTTCCCTCCCTGGGTCCCACTCCTGAGACAGCAGGGAGGGTGGCAGGAGCTAGATAGACCATACTTGGGTTTCTGACAACTGCATAAAGCAGCAATGTGACCAAAGCTGCCTACCTTCAATTATTATTATTACCTTTTTTAGTTGAGAAAAGTTAATCGTTTATCCTTGCTTTCAAATATTGTGGTAGTTTCAGGGATATAGCACAATGAATTAGATACATATATAAAGGCTGAGTGCCAAAGAATTGATACTTTTGAATTGTGGTGCTGAAGAAGACACTTGAGAATCCCTTGGACTGCAAGATCAAACCAGTCAATCCTAAAGGAAATCAACCCTGAATTTTCACTGGAATGACTGTTGCTGAAACAAGCTCCAACACTTTGGCCACCTGATGCAAAGAGTCAACTCATTGGAAAAGACCAATGCTGGGAAAGATTGAAGGCAAAAAGAGAAGGGGGCAAAAGATGATGAGATAGTTAGATAGCATCACCAACTCAATGGGCATGAATTTGAGCGAACTCTGGGAGATGGTAGAGGACAGAGGAACCTGGTGTGCCACAGTCCATGGGGTCCCAAAGAGTTGGACACGATGTAGCGACTGAACAACAACAACAAATTTTGTATCAATGAAAGGGATGCTATTGTGACAATCTTTTCTCAAGGTATCAACAGGGAAAAGCATCTTGAGCATTCAATTCTAAGGGCAAAGGTTAAATGAAAACTGTGAGAGGGCAAAATGCTTGAAAATCTTAAAATATTCCACATAATTCTATAAAGGATTTTATTTAGAACTTATTTCCTTCAATAATAGTAATAATAATATTTCCTTCAATATTTCAAAGGTAATAGAGTTATTTCCTTTGGCCACCTAATGCGAAGAGCTGACTCGTTTGAAAAGACACTGAAGCTGGGAAAGATTGAGGGCAGGAGGAGAAGGGGAGGACAGAGGATGAGATGGCTGGATGGCATCACCGACTCAATGGACATGAGTTTGGGTGAACTCCGGGAGTTGGTGATGGACAGGGAGGCCTGGCGTGCTGCAGTTCATGGGGTCGCAAAGAGTCGGACACGACTGAGCAACTGAACTGAACTGATTTCCTTCAAGTATACTGACTCTTTGAACACCTGAAGCCTTTCAAGATTTCAGCTTGCTTGTTCATTCTGTAGACAGTCAACCTCTTTCTCCTCGTCGGTTGTGCACACTGCACACATGTCAAAGCCAAAAGCGCATTGGTTTTGTTTCTTCTTCTCACTGTAAAGCACACAAACTGCATTTCCACACTGTACGCCCTGGGCATTATGGAAAACCCGGTAAGTGGAAGTAATGAAGGAATGTTTGCGCCAAGCAGAACAACTGTCATTAGCTCTGCAAACGGTTTTTTTTAATATTCTTGGCAATTGTGTTACTTGTATAAATGCTTCGAAAGACACCTCTGTGGGCTTGGTCTTTCCTCTGTTTTTAGAGACCCAATCTATCAGTTACGAATTGGAAGCCATTTCGTACTTTTTCTGGAAGCATTTGTTTGTTTTACTGGAGAAGTCACACTGCTTTGTCTGAAAATGATATCATAACCTTAATGGCTTTATATCATGATCTGAAAAGTTTTTAAAAAGTTCAATATGTGGGAGACTTAGGGAGAATGGCTCAGGAGCCACATAAAATTCAAATTTGTTCATATTCATTTGTTGGAAGATATCATTAAAAAGGATGTGATTGTAAGTTGACTGGACAACTGGACCCAGGCCATCAGAGGCCCAGCACAACCACTCCTGTGCTTGAAATGTACATGCTCCCAGCCAGTCCCACCATGCGAACTGTTTTTAAGGATGTAGCCTAGAGAGAGAACTTCAAGAGTTGTGAGACCATCAGGATGGTCTATATGACTGAATCGTGATCTCTATATGAATTCTAAGATTTGGCAGGCAGACATAGAGGTCTATTCCTCTTGAGGTCACCCAAGACAAGCCTCCTAAGTAAGCTCCCTTGCTTATTAAACCTGCCACCACTAATCTGGAGTGGCTGCCTTCTTCTTCAGTCCCTCCTTGCCCTTCATAACCAGTGGGCCAATTTACAAACCAACATCATTATATTCATTTTTTGTCTTTTTCTGTTTTATTTGCTTAGGAAAAAAAATATTCACAGAATCACCCTGCCCAGCCTAAGGAGACTCACATTCTCTGTCTGCCCTAGAATCCAGTTCACACTTTACAATTGTGGTATTATCCTGAAATACAGTATTTACTATACATTTCATCTCTTAGGCTTCAATGAACCACTTTCAAATTACTGATCCTTCTGTTTGTAAACTGGAGGTACAATATAAAAAAAAAATAGATAAGGAGAACTGTAAATTACAAATATACATGATACTTAAGCAACACAAAAAGACCATAGATGAGACAGATTGCCATGCTATTAATCAAATATTAGCCTGCACAAGCATACTGAATGCACTATCTTGTGGCGCATGTGCACACTTGGAGAACATAATGGTTATGAAGAATATTAGGAAGCAGTGAATAAGTGTGAGTAATTAAGAGAATGGACTCTGAAGCCAGATGGCCTGATTTCAAAATCAGGTTCTACCACTTACAGGTTTGTGGCTTTGGACAAGCACCTTAAACTCCCAATCACATCTTGGTTTCCCCCATAAAATAAGGATAATTATTAGATTGTGTGGGAACAGAATTAACATATGTATTAGAATGGTGCTTGACACAAAGTACTAAAAAATACTAGATTTATATCTAAAAAAAAAGTGGGACTTCCCTGGTAGTTCAATGGCTAGGACTCTGCGCTCCCAGTGCAGGGGGTCTGGGTTCAACCCCTGTTGAGGGAACTAGATCCCACATGCTGCAAGTAAGAGTTTGAACACTGCAATTAAAGATTCCATATGCCGCAACTAAAGACTCCACATTCTGCAACTAAGACTCTGTGTAGCCAAACAAAAAAATTTTTTTAAGTATCTGTGAAAACTATAACTCATTTTATGTTTCAAATTTGTGAAGCGAAAGTTAGCCACTAATCTGTGGTGTGAAATTCATGAATCACCAGTGGTCTGCAAACCCCATTTGTATATAGGACCTCTACCATAACCCATGCAGTCACTTACTCACCCTCTGGCACACAGGTTGACAAAGAGATGGAAGCTGATGTTTTGAATAATGGATTGCTAACGATACATTGAACACTCTGTGAAAGATCACTTTCCTTTAAGACATATGCTTCAGATGGACTTGAGCCACGGTGACACTGTACTGTTGGTGGACATTCCCACAAATATTGTATGAGGTTACCATCAACGTCATAGTCCACTTCCATGATCTCGCAGGTGAGAGTAATGTTTCCATCGTCAGACAATGAGCAAAATGTTGACGGTGATGGAGGAGGTGCTGAGGGGAAAAAAAGGGACGTTTAGTACAGAAAAGAATAATATTTAAACTCCTCATCCACAAATTCACAAAGAACTTCCAACTCCTTATGCACTTGAAAAGATAAGCAGACCACTCCTTGAGCACCAAGGTGAGAAAATTCTCTTTTCTTCTGGATCAGATCTACCTGCTCAAAGTGCAGATACGGGCCCCGAATCCTTTATCCTCAATTCTGAAATCCAAAGATGTCTGAAAGCTAAATGATTGTTCACAAATATTTGTTATCATGTTTTACTAAAAATACTTACCTGCTTGAGTATAAGGTGCTCCCCATTAACTAAGTGAAGTGCTTCCTCACACACACAGAGGAGATCATTTATATCACCTTTCTAAAATCTGAAAAAGGCTGAATTCCAAGACATCTGACTCAAATGAGTTTGCTAAAGGTTCTAAGGAGCTGTATTGTGGGCTGGTCCCACTCAGAGGCAGAGGAGGGCGTGGCACATGTCACACGCCTGCCAGTCTAGATGCATCACCCCCAGGTTTCTTCTAGAAACACCTGCTACTGGCTAAGGCAGTAGCCTTTGAGGATGAGTAAGACACAAGTCATGATGCACCATCATTTCTCTCTAAAGCCTCAAAGCTAATCAGCTGACCGTATCAATCACTGGTTCATTTATTAATTCATACACCTTCTTGCATCTCTCCTTTCCACCTAAAACCAATCATAAGAGATCTGAGAAAAAAATTTACAAAAATTGGTCATGGACACATTTGGATAATAAAATTTCAACACCTTATAAGTTGCATGTGGATAATAAAATTTCAATACCTTGTAAATACTAAAAAGCAAAGTAAAGTCCATCAAGATGATGCAATACTATACTGTCATTTAAAATATCTTCTAAGACAAAGGAACCCAAGCTCCAAATAATAATCTAAAAAACAAATATATACAATTCATCTTGCCCTCGTCTTCTCCTTCTGAGTTATCTCTGGCTCAGTTAAATAAAACACCCGGCCTGTCTTGTTAGACCTGAGTCATACATGACTTTCCTTTCTGCTTGGGGGCTTCTTCAAGTTTTAGGTTTAATCTAGCTCATATTATTAATTACATGCTGTCTTAAGGTTTGTTCTTTCGTTAAAAGAACTCGTACACACACACACACCACACAAGTGTGTATTCACTGCAGAGCACCTGCTCTCAGTAAGCAGAGTGACACATGGTGAGTCGTGGCAGAAACAGGCATCAGGAAAGCGTGCATTCAAGAGCAAAGGGCTAATGAAGGTGAGGAGGGCCCAGAAGCCATGCTTCACCATTTGGCCAAGACCAGGTCCTGAGCAGAAATGACAGCTGAACCCAGTGCTCAAGGAGTCAACCTGGAGCCTCTTCTAATAATCACTTCAGAATCCCATGGTCTACTGGAAAACCACAGGCCATCAGCCATGATCATTCAAAATCACATTTGCAGTCAGCCTTAAAAGAAAGGAAATTCAGACACATGCTACCACAGGGGTGAGTCTTGAAGGCATTATGCTAAGTGAAATATGCCAGTCATGAAAAAACAAATCTTGTACAATTCCACTTACAGGAGGTTTTTAGAGTAGCCAAATACTTAAAGAGACAGAAAATGGAATGATGATTACCAGGGAACAGGGAGACAGGAGGGAAGGGGGGATTAGTGTTTAATGGGCAGAGTTTTACTTCGGAAGATGAAAAGTTCACCATGTTCTGTTACAGATTCTAGTTTATTGATCTAGTTCAGCCAACGTTGGGTCTTTCCAGGTGGCACTAGTGGTAAAGAACCCTCCTGCCAATGCAGGAGACATGAGATGTGGGTTCAGTCCCTGGGTTGGGAAGATCCTCTGGTGGAGAAAATGGCAACCCATTCCAGTATTCTTGCCTGGAGAATCCCAAGAACAGAGAAGCCTGGTGGGCTATAGTCCATGAGGTCACAAAGAGTCAGACACGACTGAGTGACTGAATACACTCAGCCAATGTCTTGCTGCCCAAAGGACTTACCACAGCTATCATCTAACAAACATTAGTTATATCTGTCCCTTAAACAACCAGCAAGAAATGTGCCTACTTCATCCATAGGACAGCTTAGTTAATTGATACAGTTTTAGAATAGAATTAAGAGCTCACTATTCTGTAAGAAATGAGAATTTCTTACACATATCCGGTGACATTTCTATATTTTCATACATACCCCTTAATAAAAAGTCATATACCAGTCCAGACTTGTTAAGGACAGAGCAGTTAATCCTATTTATATGAACATTACCAGCCCCCATGCAATAAAGGTTGTTAAGAGGATGGGGAAGAACTATGAAACGTTGATGGTGGCAATTTTAAGGGGACTTTGAAGGAAGGAGGAAAGCCAGATGTTCACCTCTAGAAAAGCACAAAGATGCCCTGAACTCAGGAGGTACCAGGAAATCCCCCTGTCTAAAATATCTTTTCTGAAAGGGTCTGGTGTCTCTGGAAGGCTACTGAGTCTTATTATTTCAGTCTTAACAAACCCTCATGGAAGTATGACTTCCTCATTTCTAAAAAAAAAAATAAAGTGTGACTAATCATTTTGACATTCAGATATATATTTTCATAACCAAAATCTAAATTTTATTAACTCTAACTTGGAAATACCTTCTGGTTCTTTCCTTTCCAAACATCTGCTACCAACACCTCTGTCTACCAGGATGATCATGATAGCTTCCAACCTGGGGTCTCCTCTTCCTAATCCACCATAAATTGCTATCATCTGATTAACCTTCCAAAAATACATTTCATTAAGGCACTTCTCTGCTCCAGTATGAGACGCAATGGCTCTTGACTGCTGCTGCTAAGTCGCTTCAGTCGTGTCCGACTCTGTGCGACCCCATAGATGGCAGCCCACCAGGCTCTTCCATCCCTGGGATTCTCTAGGCAAGAATACTGGAGTGGGTTGCCATTTCCTTCTCCAATGCATGTATACATGCTAAGTCGCTTCACTTGTGTCTGACTCGGTGCGATCCCATGGACAGCAGCCCACCAGGCTCCCCTGTCCATGGGATTCTCCAGGCAAGAATACTGGAGTGGGCTGCCAATTCCTTCCCCAGGCTCTTGACTGCCACAGGCTAAAACCCAGATTCCCAAACCAGAACCTGAAGTCGACACATTTAATATGGCCAATATTACTCACTGCTTCCTGATTGAAACTCACATGCCCTGCACCTTGCGCCTCCCCAGGCCTTTGCTGAGCCTCCTAAGAACTGTCCACTTGGCTTAATTATCAGAATCAACCACCACTGTTGAGTTAGAAGGCAATTTTAAAATTTTAATTATTTTTAAATTATACTTTTAAACATTTCATGAAGTTTTAAAAAGAGAAATTGTTTTGAACTCAGTTTTATTAACTCTATAAAGGGGCTCTTAAGAAGCATTCAATTCTAATTTAAATTCTGAGCCAATTTTTTCATTTGTTTGCCCTCTAAACTGCCAGAGCCCCAATTTGCAGGTTTTAAAGATTCTGTTTCTTCAGTGGCATCAACTGGTTCTAATGGGATGCCTGCACACCTTAACAAGCTTCACTTATCTAAAAGGAGTTCATAATCTCCTGGACAAACCAGTCACCCAGTCTGAGGGCACCCATTTCTATCAGTTGTACATCTCACCATCCAGATCAATTGCTTCCATATCTGTTGAGTGCCTATTACCTACTTAAGTCCTTTGCTAGGCTCTGAAGTTACAATGGTGACCAAGAGAGAAATTCTCTCTTCCTTCCAATGTCACCAACACTCAGTAGTTGAACTGGTGAGGGACAGCTGTTCACCCAGTTAGTCATCATATCCTGTTCCACTGAGACCACCACAAACAGGAGGTGGGGAGCTCAGACCTGAGCTGTTTTATTGCACTCTGTCTCTACTTCACCCCCTGGAAACCATCTTACACACTTTGTCACAGGCTGAATCTTCCTAAGACAGCCTTTAACCTAGAGGAAGTAGGCCTAGAACTATACTCACACCTCTGATAAGTTGAGTGGAAACTGTGACGCATCAGAGGGGAGAGATGGGAATGGGCTGAGCTGAGCTATGCTGCAGCACACAAAAGGCAGCTATGAGACAAAACATTACCAGGACATGTGAGAACAGCAAGGGAAGATGAATGTTAGCTGAACCTACTGTGATAATCATTTCACAATGCATGTAAATCAAACCACCATGCTGTATGCCTTAAACTTGAGGACAGTGATGAATGTCAATTATTTCTCAATAAAACTGGAGGAAAAAAAACAAACATGTAGGTGTAGCCATCAGCCTCTGGAAGCCTGTAACAAGGCAAGTGCTTTAGAGATGGGGGAAAGAGAATAACCAGGAAGCATTAGTGAGAAGCACAGAGGAACCTGAATCCTATCCCCAGTTCCAGTTTAAAGTGATTAGAGGAGGGAAAATAAAATCCCACCACCTGTGTGGGGTGCAGGGGGAAGCACGAACTCCAATTCACAGGTATTCAGAGAGTTCTGAGTTCATGTTGCCACTACACCCTTTTTCAGAACATTCCCGGCAAGACAAGTGATGCTGCTGCCAGTGGCTGTGGCCAGCTGTGCTTTCTCTCGACCTCAGTCACATCCTCTCTTCTGAGAGGATGACCGGGAGCTAAAAGTGGCTCCTGGGTACCAAAAAGAGAGAAAAACCCTGACAACAGGTGATACAACCCATTGTTTTATTTCCCATAAACCATTGGTTAGTATTAGTCTCTTAAAATACTTGGAAATTTGCTATTTGAACAAACAAATTTATGGATACTCACCCATCACTTTGAGGTGGAACTCGGACTTATTTCTAACACCTGGGTATTCAACTTCATACAGACCCTCATCTGATTTTGTTAACCTGGTGATGGTGAGGTTACCTGACACAATGTCTAAATAAACTCTATCTTTAAAAGACTGAAAAGCTTCGAATCCAGATTGTGTTTCCCATTCTATAACTTTATTCTTCCCCTTCTTCCATATAATCTCTGTACTCGGTTGAAACTTTGAAACGTAAAAGGTTACATTCCCATTCATAGCTCCATAAATTTCTTGAGAACAGCTGATGAAATCTAGAGAGGAAAAAAAAAAGAAAGAAATTGATTAGGAAAAATAATATGACTTGATCAAAAATAGGAAACTATCTTTCAAGATGCTTTTTTCAAGGGAAAATGATTAAGTTTAGTGGTAAAAATTATTCATTAGCTACTTTTTGTACAAAGCTGATAAACTGCTGATAAAAAGTACAGGAGGTAGAACATGCTTAACCCTGTAGAGTTTATTCTTTAATAGGAAACAGGGTGGGGGGGCCCTTCCTTGGTGGTCCAATGGGTGAGAATCCACCCAGCAATGCAAGGGGACACAGGTTCGATCTCTGGTCCGAGAAGATTCCTACATGATGCAGGGCAGCTAAGCCCATGCGAGGCAACTACTAAGCCCATTTGCCTAGAGCCTGTGTTCCACAGCAAGAGAAATCACCACAATGAGCCTGCACATTGCAACGAAGAGTAGCTCCTGCATACCACACTAGAGAAAGCTGGCACCCAGCCATGAAAACCCAGCATAAGCAAAAGTAAAATAAATAAATTAAATAAATTTGAAAAAAAAAAAAAAAAAAAAAAGGGAACTGGGGTCTGCCTAAATCCAAGAAATGGATTCAACATTTCTGGAGCACCATAGGTGGTTCAGCTGGTAAAGAAGCCACCTGCAATGCAGGAGACCTGGGTTCAATTCCTGGGTTGGGAAGCTCCTCAGAGAAGGGAAAGGCTACCCACTCCAATATTCTGGCCTGGAGAATTCCAAGGAATGTGTAGTCCACAGGGTCGCAAAGAGTCAGACATGACTGAGCAACTTTCACTTTCACACCAACTACATGCCAGGTACTGTGGGCCATGCTGGGGAAAGGGTGGCAAACAAGACAGGTATTGTTCCAGGCTCTCAAGGGAGAAGACACTGAGCAGGCAAGGAGAACCACCCAGTCAAGGGCCTTTCCTAGGAGATCATGCTGACCTGACACAGGATAACAAAGCACTGGAAGATAAGAGGAGTCAGCGAGATAAGAGGACAGGTAGGAGAGATGATCCAGCAGACAGGAGTCAGGGCATGAGTCAGGAATGTGCTTGGCATGTTGGAGGAAATAAAAGCAGTTCCAAATGGCTGGAAGAGAGCAAGGTGGGGGAATGGGTGGGCAATGAGGCTGGAGAGGCAGCCAGGGGCCAGATCACAGAGTCTGGGAGTGAGGGGCTGGGCGGAGTCAGGCAAGATAAGCTAAGGATTTGGAATTTATTGTAACTGCAAGGGAAAGTCATGGAAAGGTTTTAAACAGAAGACTGGCATGATATAATTTAAATTTCAGCAGGCTGACTTTGTCTGCAGGGTGGATGCTGGTTGATGAGCAAGTGTGGAGGCAGAGAAGCCAGAAAATAGGTCAGTGTGGTAGAAATGAAAGAATGGTGGATCGAGAGACCAGATTAGGCAGTGGAAATGGACAAGTGGACAGACTTGACATTTGAGAGAGAAATGAACAGGATTTAGTGACTGGATGAGAGGAGTTAATTGTGACTGTCAGGCCTCTTTCTTGGCTGACCACTAAATGAAATCAGAATGACTAAGAAGAAAGTTGGGGGATATGATGAAGTTTAAGGTCTCAAGGATTGAGTGCAATGGCACGTCAGAGCCAACTGTAGGCATCCCTGCTGGGCTCCATTCAGTGAAGTCTGGTTGATAGCTTGAAATCCACCACAGTGGGAGTTATTTACAGCAAAGAAATTGACTCATGCTTCAAATCAGAGCCTCCCGCCTCCTCCACATCAATCCAGTTGGCAAACATTGACTATCACTACTAGATTGGGATATTCTTGATACCCCAAAATGGGCTTAAAAACATCTTGCTCCAGACTTGACTTTCTTAAGACAGAAAAGCAGCTGTTAAGGGAAAGACATCCAAGACAAATTAAAACTTCACTGATTGAAATTTTTGGAGGTGCAATCAGCATAACTGAAAGAGTACAAGAAAAATAAAAAATATTAAATAGACCAACTGTGGGCTTTCTTGGTCAAGCACTATTTCTCCCACCCAACCAGAGCCCGTGAAAAGGCATGAACAGGAGTAAGAATTGAGGTGTGAGAGTCTAACCACACACAACAGCAGAGGCTGGAAATGTCTTGTAAATGAATAAATGGATGAGAGTAAGCAGGGTGGTGGAAGAAGAGAAGAGGTCTGAGTTCAATCGCTTCTTCCTGGCTGCATAATGCTGGCTTCTGTCTTTTCAGGGGCGGGGCGGGGGGCGTGAGGCAGGGGGGTGTTTCCTGGGCTTGAGCACAGGAAAAAGAAAAGTCAGAAATGGAGCTAATGGCGGAAAATGGGGAGACCAGTTGAGAAAAAAATCACAGTCATTTTGAGTTGAAAGAAATCCCCATGATTAAATCACCCCCATTTCACAGGTGCAATGACAGGGAACTAAGAAAAATGAAAGAAAATGTTATTGAGTGCTTACCCTCTGCCATTACATGTTCACATACTCTTGTGTCCCTTTTTAATCCTCTCTACATTCCTGTGCAGTCATGTTGCTAGTTCTGTATCACAGATGAGGAAACAGGGACCAGAACAGACCTGACCTGGCCCAGCCCCTCACTCACTCACAGGGGTCAGACACTGTGATCTGATCCCTGTCTGCCTCTCCAGCCTCATTCCCCACCCATTCCCCTCTTGCTCTCTTTCTTCCAGCCATTCAGAACTGCTTTTATTTCTTCCCACAGGCCAAGCACCTTCCTGACTCAGGGCCTGCCTTCTTGGAGGCACTGCTTCCTCTACCTGCTTCATCATCGCTCCTCTCCCGTCCTTACCCAGCCATTAACTGACTGATGGATGCTAAGCATAAGCAACTGATTAGACATCCACATGGAGCTGTCTTGGGTCCACAGGTCTGGGGCTCGCAGCGGAAGGTACAGATTTGGGAATCATCACATTTGCAGAGACTAGTCTACCCTTTCCTTCCTATAGTAAAGTCTTTTCTGTTGCACCTCCAAGACTGATCCTAAAGTAAGTTATTAATACAATCATTTCCAATGAAAAAGAACAGGAGAAAGGAGAGTGAGTTTTTCCTCAAGGTAACACACTGTGAACGAATGAATGAATGATCAAACATCAGCTAAGGAAAGGAATCAGCAGTGAGTTGGTTACTTTGCTGCTAACAGTGAGTGGTTGGAAAAGGGACCACTGGGATGCTTACCTTACTATGCCAGAGGGCAGAATGAAAAGGGCCCCAGCTTTCAAGCCAGATGGACCCAGGATAAATACTTAAAAGTTTCTGCCATGCTAGATTTCCTCAGCCTAAAATGAAAATCATAATGGCTCCCAGAAAAGATTGCTTTGAGATCTGAATAAGACTGAGAGAAAAAATAATAATAATAAAATAAATAAGACTGAGAGTCTATACAATGGCTGAAACGAAGTAGGCTTTCAACAGGGTTTTCTTTCTTTTTCTTTCAATGATTCACTGTGAGACTGTGTGAGAACTGGGCATAGAGTGCCTTTCCACTGTTGCAAAGTAGAGAGGGATAGAGGGAGGGGAAAAATGTATCAGTGATTGCTTAAACAGATATTCTATACTAGACAGATTTTTTTAACTATTGGAGATTTATTTGTTTTCAAGAATATTGAATGATCTTTTCTTTGTAAGATATGAAGGTACCTAGTACCAATATGTAGAGTGGTAATTTCCAATTGCAAAGACTCTTATTGTCTTACAAAGTATCACCATTACACCCAGTTTGGTGGTTCTCATAGGGCTAGAAGTCCAAAGTGGAACTCAAATATTTTCAGACAAAGTGACCTGATTTTTTATTTAGAAAATATGGTCACCATTAACTATTGGGTTAATGAAATGGGCCCCCCCACCCCCCTCAACTCCCAGCCACAAAATCCTCTGCTCATTTTCACTTAAGTCTTGCGATTCAGGTTGACTGCTATTTTTAGTTTATTTAATCAAACACTTCTATAGCACTTACTATCTGCTGGGCAGTTGGAAGAGCTCTACAAATATGTGTTCAGAGAATCCTCTTAACAATATTAAGCAGATATTGTTTTTAAAAGCCTTTGACCTGTGTGGATCACAACAAACTGTGGAAAATTCTTAAAGAGATGAGAATACCAGACCACTTTACCTGCCTCCTGAGAAACCTGTATGTAGGTCAAGAAGCAACAGTTAGAATAGGACATGGAACAGTGGACTGGTTTCAAATTGGTAAAGGAGTACATCAGGGCTGTATATTGTCACTCTGCTTATAACTTCTATGCAGAGTACTTCATGTGAAATGCCAGGCTGGATGAAGCAAAGCTGGATATTGTTTTAACCCTGTTTTGCAGATAGGCACAAAAAGATTAACTGACGAATTAGGTAGTGACACTGGATTTGAACTCTTCACCGCTGCTTCTTACTTGGCTTGTATGTGTGCGCTCAGTTACTCAGTCATGTCCAACTCTTTGCGACCCCATGAACTGTAGATTGCCAGGCTCCTCTGTCCATGGGATTTCCCAGGCAAGAATGCTGGAGTGGGTTGCCATTTCCTTTTCCAGGGTATCTTCCCAACCCAGGGATTGAACCTGAATCTCTTGAGTCTTCTGCTTTGGCAGGCAGATTCTTTATCACTGAGCCATCTAGGAAACCCCTTCATATTTGGCTTGCTATATGGTATAAGGTTATTCAAGAGTGTCACGATATCTCAGGATGCAATTTCTAGAATGTATTGGAACAGCAGTTGTTGGGAATGAGAAAGTCAAACCATTCTAGTTGTGAGTCAAGCACATCTCTAAAGCCTACAGGTAAGGCACAAACTCAGGGGTCCCCAAATCACTGAATGTCAGGGCTGGACAGATCCTCAGAGAACCCTGCCCTGTTCCACACCCATCCTCATATACATGAGGAAATTGAGAAGGTTTGCTTGAGCAAGATACCAATGAGCCCAGATCTTCAAAATGTTACATGGGAACCCAAATTCAAACCCAAGTTTCATAATGCTGTTGCTTAAAAAAAAAAAAAAAATTAGAAATTCAATAAGAAATAAGACAGGGCTTCATAATTAAAGACCAAGGGAAACTAAGTTGAAAGGAAGGTCTAAGAGTCTGCACTTCTCACATCTGATAGCAAGGAATGTGTGACATGTGAAAAAGTAAGGAGGGAAAGGGGATGAGAGACAGTCAAATGCAGGAAGGAAGAAAAGCTAAAGGGGGCATGCAGGGAGAAAATAAGGAGCAAACAAAGAAGTCATAAGGACACAAAGTCATGGGAGCCACTGAGAAGCCTTTGAGAACTGGCAAATGAAACCCTGAAATAGAGACCAGCAAATCAGCAGAGAAGCCACGGACGAGGCAGGTGTGATACAAAAGGGAGCAGTGAGAGACTACAGTCCTAGCAAGTCTGGCTCACCTGGAGAGGGCTCCTCAGCTCCTCCCCATGTGGCACGTGGAAACTGCCAGATTTCCTCAGTTTCCAAGAAATGCTGATGTTCAAATTTTACATGAACATAAAAATCAAATTTTATGGAACGTCAAATTTTATGGAATTAGTTGGCAACTAATTCCAATCCGAGTGAATGGCTGAGTCAGGTCAGCCCCAAAGACAGGGTCATTCTCTATCTCTGCTGCATCGCCATTGCCCATGAAGGACATTCAGTAAATAAATATTTTTTGAGTGATAACTAAACTGATTTAAATATAACTTTAATGTAATACAAAACGTAGGGCTTCCTGAATCACAAAATTTAATAGTCACCCCAAATCCTGAGCTTTTTGCAAGACCCCATATCATTGTGGATATCAAGACCCTGATGCTGGGAAGGATTGAAGGTGGGGGGAGAGGGGGACAACAGAGGATGAGATGGTTGGATGGCATCACCAACTCAATGGACATGAGTTTGAGCAAGCTCCAGGAGTTGGTGATGGCCAGGGAAGCCTGGTGTGTTGCAGTCCATGGGGTTACAAAGAGCTGGACACGACGGAACAACTGAACTGATATCATTGTGGAAACTGGCTGAAGAACCAAGACTCGGCAAGGAGAGGTGAAGATGGTTAACTGAAGCTGCAGAATAAATGGCCTGGGACCCCTCAGACGCAGTCAGAAGAGATCTCTTTCCTCCCCACTGTCTGCCTCCAGCACCATAGCAAGACTGGAGGGTCTGTCAGCTCCCCACTTCCCATCCCCTTCAAGTTTAGCTAGGTTTCACCTACCACATGTTGTGGGTTTCAGGGCACTGCACCAGATAAGCATACCCACTCAGGACATCAGCCCTTAATCAATGTTAACACCTTGTCTGAGGTTTGAGGACATGCAGTTTTTTCACTTCCATTATTTAAACACAAGCTAACGGTCTTTTGGATTTTGAAGAAAGGTTTTTTTCTGGAGTTTTTTCTTAGAAACGAACAATATGATTTTAAAATACTTCCTTCTCTTCCTAAAATTTTTTCAAGGTTCCACATGGTTGCAGATTTTAGCAGTTGAAACAAAAATTCATTTGATGAGTAGAAAAAAAAATCCCCTGAAAGTTTCAGTACCCAAACATATAAATCTTGGTATTTCCCCCTGTGTGTATGACATCATAACGACAATTCAGTTAAAGATTCATTCAAGCCAGGAGCTAGGAAGGGGAAGCTAAGTCTCTGGAGACATGAGCACACATGTTCACAGTACAGAGAGTGGCCACCCTCCTCAAATGTCTTGGTCACTGTGATATCGAATAATCTGCTCTATGAAGTCCACAAAAATTCTATCCATCAGCCCCATGCCCCAGTCCTGGCATGGGAATATGCTCACTGGATACAATGCTGCTGTTGTTCAGTTGCTAAGTTGTGTCCAACTCTTTGGGACCCCATGGACTGCACATGCCAGGCTTCCCTGTTCTTCACTATCTCCCAGAGTTTGCTCAAACTTACGTCCATTGAGTCAGTGATGCCATCCAACCATCTCCTTCTCTGTCACCCCCTTCTCCTCCTGCCCTCAACCTTTCCCAGCATCAGGGTCTTTTCCAATGAGTTGGCTCTTTGCATCCGGTGGCCAAAGTATTGGAGCTTCAGCTTCAGTATCAGTCCTTCCAATGAATATTCGGGATTAATGTCCTTTAGGATTGACTGGCTTGATCTCCTTGGTGTCCAAGGGACTCTCAAGAGTCTTCTCCAGCACCACAGTTTGAGATACAAAGATAATCAAAAGAAGAGCATAGTCTCTTCAACCGAGGAAATTTAGTGCAGCTCGTTTCTCTAACCTAGCTCTTAATAAATTCAAACTGAATGAGCCCTAGATATTAACAACAGATCATCCAAATGAGCCCTAGACCAGCTAAGTCTCAATAATAATATTTAACAATAGCAACAACATCAGCACTTTTACTGAAGGCTCACTATGTGCCAGGTACTTGGTCCAAGACATAGATAGATGTGTGAATAGATAGGTAGATGGATAGGTTCATTAAATCCTCAACTTAACTCTGCAAGGTAGGCCTTACTCTTCATTGATTCACTCACCAAATATTTATTGAGTTCCTCCTATGTCCCAGGTACTGTACTAAGCAGTTAGGATACAACACTGAACAAATCAGACAGAATCCTGCCCTCCTGGAGTTTACATTATTGGTGGGGTTTGGGGGTGGGGGAAGGGGAGGGAAACATTAAATGAAAAAGTATATTAGGTGGTATTAAGTGCTATCGAGAAAAATGAAGCAGCGTATGGGGGGGGGAATGATTAATAATGAGAAGGGAAGTTACTGTTATATGTGAGGTAGTTATAGCTAGCAAGTGAGCAAGGCCCAGAAAAAGTAAAGGAATGAGCTTGAGCATATGGGGAAGAGCATTCAAAGGTAATGCTCCCTGGAGCTCAGAGAGGTTCAGAAGCTGAGCACAGTCACCCAGCTGGTCCACGACAGAGCTAGTGTCCTGACACAGGCGGCCAGCTCCAGAGCCTGTGCTGTTGGCTGCAATGTGAGATGCCTAGATCTTTCCTTGTCAATTCCACCTACTTCCAGTCCCAGTCAGTGACTTCTCTGTTTGCATGATTTCCAAAGGCAGAAATCTACTGGTCTTAGCTATACCACCACAGCTTCCCTGTCTTCATCTATTTCAGACTTAAACTGCAGCCCCCTGCCTGCCAACAGACCATAACCCCCAGGCTCCCCAGTTCCAGAAACTCCACAGAACTCGCCTCACATGTGCTCTCAGCTGTCAAGCTATTTCTCGTCTCCTAGATGAGTTCATCCAGAATTAAGATGTTTGTTCTTTAAACCAACTTCCTTTTGCGCTTTCCTGTCTCCTGTCACGCTAAAATACTCTTCTTTTTGTTCCTTATTCTTGCACTTGAGAATGCTTCTCTCCCCAGGATGTTTCCCTCTCAATCTGTGCAGTCCAATTCAACAGCCACTAGCAACACGTGGCTCATGAGCCCATGACATGTGGTTAGTGCAAATGGAGATGTATTGTGAGTATAAGACACATACCAGACTTTGAAGATTAAGTACGAAAAGGGAAATGTAAAATCTTTCATTAATATTTTTTATATCAACTACATGTCAAAATGAAAATATTATGGATATATAAGGTTAAATAAAATATATTAAGATTAATTTTACCTGTTTCATATTATATTTCTATTTAACAGCATTACTCTGGCCTGCTCTTTCAATATACCCACATCATATCATGCTCAAAAATCACATTTGCCTTTGATTGTTCTTGTCTTGGATAGTACCTACAGCATGCTTTGGAGAATAAGGTTCTTACTAGAGCTATTTAAGATTCTGAAAGTCTTTTTAAATCTATTCACCAAAGTCTGATTAAAGGTATTTCAATACACTATTGGTTACTTCATTAAAAATTTCTTTATAATCCCTATTAGTTTTTTCCAAGTACTCAGCTCATAGTTGAGAAACTCTATTACAACTAATTTATGATGACAGCCTTATTAGTTTCTTATTAATATGGATTTCTTATTATTAATATGGATTTCTTTAATGTGGATGTGCACATTAAACTTTTTTTTTTTTCCTACTTTTTAACTGTTACATGGGAAAAACATTCAGACACTACAGACCAGACAGCCTGATGGAAATTCAGACACTGATCTTGACAGACATTCAGGGAACATTAGGGAAAATGAAGGTCACTAGGGGGCATTCCCTGGTGGGCCATTGGCTAAGACTCTGTGCTCCCAATGCAGGGGGCCTGGGTTCGATCCCTGGTCAGGGAACTAGATCCCACATGCCACAATTAAGAGTTTACACGCCTCAACTAAAGATTCCACAGGCCACAACGAAGGACAAAGATCTTGCATGCCCCAACTAAGGCCTGACACGGCCAAATAAATAAATATATATTTTTTTAAAGTGAAGGTCACCAGGAACCAAAATGGGTTCATTTCCTCAGAACAAGCCTATCAAAATAATTTGGTTTCCTGAGATGGATACTTGCTTGATAAAACAGATCAAGGTCACAAAGGACAGACCTTTGAACTGAGAGCTTCCAACTGCAGGCAGAGAGCAGACATGAATTTCTTACGGTATTTCTGGGCAAGAGGTGCCCTCACTTTCACTGGCTTCACTTGAGCCCCAGTCCTTGGGCTAAGAGCTCATCAGCACAGGCACAAGCAGCATTGAGAAGGAGAAGGCCAACATATGCAAGGAAAAGAGACTGAAACCAAGAAAACAAAGAGGCCAAAGCAGAGAATCCCACGCCCATAAAGTAGCTACAAGACGTTCTCCTTTGAGGCCGGTAGACGGGTACCAAAGGCTACCTCCAAAGAGGAACTGCTTGAATGTCTTCCAGCCCTATTCTGGGGACGGGATCATTATCTTAGTCACACTTCATATTCAAACTTGTCTGAGCAAACGGAAAAGGTTGTATCCTGGTTTCACCTTCAGTCCTGAGATGGAAGCTTTTATCTGTAACTGCACAATCTAAGGTGCTGCTGCTGTGCCCTTCAGTAAAAACGTCAAAAAGCCTTCTGTACTCGAGAGTAAACAACATGAAAAGAAATCAAAAGACAGAAAACTTGTGCAAACAAAGGCTGATGCACGCAGGCAAACATTCTGCTTTTAAAGAGAGAAAGCAATGCCTACCCTCAAAGCTTGTATTAATTTAAAAACACAAGCGTAAGTCACGCTGGGACCCAGCCTCACCCCACAGCAGGCCAGCAGCTTCCACACCAGGTAGGGCCTGGCAGCCAGGGAGTCAGGGGAGTCACTGGAGTCAGCTGCCCACAGAATCTGACTGTGCCGCAACAGAAGGGTGCATGCAGCCCATATGCAGGCGCCCCTAGAACATATAGTTCTAGTTACCAAAAGGGAAGGAGAGAGTGCTGGTGGGCTCAGAGCTCACCAGCACAGGCACAAGGAGCACTGGGAAGACCAACAAGCACAAGGAAAAGAGATGGAAAAACAAGAAAACAGGTCATGTCCTACACAAGGCCGCTTCTCCAAGACCAGGAACCATAACCGGCCGATTCACTACATAGAAAAACCCAGAGAATTAGGCAAGATGAGGAGACAGAAATATAAAACAAACAAAGGAAAAAGACAAACCCCAAAAGAAGAACTGAGTGGAGATAAACAATCCATTTATCTGATCAAGACTTTAGGGTAATTCAATGAACTCAGGAGAAGAATAAACAGTGTGAGAACTGTACCAAAGAGTTAGAAAATAGAAAGATTCAAACCAAGCTGAAGAATACAATAACTGAAATTTAAAAACTACACTAGAAGGAATTAACAACAAAAACTTGATTAGAAAATAGGCAGGGGACCTGAATACACATTGTCCAAAGAAGGCAGAGATGGCCAACAGGCCTATGAGAAGATGCTCAGCATCACTAATTATCAGGGAAACACAAATCAAAATCACAATGAGATGCCACCTCACACCTGTCAGAATGGCTAGCAGCAAAAGGGCAACAAATAACAAGAGTTGCAAGAATGCAGTGAAAAGAAAACTCACGCACTGTTGGTGGGAAGGTAAATTGGTACAACCACTACGGAAAACAGTATGGCGGTTCCTCAGAAAATTAATGGAAACTGCCATAGGACCCAACAATTTCACTTCTGTAAATTTACCCAGAGAAGAGAGAAACACTTATTAGAAAAAGCATGCATACCAATATTCATTGCAACATTATTTACAATAGCCAAGATATGGAAGCAACCTATGTGTCTATAGATAGATGAATGAATAAAGAAGATGGGGTATTTACAAACAATGGAATATTACTCACCCATAAAAATTGAAATCTTGGCTTTTACAACAACTTGGATAGATATAGCAGGTATTGTGCTAAGTAAAATTAGTAAAACAGGGAAAGACCAATACCATATGATTTTACTTATATATGAAATCTAAGAACAAACAAAAACATTCAAAAGAGAAACTGACTCATAGATACAGAGAACAAACTAGTAGTTACCAGAGGCAAGGTGGGTAGAGGGGTGAGTGAGATAGGTGAGGGAGATTAAGAAGTACAAACTACCAGTTATAAAATAAGTAAGTTATGGAGATGTAATATACAGCATAGGGAATATGGCCAATAATATTGCAATGACTTTCTATGGTGACAGGTGATAACTAGACTTATTGTGATCATTTTGTAATGTATAAAAATATTGACCCACTACGTTCACACCTGAAACTAATGTAATATAAGTCAATTAAAAAAGGGAAAAAACAAATAACAGTAATGAAGTGTACAAGTAAACAATTCAATTTTTAAAAATTATAGTAAAAAGAGGGCAACAAAATAAACTCCCAGATCTAGTTCTTTAAAAGTAGTTGTAAGTTGTTTTCAAAATTCCTAAAAGATACCTGTCAAAGATAAAAAAACAGCAGCAAATGCAAAAATGTGAAATTTGATTAGATCTTGGTATTTTAAAAGACATTCTTGTGACAATTGAAGGAATCTGAATAAGAGTAGAAGTTAAGTGATATTATGAAATTATTGTTAATTTCAATATTAACAAAATATTGTTAATTTACAAATACTATGTTATTGGGTTTATGCCAAAGCATTCAGGATGTATAAAACAGTACAATTATGGCAAAATACTAATAAATGAGTACATAAATAAACCCCCATTCTTAATTTCATGGCCCAAAGAAAGTTCCTCCACCCCTGCATTGTAGATTACAATCTACAATATTGAATACAATCTATGTGATTGGTAGTTTGCTGTTTTATATCATTTTACCTGCTTTGACAACATTACATTGGGCAATATATACATGTTATAAGAGATCAACTATGGTTATACCAATCATCAAAATGTTGTTTATCTGGACTTCCCGGTGGCCTAGCAGTTAGGATTCTAGGCTTTCACTGCCTTGACCCAGATTCAGTCCCTGGTTGGCAAAAGATCCCGTAAGCCACATGGTGCAGGGGGGGAAAGATGGTAATCTATTCTTGGGTTGGGAATACATGGACTCTGAGTCATGGGCTAAGTGCCAGCAGGTTCTATTGCTTCTCTGCTGTGTGAACTTTGACATGGTCTCAACATACTCAACTATTTTTCTCCTCTTTAACAGTCTCTACCTTATAAAACTAGTACAACAATTAAATAAAAAAAAAAAAACCTTAAAACTTAAGCAAAACACTTGGCACAAAGCATGTGCTTAATTCATGGCAACTATTATATCCACCCCATTGTAATACTGGATCTAGTTGGGTTTTTTTTAATAGGAATACACAACATTATTTTGACTTGGATTATCTTTTTTAAATAAAAACACATGGACTCTACAAACCTTAAGTCAAACAAAGTGTATGAATAAGTCTCACATAACAATGAGCTTCCCTGGTGGCTCAGCAGTAAAAGAATTCACTTGCTAATGTAGGAGCTAAAGGAGCCACAGGTTCAATCCCTGGGTCAGGAAGATCCCCTGGGGAAAGGCATGGCAACCCACTTTAGTACTCTTACCTGAAAAATCCCATAGACAGAGGAGCCTGGTGGGCTACAATCCATAGGGTCGCAAAGAGTCGGACACGACTGAAGCGACTTAGTACACATGCATATAACAATGTGAGATAACATAAGAATTTAAAAGGGAGAAACGTTTGACCAATACTTTACCATCTACTGTTCAGATTTAACAATCTGTACTGTGAAAAATATTAAAATAAATCAAAGAAAGAGACATTTTATTAAGTATTATATGACTTGGTTCCTGTGTACTAGGATCTAAAATCTGGTTGGAGAGATTAGGTCAACAAGAGCAGAATAAGGCAAGCTCTGCTAAAAGAGCAAACTAACAAAATCACTGTCTGGGGAGGCCTTACAAATAGCTGTGAAAAGAAGAGAAATGAAAAGCAAAGGAGAAACGGAAAGATATAAGCATCTGAATACAGAGTTCCAAAGAATAGCAAGGAAAGATAAGAAAGCCTTCCTCAGCGATCAGTGCAAAGAAATAGAGGAAAACAACAGAATGGGAAAGAACAGAGATCTCTTCAAGAAAATTAGAGATACCAAGGGAACATTTCATGCAAAGATGGGCTCGGTAAAGGACAGAAATGGTATGGACCTAACAGAAGCAGAAGATATTAAGAAGAGGTGGCAAGAATACACAGAAGAACTGTACAAAAAAGATCTTCATGACCAAGATAATCACGATGGTGTGATCACTGACCTAGAGCCAGACATCCTGGAATGTGAAGTCAAGTGGGCCTTAGAAAGCATCACTATGAACAAAGCTAGTGGAGGTGATGGAATCCCCGTTGAGCTATTTCAAATCCTGAAAGATGATGCTGTGAAAGTGCTACACTCAATATGCCAGCAAATTTGGAAAACTCAGCAGTGGCCACAGGACTGGAAAAGGTCAGTTTTCATTCCAATCCCCAAGAAAAGCAACACCAAAGAATGCTCAAACTACCGCACAATTGCACTCATCTCACACGCTAGTAAAGTAATGCTCAAAATTCTCCAAGCCAGGCTTCAGCAATACATGAACCGTGAACTTCCTGATGTTCAAGATGATTTTAGAAAACGCAGAGGAACTAGAGATCAAATTGCCAACATCTGCTGGATCATGGAAAAAGCAAGAGAGTTCCAGAAAAACATCTATTTCTGCTTTCTTGACTATGCCAAAGCCTTTGACTGTGTGGATCACAATAAACTGTGGAAAATTCTGAAAGTGATGGGAATACCAGTCCACCAGGAGGCAACAGTTAGAACTGGACATGGAACAACAGACTGGTTCCAAATAGGAAAAGGAGTTCGTCAAGGCTGTATATCGTCACCCTGCTTATTTAACTTCTATGCAGAGTACATCATGAGACATGCTGGACTGGAAGAAGCACAAGCTGGAATCAAGATTGCCAGGAGAAATATCAATAACCTCAGATATGCAGATGACACCACCCTTATGGCAGAAAGTGAAGAGGAACTCAAAAGCCTCTTGATGAAAGTGAGAGAGGAGAGGGAAAAAGTTGGCTTAAAGCTCCATATTCAGAAAACTAACATCATGGCATCTGGTCTCATCACTTCATGAGAAATAGATGGGGAAACAGTGGAAACAGTGTCAGACTTTATTTTGGGGGGCTCCAAAATCACTGCAGATGGTGACTGCAGCCATGATATTAAAACACGCTTACTCCTTGGAAGGAAAGTTATGACCAACCTAGATAGCATATTTAAAAGCAGAGACATTTCTTTGCCAACAAAGGTCCGTCTAGTCAAGGCAATGGTTTTTCCAGTGGTCATGTATGGATGTGAGAGTTGGACTGTGAAGAAAGCTGAGCACCGAAGAATTGATGTTTTTGAACTGTGGTATTGGAGAAGACTTTTGAGAGTCCCTTGGACTGCAAGGAGATCCAGCCAGTCCATCCTAAAGGAGATCAGTCCTGGGTGTTCACTGGAAGGACTGATGCTAAAGCTGAAACTCCAATACTTTGGCTACCTCATGCGAAGAGTTGACTCATTGGAAAAGACCCTGATGCTGGAAAGGATTGGGGGCAGGAGGAGAAGGGGACGACAGAGTATGAGATGGCTGGATGGCATCACCGACTCGATGGACATAGGTTTGAGTAAACTCCAGGAGTTGGTGATTGACAGGGAGGCCTGGCGTGCTGCAATTCGTGGGGTCCCAAAGAGTTGGACACAACTGAGCGACTAAACTGAACTGAACAACAGTTTCTATTTTTGAGCTTGGTACTCTCCCAGCACTACCTAGGTCCTGTCCACATGTTACCCCACTGATGCACTCCACTGCTGAATCCTGCCAGCCCACCCTTCAAAACACACCCTGATAGTTCCTATTCCTCACCCCATCATTTCTTACCCACCCTCAGCTAGTCATTGTTCCCACAGCCTCCTAACTGGTCTCCCTGCTTCTCCTTTTTCATCAGCAAGAACTATTCTCTATCCAGGATCCAGAATAATTCATTTAAACACTCATCACAATTTCACTCCTATTCAAAACTCTCTGAGACTTCCTACTTCACTGGGAATTTAACAAGTTAGTCTTTAAGGGCCCACAAAACTTTATCTCTAGAATCCAGCCCTGACTACTTGTACAGTTTAATTTCCTATTTACTCTCCAGCAGGGTGGTCTCCTCCAAGTTCCTTAAATGTTTGAAACCTATTTCAGGGTTTTTGCTGCCATCCTCTCTGTCTGGAATACTACTCTCCCAGTCACCTGGCCTGCTCCATCACTTCCTTTTAAGTCTACACTCAACTGTTCTCCCTTTTAAAGAGACCTCCCCTGACTACACTATATAAAATACTAACTACCAGAGAGTGACTGAATGAAATATACCTCCATCCCACAGAGCACTATGCAGCTGTTAAAAAAAAAAAAAAAAAAAAAGGATGATTTCTATGAACTGATATGGAATGATTTTCCAGACATGTGGTTAAGTGACAAAATCAACCTGTAAGAGAGTACATTGAGTATGTTACCTATTGTTTGAGAGAGTTAGAAACAAACATATGTATCTATTTGTATCTACAAAAAGAAACAGGAAAGACAAAAACAAACAAATGATACGTTGTAGGGGGAGAGATAGGGATGGAATAGAATTTCTGAGCACTTTTTAAATGGTCATCCCTCAGTATCCACAGGGTATCGGTTCCAGGATCCCAGTGGATACCAAACTGAGAGGGCTGAAGTCCCTTACATAAAAACAGCATAGTAACCTATGCACATCTTCTCATATACTTTAAATCATCTCTAGATTACTTATACTATCTAATACAATGTAAATGCTACTTAAATAATTGTAAATACAACATAGTTCAGTTCAGTCGCTCAGTCATGTCAGACTCTTTGCGACCCCATGAACCGAAGCTCGCCAGGCCTCCCTGTCCATCACCAACTCCTAGAATCCACCCAAACCCATGTGCATTGAGTCGGTGATGCCATCCAAATACAACATAAATGCTATTTAAATAATTGTCAGAATACAGCAAATTCAGGTTTTGCTTTCTGAGATTTTATGGAATATTTTTTCCTGAATATTCTTGATCTGTGGTTGGTTGAATCCACAGAGGCAGAACCTGCAAATATGGAAGGCCAGCTGTGTTTGGTTTTTATTTGAACCATGTTAACAGATTCCATATTTTAAAATTAAATTAAGGTGGGGGAAACCCTAAAATTGAATAGACAGAAACACATTGATGTAACTATGTATCCATTTGATAACATAACCACACAGAAGAAAAATTAAGAACTCAGGTAACTTGAAAATACAGTGTTCTGAACATATTTAGTGGAATATATGGGAGAATAAAAGTTTTGAACTATATTTAGTAAAACTTGTGCTTGGGAGTAGTATTGGCACAGGAATTATGGAACTAGTTTGTGTTTAATGTAGATTAGGCAAATATTCTAATGCTACTAAGAATAGAATTCTTAGGAGGAAATTCTTAGGGAGGAAACAGAAGAACTGAATTGTTGGATTACTTTGTGGTAACCAGATAAAGGCATGACTTTGTGAAAGCTATTCCTAGCTCTGAGAACTGACAGGGCCTAGAAGCTGTGACTTCAGGAGCCTTGAGAACACCTAGTGCGTGTGTGTGCTCAATCGCTCAGTCGTGTCTTACTCTTCCCTACTCCATGGACTGTAGCTCATCAGGCTCCTCTAGTCCCTGGGGTTTCCCAGGCAAGAATACTAGAGTGGGTTGCCATTTCCTTCTCCAGGGGGTCTTCCCAACCCAGGGATCAAACCCGTGTCTCTTATGTCTCCTCATTAGCAGGCGGATTCTGTACCACTGAGCCACCTGGGAAGCCCTTAGCACCTCTAGCACCCAGATCTTAAATTCTAAATACCATTCCCCACTAAACAAAAAAGGGAATCTAATGAGTCCAAGGCTGAGGCAGGAAAGGTACAAAATGAGTCCAGAACATCCTTCTACGCCAACAAAGAAGGAAGTGCTCAAAACTGAAGCTTGGAGGGGTTCCCAGTGACCAAATTCAGGATAACTTAATGCTATCTTAAATGATACCCATGAGTCCTTACTAGTACTAAAAAATAAAATAAGAAGGGAGGTGCAAAAGCTCTTTGTTACTGAAGATTGTCAATAAAGTATATAGACAAATAGGGATAGAAAATTTCCATCTGCAACAATTTAGTGATAATGGACTCAGGGAAGAATTGTCACTGAGTGCTAAAACACGGGATGAAAGATTGTTGGAGAACAGGATATTCACACAATCTCAAAGTGTTACTTAATGAATCTCGTATCACAGACATACCTTATTTTATTATGCTGCATTTTATTGCACTTTGTAGATACTGTGCTTTGTACACAAACTAAAGTTTTGTGGCAACTCTGCATTGTCAGATAGTAATCAGCATTCTTTATCAATAAAATATTTTAATTAAGGTGTATGTACATTTTCTTAGACACAATGCTACAGCACACTTAGACTACATTATAATGTAAATGTCATTTTAAATGCACTAGGAAATAAAAACTCATATGACTTGCTTTATTGCGATATTTGCTTTATTGAAGTGGTTAGGAACTGAGCCCACCTATCTCCTATATTTACTCGCCTCTACAATAGAGAAATCTGATGGACCTCACCTTAACCAATCAATCAGCATTAACATCTCCGATAACCAGCAAATGGACTGCATCTGCACCCTGATGAGATGCACACCTGTGCTCAGGAAAGTCCACATCAGAATTTAAGCATGCACTCCAACACTGAGGGACATTTATATAAAACAACTTGTCCAGACCCTTCAAAAAGAGCAATGTCATAAAGTTTAAAAAAAGAAAAATGTTGGCAACAGTTTATATTTTTAGATTCAAGGGGATTAAAAAAGCATGGGGCTTCCCTGGTAGTTCAGCTGGTAGAGAATCTGCCTGCAATGCAGGAGACCCTGGTTCGATTCCTAGGTCAGGAAGATCCCCTGGAGGAGGGCATGGCAACCCAGTCCAGTATTCTTGCCTGGTGAGTCGCCATGGACAGAGGAGCCTGGCGGGCTACAGTCCATGGGGTCGCAAAGAGGTGGACAGGACTGGGCGACTAAGTATAGCACAACACAATCAGGCATGAGTACCAAACTTGATGTATGATCCAGGACTGGCTTCTGGACCCCATCTGAAAACAGTCTTTTATCAATGCTATACTTCCTGATGCTGAATATGGTGCCAGGGCTTACTGGAGACATATTATTCTTACAAGACCTATGTTGAAATATTTAGGGTTAAGGTGTTGTAAGAGCTGCAATTCTCAAACGGTTTAGCAAAAAACAACAACAAAAAGTAACTGGGTAGGTGTGGGTGTTTCTCTCTAGTAAACCAAATGTGATAAAATGTTAATAACTGGTGATTCAAGGAGAAAGGCATGCAAGTGTTCACTGTACTGTTTTTGCAACTATTCTAAAGATTTTACATCTTTCAAAATTTAAGAAAATTAGTAAGAACTATTAACCACTTCCATTTCCCTTGCTCTGCACTACTAATCTCTGTATTAGTAAATGTTCACCACCACCCAACTACACATTCACTGCTTTCTTCCTTCACTGTCTCTCCCCCACTCTAATAATTATAAGCTTCCCTGTGCTGACACAGAGCTGTCAGTCAGTATGTGTTGAATGACCGATGCTTACAATCATTCTGTGAAGCAGATGTTAGTATCCTTTCTCTCTCATGTGTGGTGCTTTCTCTTCAAAGGCAAAGATACAGAGTCACAGAGAAGTGAGGTAACTTACAGAAGTTTTAACCGTGAGGGGCAGGGCCAGGGTCTGAGATCCAATACTGTTAATCACTGTTAGGCAGCTTTCCCCACTGAGACCGGCTTGGAACCCAAAGGGCTCACTATCTGCAGAGCTATAGCGTTTTCCTTAGCGCAAAGCCTATTCAGAGAAGGTAATATTCATGCTTGCAGAACCAAATGACCTCTGAATAAATAGATGAATTAGGTGGGAGAGACCACCATGAGGGGACTGTTTAGAGAGTCTTCCTAGAAGAGGTGTGGCTAGATGGGTAGACTGTTTTCAGTGGAAAAGAGCATAGCAACAGGCAGTGGTGGCCAAAGGTGCCTTCTGAGATAAGGGCGAGACCCGCACATCTGAAGGAATGACCTCATCCATTCAACCTCGGTATGTGCTTCTTCCTCGTGCTGACAGCTCCGGCCTACGAAACCCTCACAGCCTTCGGGGCCTGTGATGGTACCTGTCCGGGCCCCCTCTGCCTCCAATCCCTCTCAACTACAATCTTTTCTCTTCATTGCTGCCAGATTATTCTAAGTGGATGGGTCTGCTCCTGTCAGGCCCAGGCTCTAGGCTCTCCTTTGCCTGCAGGAGAGATTCCCAGCTCCCAAAGAAGACTTTCAGGGTCCCCCATGGGGCCTCAAGATCCCACGGGCACACCGCCTCTCCAGTGGTACTGATGACTCCCTACTGCCAAAGTTCACCCTCTACACTCTCCTCCTCTTTCTTCCTTGATCTCCTCCTCTTGGCATCTTTTCCCACATCATGGCATGATACCACCAGTCCTCGGACGCTAGGTTCAAACACCCTCCCTTCCAGGAAGTTTTTGCTTCACGAAAGATATTGGATTTCACCAAAGATGTGGCTCTCTTCCCTCTGCACGCCGGCAGCACTTTATATTTACCTCTCTTACAACATTTAATTCTGTGCCTTACACTGTAGGTACTTTTGAGCACATGGCGACCCCCACCACGACCACCCCTACCCAGGCTGTATTCCATAGACGCATGCCTCCCACAGGCACTCAACACACTCTGAACGCAGAGTGGAGAGGAAAGGCTGATCAGGTGTGTGCGCTAAAGGGCCAGCAGGGGGATTCCAAGTACCAGTTAAGGGGGCTATTACTATGCTCCAGGTGTTTGGCTATGACTTAACTAGGGGCCTGTGTGGGAAAAGGTTGATGATGTGGGTGAGGAGGTAAAAACATGGAGACAAAGATACCTATCTTATGGGGCTGCCGTGACAATTTAACTGAAGAAGTGTGAAAAGGAGAAACACAGTCCTAGACACTCACACATTCGTCCTTTTCTGTTCAGAAGGGAGCGGGAAGCAGCACCAGCCACACTACTTAGAAACTCCGAATCGAGGCCCTCTCCTTCCGGCTGCGAGGCGATTCTGAACCACCGCCATCAGCCAGGGCGCGGCCGCGGGACAGGCGCGGTTGCACTTGGCTTTGGCCGCGGCGCGCCCACCCCAGCGCAGAAGCCGGCTCGCGCGCGCACAGCGGGATCCACTGCCCGTGGAGACCCGCCCCGGACAAGCTCGCGGGCTGCGGAAGCAGTAAAAAAAAAAAAAAAGATCTGCTCAAGTTCTGGACGATGGCGTCTCGGGAAGTAGTAACTTAGTCACTGGGGTCGCGCAGAAAAGGCACCCCTTCCAGAAGAACACGGGGTGGAAGATAAGCGGGGATCGGGGGTCGTGGGAGTTAAGAAGGATTCCCAAAGGGAGGAAAGAGCGCAGGGGAGGCGAACGAGCCGGAGTCTGGTTTCTTTTTCCCAGACCTCAGAGCCTGAGGAGCAAGTTTCTTACTGACTACCCTATGGTGATTTGTGGATGACACGACAAGGTCCCTCGCACGTGCCCCCCGCCACCTTCGCCACCCGAATTTGCAGCCGCCTTGGGCCGCGCCCGTCCACCGGGCCCGGAGACCGGGGGCCACTGACACCTCCCGCTATGGAGGCCTCCACTCACCCAATTTGAGGAACAGGTAGACCACTCCGAGGACCCCCAGGGCCCACCCATGGGCGCTCCCTGCGGCCATGGCGGTCCGGGCAGTTTCTGCTAATGGGTCGCAGCCGCACAACTCTGCGTGCCGGAGAGCCAGCCCCACTATGCGCCCCGCCCCGCCTCGCGCGCCCCGCCCCGCCGCGCGCGCCCCGCCCCGCCTCGCGCGCCCCGCCCCGCCCCGCCTCCCGCGCGGCAGGCTGGCAGCGGATGCAGTCTGGGCGCCAGTCCTTTCCTCTTCTCGCGGACTCGGTTCGGGTCCCAGTCGTTCCTGCCATTCCGCAGCCACCCGCTTTGCTCTGTGGAGCTCTTTAGCAAAAGTGGCGTGCGTTTTTACAACCAGGTTTATCCTCGTTCCTCCCACACTTTTCTTTGGCATTTGGAACGCGATGGAGGCGCACCCGCAGCTGGGGGTATCGGACTGCCGCTCCCCGAAAGCTGCGCCCCACTGGGCGGGAAGTGACGAGAACTCTGGTGGGACACGGAGGTTCCGAAGCGCTTTATTCTTTCAGCGCTTTCCAGCAGCTACAGCAGCGCAGAAGTTTTACCTGCCGGTTAAGACGGTGAAGAACTTGCTCACAATGCAGGAGACCCAAGTTCGATCCCTGGGTCGGGAAGATTTCCCTGGAGAAGGGAACGGCAACCCCCTCCAGTATTCTTGCCTGGAGAATCCTATGGACAGAGGAACCTGGCGGGCTACAGTCTATAAGGTCGCAAAGAGTCCTGAGCAAGTAGCACACACACTCCCCATTTATGACTCGAGATAAAACAGCCTCTTTGAAACCACTCTTTCCTCAAATATTAAAACGAAAGGAAATGGGACATGTTAGACAACTGCTAGAATGTGTAGAGTTCCCTGGTGCAGCCCCAACCTCCCCACCTCTCTACTCTCCTCATTCGAGTGCAGTCACCTTTTCCTTAAGACTGACTCCCACCCCAGCACTCCCCTACTCGGAGTTGGGATTTCCAGCCTCGGGTTTCTCCCTTCTCCGTTTGCTCTGTTTCACTCTTCCTCCTAACCCTCAGGCTGAGGAGTCAGAGCTGTTCTCTCCCTCAGTGTTTGGCCTCCCCAAATCTCTGTCCCTCAAGCTGCAGTGGGCCCGTGCACACTCCATCTTATTGGCTAGTCCTCTCGCCTCAAATCCACCTGCTTCCAGACTCAGTTACTACTGTATTCCCAGAACCAGCTCCTGGCATGGGCCTCCATGACAGCTCCCTTTCTTTCAGACAGAAGCACCAGAGTGACCTCTGCTCAGCACTGTGGCTCAGGGAACTCTTCCTTACCATGTGAGCAGGAAACTCCTCCCATGAACTGGACTCATGAACTGGATCCTCTGTTGTCCTAACAAACACCAAACTGTTTGCCAGTTGTGAAAGAGTGGAAATGTGCTTTATTCTTGCTGTGATTGCCATCATCCTCAGGTGGGGACCCCAAAACCACTCAAGATACTTTACACTGTAAGGATCCATAAATTATTTCTTAAATTAGCCATGAAATTGTAAAAGGTGTCTATATCTGTGGAATTTCTGGGACCAATGTACCATACCTAAGCTACCCTTCAGTTCAGTTCAGTTCAGTCACTCAGTCGTGTCCGACTCTTTGCGACCCCATGAATCGCAGCACACTAGGCCTCCCTGTCCATCACCAACTTCCGGAGTTCACCCAGACTCACGTCCATCGAGTCAGTGATGCTATCCAGCCATCTCATCCTCTGTCGTCCCCTTCTCCTTCTGCCCCCAATCCCTCCCAGCATCAGAGTCTTTTCCAATGAGTCAACTCTTCACATGAGGTGGCCAAAGTACTGGAGTTTCAGCTTTAGCATCAGTCCTTCCAAAGAACACCCAGGGCTGATCTCCTTCAGAATGGACTGGTTGGATCTCCTTGCAGTCCAAGGGACTCTCAAGAGTCTTCTCCAACACCACAGTTCAAAAGCATCAATTCTTCGGCGCTCAGCCTTCTTCACAGTCCAACTCTCACATCCATACATGACCACAGGAAAAACCATAGCCTTGACTAGACCGACCTTTGTTGGCAAAGTAATGTCTCTGCTTTTGAATATGCCATCTAGGTGGGTCATAACTTTCCTTCCAAGGAGTAAGCGTCTTTTAATTTCATGGCTGCAGTCACCATCTGCAGTGATTTTGGAGCCCTAAAAAATAAAACCTGACACTGTTTCCACTGTTTCCCCATCTATTTCCCATGAAGTGATGGGACCAGATGCCATGATCTTCGTTTTCTGAATGTTGAGATTTAAGCCAACTTTTTCACTCTCCTTTTTCACTTTCATCAAGAGGCTTTTTAGTTCCTCTTCACTTTCTGCCATAAGGGTGGTGTCATCTGTATATCTGAGGTTATTGATATTTCTCCCGGCAATCTTGATTCCACCTTGTGCTTCTTCCAGCCCAGCATTTCTCATGATGTACTCTGCATAGAAGTTAAATAAGCAGGGTGATAATATACAGCCTTGACGTACTCCTTTTCCTATTTGGAACCAGTCTGTTGTTCCATGTCCAGTTCTAACTGTTGCTTCCTGACCTGCATACAGGTTTCTCAAGAGGCAGATCAGGTGCTCTGGTATTCCAATCTCTTTCAGAATTTTCCACAGTTGATTGTGATCCACACAGTCAAAGGCTCTGGCATAGTCAATAAAGCAGAAATAGATGTTTTTCTGGAACTCTCTTGCTTTTTCCATGATCCAGTGGATGTTGACAATTTATCTCTGGTTCCTCTGCCTTTTCTAAAACCAGCTTGAACGTCAGAAAGTTCACAGTTCACGTATTGCTGAAGCCTGGCTTGGAAAATTTTGAGCATTAGGCATTCCCTATCATCTGAAGATACTGGGAAGATGAGGCAGGTACAGTGTGTAGCACAGAAAGTGAGAAGGTCAAGTTTCTCCTCTACTCTGGGCTGGCAAGAATTCAGTTTAACTTGGAAAGGTAAGATGGAGTCAGACCTTTAAACTCTGGGGAGCCCCTCAAAACCTCTCAAAGGTTTTGAACTGGGACGTGATATAACAGCAAACATCTGTTGAGTACTTACAATGGGCCAAGCCCTGTGTTAAGTGCATTACCTGCATTAATTTCATCTTAATGATGTCCCTGTTTTTACAGATTAGGAAACTGAGGATCAGAGAAGGTAAATGACTTGCCCAAGGACACACAGCAAGGCACAGAACTGGGAGTCAGTCCAACCAAGCTTAAGTCCAAACCACCACTCTTACCCTTTCAGATTGGATGGGCAGCTATACTACTGTTTGGACTGGGCCAGCAAAAGCTGTCAACCCCCTCTGAGCAGGGCCAAGTAAAGGACCACCAAGTCACCTGGGACCGGGAAGCATCCCAGGTCATGGTCTCCAGGTACCAGGTAAGGAATGGTTCATTAAGTCTTCCTTGGTTGGCCATGTCTCCGGCCAAATGAATGATGCCAGCTCTTTCATTAAGAGACATGCTGTGGTTCCAACAAACATTTTTAGATACACCTATATATGCCTGGTAGCAGACTTCATGAATCAAACGTGGCTCAGAAAGGCTGGACCTGCAATGCATCAGGCAGATGACCAAAAAGGCCCTATCCATCTACTGAGGACTGGCCACCAGAAGGGTTGGATGTATTTTACATCCTGTGACCAGTGTGGAGAGGTCCAGTTTTATCTGCTTGTCACTGTAAAGAAACATGGACTAGAAGAAAGGAGGGCTTGTTCAGTCTGCCTGTGTGGCATGGATGGGCTGCTGCTCTTCCCAGCATGTCACCCTCTGGTTCTCTGGCTCTAGTTCCTGCCAAACTTGGAACCACACCCAGGAAGCTTAGGAATCCTAGATAGAGCAAAACACTGCTCCTAATCCTGCATACATGAAAATGGTCCTCGACCCATGTGGAAGTGTACGTTCACTTTATTTAAATAAACACTGGGCAAATTAGCACCAAGGGGGTGTGTGTGTGTGTTGAGGTAATTTTTATTCCGTAATATCCTGTTTCCCCTTTTCAAATGTTCCCCAGCAGAAGACAGCATTAGGAGAAAATTAGGCGAAAATAATACATAAGACTTAACATGGAACCATTCCAGGTACCCAAGAGATAAATAGTCACATTTCAACTCCTGGCCAAGCCAGCAGCTGCAAGAAGTTGATAAGCATGCAGCAAATGGGGCTGGGAAGCAGAGGAAAGCACATATTAAAAGCCTTTGAAAGGCCTGAGTTTTAAAAAGAAGAAAAAGAAAAAAAAAAAAAAAGGAAGTACCTCCTTTTGCTTTTTACTTCCATCTAGTTCCTTCTGCACATTCTGTGAATTTTGAAGAATTACAGTTGGGTTCTGACTAACCACGTGTCACTGCTATAGCTTTAATCATGCCGTCATTCTTCCCAATTTGCAGATGTGGTGAACTCCCCCCACCCCCAAACCTCCCAGCATTTGAGTTGTGCGGGGAAGAGAGGCGTGTGCTGTGTGGCCTCACTGCACAGGAACCCACAGCTCTTGGGTTTTCTTCCATCCTGGAAAAGGTGTGCTGAGCATTTTGTGGTCAGGACAATACTAGAGTTGGAGGAAGGTGGTGAGGTCCTGCTGCCAAGACCAAGCAGAAGTTTGTCCCAAGTTCCTGCTCTCTTCTATCAGTTTCCTCTTACCATGTCCTGTCTCCCCACCTCTACCCCACCCACCTCCACCCAAAAGAAAGCTAGATTCTGAACTGGCCTATCTGGCCTCTGGGTCTGTGTGTTGAGAGGACTCTGGTCTTGACAGTCAGGGTAGATGTCTATGTATGTATGCTTGTGCATGCGTACCCCATGGGCTATAGTCCATCAGGCTCCTCTGTCCATGGGATTATCCCAGCAAGAATACTGGAGTGGATTGCCATTTTCTCCTCCAGGGGATCTTCCCAACCCAGGAATCGAACCTGCATCTCTTGCATCGCCTGCATTGGCAGGTGGTTCTTTACCACCAATGCCACCTGGGAAGCCCTGTGTGTGTGTGTGTGTGTGTGTGTGTGTGTGTGTGTGTGTGTATGTGACACACATATGTACATACATACACATACATTTACTCTGTCAAATATACATATGTATATGTGTGTGTGTAAATATATATATATATATGTATAAATATACATTTTTTAGCAGCTGACAGTAAAGTGTCTTGAGGAAGGGTTGTTTTATTATCCTGTATACAAAGGTGCCACGTGGGCTGGGGGTGGGGTGTGATAATAAAGGCCACAATTCACAAACCCTGAGTTTAGCAAGCCAATGTTAGGGGCAGAACTCCAGGCCCCCAGGGCATAGTTCATAGCCAAGAGTGGCAGATTAAGTGACGAGAAAGGACGACAGTGGACTCAGTCAATGTAAACAGCCATATTTTCAACATAATTTACTACAGGTCTCTGAAGTGTATATAAAACATTTTAGTGCAACATCTTACAAATAGTTTTCTTTTAAAAAAACAAACAAAAAACAAATCAACAGCTCTCTACATCATGCACGGGTAGTGTGTCTACCCTACTTTTTTTTTCTTCAACAGTAAACGCAGAGAAACCATTGTTTGAAAAAAACATGAAAACTTGCTACAGAAACCCCCTAGGGAAAGAGGGTGTGGTCATAGCCATGTCCTGGAATGGGCCTAGCACAGTGTTGTTTGTTATTAATGCAATATTGTAGATGCAGATAAGTTAACAGAGCTGTTGGCCGTTTTCCTCTCTGGGTCTCTCCTGTAGGCAACTTGCAATGAGGTCTCCCAGCCACTGGAGGACAGCATTACCACTCAGCAGATGCCACATATCCACAGAAATGGCCAAAGAAAGAAGGTCCTTGGGATTTTCATAGAAAGCAGAAAAGCTCACCCTTTGAGCTCACCCTTTGATGGTACCCCCTGGCCCAACAGAAAATGCACAGGAATTAAAAAAAAAAAAAAAAAAAAGACAATTATTAAAATACTGGCTTCGGTTTCTTTTTTCCTTTCAAATCTCCGGCAAGTGCTTCACTTATTTATATGCAGCACTGGCTTTTCTTTTTTCCGTGAACCTATTCAAACTCAAATCTTCATTACATGTCCCAGTTCCAGCCAGCCCTCCAGTATCTTTCCATTCAGACGGATGGAAAGTACATCATCTTCTCATGTGGACTCAGTCTATAAATGAGGGGCCAGCAATTTCCCACCGAAAGCCCATACCCTGACATGAAGAAATGGGGCCAAAGGCCATCTTCTTTCCTCACCACTGCGCCTGTTCTGTACCTCTAGAGCATTGATGCAGCACAAGAAACGGGCATGAGCATGGGGGGCATCGGTGGGATTAAGGTGGTGGTGCCTACACCGAGTTGCAGGAGAGGACTGGTATATCTGGGAGGGAGAGAACACAGCCTGTGTAAGCCCTTCAGAAAACAGCCAGGCAACAGCATTGCTTTCCCTTGGCTATGACACATCAGAGCACCTGCCAAGCACCCAGGTAAGGATCAGTGTCCACATGGCCTGGAATCCCACAGCTTCCCCTGGCGTCTGTTCAGCCTCAGGATTGGGTTCCACACTAATCTCTTGGGTCAGACTTAGTTCCAGAACTCCCGGACACTTTTTCCAAAGTGGGTTCTCCCTTGGGATTCAAGCTGCAAGTTCATAAGGAAGGGAGATGGCACTTGTGGACAGCAAGGTATGAGGAAGTGAAGTGAAGTCGCTCAGTCATGTCCGACTCCTTGTGACCCCATGAACTATAGCCTACAAGGCTCCTCTGTCCATGGAATTTTCCAGGCAAGAGTACTGGAGTGGGTTGCCATTTCCTTCTCCAGGGGATCTTCCCCACCCAGGAACTGAACCTGGGTCTCCCGCGTTGCAGGCAGACACTTTACCGTCTGAGTCACCAGAGAAGTGGCCAGCAAAGTATGAGGAAGCCAGGCAAAAAAAAAAACATCTTCCAGGAGCAAGCAAAAGGAAGCACTTGCAACTGAGGATGCTCCAGGGCCCAGGATCTTGCCCAACACGTGAAAAATAACAGGTGACATTGGCTTCACCAGGCTTTAAGGGACATCCAAATAAAAAGTCAACAATAAACAACCAAATCACGTAAAGCCACAAATGAGATCTAAGAAAGGGAAGGGTACAAAGTCCACGCATGTGATCACGTTCTGCTGAGATGGGGTAATCCATAAGGATTACAAAGGGCTGTGTCTGGGCTTCCCCTGGGCAGATATTCTTATGGCAGTGAGATGCAGGTCAAATGGTGAAGAAGAAAGACATCAATATCTTTGAGAAAGATGTAGTCAGAAGGAAGAAGGAAAACATAGTCTTCATACCTCCAGGGAGGTAGTTATTCCTCCCTGTTCTCCAACGCCAGGCTCTGGAAACCAGGGCTGGCTACTGTCCCAATGTTCATGAACCTAAGCTGTCAGCCGGCCCCTGTGCCTTCCGATGGTGTATGTGGTGGCTGCTTGAGCCCCGTGTGTTCAGCTCAGTTGCTGGCCCCTTTCCAGGCTCACTGGCCACTTGCCCTTAAGAGTTTGATAAAGCACCTGGAAACAGAAGCCCACCTGCTAACAGTTATCAGAGACTGCCCTTGCAGAACAGACCAAGCCAACAACCAGCCTTATTTCCTTCTTTCACTAATTGCTGACTTTGATCAATCTGAAAGTCAGTAGCTGAAAGTAACCTTCTGCCCACTTTAACTTGCAAAGTGTGCACTGTTCAGAGTTTCTGACTTGTTCTCCAACCAAGTCTGCTTATTTTTTGGCAAGGATAGGATGAAGCCTATTGCCCCCCCAGAAGGATAGGCTGGGCTGGGCACTATCTACTCCTAGTGGGGTTTATATGCAGGATTTATCTTGTACATACACAGTTCTTTGAAGCTAAATTCAATGCTTTCATCTTGACTACAAAGTGGTTCCAACAACTCCAGCTGAGGGAAAAGATAAGATACAAATTGGGCCCATACTACACATAATTTTCAAGTCTCGTTAAGGAAGTAAAAAATGTTGGAGTATATTCTGATCCATGGGTGGCATTTTCAAGTGTGCAAAAATGAAAAAAGCCTTGGAAGAGAGTCCTTTGCACTATAAAGTCTGTCCTTCCTTTTGCCATCAGTTGTATTTCAGAGTAATTCATCCACAACATCATGGAATCCAAAAAGGGTAGACCAAAGGGATTGAAAAAGAGTCCCTTACAAATAAGAACCCCTGTAACATCTATATCTGAGAATACTATATAAACCAGCGAGTAGACGTGGCACCGGGAGCTACTCACCACATTACCAAAAACAAAAACAAGAAACCTAACTGGCAGGATGGTGCCATCTGCTCGAAAATAGCTAACGGACCAAGACTGCCACCTAGAGGCAGTCTGCCTCTGACAGATGGGCGACTCTGAACACTTCTGAAGTCTTACTGTGTTCTGCCCCAGAGGTCGGGTGCTGTCCGCTGTCTGGTGGTAGAGCAAGATGCAGCGAGGAGAGCCTCAGCTCCTCCGTGGTTTATGGTCACCTGCAGTCCCCTTAGTCTATGGCTCCTGGGTGGATACTGAGCACAGGGGGCTCCAGGCAAGTGGGGGAGTAGTTGAGGTGTGGCTCCTTGATCCACAACAGGGGCACCCCATTCTTCCCCTCGGAGTTCTTGCTGGAGTTCCGGCTCTTGAAGCGCACCAGCAGGATGGTGATGATAAGGATGCCAAAGATGGGGAAAGGGTAGAAGAAGACGAAGTAGAAGAGTGCGTCGTTGGAGCAGATGATGGACTGCAGAGTGGAACCTGAAAAGGACAGACAGGGAGACAAGACATGAGGGCTGAGAACCTGGATGGTTGCTCACTCCTGAAGACCCCACCCAGATCCACAGAAGTGACTTGGAAGAACTCCCATACCCACGCTATCTTTCCCCTCTTGCCACTAATGGAGGGCGGACTACCCATGTATTCTTGTTCTCACACTCATATCTCTTCGAATTCATAGTTAGAAGTTCAAACCAAGCCAGGTCTCCATTTCCAACTGTGAGTCAGTATTACCACTTGGAAAGCCACATAAGAAAGTGTAATTTACTGATTAGGTACTCAACTGTATCTGAGATGGTGAAGACACTACCTCCACTTCAGCTTGAACCCCCTTGTTGGTTCTATTTTACATGTCCCTTTGCATTCGGTTCTGCTGCCAATGTTCTTCTTTGGGATAGAACACATTCTCTACCTACCAGCTTCTGAGAGCAGGTTTACCAGAAATGATGGTTATTTGATTAATGTTACCAATTAAAAAGTCATTACGGCCCACTTACACATGTCTGCAGTGTATCTGTGGCTGCACAGAATGCAGTGTTAGTTGTTCCTGGATACAGAGGAGAATGAAACCCCACACCTCTCACCCCACCAAGGACTGCTCTGGACTGGAGCCTGGGATCTAGGAGAGTGCATTTTCTCTGTAAAAGAAGGCTGCTGGATGATCTCTGTGTTCTATAAAGCTTACTAAATTTGGATAGCCACAGTGGGCAGATAAAATATGCTCTAAACACTTTCCCTTGTACTTTTGGACTGTGGGTTATTCAGCACATCTTCAGAGGGTCTAAAGTACAATTCAGGGGGTTGGGTGGTTTTTCTTTTTTTTTTTTTTTTTCTTTTTACTGAATAGCTGTTGTTCATCATTAAGAAAATTTAATACACACTTACATGTATCAGATTTCCAAAGTATATGAGACTGGTGATATCAACCACTTTTGACCAATGAAACCTCAATTTCATAAGTTCTATCTAATAAACAGAAAGTTATCAAAGAAAATAAAAAGCTGATGAAACTCAAAATTATCTGATACCATGTCATTCTGGGGGAAAAAAGCTGAAATTTCTAGCCTGTTTTTTAACTTCTACATCATAGGCTAATTCTACTGTAACAAACACCATTTTAGGTTGATCAGTTCCACATTTTGACAGAAGATCACTCAAAAGACTTCATTAGAACAAATAATTCAGGTCAGTATGATGAAAACATTGTGTTCTGGACCATTCTGTAGCAACAGCTGCTGGTTAACTGCTGCTAAGCTCTTACCAGATGTCCTGTAACATCACTAGGCTGGTCTTCCCAACTAATCATGCAAAATCCACCTAATCCTCCACATCACCCTCCAAAATAAAAATGGCCCAGGAACTTGAGAAAAAGCAAGAAGGCAGTGAGGTACTTAGACTTCATTTTCTTTTCTTCTTCCCCTTCAGTTCCGTTCAGTTCAGTTGCTCAGCTGTGTCCGACTCTTGGCGAACTTGGCAGAACTCATGAACCTTAGCACGCCAGGCCTCCCTGTCCATCACCAACTCCCGGAGTCTACCCAAACCCATGTCCATCAAGTCAGTGATGCCATCCAACCATCTCATCTTCTGTCGTCCCCTTCTCCTCCTGCCTTCAATCTTTCCCAGCATTAGGGTCTGTTCAAATGAGTCAGCTCTTCACATCAGGTGGCCAAAGTATTGGAGTTTCAGCTTCAGCATCAGTTCTTCCAATGAACACCCAGGACTGATCTCCTTTAGGATGGACTGGTTGGATCTCCTTGCAGTCCAAGGGACTCTCAAAAGTCTTCTCCAACACCATAGTTCAAAAGCATCAATTCTTCAGCACTCAGCTTTCTTTATAGTTCAACTTTCACATCCATACATGACCACTGGAAAAACCATAGCCTTGACTAGACAGGCCTTTGTTGGCAAAGTAATGTCTCTGCTTTTGAATATGCTGTCTAGGTTGGTCATAACTTTCCTTCCAAGGAGTAAGCATCTTTTAATTTCATGGTTGCAATTACCATCTGAAGTGATTTTGGAGGCCCAGAAAAATAAAGTCAGCCATTGTTTCCACTGTTTCACCATCTATTTGCCATGATGTTGGGGTCCTTTAATGGACCAGAACCTGGTGGTCCGGAGTCGACGATAAGAAAGTGAAAGAGAGAGAGCCAGATGGAGGGAGAGAGAGGGGAAGAAAGAAAGACAGACAGACACAGGGACCCAAGCCCTGATGCAGCAAAGGTGCTTTAATGATCTTTCTGTGAGTATATATAGGCTGTTGTACAAGAAATTTCTTTCGACAATGATAAAGATCAGAAAACCAAATGTATAGTAACCATTACCAAGGTAACAAGGGATTAATAATGGTCACAAGGTCAGGAGACAATCCATATCTCAAGAAAGGGGTTCTGGACTAAGCAGTTTTATCATAAAGAGAATGTTTACTGAAGGAGATTCAAGCCTGTCTCACATAATGACCTCAGTCCTGGGAGCAGCTTGCTGTTCCACTAGTTTCTGACAACAGAAACTGATAGGGAACCGAGGATTTATGAGAAACAGCACGTAGGAATCCTCCTGTTAAACATTCCCTGACAATTCCCCCTTATTTATTAGTAATATTTGTAAAAAGGGTTCTGACCATTAGAGTTTGTTTAGTTTTAACAATTTTTGCATGAAGGCAACGGTAGACAACAAATATAATTGTTAAGACAATCACCAAAATTACAGTTCCAGACCCGATGTTGTGAGTAATGCTTTGAAACCATCTGTGTGGGTCTAGCCCAGATAATTGATCAGCTAGTTGTTCAGCTAAAGTTTTCAAATTAGTGGAAGAGGGCAGATTTTTAGAAAACATTTCAAAGATTTCTTTTTTTAAAATAATTGTACATTCAGAGAGGCATTATCATGTATGTTTTGTAAATGAAATTTGATTTGTTCCCAGTTGTAGGCACTATTTTTGAATTGAATAGGAGTAACACAAAATTGAGTAGAATGCCAATCAGTTTAGCATCACCTGTTTTTGTACATCTATTAACTGATCTCCAACCCATTTGATGGGTTGTTTTTAGTTGCTGTATTTCATCTTGAATATCCTCATCTATCTGAGCCTGAGTGGCCCACATAGTATGGGCATCTTTAGTCCAATTTTGAATAAAATTATGTGTTTGAATTGGGGTTTGCAAAGCAACACCACTGATAGCAACGGTGGTGCAAATAGCTATTAATCCCAAAATGCCAAAAACCAGCCATCAAATGAATTGTTTAGATCACCCGAGCAATTTAGCAAGTAACCAGGAAGCAAGCCCAGCCATGGGATCTTCTTCCCAGGGTCGTTGGAGATTTATTGGTAACCACAGACTATGTCGAGATAGAAGAATCAAAAGGGATTCATTTCTTAAGGAAATAGAAGAGTTAAGGGGGCAGTCCTAAGATGGCGGAGGAACAGGACGGGGAGACCACTTTCTCCCTCACAAATTTATCAAAAGAACATTTGAACACTGAGTAAATTCCACAGAACAACTTCTGAATGCTGGCAGAAGACATCAGGCACCCAGAAAAGCAGCCCATTGTCTCTGAAAGGAGGTAGGAAAAAATATAAAAGATAAAAAGAGAGACAAAAGAGGTAGGTATGGAGATCTGTCCTGGGAAGGGAGTCTTAAAGAAGAGAGAAGTTTCCAAACACCAGGAAATACTCTAACTGGTGAGTCTGTGGTGAGCTTTGGAACCTCAGAGGGCAACATAACCAGGAGGAAAAATAAATAATTAAAACCCACAGATTATGTGCCCAGTGGTAACTCCCAGCGGAGAAGCAGTGCAGACGCCTGCATCCACCACTAGCAAGCGGGAGCTAGGCAGGGAGGCATGGGCTGCATTGCTTAGAGCAAGGACCGGGCCTGAATGTCCCGAGGGCAATCTGAGGGAACTAACTTGAGATAGCAAACCAGACTGTGGGATAGCTACCACACAAAAACCAGCTCACAGAACAAAGGACTGACTAGAGCTAGCCGGCTGCAGACTGGCCCATCCTCCGCCCGAGACAGGCAGGCAAAGGCAGCCAGAGCCGGAAGGGGGCAATCATGGCCCCAGAGAGGCATTATCTACCAATCTGCAAGTAGGCTTCGTTGCTAACCAAGACTTCTTGGGATTCTGGACGGTCAACATCTGCCTGAGATGGTGCGCCGGTTGTACACCCAGAAAACCGAGCAGCAGGGATGGGGGAGGCGATAAGTCACAGATACCATGCTCGCCAAACACCTGGTCACCTGAGCTGCTCGGACCTGGGAAGGGCACAAAACACAGGCCCAACCAAGTCTGTGCCTCTGTGGAGTACCCGAACCTGAGCGGCTTAGACCTGGGAAGTGCATACAACCCAGGGCCGGCCTCAGACAGTTCCCCGCAGAGCAACCTAGAGCCTAAGCAGTGTAGACTGGGAAAGCACACACACCGTGAGCAGGGGCAGACCCAGTGCAGCCGAGACACTGCAAGCACACACCAGTGATATTTGTTTGCAGCGTCCCTCCCTCCCCACAGCACGACTGAACAAGTGAGCCTAAAAAAGTGTCCACCACTGCCCCCTTGTGTCAGGACACTGAAGAGGCCAGCAAAAAGAAGAAGTGAGAACAGAGGGAACCACCTTGGAAGTGACAGGTGCAACAGATCAAAACCCTGTAGTTAGCAACGACTACAAAGGAAGGGGCCTATAGATCTTGAGAAGTATAAGCCAGATCAAGGAACTATCTGACAGTGAAGTATAGATGGAGAAGTCTTGAGCCAAATGTAAGAATAAGACTGAAAGCCAGAGGCAGTAGGCTTAAGTCCAAATCCTGAGAACACCAGAGAACTCCTAACTCCAGGGAACATTAATGAATAGGAGCTCATCAAACGCCTCCATACCTACGCTGAAACCAAGCACCACCCAAGGGCCAACAAGTTCCAGAGCAAGACATACCACGTAAATTCTCCAGCAACACAGGAACATAGCCCTGAGCTTCAATATACAGGCTGCCCAAAGTCACTCCAAACCCATTGACATCTCATAACTCATTACTGGACACTTAATTGCACTCCAGAGACAGAAATCCAGTTCCACCCACCAGAACACCGACAAACTCTTCCCTAACCAGGAAAACTTGACAAGCCACCTGTCCAACCCCACCCACAGTGAGGAAAACTCCACAATAAAGAGAACTCCACAAACTGCCAAATACGGAAAGGCCACCCCAAACACAGCAATATAAACAAGATGAAGAGGCAGAGAAATACCCAACAGGTAAAGGAACAGGATAAATGCCCACCAAACCAAACAAAAGAGGAAGAGATAGGGAATCTACCTGATAAAGAATTCTGAATAATGATAGTGAAAATGATGCAAAATCTTGAAAACAAAATGGAGTTACAGATAAATAGCCAGAGACAAGGATTGAGAAGATGCAAGAAAGGTTTAACAAGGACCTAGAAGAAATAAAAGAGTCAATATATAATGAATAAAGCAATAAATGAGATAAAAAACACTCTGGAGGGAACTAACACTAGAATAACAGAGGCAGAAGATAGGATAAGTGAGGTAGAAGATAGAATGGTAGAAATAAATGAAACAGGAAAAAGGAAAATTAATGAAAAGAAATGAGCACAATCTCAGAGACCTATGGGACAATGTTAAACACCCCAACATTTGAGTCATAGGAGTCCCAGAAGAAGAAGACAAAAAGAAAGACTGTGAGAAAATACTTGAGGAGATAATAGTTGAAAACTTTCCTAAAATGGGGAAGGAAATAATCACCCAAGTCCAAGAAACCCAGAGAGTCCCAAACAGGATAAACCCAAGGTCAAACACCCCAAGACACATATTAATCAAATTGATAAAGATCAAACACAAAGAACAAATATTAAAAGCAGCAAGGGAAAAACAACAAATAACACACAAGGAGATTCCCATAAGGATAACAGCTGATCTTTCAATAGAAACTCTTCAGGCTAGAATGGCAGGACATACTTAAAGTGATGAAAGAAAATAACCTACAGCCCAAATTACTGTACCCAGCAAGGATCTCATTCAAATATGAAGGAGAAATCAAAAGCTTTACAGACAAGCAAAAGCTGAGAGAATTCAGCACCACCAAACCAGCTTTCCAACAAATGCTTAAGGATCTTCTCTAGACAGGAAACACAGAAAGGGTGTATAAACTCGAACCCAAAACAACAAAGTAAATGGCAACGGGATCATACTTATCAATAATTACCTTAAATGTAAATGGGTTGAATGCCCCAACCAAAAGACAAAGACTGGCTGAATGGATACAAAAACAAGACCCCTGTATATGTTGTCTACAAGAGACCCACCTCAAAACAAGGGACACATACAAACTGAAAGTGAAGGGCTGGAAAAAGATATTCCATGGAAATAGAGACCAAAAGAAAGCAGGAGTAGCAATACTCATATCAGATAAAATAGACTTTAAAACAAAGGCTGTGAAAAGAGACAAAGAAGGACACTACATAATGATCAAAGGATCAATCCAAGAAGATATAACAATTATCAATATATATGCACCCAACATAGGAGCACCACAATATGTTAGACAAATACTAACAAGTATGAAAGGGGAAATTAACAATAACACAATAATAGTGGGAGACTTTAATACCCCACTCACACCTATGGATAGATCAACTAAACAGAAAATTAACAAGGAAACACAAACTTTAAATGATACAATAGACCAGTTAGACCTAATTGACATCTATAGGACATTTCACCCCAAAACAATGAATTTCACCTTTTTCTCAAGCGCACATGGAAACTTCTCCAGGATAGATCACATCCTGGGCCATAAAGCTAGCCTTGGTAAATTCAAAAAAATTGAAATCATTCCAAGTATCTTTTCTGACCACAATGCAGTAAGATTAGATCTCAATTGCAGGAGAAAAACTATTAAAAATTCCAATATATGGAGGCTGAACAACATGATGCTGAATAACCAACAAATCACAGAAAAAATCAAAAAAGAAATCAAAATATGCATAGAAACAAATGAAAATGAAAACACAACAACCCAAAACCTGTGGGACACTGTAAAAGCAGTGCTAAGGGGAAGGATCACAGCAATACAGGCATACCTCAAGAAACAAGAAAAAAGTCAAATAAATAACCTAACTCTACACCTAAAGCAACTAGAAAAGGAAGAAATGAAGAACCCCAGGGTTGGTAGAAGGAAAGAAATCTTAAAAATTAGGGCAGAAATAAATGCAAAAGAAACAAAAGAGACCATAGCAAGAATCACCAAAGCTAAAAGCTGGTTCTTTGAGAGGATAAATAAAATAGACAAATCATTAGCCAGACTCATCAAGAAACAAAGGGAGAAAAATCAAATCAATAAAATTAGAAATGAAAATGGAGACATCACAACAGACAACACAGAAATACAAAGGATCATAAGAGACTACTATCAGCAATTATATGCCAATAAAATGGACAACTTGGAAGAAATGGACAATTTCTTAGAAAAGTACATATTTCCAAAACTGGACCAGGAAGAAATAGAAAATATTAACAGACCCATCACAAGCAAGGAAATTGAAACTATAATCAGAAGTCTTCTAGCAAACAAAAGCCCAGGTCCAGACAGCTTCATAGCTGAATTCTACCAAATTTAGAGAAGAGCTAACACCTATCCTATGTAAACTCTTCCAGAAAATTGCAGAGGAAGGTAAACTTCCAAACTCATTCTATGAGGCCACCATCACCCTAATACCAAAACCTGACAAAGATCCCACAAAAAAAGAAAACTACAGGCCAATATCACTGATGAACATAGGTGTAAAAATCCTTAACAAAATTCTAGCAATGAGAATCCAACAACACATTAAAAAGATCATACATCATGGCCAAGTGGGCTTTATCCCAGGGATGCAAGGATTCTTCAATATACGCAAATCAATCAATGTAATACATCACATTAACAAATTGAAAAATAAAAACCATATGATTATCTCAACAGATGCAGAGAAAGCCTTTGGCAAAATTCAATATCCATTTATGATAAAAACCCTCCAGAAAGCAGGAACAGAAGGAACATACCTCAACATAATAAAAGCTATATATGACAAACCCACAGCAAACATTATCCTCAATGGTGAAAAATTGAAAACATTTCCCCTAAAGTCAGGAACAAGACAAGGGTGCCCACTCTCACCACTACTATTCAACATAGTTTTGGAAGTTTTGGCCACAGCAATCAGAGCAGAAAAAGAAATAAAAGGAATCCATATTGGAAAAGAAATAGTAAAACTCTCATTGTTTGCAGATGACATGATCCTCTACACAGAAAACCCTAAAGACTCCACAGAAAATTACTAGAGCTAATCAATGAATATAGTAAAGTTGCAGGATACAAAATTAACACATAGAAATACCTTGCGTTCCTATACCCTAACAATGAGAGAACAGAAAGAGAAATTAAGGAAACAATTCCATTCACATTGCAACAAAAAGAATAAAATACTTAGGAATAAATCTACCTAAAGAAACAAAAGACTTATGTATAGAAAACTATAAAACACTGGTGAAAGAAATCAAAGAGGACACAAATAGATGGAGAAATATACCATGTTCATGGATCAGAAGAATCAATATAGTGAAAATGAGTATACTTCCCAAAGCAATCTACAGATTCAATGCAATCCCTATCAAGCTACCAACGGTATTTTTCACAGAGCTAGAACAAATAATTTCACAGTTTGTAGGGAAATACAAAAAACCTCGAATAGCCAAAGCAATCTTGAGGAAGAAGAATAGAACTGGAGGAATCAACCTGACTGACTTCAGGCTCTACTACAAAGCCACAGTCATCAAGACAGTATGGTACTGGCACAAAGACAGAAATATAGATCAATGGAACAAAATAGAAAGCCCAGAGATAAACCCACGCACCTATGGACACCTAATCTTTGACAAAGGAGGCCAGAATATACAATGGAGAAAAGACAATCTCTTTAACAAATGATGCTGGGAAAACTGGTCAACCACTTGTAAAAGAATGAAACTAGGACACTTTCTAACACCATACACAAAAATAAACTCAAAATAGACTAAAGATCTAAATGTAAGACCAGAAACTATAAAACTCCTAGAGGAGAACATAGGCAAAACACTCTCCGACATATATCACAGCAGGATCCTCTATGACCCACCTCCCAGAATATTGGAAATAAAAGCAAAATAAACAAATGGGGCCTAATTAAACTTAAAAGCTTCTGCACAACAAAGGAAACTATAAGCAAGGTGAAAAGACAGCCTTCAGAATGGGAGAAAATAATAGCAAATGAAGCAACTGACAAAAAATTAATCTCAAAAATATACAAGCAACTCCTGCAGCTCAATTCCAGAAAAATAAATGACCCAATCAAAAAATGGGCCAAAGAACTAAACAGACATTTCTCCAAAGAAGACATACAGATGGCTGACAAACACATGAAAAGATGCTCAACATCACTCATTATCAGAGAAATGCAAATCAAAACCACAATGAGGTACCATTTCACGCCAGTCAGAATGGCTGCTATCCAAAAGTCTACAAGCAATAAATGCTGGAGAGGGTGTGGAGAAAAGGGAACCCTCTTACACTGTTGGTGGGAATGCAAACTATGACAGCCACTATGGAGAACAGTATGAGATTCCTTTAAAAACTGGAAATAGAACTGCCATATGACCCAGCAATCCCACTTCTGGGCATAAGGAAACCAGAATTGAAAGAGACACATGTACCCCAGTGTTTATCGCAGCACTGTTTACAATAGCAAGGACATGGAAGCAACCCAGATGTCCATCAGCAGATGAATGAATAAGAAAGCTGTGGCACATATCCACAATGGAGTATTACTCAGCCATTAAAAAGAATACATTTGAATCAGTTCTAATGAGATGGATGGAACTGGAGCCTATTATACAGAGTGAAGTAAGCCAGAAAGAAAACACCAATACAGTATCAGTTCAGTTCAGTTGCTCAGTCGTGTCCGACTCTTTGTGACCCCATGAACTGCAGCACGCCAGGCCTCCCTGTCCATCACCAACTCCCAGAGTTCACTCAAACTCATGTCCATTAAGTCGGTGATGCCATCCAGCCATCTCATCCTCTGTCGTCCCCTTCTCCTCCTGCCCCCAGTCCCTCCCAGCATCAGAGTCTTTTCCAATGAGTCAACTCTTCGCCTGAGGTGGCCAAAGTACTGGAGTTTCAGCTTTAGCATCAGTCCTTCCAAAGAATACCCAGGGCTGATCTCCTTCAGAATGGACTGGTTGGATCTCCTTGCAGTCCAAGGGACTCTCGAGAGTCTTCTCCAACACCACAGTTCAAAAGCATCAGTTCGGCACTCAGCTTTCTTTACAGTCCAACTCTCACATCCATACATGACCACTGGAAAAACCATAGCCTTGACTAGACGGACTTTTGTTAGCAAAGTAATGTCTCTGATTTTCAATATGTTACCTAGGTTGGTCATAACTTTCCTTCCAAGGAGTAAGCGTGTTTTAATATCATGGCTGCAGTCACCATCTGCAGTGATTTTGGAGCCCCCAAAGATAAAGTCTACCACTGTTTCCACTGTTTCTCCATCTATTTGCCATGAAGTGATGGGACCAGATGCCATGATCTTATTTTTCTGAGTGTGGAGCTTTAAGCCAACTTTTTCACTCTCCTCTTTCACTTTCATCAAGAGGCTTTTGAGTTCCTCTTCACTTTCTGCCATAAGGGTGGTATCATCTGCATATCTGAGGTTATTGATATTTCTCCCAACAATCTTGATTCCAGCTTGTGTTTCTTCCAGCCGAGCGTTTCTCATGATGTACTCTGCATATAAGTTAAATAAGCAGGGTGACAATATACAGCCTTGGTGTACTCCTTTTCCCATTTGGAGCCAGTCTGTTGTTCCATGTCCAGTTCGAACTGTTGCCTCCTGACCTGCATATAGGTTTTTCAAGAGGCGGGTAAGGTGGTCTGGTATTCCCATCTCTTTCAGAATAATGCATATATATGGAATTTAGAAAGATGGTAATGATAACCCTGTATGTGAGACAGCAAAAGAGACACAGATGTATAGAACAGTCTTTTGGACTCTGCAGGAGATGGCGAGGGTAGGATAATTTGGGAGAATGCCATTGAAACA